>NC_133413.1:40952500-41593750 GCF_049350105.2 Macaca mulatta
TCATAAATGTGTATTATCTGATATCTGTGGGACATCTGTAAATTTAAGTTCCAGCCAAAAATTTCAGAACTGGGCCTCTTACCATTGCTTAACTGAATTCTAGCCAAGAAATCACAGATATTCATTTTTTACTAGTACCTTATATCAGTGCTCATTACTATTTGCATCGGTGAGTTCCTCAAAGGGAAGGAACTGGGAAATAATGCTTACAGGATAAACTCAATTTTTAATTAAAATGGGCAAAAGTGATCTCTATACAATATTAACTCAAACTTTAATCAATAATTATCAACAGAGTAAAATTTCATTGTCCTAAAAAAATATTTATCTATACATGTTTTCAGTAAGAGTTGCTCTTTTAGTCTTACTACTGTCAGGTTTATTCCTCTGTGTCTGATTTAGTACAAAAAATGCTTTCCCATCATTCTCTTAACACCTGACCAAGTCTTGACTTGTATTATGCGGCATAATAGGATGGTGAGTCCATGGTGGGGAGGAGATACATCAACTTCACTGGTTATTTTTAGAGATAGATAGGAACTGTACACTCAGCTTTAGGGATATTATTAATATAACTTAATAGCTTTTTTCCATTCCAAGAAGCCACTGTTAACCAATGGCTTCCCCTGGAATGCTTTAATGTCCTACAAAGACATATACTGATAGACCCTATATGACATATACTGATAGACCCTATCTATCTCCTAAGGGCATGGTGGAATCTGTTTGCCTGGAGAAAAGAAATGTCATTGGCAAGAGAAGCTCTGTCCCAAATGCATGTGTAACAAAGATACTGCCCAATCCATCATCAGTGTTGCAAAGTGCACAGACTTTGTTTTGCTCTTTCAGGAAAAGTGCATGCCTTGGAGAGTCGGGGTGACATTTTAGTTTCAAAATCTGTCAATGGCCAAAGGAACCAAAGACAGGTTGGTCTTTGCACCTAGGTGGTTTTGGCACAGAGATTGTTCCTTCATAAGGAAACCAAATATCTTGCTCAGTCACTGACCCTGGCCATGCTGGAAATTGCCAGTAACGGTCTTTCTGACGAAATTCTTCAAAAAACTTTGTACCTCTTATACTTTTTATGTAACAGCATTTAGACATTCCTATTTCTTATTGAAGGGTTTGCTCTCACAACAAAACAAAAACTCACCTTGAGACAACCATAACCAAGTTCCTGGGATGCAGTTGCATTTCCAACATGATCCACTGGGTCTTCACATTCTATAAATTCATCAGGTCTGTAATTCACAAGATCATGATCATTATCATCATATGGTCTTTGCAAATCGCTGTTTGCATGCAAGTAATCAAACAGGCAAAAGACATTTCTTCATCAAGTTTTCTGGGGTTCAGTTTCACCCTGCTGACCCCTTTCCAAGCCAATTAAACTGAAGCACAGCAGGTCAAATGGACAGCCACCCAAATTAACCTTTTGTTGGAGAAGGGAGGTGTTTCTGGTCCTATTTCTATAAGGATTCTACTTCTGCCACGGTTTCATCTCTTCAGTAGGCAAACAAGATTCTGGGGGCAAAAATTAAGCCAAAGAATTCTCAGTCCTCTTTGCATCTCTCAAATGCCTTTTCTTGTTTGATCGAAAAGAGATGTTAAAAAATGGCATGATTCTGCAACGGTAAGAATATTGATTGCTTTTTAAAAAAGTGCCTTGTAGGCAGAGACAAGTCGTTTATTCTATTTATGCCTTAGTACTGGCACCGAATCGACCGACTAATATTCTCCTTGGGCTAAAGGGCGTAGGGCAAAGAAAGCACAGCCTCATGCCTTCTTCCAGAGGGTATATGATGTTACTCCTACCCAGTTCTCCTCTTTGGGGATCCCAAAAGCTCTGTCACTGACGCACAAGGGTTTTCCCTGCACGGGCAGTGAGAAACCTGGTTCATGGTATTTGCCTTCGGAATGACCACTGGGTCCTCAGAGGGGCAGGGTCTGAAAAAACGCAGCATCTCCCCCAACCCTACCTTCCCTCAACACCCATATATCCCTGGCACACCCTCCACATCCACCCGCCTCGACCACTGGTAGCTTACAGGTAAGAGCAGAGGATGACCGGAGAGTGGGGGTCGCCATATTCCCAGTTCGCAGCACCCCCGGGGCCCTCCGGGTGGGCGGCGCCAGCGGATGTGAGCTCAGGCTCAGCGGTCGCATTTTGCGAGTGGCTCCGAGACACACAATGCAGCAGCAGTAAATTCCCCAGCAGCAAAGCCGCCTGGCCGCACAGAAGTAAGTAACTAACCGGGCAACCACCTAGCACCATCTTCCCCGGCCCTGGAGCGGAGACCCGGCCTCAGCCACAACCCGAAGCCAGCAGCACAGACCCAATCACTGCGTGGTCAGGCCTTTCCGCGTAGCCCCGCCCGCGTGGCCCCGCCAAACAGCCAATGGACGCGCAGCTCGACGCTCCGCCCACCTCCACCAACAACCAGAAAAGGCCGAGCAGACGGGCGGGGCTGCACCGCCCTACGCTTCTGCTTCTCGATTCCTCTTCTGGTTCTCATGCTCCTCCTTCTTTTGCGCCGAATGCGTCCTCCAATCGGATCCGTCGACTCCCTAGGTGGGCGTGCCCGGCAGCCGAGAGGGCGGGGCGGATATGACTGGCGGGCCGACTAGTGCTGGTTGCCACGGCCGATTTAGAAATCCTATTCTCGCGCCGGGGAGTGGGTTTTTCCCTACGTCCGCGCAGCCAGGCGATCTCGGGAGCGAGCTCGGACCGAGGGCTGAGTTGCGTCAGTGCCGCGCGCGTGCTCGTCCTCGGGCGCGCGCGCTTCCCGGCCAGCCTTGGGGCCCCGGCAGGGTTGGAAAATGATGGAAGAGGCGGAGGCGGAGGCGACCGAGTGCTGAGAGGAACCTGCGGAATCGGCGGAGATGGGGTCTGGCGTGGGTTCGCCCTCGGGGACCCTTCGCGTCCGGTGGTTGCTGTTGCTTTGCCTGGTGGGCCCAGTCCTCGGTGCGGCGCGGCCAGGTGGGTGTCCGCTCCCCGGGTCCGTTGGGACGGCTGTTTCCTAGGGACGGGGCGCACGGAGTGAACCTGTGGTGTCCGGGAGTGGAGGGGCCCGGCCTGGGGATCGGACTCGGGGTCGGGGGGCGCGGCCGCTCCAGGTGTGTGCGGCAGGGGTCGCACCCGAGGCTTGGGGTCTGGCGCCCCAAGCCCTTCTTGGCCCGGGTCCTCTGCACGGCGCCGCTTCCTCCGTGTCCTGTTCGGTGGAGCGGTTCCCGGCTTCCCCCATCCCCCGCCGCCTCGCGCGAAGCCGGGTCCCCCAGACGCCCCGAAACCCACGCTGGGGCGGGCGCTGGTCTCGGCGGGCCGGAGCCCTGCTGGCTGGGCGCGCCTGCGGGCGTTCAGTCCTCCAAAAGCCTGCAGGGAGGGAACTGGCTCTCGCTCGTGGAGTTAATGTCGCTTGGAAAGAGACTGGGAGATGAAACTTTTGCTGCAGGTTATAATTTGAAATTTTGACGTTCATGGTATCCTTGGGTCAACACAGCTAAATTTAGTGATTGAATAAAGGTGGGTGGTAGGACGCTCATTTCTCTTGGGTCATTTTTGTAGTAAGAATATTTTGTAACCGATGTGCTATCTTTCTGTATAGCCAAACTGTTTTTTAAAAATCTGTTTTTATTGGGTTCGTACTGTGTTAAATCCGGACAGATAATCCCTGCTCTGTTGAACTCACAGGATTATTGTAGGAATTAAGTCATTTGTGTGAAATCGTTTTTGAATTGTGAAACTGCCCTTGACTATATAAGATACTTGTATTGGAGATGCCCAAACATAGTGGAAGCAAATTGTCAGCACGCTGGCGTCTTTCTGTAAACAGGTTGTTTATTTTGGATTTTGTATGAGATAATTGTTTACATGGCTGTATTTTCTCTATCAGCGACAGAGGATGATGGAGAATGGGAGTTTTTACTAAATCATTGATTGAAAGTTATTCAAAGGTGATGATAGAAGATTTCAACGCAGGACTGTTGACCTTCAGGAAACTAATTACTTGTTTTTCTTATCTTTGGCCGCTTCATTTGAAATTAAGTAAATTTGCCCCGGTGTGGAAATGTTGAAGCTCTGAAAATGTTTTGAATGGGAAGTTGCCAAATTTCTTCTGGTTAAAACTACTTTTCCTGTGATATTCTAGATGGTTAACATTCACCGATGTTTAAAGTGAAGACGATTATACATCCGGAGTTTTATTAATCTGTGATTTTTTGTGTTTGTAAATGTAAATAAGACTGTATTTTTAAATGTTAATATAAATGTCAGTCATTACCGACCTGCATATAGATGAATGGAATATCCTGATGGTGTTTAACTGTGCTTTTGGCCAGCTCCTCATTTCGGCGTGTGTATGCTTCTTCAAAGTTTAGCCACCGTTTCTGGAACTCCTGTAAACACCACACAATTGCTTGTAGAGGGGCAGAAGGTGACCAAATACGCTAAGTGCATCTGAGAGATTGGGGAAGGATTTTTAGAGAAAATGGTGTTTGAACTGAGCTACATCGGTGATTTTTCAAGCAGAATAGTAGGAATACATTCTAAGCAGAAGGAAGTTTTTCCAAGAGTAAGAGCGGGGGGGGGGGGGCGGGGAGCGTATGAAAGAACATGACTTGTTAGGAAATGATGAAACTGTCAATATGACTTCATGCAGACTATAAGAGGGTAAGAGGGAGGGATGGAAGATCAAACTAAGGTAGGTTGTTACCAGTTGGGAAGAGTCTTCTATGGGGAACTAAGGGGTTTGGACTTTACCCTGTAGAGAGTTCTTTGGGCAGTGGAGGTTTTAAGAAGGGATGTGACCTAATCTCATTTTCTGTTAAGAAAACAGGCAATACCGTGGAGGATAGAATCTAGGAGGGAGAGACTAGAGGCTGGGAGACCGGTTAAGAGGCTTTTGTAATAATGTGCAGTAAGTCAACTCTTGTTTCTCTTGGGGATGTTCATACAAAATCAGCTGACCACACTTTTGCAGTACAAGATGTTTAAAACGTGCGCTGAAACATTTTCCAGGATTGAAAGAGGAATTTGAGGTACCAGGCACACATCAGTTACATTAGGAGTTAAGTAGGTTTTACAAGATTTTTACTACCATTTATAACATTGTCTCAATGAGGAAATGCAATATCATTTCCAAACAGCTGACTTTAAGTAAACTTTTTTTTTGTTTGTTTTTAAACTGACAAAGGTAACTGTGTCATTGTAAAAAATAACAAGGGGAATCAGGTATGAAACCTCTTCTGATTTTCTGAGGTAGTAATTATGATGAACAGATTTAGAAATTTTTTTTAAACAAAGACTGGCATTCTAAAGAAAATGACCGAAAGCTTACTCATGGTGAGTCACTGTAAAATGATTTGTGTAGTAAGAACTTAGGTCCATACTAATCTCTTTTTTATATGCCAGCAAAATATTTGAATTTGATATGTTTGTGTTTGTGCTGATAGGAGAATGTAGCCTTTTACATTTAAGGATGATTTGGTTTTCAAACTTTTAAGTAAAAAAGAAAGCATGTATAATTAAAATATGTATAAACCCAGTTGCTGGTTTCCAAGACAGTTTTCAAAAAGCACTTGAAGCTTTAACTTACCAGATTTATATTTGCTGTTCGTTAAAAATCCTGGTTTATAATAGAATTTATTATGGAATCCCCCAAAAGATGCAAGCTCTAAGTAACTGGAAGCTTTTTCTTGGGAAAGCTCAAACATATGACATAGCCTCATATTTCTTTTTCCTCTTTGATACCTAATATATACTGGAGGCTTGGAGTCATGCCATCCTTTTGAATCAGCGCTATGGGACTGCCTCATAAATGAATGCAGTCCTTTTGGTATCTCAGTAGCTAATCCCTCACAGTCTTTTTTTTTTTTTTTTTTTTTGAGACGGAGTCTCTCTCTGTCGCCCAGGCTGGAGTGCAGTGGCGCGATCTTGGCCCACTGCAACCTTCACCTCCCCGGTTCAAGCAATTCTCCTGCCTCAGCCCCCTGAGTAGCTGAGACCACAGGCACGTGCCACTATCCCCAGCTAATTTTTTGTACTTTTAGTAAGATAGAGTTTCACCGTGTTAGCCAGGATGGTCTTGACCTCTTGATCTCGTGATCCGCCCGCCTCAGCCTCCCAAAGTGCTGGGATTACAGGCACGAGCCACGGTGTCCGGCCTCTCTCACAGTCTTTGAATGGGTCTAGTGTGGACCCAGCTAAAGTTGGATAGCACAATGTTGTTTGTATGTTGAGAGATTATTGTAGTTTATTTTCCATTTCATGTTGTTATTTTAATCAGATTATTTTCCCTAAGCGATCATATGTGGGACACTGCTTGAGTAACATCTTTTTTTTTCTTTCTGAGAGACAGGGTCTTGCTCTGTTGCCGAGGCTGGAGTGCAGTGGAACAGTCATAGATCACTGTAACCTCGAATTCCTGGGCTGAAGCAATCCTCCTGCCTCAGCCTCCTGAGTAGCTGGAACTGCAGGGGTGTGTCACCATGCTTGGCTAATTAAAAACTTTTTTTGTGTGTGGAGAGGCAGTCTCGCTCTGTTGCCCAGGCTGGTCTCGAACTCCTGGGCTCAAGCGTTCCTCCTGCATCAGCTTCCCAAAGTGCTAAGATTACAGGTGTGAACCACCACGTCTGGCCTTAAATCACATCTTTTAAGAGTGAGCTAGGGAACCTTAGAATTTAACTTAACTTGGTCAGTTTTTAAATATGGAGTTGTGTTTGTATTTATTTATGTTTATAGTAACATAAGTATTGAGTTGCTAAACCTTATTGGAAAAAAAGAAAATGGTATCACCCCTAGACATGTTATATTATAGGGCAGAACTCATTCCCATTCATGGGAAATGTCCCATTCCCTTTGATGAATTGTTCTTTTCATGAGATTTTTCATGATTTAAGTCATTTTAGGGTGATTTTAACCTCTTCCCTCTAGTAGTGTAGAATCTTCATATGAGTAGACCCCAGGAGAGCCTGTTTCTGATCAGTCTTATTGAAAGGTTTAGAATCCTGTTGTGAATATATCTTGGGCCTAACCTCCCATCCCAGCTGCTTAAGAGAAGTGATTAAACAGTCTGTACATAGCAATACAATGAAATATGATTTTGCTATCAAAATGACAAATGTGTGGGCTATGTAGATTTGTAGAAAAATTGATACAAAAGATGTTAACCGTAAAAAGTAAGGTTGACTTTTAGTCATATGTGATAATTACAACTATGAGAACTATGTGTGTTTAGCTATAACAATCAGAAGAGGTTATTTATTCAACACATATTTTATTGAATACATATTGTACCAGTGCAGGAAATACATGATGAATAAGATACCGTGCTTAATCTCAAAGAACTTAAATTCTTTACTGGAGGAACTTAAATTGTCTAGGACATTAAATCTTAGAAATGGGTGGTTTTTTCCCAAAGGGACACTTAAAACAAGTAACAGAAGCCATTCTTTTTAAATGTAAAGATGGGTAAATATTTAAGAAAAGTATAACACTAAAAAAGGTAAGAATGTATGACATAGTCATAGAAATTATAATTAAGTATGTTTGAAGGTAGTTTTCTTTTTTTTTGAGACGGAGTCTCGCTCTGTCACCCAGGCTGGAATGCAATGGCTCGATCCCGGCTCACTGCAACCTCTGCAAGAATCGCTTGAGGGTTCAAGCAATTCTTCTGCCTCAGCCTCCCGAGTAGCTGGGATTACAGGCACGTGTGCCACCACACCCGGCTAATTTTTGTATTTTTAGTAGAGACAGGGTTTCACCATGTTGGCAAGGCTGGTCTTGAACTCCTAACCTTGTGATCCACCTGCCTTGGCCTCCCAAAGTGCTGGGATTACAGGCGTGAGCCACCACGCCCGGCCCAAAGGTAGTTATTAATATATGGTATGTATTTATCCGGAATTGACCTGGTGAATACTAGAATGAAAAAAAAAAAAAGGCAAAAACTGCAATTACTTTTGCACCAACCTATTATATGGCTCGAAATAACAGTGCTTTGTAGATCTGATTGAAACAATTTTTCTAGAAGAAATACTTTGGAAACAGAATTAACTTATTTATCCTGAATGTGGAAGCCAGGTTTATTTTATTTTCTACAGTGGAAGCACTTAAAAGTGGCTGTTTATGTAGTAGGCAGGAAAAAAATGAGAGAAGCCCATGGTTTGGAGTTCACATTTGTTTGCTTTGCAATTAGGTAGAATTCTCTTTTTTTTTTTTTTCTTTTTTTTGAGACAGAGTCTTACTCTATTGCCCATGCTGGAGTGCAGTGGCACAATCTGGGGTCACTGCAACCTCCACCTCCTGGGTTCAAGCGACTCTTCTGCCTCAGCCTCTCGAGTAGCTGGGACTACAGGCGTGCACCACCATGCCCAGCTAATTTTTGTACTTTTTTTCAGTAAAGACGGTGTTTCACCATACTGGCCAGGCTGGTCTGAAACTCCTGACCTTGTGATCCCCCCCGCCTTGGCCTCCCAAATTGCTGGGGTTACAGGCTTGAGCCACGGTGCCCAGCCACAATTAGGTAGAGTTCTTTTAACTCACTTCCCTATACTACAGTTACGGTTATGAAAAGCATGCTCAGACTTCCTCTGAAACACGCTACAGAGTATAGAAAGATCTAAGGAGTTAGAGAAAGAAAGAAAGGCAGCTAACACCTTTTGCTTTCTTTAAGATTAGACATGCTAAGTTTCATGTTTCAATGGTTCATGTTTTCTCTTCAGGCCATGTTTTCTTTTTTTCTTTTTTTTTAGATGGAGTCTCCCTCCGTCACCCAGGCTGGAGTGCAGTGGTGCAGTCTCAGCTCACTGCAACCTCCTTGTCCTGGGCTAAAGTGGTTCTCAGCTCATTGCAACCTCCCCCTCCTGGGCTCAAGTGGTCTCGTGCCTCAGCCTCTCGAGTAGCTAGGACAACAAGCGAACACCACCAGGCCTGGCTAATTTTGCATAGTTTATAGAGACAGGGTTTCACCATGTTGACCAGGCTGGTCTCAAACTCTTGATAAAATAAATGATTAATTGTGGCATTTTGGTTTTCAAAATGAGGATTGTGTTTAAAATGCAAAAGAAGGAAAGAAAGTTATATGTAATCTTCCTATATTTAGCTTTTATTTTACTTTGTTGGCAGTCTGGGTAAACAATTCATAGAGGACAGAAGACTTGGTTTCTAGTCTTGGCCTGAAACTTTTAGCTGTCACAGCTGGGGGATGCTATTGGCACCTAGTGGGTGGAGGTCAGGGATGCTACAAAACATTCCACAGCACACTGGACAGCCCCTTTACAGGTTGGAGGTTTATACAAATAATGTTAAAGCTCTTTTTTTATATTAACGTGGAAAAATGTTATTTTGGTTCCCATGAGAAAGTGCTATTTGGAATTAAAAAAAAAAACAACTAAAGTGAATTGGGGGAAAATCTATGCAGGATATGAACAGGAAACAAGAAAAAAACCTGACCTAGAGATAAGAAAGGAATTTTGGGAAGAAAACACAGGAAGGAGGATTTTCATACAATTAGTATGTATTATTTTGATCGCATTCCTGAAGTATGTGCATTTGTTATGATGTTTTGGAACTTTTTACGGCATGGCTTTAATTCAGAAAGTGGTTGCTTGGATTTTAGAAGCAAGATGTCAATATCAGAATAACAGCTCTTACATACAGAAATTATTTCAGGGTGCTATGATTTTGAAAACCTTTTAAAAATAAATGGTTAGTTATGGCATTTTGCTTTTCAAAATGAGAATTGTGTTTAAAATGGAAAAGAAGGAAAGAAAGTTACATATAATCTTCCTATATTTAGCTTTTATTTTACTTCGTTGGCAGTCTGGGTAAAAGAGTCATAGAAGACAGAAGACTTGGTTTCTAGTCTTGGCCTGAAACTATAAGTAAACTAACTTTGCCTGTAAAGTAACTGAACCTGTTTCCAAATGAAAGCTCTTTAAATACCTGCCTGCCCATAAGAACTATAGATGCTTTCTTTTTGGAGGCATTTCTTTTTCTCTGTTATGTTTGCTTCTGAGTTGTAATGAAAACACTTCAGTTTGGTTCTATATTGTTTAGCTTCTAGTGTAACAGTTGTCTGTGTCTATCAGCATATACATTCTTTCTTTTTTTTTTTGACAGGGTCTCCCTCTGTTGCTTAGGCTGGACTGCAGTTTCTTAATCATGGCTCACTGCAGCCTTGATCTCCCAGGCTCAGGTGATCCTTCCACTTTAGCCTCCTGAGTAGCTGGGACCACAGGCATGTGCCACCATTCCCCACTAATTTTTAAAGTTTTTTGAAGAGACAGGGTCTTGCTCTGTCGCTCAGGCTGGTCTTGAGCTCCTGGGCTCAAGTGATCCTCCTGCCTTGGCCTCCCAAAGTGCTGGAATTACAGGGTTGAGCCACTATGCCCGGCCAGCATATATAATCTTGTCTGTAATGATTTACTTAAAGATAATTTTTTTTTTTTAAAGTGAAAGCATGTTTATTAAGAAAGTAAAGGAATAAAAGAATGACTACTCCACAGGCAGAACAGTGGCATGGGCTGCTCAGCCGAGTATACTGATAGTTACTTCTTGGTTATATGCTAAACGAGGGGTGGATTATTCATGAGTTTTCTGGGAAAGGGGCAAGGATTTTCCTGAACTGAGGGTTCCTCTTCTTTTTAGACCATATAAGGTAACTTCTGGGCATTGCCGTGGCACTTGTAAACTGTCTTGGTGCTGGTGGGAGTGTCTTTTAGCATGCTAATGTATTAGAATTAGCATATAGTGAGCAGTGAGGACAACTGGAGGTCACTCTCATGGCCATCTTTGTTTTGGTGGGTTTTAGCCGGCTTCTTTACCGCAAACTGTCTTATCAGTAAAGTCACTGTGACTTGTATCTTGTACTGACCTCCTATCTCATTCTGTGACTAAGAATGCCTGACCTCCTGGGAATGCAGCCCAGTAGGTCTCAGCCTTATTTTACCCAGCTTCTATTCAAGTTGGAGTCAGTCTGGTTTGAATGCCGCTGACATATTTTCCCTCATCCTTTTACATGGGAACCTTAATCCTAAGGATTGTAGAGGGACAAAGATCTATCTTCTGTGACTTCTTCAGGCTGAACAGGGGCAATCATTCCTGCCTAACTATAGGGTATCCTGTATCCAGGGTAGAGAGGAGCTCGGTCACACAACGTCAGTATGCTGAGGGCCATTCACAACTCTTTGAGTTCTGTTGAGTTCACAACACAAAAGGTGATATCTAGAAGATTAATAAGATTAATAATTAATAAGTGTTCAATTTAAGAAAACATTCAGTAAGCTTATCCTGCATTCCCACACAAAGATTACAATAGCAATATATTTCATGACAGTAAAGCAAAATAAGTAAAATTATTCCAAGTAAACTAAATAGAAAGGTGTTCCATGAACTGGGCAGTTGTTGGAACCAAGCTGATATAGGGTCATTAACTGATTCCAATATATGCCCAGAACTAGAGTACTGATCCAGATGTTAACATTAGCCATCCCTCTTGTTTCTTCTGAGCTGCAGTTAGAGGTCACTGATTGGTTCACTGAAATAAGCAGAGTCAGTTCAAATTGCAGGGAAAAACTCAAAAACAACTGATGAGACTAGAATTTAATGACAGGTGTACCATAGTTCTTGAAACATAATTTTTCTCTTTCCTGTCCCCCATTTGCATTAAAAACAAATCATGATAGGACTGATAGGATATGATAGTTCGCAAAATAAGCTTTAGTCTTATTATACTTCACCTGATTATTTGAAATAAGTGCAGTAAGAATAATTATTTGCCACATAGGCACTTTTTAATTGGCTTTGATGGAACTTTGTTCCATAAGGAATCTCAGATAAGACTTTTTTTGAAGCTGAGCTCAACCATGGGTTTGCACAGTTAAATACAGGTATGAGTTGGGTAAATTCCTCTCCTCTGAGGTCCTGAGATAACTTGGTGCACCTGGGCCTGTAGATAGTGACATTCTTTATTTACAATAGATCAGGAACTTTGTACAGGGACTGTGTAGACAAGGTACATGGCCACTTTTCTCAAGGGGCTTTTATTGGTTCTGTAAATCAAGTTTGATTCCTTAAAGGAAAGCACAACATTCCAGTCAAAACTTGGTAAAATAACCAGTTTCTCCAGTTGTGTCCTGTTGCAAAAGAAAACAGATTCTTAAAGAAATATAAGATGCTGATGGGTAAAGAGTTTAAAAGCTGTTTATACATGCGTTATATTGGATATGATATAATTTATGGTTTCTTGCTTGCAGCTGTTTGTATCTTTATTAATCCCAAACCAGACAAAGTTATAAACATTTTATATACAATGTTATCTTGGAAAAAGTTAGATGTAAATAATTCATCTTAATCTATATTTGAGAAATCTGAGGGGTATAAGGAAACTAATGAGTGAATGAACATATAGATTGGATCAAAGGAGGAGAGTATGAGAGTAGGGAGACCAGGTAAAAAAGTATAGTCATCTAGAGGTGAGGTTAGTAAGGGTTAAGCCATTAGTAATAATGCTGGAAGAAAAAGAGGTTGTGTTGTACTTGTCGAGAGATTATGTATTGGACTCCAACATGGTGTGTCTTCCTAAGAGATTTGTGTTGGCAATTTTGATTATACTCAATTTGGATTGAAGTGATGACTTTAGAACCCAGGCCCTGCTTAAGAAATCATGATTCCGTGCTGATAGACTGAACAGAATTGGAAGTGGGAGTAAGTCTGCATGACTTTCAGAGTTCTTAACTGTTAACAAATTTTGTATAAAGTTTGTGTTTTTGTGATGGATTAATGGCTATAATTTGAGAGCATGGCTACATTGTTGAGTATATGTTTGTTATATTTGTTAGAGTTAACCCATCAGATATTAAAAGTACCTTTTCCCACTTACAGTCCTTGTCCATTTAATAAATGTCTTAGTCTGTGTTGCTATAAAGGAATACCTGAGACTGGGTAATTTATAAAGAAAAGAGGTTTATTTGATTCGCTGCAGGCTGTACAAGAAGCATGGCACAGGCATCTGCTTCTGGAGAAGGCCTTAGGCTGCTTCCATTCATGGCAGAAGGGGAAGTGGAGCTGGTGGGTACAGAGATCACAAGGCGAGAGAGGAAGCAAGAGAGATGGGGGAGAGAGGCTCTTTTTAACAACCAGCTCTTGAGGGAACTAACAGAACAAGAACTCTTTCCCCTTCCCTGGCCCCTCAGGGAAGGCGTTAGTCTGTTCATGAGGGATCCACCTCCATGATGCAAACACCTGTTACTACACCTCACCTCGCAACACTAACACACTGGGGGTTAAATTTCAGCATGAGATTAGGAGAAGTCAAACATACAAACTATGGCAGTAGGTATTTAGTAGTATCATCTGAGAGGATGTTATTCATGCTTGGTGAGGGGGAGGAATGGGAGATGAGGGAAGGGTGCTAGACTCTAGGATGTCTTCCCCCATTTCCCCACCAAACAGTTCTTTTCTTTCTTCTTGTGTTCATGCCTTAAGATTTCTTTTGAGAAAAAAGGGTTAGGGTTTATAGCTAAAAATGTTTGAAATGATTGCTATATATATTTATAATGTTTGGATAAAGACTGGTATACTTTTTAAAGAAAATACATTTTCCTCCCTCATACTTACCTAATGCATTGCTATTTTCATGTATTAATACAACTTTATATAAAAGTACTTTTATTAGATGCACATTATAATATGGGAATGTAATATGGGAATGTCAGGTGATTTTTCTGTGATTTGAACATTCAGCTTTTGATTTTCATTATATTGTGTGCCCACATAGTTTTTCAGTTTCACTTATTATATTTGTTATTGCCTTTTCTGTAGGCTTTCAACAGACCTCACATCTTTCTTCTTATGAAATTATAACTCCTTGGAGATTAACTAGAGAAAGAAGAGAAGCCCCTAGGCCCTATTCAAAACAAGTAAGTTGTATCTTGAGAAATAATGTGTTTAATTTTTTTTCTTTTCTGTTTTAGCACAAAGGTGTTATTTGTAGCAGTAATCAGTTCGGTGAGTTATTACTTGGCTGTTACTTAGCATAGCACAGCTGTGTTAGTAAAAGCAACATATTGAGCCTTAGTATCCTTTTTTTTTGAGATGGAGTCTTGCTCTGTTGCCCAGGCTGGAGTGTGCAGTGGCGCAATCTCGGCTCACTGCGACCTCCGCCTTCTGGATTCAAGTGATTCTCCTGCCTCAGCCTTCCAAGTAGCTGGGACTACGGGCATGTGCCACCATGCCTGGCTAATTTTTTGGTATTTTTTTAGTAGAGACAGGGTTTCACCGTGTTGGCCAGGCTGATCTTGAACTCCTGATCTCAGGTGATCCGCCTGCCTCGGCCTCCCAAAGTGCTGGGATTACAGGTGTGAGCCACAATGCCCAGCCAGTATCTTTTTTTTTTTTTTTTAAAAGACAATATGATCGACTCGAAACATAACAGAATAAAATAGTTAAAATAGAATTCTATCACTAGGGTAGGGTGCTGATTATATACATTTTAATTGACTGGCAATGGTCACAGTGATTTTTATTATAATAAGAATTACAATTCTTATTATAATTATATAACCTGACTCAGTTTGTGATAGCTAGAACACTTTATACTATATCTTCACTGACAGTGGAGAGTGCTAATGTGTTAAATGCATGTATTTTATATTAGGGAATATTTACGAAAATACAGGTTTTATTTCCATATTGGAAGAAACTAACTGTGCTGTTAATGGGGTAACCAGTGCACAAAAATTATTTTTTGTACTATTCTTTTGTAAAGTTTGTTCAGAAATAATCTATTTGGACTTTAATTTTATAAGTCTTTCAACTTTATAGAAGTATAATTAAATTTTAGTATAATTTAACAACAGCAGGTAATAAAGCATAGAATTTAGCTTATTCTGAATTATATTAATATCTGAATTGCTGATACACTCAGAAATGTAAGGCAGCTTGCCTGTTTTTTAGGGAGTGGGCATTGTAAAAAGAACACTGGAGTTGAGGATCAGGAACTTTTAGTTTTGGTCCTCCCTGTGAGTACCACCACCTACTAATTGGGTTGGTCACTCAACTCCATATATTCCTGTCTAACTGAGGAGTAAATGACTCTAAGATCTCCTCTGTAGAAGAATTTATACATTTTACTTGTTTTTGGTTTGAACTGGACAGCCTACCGTTTGATTATGTTTTGTCTTAGAATAGAGTTAATCAGTTAATCTCTGTTTGGGTGCGATCTCGGCTCACTGCAGCCTCTGCCTCCTGGGTTCAAGTGATTCTTGTGCCTCTGCCTCCCAAGTAGCTGGGACTACAGGCATGTGCCACCATGTCCAGCTAATTTTTGTATCTTTAGTAGAGATGGGGTGTTGCCATGTTGGCCAGGCTGTTCTCGAACTCTTGGCTTCAAGTGATCTGCCTGCCTCAGCCTCCCAGAGTGCTGGGATTACAGGCACGAGCCACCTGTTTTCCTCCTTTTCTTCATTGAATAGTAGACTTTCAGCCTAGGGACTGTGTTTTCTACTTTTTTGTGTCTCTGATAGTATCTTCATTTAGTACTTCCCTCATTGATACTTGGGATTGTCATAAATAACTGTCATTTTTATGCTTTGGTAAATATTTGGAGAAGTGATATGGTCAGTGCATATTGAACTGGATTTTGCTCATTCAACAGTGAATGTAATTTACTCATTCAAAAGTATTTATTGAGTTACTATTGTATGCTAGGTACCATTTAGCTATTGGGGATATGGCAGTGAACAAAACAGACAAAAATTTATGCCCTTGCATGAATGCAATCTTGTATTCTATGGAGCTTGCATTCTAGTGAGTGGGGGACAGAGAGAGACAAAACAAAAACAAAAACAAAAAACCCCAAAACCAAAAATGTATATAACTTCAGATGGTGATAAATGCTGTGGAGAAAATTAAAGCAAGAAAAGGGATGGGAGGCTGGATATGGTGAGTTGCTGGGGAGAGGATTGCATTTTTCAATAGGATGGCCAGGGAAAGCCTTACAAGAAAGTAGCCCTTTAGTAAAGACCAGAAGGAGGCAGGTGAACAATCCAGGCAGATACTTGGGGGAGGAGTAAACTATCACAAAATAATCTTTGGTCTCTAAGATTTCTTTTTATTTCTTTTTATTTTATTTATTTATTTATTTATTTATTTATTTATTTATTTATTTATTTTTGAGACGGAGTCTTGCTATCTCATCCAGGCTGGAGTGCAGTGGCCGGATCTCAGCTCACTGCAAGCTCCACCTCCCGGGTTTACGCCATTCTCCTGCCTCAGCCTCCCGAGTAGCTGGGACTGCAGGCACCCGCCACCTCGCCTGGCTAGTTTTTTGTATTTTTTAGTAGAGACGGGGTTTCACCGTGTTAGTCAGGATGGTCTCTATCTCCTGACCTCGTGATCCGCCCGTCTGGCCTCCCAAAGTGCTGGGATTACAGGCTTCAGCCACTGCGCCCGGCCCTCAGATTTCTTTTTAACAGACATAGCAGTGATGTTTTTACGTCATGTGATTGTCTAAGAGAGAATGATAGAAAGGCACATGATAAAGCTGTAGCAATGGAAAGAGCTTGGTGGTTTTGATGGCCCACTGGAGACTGAGGTAGATGATGAAGGGTTCTTGGCGTCCCATTCGGGATGTGGAGGTAGAATGACAGGATCCGTAGTTTGGTCTAGCGCTTAGAAGTCAGAGGCAGATGTGCTGTGGTGAAGGGGATGATGCTGTTTCTTGACAAAATGTTAACCGAGCCTGGAAACAGTAGGGAATATTAAGTAGACACTTCTGATAATGTTAGTTGTCGAGTCCCTTCCTGACTTTCTTTTTTATTAAAGAGCTAAGGCAAAGTCAGATCTCTTAGTTCCAGAGATCACATTAAGCACTTGTGGCTAATGGCATGGTGAGTTACTAGGGAAGTTGTTTCAGAGTTGCCTGAGGTAGAGAAGATGATCCCATGAATTGGAGGATGTGTATATATGTTACTTTAATTCCTTGACTCTAAGATGTCATCAATTGTGAGACACACTATATTGTTTTATGTACCACTAATAAAGAGACAGAAGTGGCCCAGCGGGGTGGCTCATACCTCTAATCCCAGCACTTTGAGAGACCACATGGATTACCTGAGGTCAGGAGTTCAAGACCAGCCTTACCAATATGGTGAAACCCTGTCTCTACTAAAAAATGCATAAATTAACCAGGTGTGGTGGTGGGAGCCTGTAATCCCAGTTATTCTGGAGGCTGAGACAGGAGAATTGCTTGAACCCGGGAGGCAGAGGTTTCAGTGAGCCAAGATTGCACCATTGCACTCCAGGCTGGGTGACAGAGTAAGACTCCGTGTCAAAAAGAAAAAAAAAAAAAGAAAAAAAGAAAACAGAAGTGGTGCTGGTTAGACTGCTGTGCCTTTGTATGATGTGTCCTTGTTTCAGGGACATTAATATGAGGGAAAAAAGCATGTTTTAGAATTGATGAAATGAGGTAAGCCCTGTAATTCGTATCATAAAAGGAGTTGAATTTCTTTTCAACTTTATATAACCAGAACTAGGGATAATCTCTTGAAACCAAGAGTGTCATTTCATTTAGACAAAAGCAGGAACTGTCTTATACTGTAGGTAATACATTGATGGACTTGAGAAGATAATCCCTGCAGTTATAGCTGAATTAGAAGTGAATTTGAGAAGAGTTAGATAGACATGAAGGTTATTTTCCATGATCAGTTATGAAAGGAAGGAAAGGATAATCAGAGTATATTTTTTATTATTTAAGGATCGACACAAAGTTCTTCTATTAAACTGTTCAGCCAATACCAAATTATTTTAATTCAGAATGGAATTTCCTGCATCTTATAAATGAGATGTGGTTGAAAAGTAATTTTCAAGATGATGTTTTATTCTTCTTTTCTCCTTCTGTGCATTTAGGTATCTTATGTTATTCAGGCTGAAGGAAAAGAGCACATTATTCACTTGGAAAGGAACAAGTAAGACATTTAATTTATTTTGGCTTTTCAGTAATGTTTTTCTAATAGTATATTGGTTTTGTTTCTAGTTTGATATGGTTTAGTGGATCCTGAACCCTGGGATTAAGCAGATTTAGCTCTTCATATCTGTGCTGCACAGTGGCAGCTGGCTGGGCAGGCAGTAACTTCCAAACAGGAAAGAAGGCAGAGACCAAAGCCAAGCACCCCCCAGTTTATTCTTTCCAAATGCATCACTAAGGGAGCAAAGGCTACACATGTGTGGGGGAGTTGGGGAGAAGGGGAGCCTGCAGTGACTGGACAGGGTCCAATTATTGGAAAGACTAAGGTTCCACCGGCTACTCCCATGCCTACTCACATAGACTTTAATAAAGGTAAAGGATATAATGCATCAGGACAAAGAAAGTGCAGGCAGTCATCAAGGCACGACCCCCAGGGTCCTGTTTCAGTTGCACAGATGTGCTTTGCCTCCAGATTATGAACTGCTGAGATATGTGTGAGGCATCATATTTTCTGGGGAGCCCAGGCACAAGTTTACTGAAGGTATCTTTTCTACCTCGATGATCATGTAGCTAAAGTCAGGCTGTGTACCTAACTGAATCAGATAAAAACCTTCCATTTGTTCATTTCTAGTCAATATAGACAGGCTGGGCCCGGGTGCCTCCAGGGGAGTTTTGAACTCGAAATGACATATTTATGAATCACACACTTAGCACATTGCATCCCTGACCTGTCCATAAGGCCTGGAGATAAGCATACAGCTGCTGCAGTCCTGCTGCAAGAGAACCTGATCCTCATAAACATGCTTGATGCCACTGAACCTCCTTAACATGGAGTGAGGCTTTGGAAATCAGGAATAATTGTTTCTTTCAACAGTTGAGACAGAAATTTGCCTCCATACTTAGGAGTTTAATTCTTATTTATATAGAACTTTTAGAAAAGAGTGTAAAAAACCATTTATTTTTCTTCTGTAAATATGGTATCCTGTCAGTAACCCAGTTTTTACTTTTCCTGTGAGTTGTGTCTGAAAAATTCAGGGACATTATTTATGTTGCCTTAAGTTTTTTGCAGCTAGCATGTTATGACCATTAGAAAAAATGTGTAGCTTAATATTACATATTATTTATGAGTAATGTACACTATTTCAGAGTTGTCTGTTTATGAGCTTTTTTTTTTTTTTCTTCTTTTTTTTTAAGAGACAAGGTCTTACTCTGTTATCCGGGGTGGAGTGCAGAGGCATGATCATAGCTCACTGCAGCCTTGAACTCCTGGGCTTAAGCAGTCCTCCCACCTCAGCTTCCGGAGTAGCTAGGACTATATGTGTGTGCCTCTATGCCCAGCTCATTTTTTATTTTTTGTAGTGACAGGGTCTCACCATGTTGCCTAGGCTGGTCTCAGACTCCTGGCCTCAAGTGATCCTCCTACCTCAGCCTTCCAAAATGTTGGGGTTACAGGCGTGAGCCACTGCCCGCCTGTTTATGAGCTTTTAATTTTATAGTAGCACATTTTAAAATAATAATTTATCTGGTGAAAATTCTTATTTACTCCAGCTCGTCTCCTCTAGAGATAATGCCTTGTGAATCATATCCTTAGTTGTAGATAGATAACATATATTTAAATGGTATTTTATTTCTCTTCCAGAGACCTTTTGCCTGAAGATTTTGTAGTTTATACCTATAACAAAGAAGGGACTGTAATCACTGACCATCCCAATATACAGGTAATATATTTTCCTCATGATCCCATAGCAAATTTTAAAGCAATTATAATTTAAAAATGAGTTCTGTATAGGCACTCAGGACTGTTACATTGCACAGCCCCACAGGGCACCTTTAACATTATGATATATGGGTTATCCTGGGAAAAGTGGGTGCATTTCTATGGACTAAGCTGTACCTTACAGCTCTCCCGGTACTCAGTAGTTAAGGTTTTTTTTTAAAGACTAGGAAAATAAATCTTCTATTTAATGGTAATCCTCACTGATGATGGGGAAAATTTGATATGTTTTGAAAATAGGAGTTTTCGATTTTTTTGTTGAAAGTTAATATCTGTAAAAGTGAACTTATTAAAACATTTAATTCGTCGTTAATATTTAGTAAAGAAAAACACTCGTTTGGCGTTACATGTTCTAATGTTCTAAATTTTTTCTGAAAATAAGTCTTTCCTAAAAGAGGTGTGGTCCTGTCTGGATCAGAGAACAGAGTACTCCTGGGGACAGAGCTGGCCAGAATACTGAAAATAATTGGCAGATGTCAAATTTGGCTTTATGTGTTTATTACTAGGCATAAACATTTCTAGTTTTGTTTGAGTGTTTTACAGTCCTTTTTGGCACTTAGGTATTACACATTTTTTTCTTTTGCCATGGTTTTCATGAGAAATCTTTATTCCCATTACATGTTTTTTTTTTTTTCTTATGTACTTTGTAATACTTTACTAGGTTGAATTGTTTCTGTTGGTTGTGCACTTTTTGCAGCATTCTTCAAATAAATAGGAGGCAAAAAAATCTTTATTTTAGATTAATTATTAGTACTTACAAAAACCAAGGAACTGCTGACTTAGGCCTATCCTCTTCTGGTCCACTATCTGATTTCTTTATCTTAGTGCATTATTGGTCCATTGTTTAATAGCAAATTAGTAGAGGAGTTTGAATTTACCTTACAGCATACACCAGATAGAAAATAACCCATCCATCCAGTCATGCATCCAACGATTACCAAGGCAGAAGGCCAAACACAGCGTAATTTATGTCACTTGACAAAAGCTGTAATGGTAAAAGGCATTTTTTTCCTTGTGGAGGTTTCTTGGCATACTTTCTTTGGACATACACTGTTCGGGCTTTAATTTTGACTCATTATTTGCTGATGAAACTCTTTTAATCTGTTTGTGCCTTGGTATGTTCACTTTAAAATGTAATAATAGTTAACATTTTATGGATATATTGGGAAACTTAACTGAGTTAATATATAAGATGCTTATAACAGTCTGACAATTTTTAACTCAACGAATATTATTTGTTGCTATTATTTAAAGTATATGCTGTTAAAACTGCTAAAAATCAATTTTAATTATATAGAAACTTATGTAAGTATTATTTTATATAATACTTACGTATCATAAGTATAATAGAGTTGTTATGCTTTTCTGGGTGTTTGAAAAATGTCAGCCAAGACAGACGGAGTCTCACTTATTTCTTGGTTATTTAATATTGTTCAGGTAGATGAAAGTATGATTGTAGATTTGAAATACAAATTAAAACTTTGATACTGTAATTTTTTTAACATGGCCAGACTGTCATGTATCGTAATGACATATACTTTTGTCCATAAAATGAAATTAAGTTTCACTGAAAGATTTACGTACTTTCCCCTGGGGATTCTATTGCTTAAGATTAAAGTTTGTAAAGCATCATCAGTGTCTTCCACAGGGTCATTTTATACAAACACAGTTGTAGTGAGATGTCAGCCGGCTGCTGTTGGTTCTTGGATCGACTGTGATTTAAAATGTTGAAGATGACATAATGCATCTTGTTCTGCTTCTAGGCTGAAAGGTCACCGAGGCAGAGCTGTTTGTACCTTGTATTCCCTGGAATTCTGCCTAAACATTTGTGTACTCATAGGGTGGTAGGAGATAGTCTGCAGATGGTCTAAATAATGCCATGTGATACTATGAGATGCCAATAATATAAATAAAACTTTGTAGTTGACTGGCCTCAAGTAATTTTGTTAGCTCTGCAATTTCTGTGATGATTTTCAGCAATGTAGCAATATTTGAAGATAATACAGTATTTTTCACTTAGAATCATTGTCATTTTCGAGGCTATGTGGAGGGAGTTTATAATTCATCCGTTGCTCTTAGCAACTGTTTTGGACTCAGGTAAGCAATTTCTTTTATCTTCTTTTTTTTCTTTCCCCTGTGTCTTACCCTTTTTCCTATTTCTGTCTCCAAATTAAATCCTTTTGGGCACTTAGCAAAACTGGAATTTACTTTGATGTTACTGAACATTTTTATAGCTGTGTTTCAGATATCCTTGACATGTTTATTTAAGAAAGTATTATAGTTGATGAGTTTTAATATGTAAAGAGGAAAATTTTTTTGAGACCACTAAATCATTTTTGGTATTTAAAATAAAATATGCTTTAAATTTCTCTAGCACTTTATATTTATAAAATTTTCACTTGTATTATTTAAGACTTGTATTTAAGTCTCATTATGACTGTGAATAAGAGCTCATTATTTCCGTATTTAGGTGAGCAAACTGAAGTTCAGATAAATTATATTACACTTCAAATTAAGTTATAGTATTAAAATTACATTCCTTGAGGTCATGACAACATGGCACTGTACTGGTTGGTTGATTGCATGATTGCTTGAACTAATATGTATTAGTTCTATATAAGATGAATATGATTATCTTCACTTAAGTACTAACACTTATTTAATAGTTACTGTGTGCCAGGCAATATGTTTTGTGTGTTTTGTGCTTATTAAGTAATTTTGTTTTCAGAACAATCCTTTGCAGAGTGCAAACCAAGGCAGAGTTTAAATACCTTGCTGAGAGTCCTGCAGCTAATAGAAGACATTTGGAATTCGAACTCTTGTCCTCTGGTCCAGATGCCACATTCTTAATCACTACTTTGTAGTACCTTCCATTTCCCGTAGATCACTCAGGGAGGTTAAGTGACTTGCAGGCAGTGACCCTGATAAGTAGCTATTTGAGCTTTCAATATAGGTCTGCCCCAGCCCTGTCTGTCTGATTCTAAAGCCTCTATTTTATTCTCTATATCATGCTATGCCTACTTACACATTTAAGAAGTAGGACTTGAACTTAGGTTTTCTGATTCCTTTTGTATTTTCTTTTTCTTAAAATTTGTATGTGTGTAATGCAACATTCAGAGGACTGCTGCATTTAGAGAATGCAAGTTATGGGATTGAACCCCTGCAGAACAGCTCTCATTTTGAGCACATCATTTATCGAATGGATGATGTCCACAAAGAGCCTCTGAAATGTGGAGTTTCCAACAAGGATATAGAGAAAGAAACTACAAAGGATGAAGAGGAAGAGCCTCCCAGCATGACTCAGCTACTTCGAGTAAGGAAATAACAATTTTTCATGGCTCAGACTACCATTTTAGAAAAATCATGTGTTTATTCATGAAACCAATACCATGAGTAGTGTTTTTTTTTTTTCTTTTCTTAATTTTGCCAAATGTATGCCAGACATTGTGATAGGTACTAGGGGATGAAAAGATGAGCAATATACAGTTCCTGCTACCAAGTTGAGTACAGTTTAGATTCTGTGGGTTTTGGAAATGAGGGCTTAAATCTGCAGCAGTGCTTACTGTGGCCTTGGCCTCCTGGGCTCAAGCAATCCTCCTGCCTCAGCCTCCCAGTAGCTACTACTACAGGTCTGTGCCACCCACCGTGCCTGGCTAATTTAAAAAAACTTTTTGTAAAGATGAGGTCTCATTACATTATCGAGGCTGGTCTTGAACCCCTGGCATAAAGCAATCCTCCTGCCTCAGCTTCCTAGAGTGCTGGGATTACAGGCATAAACCACTGCACCCAGTGCAAAAGAGTTTTTCTTTAGGTACCTCTTAGACAACTCGAATGGTGATTCTTGAACCCTAGATTGGAAAGAGAGACATGGCTTTAGGACTTTAACGACTTCAGGTGTGTTTCAAGGACACTCTCATCCCTGTTTAGAGACTGCTATAGCACTTCATGATTTACTCTTGACATGGCTGTCTCTTAGACTGAAATTGTTCTAGGACTAGATCAACTTCAGCTGCAGGGATTGTCCCTTTCTATGAGATATGTTGCTGCCTTGAAAGAGGCATATTTTTAATTAACTTATACTAGTTGATGGCATTATTTTTATTGCCTCTCCTGCTATCCACTCTTTTGACTTGGACTATTCTTTTTGACTTTAAACATTGGAAAACATTAAAATTTTTGCTTATTCTACTTTGCATGAATTTCTGTAAAATGACAAAACTAGTCATTTTTTTAAATGGCAACCTTGTTCTAACTTCTGCTCTGGGATATTAGTGGCTATGTTTTATCTTTCAGCATAGTAATGGGGTTTTTCATTAAAATGTGTGTGTGTGCATGTGTGTGTGTGTGTGTGTGTAGTTTTGATTTTAGAAAATTGGTAATGCTGCTTTGTAAACTTAAACCCATTTTGTCTGTAACTAGCATTTTTCTCATATTAGTGCAGATAACAGGTAACACTTCAAAAACATTTTTTTCCCCTCAGACATAGTTTATCATCACTTAAAGTCAGTAGCAGAACTGGACAAAGTTTTCATAACTAAGAAGGAGATAACACTTCAAAAAACATATTTTTTACTATCTTAATGTAGGATGTGTTAAGTAAAATAATTTTATGATGTTCTTAGCAGACATGAAATAGGTGATGAGAGATTAGGATGTGATCATGGCCTTATAACTTTTTTGCCTTTATGATGTTTGTGTTTTTGACAGAGAAGAAGAGCTGTCTTGCCCCAGACCCGGTATGTGGAGCTGTTCATTGTTGTAGACAAGGAAAGGGTAAGATTGGTGACAATTTTTCTTCTTTTCCATGAAAAAGATATGAGAAATGAGCATTTAATGAAGGAAATATAAACTACAGTTTGTATTGATTTTACTTAAATAATGATTTTAAAACTAAAATGGTTTTTTTCCCTTAAACCTTATACCACCAGAATACCAACAGAAGCTAAATGTAGCAAAATGTGACTGCCTTTAAGTTTATTTTTTATTAATGATTTTTTTTCGTGTTCTTGCTGATGACTTGCTTATGGTGAATTTTTTGAGTGAATCTGTACTGCCTATCAGGCTCTTGAGAACTTTTCAGATTACTTTAATGGGCTGTGGCTCTAAAAGGTTTGGCTTTGTTGGCTAATAAAATTGCTTTGCTTTCTAGAATTTGAGATAACCTATATTGCACTTTAAGAGATGGAAAACCTCCAGGTCCTGGCATGCTTTAGAAGGGAATAGTATTAATTTCCGTGTACAGGATCACATGAGGGCATTTTCCTTATTTATACTTAAGAAACTGAACTAAGTGCTTTGCTTTAACTAAGAGAAGTAATGTGTCCCTACTTTGGCATTTACAGGATTATCAGTTTTAGAGGTAATGGCTATATAGTTTATTTTCATGTTGGTTTTTTTGTTGATATAATAATACTTCACATATTTATGGGGTACAGGTGAGTATTTGTTACAACAGCTGTGTAATTTAAAATAGAGAGTATTTTTAGTGTTTTGACTTTTACTTCCAATTTTGTTGTCAGTGTGAAAAAGTTACTTGTGGAAACTTACTATGATTGGCACTTCCTTTCTTGTAAGCTGTAGAGACAGTTTTGAGGTTTTTTTGGTTTTAAAAAAATTCCTTGTTGTATGTAGGTTGGAAAATAACAAGCCACTCCAAATAACTAATTTGGAGAAAATATTAAGAGATAGACTCGGATTTGTACATTATAGGTTCATTGCCCTCAAGTGGCAGAAGGAAAAGCACATGGAATATGAACAAGTGTGAACTCAGCCCCAAACAGTGGGCAAAAAGCTTCTGTAGAAGAATGTTTTGGACAAATCGCAAAAGTCAAGATTCAAATGTTTATCTCGGCCAGGTGCAGTGGCTCACGCCTGTAATCCCGGCACTTAGGGAGGCTGAGGCGGGTGAATCACAAGGTCAGAGAGGTCGGAACCATCCTGGCTAACATGGTGAAACCCTGTCTCTCCTAAAAATACAAAAAATTAGCCGGGCATGGTGGGGGGCACCTGTGGTCCCAGCTACTCGGGAGGCTAAGGCAGGAGAATGGCATAAACCCGGGAGGCGGAGCTTGCAGTGAGCTGAGATTGCGCCACTGCACTCCAGCCTGGGCAACAGAGCAAGACTCAGTCTCAAACAAAACAAAACAAAACAAAACACAAACAAAAAACACAAAATGTTTTTCTTCATTGCTGTCTCCAGATGTATTTGTTATATACAGATAGAAAATTGTTAAAAAAAAAAGGTTCAATTTCAATCAAGCCCTGTCAAATGTATTAAATTAAATTTTTTTTTCTTGTGTAGGAGAATCATGATTAGATCCCTAACTGATAAAATCTGATATATTCTGATATCATAGAGCAAAATCATAAATCCTTTAAAAATTTTTCTTCTGCTAAATTGGTTGTATAAAATAATGTTAAAAATAGACATTTGAGTTAGCCAGGTCTCAAAGAAAAATTAGTCATATTTATTTGGCTTAAGATGGTTAAAGTTCTGTATGTTTTCATCTACATATGATTTTTTAACTAGCGATTATTGGTTAATTGCTCATTTTTAATTCAACCCAGCATTTAGAAATGGTTTATTGGTGCTGATCTGTAAGCACTCTGGCTGTTTCCGTACCTCAGTTCTGTTTTCTGTATGTCACTTTCTTTTTTCTGTCCATAAATCTTCTTCCACTACGTGGAAGAAGTCTCTCTGAACCTGTTCTGGTTTGGAAGCCACACAATTATTGAATCAGTCATTCCTTGCTCAACTAAAGTCTTAAATTTAAAAGAAAAAGGTTTATTGGTGACATCATTAGCCTAAGAGGTGGTGGGTCAGGAAGTTCTTTAGATTGTCTTTTATTCTTTTCTGTCTGCATTTTGATTGCTTAAAACTCTACCTTTGTGAAATGCTTGAAAATACTTTTGCATTAAAATAAATAAAGGGAACAGTAAGAAGATAATTTGTTTTAAAGTTCTACTAATTTGGAGAAAATGAAGACTTCAGTGCTCTTTCATTATTATTCACTTTACCCTTTTACCGGTTTTTCTTTTATTCCTATCACTACAATGTAACCTTTAAATTTCTTAATTTGAAATGTTGATAAATGTCTAAATGCTTCAATTTTTTGTTCAGAGGAAATATTTGGATTCTTACCTTCATTTTAACAGACACATTTTTATTCTTGTTTTTTTTTTTTTTTTTTTTTTTTTTTGAGATGGAGTTTCGCTGTTTCTCCCAGGCTGGAGTGAAGTGGCGGGATCTTGGCTCACTGCAACTTCCTCCTAGTCCTCAGGTTCAAGCAATTCTCCTGACTTAGCCTCCTGAGTAGCTGGGATTATAGGCACCCGCCACCACACCTGCCTAATTTTTGTATTTTTAATAGAGAGAAGGTTTCGTCATGTTGGCTAGGCTGGTCTCGAACTCCTGACCTCAGGTGATCTACCCTCCTGGGCCTCCCAAAGTGCTAGGATTACAGGCCTGAGGTACTGCACCCGGCCTTACATTTCTATTCTTAAACTACTTTGGTGATAATGATTCTCCTTCTTTGCTTTTCCAGTATGACATGATGGGAAGAAATCAGACTGCTGTGAGAGAAGAGATGATTCTCCTGGCAAACTACTTGGATAGTGTCAGTTGTATTTTCTATCAACCAGGGTGATTCTGTCCTATTCTTTCAGTCTCGGAACAGACCTTAAAAATGTCTCATTTTGAGTTCTGATTTTCATAGGGCCTCAATGGCTCAGTCTTTGAGAGGTCTGCTTTCTGGTTTGTTTTGTAACTCTTTTTAATGTTTAAAGGAAAGTACCAGTGTAGAAAGACTTTGAGAAGAGCAAGAGATTTCATATTACCATTTACTTTATCTTCAGAGTAGCTAGGCTTAGGTGCTTTGGCATTTATGGAAAGATCTTTGAATTCTTGTCGAATGCATCTTATTTTGAATAAGGCTGCCTTCTACCCTGAAAACATGATACGACAATATTTGTGTGTGTGTGTTTGTGTGTGTGTGTGTGAGAGAGAGAGAGAGAGTTTGGTTTGAGATTTTGGAGTTCATCCAGTGGGAGATACTAAAGAATTCGATATATGTTCTTATAAAATAATTTTATCTACAAAGCTGATATGAACACCAAGCGTGATAGTGATGATAATGATGACGATGATGATGATAGCATTCACTTGAGTACTTACGGTGTGCTAGACACTGAGCTAAGTGCTTTACATTTATTAACCCATTTACTCCTTACCATACCCCTATGAAATTAAGAATTCCACAGTCCTTTTTCTGAAACCTCTGATGTACCTGTGATTAAAATTTTAGATAAAAGTTTAGAAAAACAGTGTGATTCACTCTGTATATAACACCTCTTGGGGTAGCACCTTGTAATCAGACTCATTGATATTTCTGCAGTGAAATATAGGAGTATTTACATTAAATGGGTTAAATGTGGACTGTGAATTGGCTTGCATTATATCAGGGCAAATTTTGGAAACAGTTTTACCAAAAACTTAATTTCCAGAGTTTGTCAGATTTTAGAATAGAAGATAATAAGGATTTTGAATCTCTGTTACTATCATTTTATGGTTGAGGAAACTGAGACTGTTGAGAGGTTAAAGTCTTATTGTATTTTTTTTTTTGAGATGGAGTCTTGCTCTGTTGCCCAGGCTGGAGTCCAGTGGCACAATCTTGGCTCACTGCAACCTCTGCCTCCCGGGTTCAAGCGATTCTCCTGCCTCAGCCTCCCAAGTAGCTGGGATTACAGGCGTGCGCCACCATGCCCAGCTAATTTTTCCATTTTAGTAGAGACAGGATTTCACCATATTGGCCAGGTTGGTGATCCACCTGCCTTGGCCTCCCAACCGCCCAAAGTCTCATTGTGTTAAAGTAAAGATTGTTTTTTTAGGCAGGGAAGTTTTAATTTAAGTAGCCGTGTTACTTCATGTGGTTAAAAGATTTTTCTCACATTCTTTACTATATTTTATATACTTTTATTTCTCTCTTCCCAGATGTATATTATGTTAAATATTCGAATTGTGCTAGTTGGACTGGAGATTTGGACCAATGGAAACCTGATCAACATAGCTGGGGGTGCTGGTGATGTGCTGGGGAACTTCGTGCAGTGGCGGGAAAAGTTTCTTATCACACGTCGGAGACATGACAGTGCACAGCTAGTTCTGTAAGTATTTTTTTTTAAACTACTGTTAATGAAATGATCAAAATAATAATTTTTGCTTATTTTCTTGCATTGGAATTGTATTCTTTTGAGGTTTTGGGTGTTCATTTAAATGAGGAAAACTTAGCTTGATGTGGCATTATCATGAAACCTCTTCTGTCTTAGATTCCTGTCACCTTTCTCCCATGTCCTCCTTTTTTCTTGGGTTTACTTCCTCATTTGGGTATAGTGTGTTTTCTACTAGTTTTTTGTGAGCGGATATATGGAAAGAAAGCATTTTGACCTCGTGAGTGTATGAAAATATGTTTTCCCAGTTTCGGAACAGAATTTAAAATTTATCTTAATTTGAGTTCTGATTATTCTAGGGCCTAAGTAACTCAGTATTTCCTAGGCATGCTTTGAGTTTCTCTCTTTTTTTTTTTTTTTGAGACAGAATTTCACTCTGTTGGCTAGGCCAGAGTACAGTGGCACGATCTTGGCTCACTGCAGCCTCTGCCTCCTGGGTCGAAGCAATTCTCCTGCCTCAGCCTCCCGACTAGCTGGGGTTGTAGGTGCCTGCCCCCACCCCCGGCTAATTTTTGTAGTGTAGTAGAGACAGGGTGTCACCATGTTGACCAGGCTGGTCTTGAACTCCTGACCTCAGGTGATCCACCCATCTCAGCCTCCCACAGTGCTGGGATTATAGGCGTGACACTGGGTATAAAATTCTCTCCATGAAATCCTTTTTCTTCACGATTTTGAAGGCATTGCTCTTTTGTCTTTTTTGTCCCAGCATTACTATTGGGAAGTCTGAAACATTCTGATTGCTGACCTTTTGTATGTGGCCTGTTTTTCCCCTGTCACTGGAAACTTGTAGGATCTTTTCTTGGTTCCCAGGTTTCTGAATTTTCCTGATGATGTGTTTTGGTGTGGGTCTTGGTTTTCAGTAAAATCGTATGCTCACACATCCTTGTACCAGTGAGAATACCATCTAGTTCACTAAATACTAAAAGGAGCAGGTGTCAAGCATACTCACTATGCCTTGCCCAACCACACCCACCAAACTATCTTAACCCCCTCTGTTTGTGTGGTCTCCGTCTGTCCTGTTGGAGACATTTCCCAGATACTTGATGATTTTTAGTTGTTTGTTTACAGTTGAGAATGGGGTTCTGAAAAGGTTTTTGGAAGCCTTGAGTCCATGAGTGCATTTTGGAAACTATGAGTTCACTATAGGGTGGTCTGGCTGGAATGTTTCCTTGTCAATCTGCTTGTGTCAGTACTTCTGGTCATCTTCTCCTGGCTGGTCAGATGGCCCAGAGAAGGATTTATCCATTCATTTGAAATATATTTATTGGGTGTATACCCCAGGCACTGGGACATAGCAGTGAACAAAACTGGCAAAAATTCCTGCTCTCATGGAGTCCATGTTCTGGTGGAGGAGATTGGCCATAAATGAGATAAATAAGTACATGTAGTATCTTAACCAATGATAAGTGGTAAGGAGAAAAATAAAACAGGGAGGGTAGATATAAAAGCATTGGAGGAATGAGGTTGAATTTTGAGGTGACATGGCCTAGCCAGGGAGATGCCTTCTGAGTAAAGACCTGAAGGAGGTGAGGGAATGAGTCTGGGTTATATTAATATTAGGGAAGAGAGGTCCAGGCAGAGAGAACAGGTGCTGAGGTACAGGTGTGTAGGGTGTGGTTGGGAATCACACGGGGCCCATCCAGATTTTTTTTTTTTTAAATTTTGGAGACAGAGTCTGATTCTGTCACCTAGGCTGGAGTGTAGTGGTGCAGTCTTGGCTCACTGCAACCTACGCCTCCCGGGTTCAAGTGATTCTTCTGCCTCAGCCTCCCAATTTGCTGGGATTACAGGTGTGTGCCACCACAGCTGGCTAATTTTCGTATTTGTTTTTTTAGTAGAGATGGGGGTTTCATGATGTTGGCCAGGCTGGTCTCAAACCTCAGGTGATCTGCCCACCTCGGCCTCCCAAAGTACTGGGATTGCAGGCATGAGCCACTACTTCTGGCCCATCCTGACTTTCACGTTCACCCTGCTCACTGCGTGCAGCTGCCCGTGTAAACATATTCATTTCCTTCGTTATCTGTCTCTCTTCACTAAATTGTGTGAATAAATAAACCTAATGTGTTTTAGGAGAGGTTTCATCTAGAAGGTAAAAAGAAACAAACTTGTCTCGGTATCCAGAAAGTGTCTTCATTTGTCTGAAAAAATTAATAAGAAGGGGATAAGGCATAATTATATTCTGATTTTAGAATTTTTTTTTTTTTTGCCATTTTTCTGCCATGATTTGTAGGTTCTCCTAATCCAGTTGAGATTATTCATAAAATAAAAGCAACATGTCCCTTTTTTCCCCAAGAACATTTTTTAACTTTTACATTTTCATTTAGAAAGAAAGGTTTTGGTGGAACTGCAGGAATGGCGTTTGTGGGAACAGTGTGTTCAAGGAGCCACGCAGGCGGGATTAATGTGGTACGTTGTTCTTGATGTTTAACTTTGGATGTTTGCACTGGGACAATATCTAGCATTTATTGACTGTGTACTTCCTCTCCTGGTGCTTAAAACGATATTTTGGGTGTTATGAGGAACACAGTAGAAGTGGCAGATGGGTTCTTTCCCTAGAGACTGGGTCAAGTTTTTAAATATGTATTATGTGTTTATTAGCTTTTTTCTTTTTTATTTATTTTATTTTACTTTAAGTTCTGGGATACGTGTGCATACTGTGCAGGTTTGTTACATAGGTACACATGTGCCACGGTGGTTTGCTGCACCTATCAACCCATCATCTAGGTTTTAAGCCCCATATGCATTAGATATTTGTCCTAATGCTCTCCCTCCCCTTGTCCCCCACCTCCTGACAGGCCCCAGTGTGTGATGTTCCCCTCCCTGTGTCCATGTGTTCTCATTGTTCAGCTCCCACTTATGAGTGTAGCTCTTTACTTTTTATGGGTGAGGAAACATGTACTCCATTTTAGATAATTAAATTAGAACCATCAACTTGTTTTCCTATAAACTACCATGAGTAATCTCTTGGTGCTAAAGTGGTTATCTCTTGCTTGAAGGATCCATGTCCATCATCAGTATGTGATTCATGTTACTTTCTTACTAGACTGAAATGTATAAAGACTGTTGTTGGATGCTTGATTTATCATATAGGCTGTCAACAGTGTAGTGAATAAATTTCCATTTGTGAAAAAATAATCTGAGCAGCAAAACATTTTCTTTGCGTTCAGAAACCTAATTACTACCTTCCTGTTCTGAACAGTTTGGGCAAATCACTGTGGAGACATTTGCTTCCATTGTTGCTCATGAGTTGGGTCATAATCTTGGAATGAATCATGATGATGGGAGAGATTGTTCCTGTGGAGCAAAGAGCTGCATCATGAATTCAGGAGCATCGTGAGTACTTGGGTTCTTTTTTCTTCTCCTTTATATGGTATTATAGATCCATGTTTCTTACACTGTGAGGGATATTCATGTCTACATTGGGAAAACAGGAAATGTTATTTCTGGTTCGCTGAAATTAATTACATGACACACCAATGATAAGTCTTTTTTATTTTTTCCAGCCTTTTAGATTCAGGGAGTACATGTGGAGGTTTGTTACCTGATGTATTGCTGAAGTCTATTTTTAATTTAATAATTCCAGAGAGCTTTAAGAAGGCAACACTTACATAGACACAAGTATGTAACTACACTTTTCTGTAAACCAATTATAGACTGAAAGTGTAAGAACGTGGCAAAGTTTATATCTGAATTAGAAATTAGGAGGGAGTTTCTGCTAGGTTCAGTGTGGATTAGATTACACTGAAGGACTGTGTAAGAAATTTCTTCACAAACCTCTTTTTGAGAAAGTGCTGCATTGTCACTGTAGGTAGAAGAGATCCTGACATATTTCTATTTACAAACCCTGTTTTATAAAGATAAAGGTGGGAGGCAAGACAGAGAAGAGCAGAGAGAATGGTTAACATTTATTAAGCTCTTTTTATGTGCAGGCACTGTTGTAGGCTTTTAAAAGGTGTCCACTCACTTAGTACTTATCAGTGAAATGAGGTGCACATACTTTATCTCCATTGCAGATGAGGAAACTGAGGTCACACATCCAAACTGCTGACTGGGATTCAAAGTCAGGAAGTCAGAGCCTGTGATCTGATCTTAGAACCCTTTCCTGTCCCAGAGCTAAAAAATAATTATAATAGAAGGTCCCGTGGTGGTTGGGCATCAGAAATGTAGATTTCTAATGCAAATTCATTGTAATGCCAGCGAGGCTCCTTCCTGATTTAGAAGGCAGGAGTCTTAAGCAGAGACCTGAACCTAACTGTAGTGCATACGTGTGTAGCTGCTGAGCCTGAGTGAAAATTAGATATGAGAGATGGTATCTTTAACAAATACAGGACAGACATGGTGGCTCATGCCTATGATCTCAGCACTTAGGGAGGATTGCTTGAGACCAGGAGTTCAAGACCAACCTGGGCAACACAGTGAGACCCTGTCTCTAAAAAAAAAAAAAAATTAAAAAATTAACTGGGTGTGTTGGTGCGTGCCTGTAGTCCCAGCTACTCAGGAGGTTGAGGCAGGAGGATTACTTGAGCCCAGGAGTTCAAGGCTGCAGTGAGCTATGATTGTGCCACTGCATTCCAGTCTGGGCAACAGAGCAATACCCTATTTCAAAACAAACAAAGAAACAAACACACATGAAGATTTCACATAGGGAATATCTGTGGCTGCAAGTGTTCATGCCCCTTCCCACCTCCCTCAGGCTCCTGAAGCAGTGACAGAGTAATAAAAACTTCTGTCAACCAGCCTTTCAGCTGAAGATCTGAGTGGACAAGACAATTTTAATCACATGCTAGTATAAAGGGAAGCACTCAAGCAGAATTTACAGTTTTTGAACAAATACTAGGCTCAAAAATAGATATGGAAGAGTTAAAATAGTACTTACAAGAATTCATGCTTCATAAAAAAAAAAAAAATTAGGTACTTAAGGAAAGTCATATGTTTGTAAAAGATTTCCTGTAGGAGAGGGAAATAAATTTAGGATTTGCTTTGGCCAGCAGTGAAGTTGAGAAAGACGTCAGTTCAGGGAAACAAGAAATGAGTAATGAACAATGAGGTAAGTCAATAGATTAAAATAAAAAAGAAGCATTCAGAGGTAAGGAGGGAATGTTATGAAACAGTGCCATAGTGGAATTTAATATGGTATAGGGAGCAATGAAGAGTGGACCCATACTTTATTCACCAACTTGTGAAACATTTATTGAGCACTGACTACCTGCTAGACTTTGTTCTCGGCACTTGGAATACCTCAGTGAGTTAGATTGACTCACCCTTCAAGGAGTTTACATTTGGGGGGGAAGACAATCTATAAATGTAAGAAAATCAATAATAGAGAGTGTTAGAAGGCGATAAGTGCTATGGGAAATAAAATAGAGCAGAATGTGGAGGATTGGGAGGGCTGAGGGTAGTGAAACAACAGAACAGGCCTCAGTATGACAAAACTGGATGTTAATAACAGAAACCTGAGTGAGTTGGTATTTAAAACCACTCCCCTAAAGTAAACCCTGTGTCAAACAGACTTATAATTAAAATATTTTGAGGAGAATGGTATTTTGAATATTATATTTAAAACTTAGTGCATATTGACATTTAAATATGAAGATAACATAATCTCAAATTTAAGGTATCCATCATTTTCCCCAAGGGAAGAGCCAAAAAAGTGTTGTTGTTGTTGTTTGGTTGGTTGATTTGAATGTGTATAAACTTGCTAGGGATACAGTAGATAGAAAGGGAGTGAACTGTTTGTTACTGGATCTTGGAGAGTCTCTGTAGCTACAGGGGAGACTGACCCCATAGGAGTTGAGGTAGAGGGACACTGATGACATGAGGACACTGATAACATGAAGTAGAGGGACACTGATAACACTGATAATAGAGACCATTCCAGGGGAATTATTCAGCCTTATTCTCCCAGTGACTTCTTATCTCTTGAATAGAAGTGGCCAAAGTGAGTACCTATGTCTTGTCCAGTTTAGTGGGAAAGCTTTTGATTTTTCACTGTGGAGTATGATGTTGGCTGTGGGCTTTTCATATATGGCCTTTATTATATTGAAGTGATTTCCTTCTTCCTAGTTTGTTGAGATTTTTTGTTGTGAAAGAATGTTGAATTTTATCAAATGCCTTTTTGGCACCTGTTGAGATGATTATGTGACTTTGATCCTTGATTCTGTTAACGTGGTGTTAATACATTTTTGTGTGTTGAACCAGCCTTGTATCGCAGATATAAATCTCACTTAGTTGGAGGGCCTGATGTTTCTGATGTGTTGTTGAGTTCTATTTGCTAGTATTTGTCTCGAGGATTTTTACATTTATGTTGCTAGGGATATTGACTTATAATTTTCTTTTCTGGTTGTCTCTTGTCTGACTTTGATATTAGGGTGATGCTGGGCTCATAAAATGAGTTTGGAAGTGTTCCTTCCTCTTCAATATTTTGAGAAGACTTTTTTTTTTTTTTTAGCAGTTTTAGGTCCGGAGAATAATCAAGAGGAAAGTAGAAAGACTCCTCTCATACACTTTCTGTCCCCACACTTGCATAGTCTCCCCATTTCAACATCCCTAAACAGAGGGGTATGATTGTTAAAACTGACGAACCTACATCGACACATGTGGACTTCTCAAAGTCCATACTTTATGGTTCACTCTTGGCGTTGTGCATTCTATGGGTATGGACAAGTGTATGATGATAAGTATCCCTCATTATGGTATCATACAGAATATACCCATCGCCCTGAAAAATCCTCTGTGCTCCACCTGGTCATCTCTCCCTACCCCTTCAACCCTTGGCAACTGCTAGTCTTTTTACTGTCTCCGTAGTTTTGTGTTTTCCAGAATATCATATATTTAGAATCATGCAGTATGTTGCCGTTTTACATTGGCTTCTTTCACTTAGCAATATGCATTTAAGGTTCCTCTGTGTCTTTTCATGTCTTTATTTGTAGTGCTGAATAATGTCCCATTATTTGGATGTACCACAGTTTGACCATTTACCTACCGAAGGACATGTTGGTTGCTTCTAAGCTTTGGCAATTATGAAAAAAGCTGCTGTAAGTGTCTGCGTGCAGGGTTTTGTGTGACCATGTGTTCAGCTCCTTTGGGTAAATACCAAGGGATGTGATTGCTGGATCATATGTTAAGAGAGTATGTTTAGTTTTGTAAGAAACTGCCAAATTGTCTTCCAAAGTAGCTGTACTACTTTGTATTCCCACCAACAGTGAATGAGAATTGCTGTTGCTCTACATCTTTGTCAGAATTTGGTGTTGTCAGTGTTTTGGATTTTGGCCATTCCTATAGTCATGTAGTGGTATCTCATTGTTTCAATTTACATTTCCCTGATGACATAGGATGTAGACGATCTTTTTGTGTGTTTATTTGCCTTCTGTATATCTTCTTTGTGGCATCTGTGAAGGTCTTTGGCCCATTGTTTAATCAGATTGTTTCTTGTCTTATTTTTTAGTTTTAAGAGTTCTTTGCATACTTTGCATAAGAGTCTTTTATCAAATACGTCTTTTACAAATATTTTCTACTAGTCTGTAGCTTATCTTCTCACTCTTTTAATATTGTCTTTCACTGAGCATACATTTAATATTTTATTTTATTTTTGGGACAGAGTCTCCCTCTGTCGCCCAGGCTGGAGTGCAGTGGCCAGATCTCAGCTCACTGCAAGCTCCGCCTCCCGGGTTTACGCCATTCTCCTGCCTCAGCCTCCCGAGTAGCTGGGATTACAGGCGCCCGCCACCTCGACTGGCTAGTTTTTTGTATTTTTTCAGTAGAGACGGGGTTTCACCGTGTTAGCCAGGATGGTCTCGATCTCCTGACCTCGTGATCCACCTGCCTCGGCCTCCCAAAGTGCTGGGATTACAGGCTTGAGCCACCACGCCTGGCCCATTTAATATTTTAATTCTTTCATGGACGATGCCTTTTGTGTTGTATCTAAAAAGTAATTACCATATCCAAGATGATCTAGTTTTTCTCCTATGTTATTTCCCAGGAATTTTAGAGTTTTGAATTTTACACTTAGATCTTTGATCCACTTGGAGTTAATTGTGGAGGATGTAAGATCTGTGTCTAGATTTATTTATTTATTTTTTGCATACGAATATCTAGTTGTACCAGCACCATTTGTTGAAAAAACTATCTTTTATGTCTTTTGTCAGAGATCAGTTAGCTGTGTTTGTGTGGGACTCTTTCTGGGCTCTCTGTCTTGTTCTATTTGTCTTTTGTTTTGCCAGTAACACAGTCTTTAAGCTTGTGCATGCATCATGTAGTTCTCGTGCCGTGGTTTTCAGTTCTATCTGGCCATTTAAGGTCCTCTCTACACTGTTTATTCTAGTTAGCCATTTGTCTAATCTTTTTTCAAAGTTTTTAGCTTCCTTGCGATGGGTTTGAATATCCTCCTTTAGCTCGGAGAAGTTTGTTATTACCGACCTTCTGAAGCCTATTTCTGTCAGCTCCTCAAAGTCATTCTCTGTCCAGCTTTGTTCTGTTGCTCTGAGGAGCTGCAGTCCTTTGGAGGAGAAGCAGCACTCTGATTTTTAGAATTTTCAGCTTTTCTGCTCTGGTTTCTCCCCATCTTTGTGGTTTTATCTACCTTTAGTCTTTGATGCTGGTGACCTACAGATGGGGTTTTGGTGTGGATGTCCTTTTTGTTGATGTTGATGCTATTCCTTTCTGTTTGCTAGTTTTCATTCTGAGAGTCAGGTCCCTCAGCTGCAGGTCTGTTGGAGTTTGCTGGAGGTCCACTCCAGACTCTGTTTGCCTGGCTATCGCCAGTGGAGGCTGCAGAACAGCAAATATTGCAGAAGAGAAAATATTGCTGCCTGATCCTTCCTCTGGAAGCCTCATCCCAGAGGGGCACCCGCCTGTATGAAGTGTCAGTCGGCCCCTACTGGGAGGTGTCTCCCAGTTAGGCTACATGGGGTTCAGGGACCCACTTGAGGGGGCAGTCTGTCTGTTCTCAGAGCTCAAACACTGTGCTGGGAGAAGCACTGCTCTCTTCAGAGCTGTCAGACAGGGACATTTAAGTCTGCAGAAGATTCTGTTGCCTTTTGTTCACCTATGCCCTGTCCCCAGAGGTGGGGTCTACAGAGGCAGCAGGCCTTGCAGAGCTGTGGTGGGCTCCGCCCAGTTCGAGCTTCCTTGGCTGCTTTGTTTACCTACTCAAGCCTCAGCAATGGCAGATGCTCCTCCCCCTGCCAGGCTTCTGCCTTGCAGGTCGCAGGTCAATCTCAGACTGAGGTGCTAGCAGTGAGCAAGGCTCTGTGGGCGTAGGACCCCCCGAGCTAGGCACGGGATATAATCTCCTGGTGTGCCATTTGCTAAGAACGTTGGAAAAGCACAGTGTTTGGGTGGAATTGTCCTGATTTTCCAGGTACAATCTGTCATGGCTTCCCTTGGCTAGGAAAGGGAAATCCCTTGACCTCTTGCGCTTCCTGGGTGAGGCGATGCCCTGCCCTGCTTCAGCTCACCCTCTGTGGGCTGCATCCACTGTCCAACCAGTTCCAGTGAGATGAACCAGGTACCTCAGTTGGAAATGCAGAAATCACCATCTTCTGCGTCTGTCACACTGGGAGCTGCAGACCGGAGCGGTTCCTATTTGGCCGTCTTGGAATGGCAACACAGTCTTGATTACTGTAGCTTTAGAGTAAGTCTTGAAGTTAGGTACCACCAGTCCTCCAACTTTGTTCTTCTTTTTTACTATTATATTGGCTATTCTGGGTCTTTTGCCACCCCATGTAAACTTTAAAGTCAGTTTTATCTATATTCACAAATTAATTTGCTGGGATTTTGATTAGGATTGCATTGAATGTATAGATCAAGTTGGGGAACCGACATCTTGACAATATTGAGTCTGCCTGTATGTAAGCATGAAATATCTCTCTGTTTACTTAGTTCTTTGATTCCTTCATCAGATAGTGTTATTGTTTCCCCATAGAGATCTTATACATATTTTGTTAGATTTATAACTAACTCTCATTTTTGGGGGTCCTAATGTACCTGATATTATGTTTTTAATTTCAAATTCTACTTGTTCATTGCTGGCATATAGAAAAGCAATTGACTTTTGTATACTAACCCTGTATCCTATAACCTTTCTGTAATTGCTTTTTAGTTCCAGGAGTCTTTTTCAATTCTTTTTGATTTTATATATAGATGATCATATTATCTCTGTACAAAGTTTTTCTTTCTTTCCAGTCAGTATACCTTTTACTTCCTTTTCTTTTCTCACTGCAGTAGCTAGGACTACCAATAATCTGATTCTGCTTTACCTTCCTCATATTTTTTTTTTAGTGTTGACAGTGTATTTATTTTTATTTTTAATAGTTATGCTTCTAAAACATATTTAAATTTTATTTTTAATCCAAATTGAAAATATATTTTATAATTATATCACTTAATATATTTATATTTACTGTAATTACTGATACATTTAATCAAATCTAAATGCCATTGATTATAAGATATAGCACTTTTTACATACCACTGAGAATGAAATATGGTGTCAATGAAGTTAATACTTCAATTGTAATCTGAAATGAATCTCAGTCTCAAAGTTATTTAAATATGAAAATAATGTTTTAGAATCAATTAAATATAGCATTTGGGTTTAAATCTACCATCTTATGTCTTTCCTTTATTTGTCTTACTTCTTTTATGGTTTTATTAAACCATAAAGTAAGTTTTATTAAAACTTATTTTATAAAATGGTTTTATTAAACCATTAAGTCTTCGGTCTTAAATATTTAAGTTGATGGATGTTCCAATTGCCCTGATTTGGTCTTTACACATTGTATGAATGGATCAAGTGATTACATGTATCCTGAGAATATATACATCTACTGTGTATCAGTTAAAAATGGGACGACAACAACAACAACAACAAAATCTTCTGTGTTATTTCTTTTGGGTTGATAGAGTGTTTTTACTTTTATTTTCACTTTGTAGAAATGGGGTCTTGTTATGTTGTCCAGGCTGGTTTTGAACTCCTAGGCCTAAGCAGTCCTCCCACCTTAACCTCCTGATGTGCTGGGATTACAGGCATGAGCCACTGTGCACTGCCAGATAGTGATTTTAGCATATACTGTTTTCCTTCTAGACATATTTCTAGAATGGAAATTATACAGTCTTTTATTTTTTTTTAAAGTTACCCTAGAAATTGTTACATATATTCTTGATTTATCTTGTCTACCGTTAAATCTTATCCTTCCCCACACAGTTCAAAGACTATATAGTACTTTAACTCCGTTCATCACTTTCTTGACTCATATAGCTGTGTGCCAGGAAGATACTAGTGATTGTTGAATGAAAATTGTTTATCATTATTCATTTAGATTTTGACTACTGCCCTTGCTCTTTGGTCCTCTTGCATCTCTGACCTTCCATTTGGTGTCCATTTTTAGGTCTGATCAAAGAACCAATTTTGACTTTCCTTTAGTGTGTGTTTAGTAGTAGTATATCTCTTAGTTTTTGTTTTTCTCCTCAGGGTGTCTCTATTTCTCTCTCTTTCTTGAGGATATTTTTGTTGAATATAGAGTCATCATCAGTTATTTTTCATCATATTGGGATTTTTCCATTGTCTTTTGCCTTCCATGTTGTTGAGATGTCAGATGTCAGACCATTATTCCATTGAAGTGTCTCTCTCTATTTACCTATGGCTGTTTTCACAATTTTGTCTTCAAACGTTTTTTTGAAATTTCATTATCATGTTCCTATTGTAGAAAGAAAAAAAAAACATGCATACATACATATGTAAGGTATATATAACACATTTACACATATAAGTCTTCATATCCTGCTTAGAAATTTTTTAGTATTTTAAAGTTTGTGGCTTGATATTTTTCATCAGTCAGAAAATTCTCAGTCATGTCTTTACATATTGCTTCTTTACATATTGCCTGTGTACACAGGGTGTCTGCACATTTGCTGTGTCTCTTATGCCTCTGTGATTCTAGTGAACTGTGTGTTAGACCTCACTATGTCTCCTTTGTCTCTTATTTTTTAAAATATATGTTTCCTATCTTTTTGTGTGTTTTTTTTTTTCTTCTGGGTAATTTCTTCTGATATCTTTCACCTCACTGATTTCTGCCTTCATATGTATTTTGTCTGTTGTTAAACTTATCCATTGAGTTATTAATTTTGCTTATTTCATTTGTCAAATTTCTGTCAGGTTCTTTTTCAAATCTGATACTAGTTTTGTAGATTTTAGTTTCCCACCCAAATTTTCATGCTTGTCACTTTTGCCCCTGATCATAGTAAGCATAAATGTTTTATGGCTATCATTTGATAATCTTAGAACTAGAATTAGGAGTCTTTATTGGACTCTATCTGCTCAGTTTTTTCTTTCTTGTAGTGTATTGTGGCTTCATGTGGTATTTTATATTGTGTAGCCATTATATTTAAAATTTTTTTAAAGAATAATTTCTAGGCCGAGCGCGGTGGCTCATGCCTGTAATCCCAGCACTTTGGGAGGCTGAGGCAGGCAGATAACGAGGTCAGGAGATCGAGACCATCCTGGGTAACACGTGAAACCCCATCTCTACTAAAAATACAAAAAAATTAGCCGGCCTTGGTGGCGGGCGCCTGTAGTCCCAGCTACTCAGGAGGCTGAGGCAGGAGAGTGGCGTGAACCCGGGAGGTGGAACTTGCAGTGAGCTGAGATCGTGCCACTGCATTCCAGCCTGGGTGACAGAGCAAGACTCCGTCTCAAAAAAAAAAAAAAATTTTTGAACTAGGATGAGGTTATGCTAGGTAATTTTTTTTTCTTTTATTTTTCCTCAGATTCCTTTTTACTACCAAGGTGATACTAAACTTTCTTTTTTTGAGGGCAGATTTCCTACCCTCTGCTTCGCAGGCTATTTAATAAATATTAATTTTCTATCATTTTGTTTGGTGTCTTCTTTTTTTAGATGCCAGTGATGTTGTAGATGTTTCATTTTTTTCCCGTCAGATAACTCAGTCTTTGGGTTCCAGTTCTATTTAATAAAATGCATAATCTACCCTTGTAATAAGATTTTTTGTTATTATTTATGATATTTTGGGGACAGTGGTATTCTCATGCGTTGCTCTTAGATTCCGGAAAGTGTGAGTTGCTCTTCCTGGAAGGTGCCTTTCTAGAGAATTGACTTTCTTGACTCTGCCCCTCAATGTCATCTCCGTCAGCAAGTTTCCATAATCAGGTATTTTTTTTCTTAATCTAATTCAGTACCAGCACTTAGAATCTTCTCTTAAGACTTCCTAATCCTAGGCTGTGGGAATCAGCATAGTAATGGTGGAAATGTGTTCTGGGAATTTTCAGAGTACTCAAAGAAATAATGTTTTAAATGATAGTGGAAATTTTTTCTTTGTCGTTTCCAGGTAAAACAGTTTCATTATTGTCAATCTCCTTTTGAAGCCATTTTGGGAAAATCACCTAGATGTGAGAAAAGAGAGGAGGAGAGGCTATAAATCATTAATATTGTGGAGTCTAGAGGTGATAGAGAGTAGAAATACTTGAGTTGCTCTTCAAGCCACGTTATCAGGTGAAAGATCACTCTTTTTGTTGCTGTAGGTGCCAGGCAGGGATGGCTAGTGAAAGGGCATCTTCACTGTGGCCTCCAGAGCATTTTAAGGTGTCACCAAAGGCCAACACAGGGGGATGTTGTTACTATCTCCATCTGTTAAAAAGCACCAGAAATGTCTATGATTTTGTTATGCTTTTTAGTTCTATAGTCAATTCATTGTGGGTGAAACTTTTTTTTGGGGGTAGATTGCTGAAGGATCAAGCATTTGAAACACTGCTTATGAGAAAATATCTTTCAATTACGAAATAATGAGCATATTTAAAAAACAACTTGTTTAAAGGTGATAGACTTTATGTAGGTTAAAATTAGGGACGAAAATATAGGACTGTACATATGCCTGCACAAGTTCTATGGCCATTGTCTAAATATATATAATTTAGAAATATATATTTAGGTAGCATATATATTTAAATATATATTTAAGTGTGTGTATGTGTGTTTTTTTTTTGTTTTTTGTTTTTTGTTTTTTGTTTTTTTTGGAGACAGGGTCTCGCCCTGTTGCCCAGGCTTCAGAGCAGTGGCATGATCATAGCTCACTGCAGCCTTAAACTCCTCCCACCCCAGCCTCCTGAGTAGCTGGGACTACAGGTGTGCACCACCATGCCCAGTTTATTTTTTGTAGAGACAGGGTCTCACTGTGTTGCCCAGGTGGCGTCGAACTCCTGGGCTCAAGTGATCCTCTTGCCTTAGCTTCCCCAAGTGTTGGGATTACATTATTAAATATATTCCTACAAAAAACATTATTGCATGTATACCATGTAGCAGGCACTGTACTTACCACATAAAGATTAACAGTACAAAATAAAAAACAGTTACAAGCCTCTGTTTAAACTGCAGTCTCCTTTGTTTATCAAATAATTACTATATACTGCTTTGACATTTTTACTTGATGTCTAGGCTCAAACTCCTGTGGTCCGTCCTAAAGTCATCCTAAAATCTGATCTACCCGTAGTCTTCCCCATGTGAATTAATGGTAACTCCTTCCTTCTAGTATCCCAGGACAGCAGCCTGGGAGTCATTCTTGATTTCTCTTTTTTCTCACTCTTCATCTTAATGGCTGTTCCTTTAAAACAAAAGCAATTCAACCACTTCTTACAGCTCCCACTGTTATCATTTTGGTCCATCATCATCTGTTTAGTAGATTTCTCTAAGGGCCTTCTTTGTAGTCTTCCTCCTTAGTAGAACAGGTATGGTGATCCTATTAAAACATTAGTCAAATCATGTTACTCCTGCTCAACACTTTCCATGGTCTTCCCCTTCTAACTTCCCTATTTGACTTACAGTAGAAAGCCACATTCCTACAATGGCCTATTCCCATCTTTGCTGACTGTGTCTCTCATGACTCATTTCCTCACTGACTCAGTCTGCCAGGAAAGCTTCTACCTCAGAGTTTTTGCATTTGCTATTCCTTCTCTCTATAATGTTTTTCTCCCGGATACACAGTTTTGATTGAACTCTCACGGGTTTGAGATGCCTGTCCTGACTACCCTTTTAAAATCACAAGCATCCCTTCCTCTGCAGAGCTCATCACACCCACACTCCCTCACCTTTTTTCCCCATAGCATTTATTACCTTGTAATATGCTACCTAATTTATTATATAAGTAAATCACTGAATCATAATCATAACCTTTACAGAGGCAGGGATTTTTATCTGCTATTTCACAGTTTCATCCCTTGTACCAAGAAGAATGCCTTGTACATAATAGATATTCAGTAAATATTTGTTGAATGAATGGTTGGTTGATATTGCATAAAAGGACTCCTCCTTACAATATTCTTAGTAGCAAGAAAAAGAATAAGGAAGACAAGTCTTTCTGTTCTTGTTAAAAGCCTTGTGCTAAGTCTTTTCTTTCCATGAGTCAGAATTTTGCCTTTGCCTATTCTTTTGTCTCAAACCATTGATAGTTTATGTTCTTTCTTTTTTCTTTCTCTGCCAGCGAGTCTTTTAAAATCCTTCCACATCCCACATCTATAGACTTTTTTTTTTTTTTTTTTTTTTTGGTCAAACAGCAGTTAACAGTACCAAAATGTTTTAGGCAGACTGCATTCCAATCCAAGAGGCAGGAGTCAGTACTATCAACTTTTCTGCAAACCAGTTAGCAAAGAAGAGTTTAACATGACTGCTCAGGGCGAAAAATATGTTTCTTAGAGTTCCTTGGATGTACAAAAGACCCAGCCATAGATAGAGCTGCTTCTTCATTAACTAGAATGCAACATAACTTTCACTCCTGCTGCTACTTCTGGTACCATTGCTCAAACTGATGAAAAAGAGATTCAGGGTACCAAATTCCCCTGAAAAAATACAAATGTATATAAGATATAAATTTTATTGTATTTAAGGTGTACAACATGTGTTGATATAAATATAGATGGTGAAATGGTTAGTCAAGCAGATTAACACGTCCATCATTCTGCATTGTTGCCCATTTTTTGTGTGTGTGGCAAAAAGCACCTAAAATCTCCTCTTTTAGCAAAAATCTTGAATGTAATACAGTATTATTATCTATAGTCCTCATGCTGTACCTGAGATATCTAGACTTGTTTGTCCTACATATCTGCTAGTTTGTATCAGACTTACATGTCCCATTTCCTCCACCTCCACCATAATTAGTGTTTTATTTTCTGTCTCTGGGTTTTTGACTTCTTTTTTTAGATTCGAAAATAAGTGAGATCATGCAACATTTTTCTTTTTGTGTCTGGCTTGCTTCATGTAGCATAACATCCTCCAGGTTCCTCCATGTTGTGGTAAATGTCAGGATCTCCTTTTATAAGGATGAATAATAATCAGTCTTATATGTGCCACAGTTTGTCCATTCAGCTGTTGACAGACACTTTGTTTGTTTCCATATCTTGGCTAATACTGCACTGAAAATGGGAGAATGAGGTGGTGTTTTCATTTTCTTTGGGTGTGTACCCAAAAGTGAGATTGCTGGGTCATATGATAGTTCTGTTTTTAATTTCTTTAGGGAACTCCTATTGTTTTCCACAGTGGCTGCACCAATCTACATTCCCACCAACAGTGCTCAAGGATTCCCTTTTTTCTGTACTCTTCACTTGTCACCTCTTTTATTTATTTATTTGAGACGGAGTCTCTCTGTTTCCCAAGCTGGAGTGCAGTGGTATGATCTTGGCGCACTACAACCTCTGCCTCCCAGGTTCAAGCAGTTCTCCTGCCTCAGCTTCCCAAGTAGCTGAGATTACAGGTGTGCACCACCACACCTGGCTAATTTTTGTATTTTAGTAGAGATGGGGTTTCACCACGTTGGCCAGGCTGGTCTCAAACTCCTGACCTCAAGTGATCTGCCCGCCTCGGGCTCCCAAAGTGCTGGGATTACAGCGGTGAGCCACCATGCCTGGCCATTTTTGATGGTAGTCATCCTAATAAGGGTGAGGTGATATTTCATTGTGGTTTTGATTTGCACTTCTTTGATGATTAATGATATTGAGCATCTTTTCATACACTTGTTGGCCATTTTTATGTCATCTTTGGAGAAATGTCTATTTAAGTCTTTTGTTCATTTTAAAAATGGAGTTATTTGTTTTTCTACTATGGAGTTGTGTGAGTTCTAAAAAATGTAGTTTGGATATGAGATACATGGTTATAAGATACACCTTAACATGGTTTGCAGAGATTTTCTCCCAATCTGCAGACTTTTCATTTCATCGGTTATCTTTGCTGTGCAGAGCTTTTCAGTTTGATAGCTATAGTAATCAAAATGGTATGGTAGTGGTATAAAAACAGACATGTAGACCGATGGAACAGAATAGAGAGCCCAGAAACAAATCCAAACGTGTAGTCAATTAATTTTTGACAAGGGCACCAGGAGGATACAATGGGGAAAAGATAGTTCCCTTCAATAAATGGTTCTGGGGTAACTGGATTTCTACATGCAAAAGAATGCAATTGGACCCTCTTCTTACACCATACACAAAAATCAACTCAAAATGGATGAAATACCTAAATGTAAGACTTGAAACCATAAAACTTTCTAAGAAGAAAACATTGAGGAAAAGCTCCTTGACATTGGCCTTAACAATGATTTTTTGGATATCACACCAAAAAACTCAGGCTACAAAAGTAAAAATAAAATAGAATTTTAATGTGACATGGATTCCTCAAAGATATAGGTGGTGTATAGGTCTATTTTCCACTAGTTTTCAAAGGTAAAAGCAGCCAGTGGGACTATCTGAAAGTATTTTATAGTCATTGAGTAAAACAGTAGCTAAAAAGAAAATCCCAGGTAGGACATATCAAAATTGCATTTGTATAAATCTCACATAGCTTAAGTGGGACATTTCTTAAAGGCCAACTAACCTTCAAAGTACTAACCATGGTTCCCAGGAATTATCATAAAAGTTATTATATGTAAAGCTCAAACTGAAAACTTGTCATATAGGAGTAGCTGAAATTCTATACTGCGCAGTCTGCCTCTTGATGGTCAGTGTGTATCTGAACTGGAGTTTTCCATTTGCATTATTTTTGCAGAGCTCCTAATAAGTGGTAATGGGCATGGGTGAACAGAAAAATGTTATCCTTCAGAGTAGAAAAAAGACTGGAGACAACGTACAGCTACCTTCCAATATTTGAAGAACCTTTACTGTGTTAGATAAATAAAACTTTATTTTTCATGGGACTAAATAATTTTTAAAGTCTCTTCTGATGCTGAGAATTATTTTGTATTTCAATGTAAGTGATATTTTGGAAGTACAATATATTGTAAGAAAATAGTGAATTATTATATAGTAGCTGAAGTCATGTTCAATATTTATCACGAGTAGGTGTGAATTCTCATTTCTGTGCACATAATTATTAGCCTCTTTTCTGTCATTTAAAATATGCACTTTGTGGGTTAAACACATGACTTAACATTTTCAAAGTGAGTAATCGCTGTGACATAAGATCTTTTTCTTAATGTTTATTATAGGGGTTCCAGAAACTTCAGCAGTTGCAGTGCAGAGGACTTTGAGAAGTTGACTTTAAATAAAGGAGGAAACTGCCTTCTTAATATTCCAAAGCCTGATGAAGCCTATAGTGCTCCCTCCTGTGGTAATAAGTTGGTGGACGCTGGGGAAGAGTGTGACTGTGGTACGCCAAAGGTCAGTTTAATTTTTGATTTTTGCTTTGTAAAATTGCCATGATATTTGCAAGAAATAAAATTGCTTGTTTTGGGCAACTCTGACATAGGGGCTAAAGTAAAATTTAGCGGCACAATGAGGATTGTTATTTTGTTTGTATGGCTGTGTTCCAGGGATTGGTCATCTCCTTCTTCTCAGAGTATGACTAATGGTGCCATCTGTTTTGAAGTCAGGGAATGTGCCATGTTTATTCTCTCTTCTTTTTTTTTGCTATCTTCTATGATTTATGGTTATTAGCTTATTTGGTTTAAAGAATGAATTTCACGTGGCTCTTTATTTGTAAGCTTTCGCCATTCTGGTACTGCCATTGCAGGAATATTTATTTAGCTGGACTCATTTTAAAAATGAATTGGAGCTGGCCCATCTTCCAGAGTCCTTCAGTATTCAGAGTTCTTGCTACTCAAAGTAGCACTCTCTCTTTGTTAACCTTCAGTGTATGTACTGGTCTCTGGCTTTTTGACCTGTTATGCACACTCATTGCTCTAAACCCACGCCCATCTTTGTTAGGATTGTTCCGTAGCCATATTCCTTACCATACTTAGCCACGCTCCTCTCAACATGGCCTGCTTGAGCCCTTTCCTCCTAGGCCTTGTCTTAAGTTTGAAAGACACTTGTTCAACTGTATGTAAGTTCTACTGTATTCTCAATCTTCTCCACAAGTGCGTCTTTTTCTTCCCTACCTGACCATGCCTGGCTTTTACCAGGTGACTTTGCTTTCCAGAAATGTAGTATGTGTCTTATGATGGAGCTGTGTTGGGCTTTTGTTGCAGTATTGATGCACGTCAGGGACTTTTGGTAAGTATCTTACACAGTATAACCCTCATAATAACCCCAAGAGATTGGTAGTTTTAATAGTCCCATTTTCAGGTGAGGAAAATGAGACCTGAGCAGGTTATGTTTAATTTCTAAATTAAGATGCCATCAGGATGACTAAGACCTTTCTCTTTCTAGGCATTCTTAACTTCTTCCTGAAGTATTTTATTAGTCTTTTCTCCCAACTTCACAAACAAACTTACTGAAATAATAATCTATATTTGCTTCTTGAGCTTTCTCACTACAAAATTACTCTTAAAAATACTTCCTCCCCCTCAAATATCACAGGGTGTTTTTTGGTATAAAAGTTTCAAATAGGGCTGGGTGTGGTGGCATGTACCCATAATCCTAGCACTTTGAGAGGCTGAGGTGAGAGGATTGCTTGAGGCCAGGAGTTTGAAACTAGCCTGAGCAATATAGCAAGACCCTGTCTCTTAAAAAAAAAACAAAAAAAAACCCCGAAAAGCCAAATAGTCTTAGTTATCCAGAGGCTGAGGCAAGGAGGATTGCTTGAGCCTAGTAATTTGAGGTTACAGTGAGCTATGATTGGATCACCGCACTCCAGTTTAGGCAAGAGAGTGAGACCCTGTCTCAAAAAAAAAAAAAAAAATTCAAGTAGTAAGTAAAAGCAACTTTACACACCTTTATTTCCCCCATAAATCTCTTACTTCCTTTTTATTTTTTATAAGTTTGATGTATTTCTTTTTAGACTCTATTGCATACATTTATATACAGTATACAGTAGGTACATTTATAAATATTGGGCTTATTTTAGGATTTATTTTGACTTTAATGTGGTAAGAATACTTCGCATGAAACTGACCCTTCTAAGAGATTTTTAAATGTCCAATACAGTGTTGTTAACTCTGGGTATTATGTTGTACAGCACATCTCTAGAACTTTTTCTTTTTCTTTCTTTTTTTTTTTGAGACGCAGTCTCGCTCTGTAGCCCAGGCTGGAGTGCAGTGGCTGGATCTCAGCTCACTGCAAGCTCCGCCTCCCGGGTTTACGCCATTCTCCTGCCTCAGCCTCCCGAGTAGCTGGGACTACAGGCGCCCGCCACCTCGACTGGCTAGTTTTTTGTATTTTTTTTTAGTAGAGACGGGGTTTCACCGTGTTAGCCAGGATGGTCTCGATCTCCTGACCTCGTGATCCGCCCGTCTCGGCCTCCCAAAGTGCTGGGATTACAGGCTTGAGCTACCGTGCCCGGCCTCTAGAACTTTTTCATTGTGTGTAACTGAAACTTTATATCTGTTGATCAGCAGCTCCCCATTTTCCGTTCCACAAGCCCCTGGCAACCACTATTCTGTTCAGTGCTTCTATGAACTTGACTATTTTAGATACCTAATATAAGTGAAATCACATAGTATTATATCCTTTGTGGCTGCCTTATTTCACTTAGCATGGTATTGTAGACTCAAGTTTCATCTATGTTATTGCAATGACAAGATTTCCTTTGTTTTTGGGAAATACTATTCTGTTGTATGTGTGTATATGTATGTATATATGTACATTTCTTTATCACATTTTCTTTATCCATTCAATTGTTGACAGACATTTAGGTGGTTTCTATATCCTGGCTACTGTGAATAATGCTGCAGTGAACATAGGAATGCTAATGTCTCTTCAAGATCTTGATTTCATTTTAGATAAGTACCCAGAAGTGGAATTGCTAGATCACATGGTAGTTAATATTTTTAATTTTTAAAAGAACTTTTGTACTATTTTCCATAGTGCCTGCACCATTTTGCATTCTTCCCAACAGGGCACAAGGGTTCCAGTTTCTCCACATTCTTGCTGACACTTGTTGTCTTTTGTTTTTTTCCATGATAGCAATCCTGACATGAAGGGGTGGCCTGCCCCTCCACACCTGTGGGCGTTTCTCGTTAGGTGGAACGAGAGACTTGAGAAAAGAAATGAGACACGGAGACAAAGTATAGAGAAAGAAAAAGTGGGCCCAGGGGACTGGCACTCAGCATACAGAGGACCCATGCCGTCACCGGTCTCTGAGTTCCCTTAGTATTTATAGAATAAGTTTAAGGGAAAGTGCTGTGCCTTGACATGCATTTGCAAATATCTCCATAAACCTTTTTAGTGCATAAAGAGCAGCATTGCGCTAGCAAGTCCCACCTTTGCCCTAAGGCGGTTTTCTCCTTTCTCAGTAAACAGAACATACAATCCAGTTTTACACCGAGATGTTCTATTGCCCAGGGATGGGCAGGAGACAGATGCTTTTCTCTATCTCAAACTGCCAACAACTGCCAAGAGGCCTGCTTTCCTCTTGCACTAGTCCTCCTCAGCACAGACCCTTCACGGGTGTCAGGCTGGGGGGCGATCAGGTCTTTCCCTTCCCACGAGGCCATATTTCAGACTGTTACTTGGGGAGAAACCTTGGACAATACCTAGCTTTCCTAGGCAGAGGTCCCTGCGACCTTTGGCAGTGTGCGTATCCCTGGGTACTTGAGGTTAAGGGAATGGTGATGACTTTTAACCAGCAAGCTGCCTTCAGGCACTAGTTTAACAAAGCACATCCTGCACAGCCCAAAATCCCTTAAACCTTGAGTCAAGGACAGGTTGGGGGTATGGTCACAGATTAACAGCATCTCAAATACAGAACAAAATGGAGTCTCTTATGTCTACTTCTTTCTATATAGACACAGTAACAGTCTGATCTCTCTTTTTCCTACACTAACAGGTATGAAATGATATTTCATTGTGGTTTTGATTTGCATTTCCATGACGATGAGTGACATCGAGCATCTTTTCATATACCTGTTGGCTATTTGTGTGTCTTCATGGAGAAATGTCTGTTAAGTCTTAGGCCCATTTTAATTCATTTTTTTTGTTTCTTTTAACATTTTTATGTATTTAGGGGATATAAATGCAGATTTCTTGCATGTATATATTGCATATTGGTGAAGTGAGGGCTTTTCATGTACCCGTTGTTCAAACACTGAACATTGTACCCAATAGGTAATTTTTCTGCCCTCACATCCCTCCCGTGCTCCCACCTGTTGGGGTCTCCAGTGTCTGTTATTCCACTCTGTACGTCCGTGAATACTGATTGCTTAGCTCCCACTTATTAAGTGAGAACATGCAGTATTTGACTTTCTGCCTCTGAGTTATTTCAGTTAGGATAATTATAACCCATTTTAAATCAGGTTATTAGTTTTTCATTTTTTGCTATTGAGCTGTAGCACTTCCTATCTATTTTGAAAGTTTAGCCCTTATCAGATATGTGGTTTGCAGATATTTCCCCCTATTCCATAACTTGGCTTTTCACCCTGTGGATTGCTTCCTATGCTGTGTAGAAGGTTTTTAGTTTGATATAGTCCCACTTGTCTATTTTTGGCTTCTGTTGCTTTTAATTTTGGCATCATATCCATGAAATCATTGCCAAGACCAATGTCATGAAGCTTTTCCTCTGTTTTCTTCTAAGAGTTTTAATGTTTCAGGCCTTATGTTTAAGTCTTTAATCCATTTTAAGTTAATTTTTGTGTATGGCATAAGATAAGGTTCCAATTTCATTCTTTTGCATGTTGATATCCAGTTTTCCAGGGAGGAAGGGACTACTTTTTCACCATTCTTTTTCTTGGCATCCTTGTTGAAGATCGGGTGATCTCATATGTGTTGGTTTTTATTTCTGCATTCTTTATTCTGTTCCATTGGTCTGTATGTCTAAATCTTATTTTATTTTAGATTCAGGGGGGTACATATGGATGTTTGTTACATAGGTATATTGTGTCCTGGTGGGGATTGGGCTTCTGGTATACCCATTACCCAAACAGTGAACGTTGTACCTTATACATAATTTGTCAGCCTTCACCCTTCCCCCACCCTTTCCCCTTTGGGAGTTCCCAGTGTCCATCACCTCCATCTTTATGTCCATGTGCACCCACTGTTTAGCCCACACTTACAAGTGAGAATATGCAGTGTTTGATTTTGTGTTTCTGAGTTAGTTCACTTAGGATAATGGCATCCAGCTCCATCCATGTTGCTGCAAAGGACATGATTTCATTCTTTTTTTTGGCTGCATAGTATTCCATGGTGTGCGTGCGTGCGTGCGTGCGTGTGTGTGTGTGTGTGTGTGTGTATGATTTTTCTCATCCAGTCAACTGTTGATGGACACTTACATTAGTTTCATGACTTTGCTATTGTAAATAGTGCTGCAATGAGCATATCAGTGCAGATATCTTTTTTATATAATGATTTATTTTCCTTTGAGTAGATACCCAGTAGTGGAATTGCCGGGTCAAATGGTAGTTCTAGTTTTAGTTCTTTGAAAAATCTTTATAGTGTTTTCCATAGAGGTTGAACTAATTTACATTCCCAGCAACAGTGTATAAGCATTCCCTTTTTTCTGCATCTGCACCAATATCAGCCTTTTTTTTTTTTTTTTGACTTTTTAATGATAGCCATTCTGACTGTTACAAGATGATATCTCATTGTGGTTTTAATATGCGTTTCTCTGATGTTCAGTGATGTTGAGCATTTTTTCATGTGTTTGGCAGCTGCTTGTATTTCTTGTTCTGAGGAATGGATTTTATTGAATCTGTAGATCACTTTGGGTAATATGGACAATTTACCAATTTTAATTCTTCCAGTCCATGAACATAGGATGTCTTTCCAAGTATTTGTATCATCTTTTATTTATTTTAGCAATGTTTTGTAGTTTTTAGTGTGTAATCTTTTTCCTCACTTGTTAAGCTTATTCACAAATATTTTGTTTTCAATACTATTGTATATAGCTTTGTTTCCTTAATTTCCTTTTTGTAGTTCATTGTTAGTATGTGGAAATGACCTTATTTTTGCGTGTCAGTTTTGTATCCTGCAACTTTACTGTATTTATTTATTAGGTATAACAGTTTTTTGATGGACTCTTTGGGATTTTCTATATGTATGATCTTGTCATCTTAAAAGAGGGACGGTTTTGCTTCATTTCCAATTTAGATGCCTTTTAGTTCTTTTTCTTGCTAATTGCTCTGGCTAGGACTTCCAATACCAAGTTGAATAGAAGTGGCAAGATTGGGCATTCTTGCTTCATTTCTGAACTTAGAGGAAAAACTTTTTGTTTTTCACAACTAGATATGATTTTAGCTATGGGAATTTCATATATGCCCTAATTATGTTGAAGTTATTTTCCTTTATTTCTAGTTTGTTGAGAGCTTTTTGCATGAAAGCATATTGAATTTTATCAAGTGCTTTTTCTGTATCTGTTGACATGATCATGCGATTTTTATCCTTCATTTTGTTAATGTGACATATCTCATTAATTAATTATTTTTTATTATTTATTTATTTATTTTTTTGAGACAGAGTCTTACTGTTGCCCAGGCTGATAACACAGCCTGTGTTTGCCAGTGCTGCAAACACAGCTCACTGCAGCTTTGACCTAATGGGCTCAAGGGATTCTCGTGCCTCAGCCTCTTGAGTAGTTGGGACTACAGGCATATGCCACCATGCTTGACAAATTTTTGTATTTTTTGTAGAGAAGGAATTTTGCCACGTTGCCTAGACTGGTCTCGAACTCCTGAACTCAAGCAGTCTGGCTGCCTAAGACACCCAGAGTGCTAGGATTACAGGTGTGCACCACTGCACCTGGTCTCATTAATTGATTTTTGTATATCAAGCCATCCCAATTTATACCCAAGGATAAATTCTACTAGGTCAGGTGTATTTTACTTTCAATGTGCAGCTGAATTTGGTTTGCTAGTATTTTGTTGAAGATTTTGCATCTGTATTTATTTGGCACATTGGACTGTAGTTTTTTTATTTATGGCATCAGTTGAAATGTCTCCTTTCTCATGTCTGATTTTGAGTCTTCTCTTTCTTTTTCTTAGTTAAGGTTGGTCAATATTGCTTATGTTTTGAAAAATACTAACTCTTGGTTTTGCTGATTTTTCAATTCTTTTTCTAGTCTCAGTTTTAATTCTGATCTGAAGTTCATTATTTTCCTTATGATAATTTTGAGTTTAAATTTTCTGTTGCTTTTCAAGTTTCTTGGTTTGTAAAGTTAGATTGTTTATTTGAGGTTTTTTTTTTTTTTTTTGACAGAGTCTCACTGTGTCGTCCAGGCTGGAGTGTAGTGGCACAATCTTGGTTCATTGCAACCTCCACCTCCTGGGTTCTAGCGATTCTTGTGCCTCAGCTTCCTGAGGAGCTGGGATTCCAGGCGCTCATCACCATGCTTGGCTAATTTTTTAGTAGAGATGGGGTTTTGCCATGTTGACCAGGCTGGTCTCGAACACCTGACCTCAGGTGATCTACCTGCCTAGGTCTCCCAAAGTGCCGGGATTACAGGTGTGAGCCATCACATCCGGCCTCCTTTTAGTATTAGTTTTGCTGTATTTCGGAAGTTTTTACATATTGTGTTTTTTGTTTGTCCAAAAGTATTTTTTAATTTTGTGTTTGATTCCCTTTTTGACCCAATGGTTGTTCCAAAGTGTGTTGTTTAATTTCCACATATTGGTGATGTTTCCATTTTCCTTTTTACTTTTATTGCCGTCTTTTTCTATTCTAATTGCTAGTTTCATCCATTCTGGTCAGAAAATACATTTGGTATGATTTCGGTCTTCTTAAATTTCTAAAGACCTGTTTTGTGACCTAACATGTGAGCCTAGAGAGAGTTCCATGTGTATCCCGGCCCGCGGGATAGTCAGAGCAGGCCCTGGAGGAGGGGGTGGGAATTTGGGGAACAAGAGACACGAGAAATGGAGACAAGACAGTGCTCTGATCAAGTCTCGTTTAATAGCGGTAATGCACTGCCTTATATACACTTGGAAGGGAAGGGGTTGGGCTAAGGCGGAAATGATCTCATTGCCAAGGGCGTGGCCAGGTTAGTTTCGGTTTCTCCGGTCGGAGGTCATGTTGCGCTTGCGCTGTTAAGTAACAACTAAGTAACAATTTTCGCACGCTCGGGAAAAGTGAGTGAAGAAGAAGCAGGAAGAGCTCCATCTTTAATGAGGTATTAGTACAGGGGAAAAAAGGCAAAGATAGGGAGAAGGTGTGGGGTGGAAATGAATATAGCTCAGGCGTTTAATCCTCAATTATTATTCGCTATGGCCGGGGCGTGCAGCTCCGGACACATGTGCGCCTGAGAATAGTATGTATTCTGCCACTGTTGGGGAGAATGTCCTGTATATGTCTATTAGTTTGATTTGGTCTGTAGTGTTGTTCAAGTCCTCTGTTTCCTTATTGATCTTCTATCTAGATGTTTTATCTATAATTAAATTGCAGTATTGAAGTTTCTTACTATTTTGTGTTGCTATTTCTTCAGTTTTGTCAGTGCTTGCATTACATATTTAGGTGCTCTAATGTTGGGTGCATATATATTTATTATTGTTATATCTTCCTAGTGAATTGTTACTTTTATCACTATAAAATGTTTTTCTTTGTGTTTTGTGACAATTCTGACATAGAGTCTCTTTTCTTTGATATAAGTTTAGCTACCCCTGCTCTATGTGGTTACCATTTGCATGGAATATCTTTATTCATTCTTCACTTTCAGCCTACATATGTCCTTAGAACTATAGTGAGTCTCTTGTAGATAGCATACAGTTTAGTTTTGTTTTTGTTCTTGTTTTTATCCATTCAGTGTACTATGTGTTTTTGTTGGGGAGTTTAACATAATTACATTTAAAGTAATTCTTGATAGGGAAGGATTTACTGTGATTGTTTTAAATGTTTTTTGTCTTGTAGCTCTTTTGTCTGCCCTTTCTTGCTGTTTTCCTTTGTATTTTTTTGATTTTGTCTGTGTGTTGATGTTCTTTTATCCCTATTCCTTTTTCTTTTATGTAATTTCCTTCTATAGGTATTTGTTTATGGTTACCTTAGAGTGTACATAAAATACCTTGTAGTAATAACAGTATTTTTAAGCTGATAACAACTTAACGTCAATTACAAACAAAAACTCTTCACTTTAAGTTCTCCCATTACACAGTTTATGTTGTTGTGACAGTTTACAATCCATTAATACTGTGTATCTTTCAACATATTTTTTAGTTTGTTTTTGTTTTTGTTTTTGAGATGGAGTTTTGCTCTTGTCTAGGCTGGAGTGTAATGGTGCCATGGCTCACTGCAACCTCTGCCTCCTGGGTTCAAGTGATTCTTCTGCCTCAGCCTCCTGAGTAGCTGGGATTACAGGTGCCTGCCACCATGATTGCCTAATTTTTATATTTTTAGTGGAGACAGGGTTTCACCATGTTGTCCAAGCTGGTCTCAAACTCTTGACCTCAAGTGATCTGCCTGCCTCGGCCTCCCAAAGTGCTGGGATTACAGGTGTGAGCCACTGTGCCTGGCCTATAGTTATATTTTATGCTTTTTCTTCTAAATTTACACTAGAAGTGAAAGTGATTTACTCAGTACCATTAACAGCAACACAGTATTTTGCATTTATCTATATATTTATTCTTACTAATTAATTTTATACTTTCTTTTGCTCCTGTGTTGCTATCTAGCAGTCTTTCATTTCAAGTTGAAGAACTCCATTTCACATTTCTTAGAAGAAAGGTCTAGTCATGATGAACTCCCCTGCTTTTGTTTTTCTAGGAAAGTCTTAATGTCTTCTTCATTTTTAAAGGATAGTTTTGCCAGATATAGGATTCTTTCTTGGCAGTTTTTTCTTTCATTACTTTACTATGTCACCTCATTCCCTTCTGGCCTACAAGATTTCTGCTGAAAAATCCACTAATGGCCTGATGCGGGTTCCCTTGTGTGTGATGAGTTGCTGTCTTTCTTACTGCTTTTCAAAATTCTCTGTCTTTGTCTTTTGATAATTTGATTGTAATGTTTCTTGGTGTTGATTTCTTTCGATTCCTCTTACTTAAGATTCTTTGGGGTTCCTGCATGTGGACGTCCATTTCTTTCCCCAGATTTGGGAAAATTTCACCCACTACCTCTTCTAAATAAGCTTTTTGGTACTTTTTCCTTGCTCCTTGTGGGATTGCCGCAGTGTGTATATTGGTCTCTTGATGGTGTCTCATAAATCCCTTAAGCTTTATTCACTTGTGTTTCTTTTTCTTTTTGCTCCTCTGACTTGATAAGGTAACCTGACTTTGAGTTTGTTGAATCTTCCTTCTCTTTGCTCTGATCTGCTGTTGCACTCCTCTGTTGCATTTTTCCATTAAGTTGGTGTATTCTTCAGCCCTGAAATTAGTGAGAAGACCTTCTTCACTAATTAACCTGGCCAGAGCTTTTTTGGGCCTCTCAAACTTTCATATTTGTTAAAACTGCTGTTTCTGTTGTTGTTAGCCCCCTGGTGTCTACACTGTGCTGGAGCCCATCAGTGTTCCAAAAGGGGAGAAAGAAGTGATTTGTTGGGCAATCCCTAGAAAAGCTGCAACATGTGACACGTGGTCCAACTGTTTCTCTTTTCAGGGCAAAGCTTGGAAGTGGTATTTTATTTATTTATTTATTTATTTTTTGTTTTTTTAAATCACTGTGTTAAACTGGGTAGAGGAACTGTGGCAAGTGTCTGAGCAATAGTTGGAACAGCCACCTTTGTTCTTTGTGGCCTTCAGGGATCTAGCATATACCAGCTCCATCTGTGCTCTGAGAGAGGAGAGAGAAAAGCCAGTTCCTTGGGTAGCTCCTAGAAAAATTGTAGCATTTGGTGTGTGGTCCTCCTTTGGGAGAAGCTAGGAGCCTTTTTTTTTTTTTTTAAGTATTATTATTATTATCCATTTACTTTGCGTTGAGACAGGGTGAGGAGCTGTGGCAAGTGTCCACATGCTAGTTTAACCTGCCACCTTTGTTCTCTGAAACCCCCAGGGATCTAATATATTTCAGGTCCTATATGTCGTCAGAGACAGATGAGATAGAAGGTAGTCCCCTCAGGAAGCACTCTAAAAAACTGTAATATTGGATGTGTGGCCCAACTCTTTCTCTCCTCAGGGAGATGCTGAGAGCTGTTTCCTCCTGATCTTATATGCCATGTCATGGGTTGGGATTGTGGCGAGAAAGGATCTCCAGTTTTCCTACTGGTTTCAGTGTGGCTGGTTTTACAATTGCCTGCAATGTAGTAGCCTCTCAACTAGTTTCTGGATTTCTTACAAAGGGAATTGATTAATGTGTTACTGTTGAATTGCTGACTTTTTATAGGAAATTTGTTAGCCTCCAATAAAAGTTAAAATGCACATGCTTTTAGATCTAGTAATTCTACCTTTATGTAACTATCTTAGAGAAATATTTGTATATATGCACATGGGATGTGTACAGGGGTGTTTATTGCAGCACTGCCTGTTGGAGGAAGGAGAATCCAGGGCTTTCTATTCTCCCATTTTGGTGATGCCATTCTGGCTTTTGTTTTTGTGTATAAATAAAATCAGATTTAATATTGTTTAAAATTGACTTAAAATCTGTTGTATGCAGATTTTTTTCTATTTCGATATCCTGGACATTTTTCTGTATCATTTTATTATGTAGACATCACCCTTTAATTTGCTGAACAGTATTCCAATACAAGGATTTACTATGATTTATTTAACGATACTCTAATTACTGTAATTAGTGTTTTCTGTTGTAAACAGTGCTGCATAATACATCCTTGTACACACCTCACGTGTATATATATATAGATATACACACGTCATGTGTATATATACAAATATTTTTCTATGATAGTTATTGTACATAAAGGTAGAATTATTGGATCTAAAAGCATGTACATTTTAACTTACATCAGAAGCTAATGAATTTCCTATAAATAGTCTGGGTCAGTTTGCATTTCTGACAACAGTATATTATGCCATTGTGTATCCATAGTCTTACCAGCACAGGATAATATGTTTTCTTAATTTTGGCAAGCTGATGGGTAAAAAATAAGAAGATACTGTTTTAGTTTACAGATTTTCATGTGATTATAGGTTATAGGCATCATTTTCTTCTATGAATTATTATTTTATGTATTTTTTATCAATTCTGTTGGTTCATTGAATCTTATTTTAAATTGATTTTTAGGCCTCTTTCTATAAGATGGACATAACTCCTTTGTTATATATGTTCTAATATTCTTTATTTATAGCTTATTTAACTTTTCATAGGTTACATTTTATGTTGAAATTTAAAATTTATTTTTTTTTTAATTTTTTTTTTTTTTGAGACAGAGTCTCGCTATGTCGCCCAGGCTGGAGTGCAGTGGCCGGATCTCAGCTCACTGCAAGCTCTGCCTCCCGGGTTTTTACGCCATTCTCCTGCCTCAGCCTCCCGAGTAGCCGGGACTACAGGCGCCCGCCACCTCGCCCGGCTAGTTTTTTTTTTGTATTTTTTAGTAGAGACGGGGTTTCACCGTGTTAGCCAGGATGGTCTCGAACTCCTGACCTCGTGATCCGCCCGTCTCGGCCTCCCAAAGTGCTGGGATTACAGGCTTGAGCCACTGCGCCCGGCCGAAATTTAAAATTTAAATGAAGGCAAATTTACTAATTTTTTTCCCATAATGGCTTCAGTAATTTGTATCTTTAGCTGGCTTTTAGTATTCTTATATGTAGATCATCATCATAGCCCCTCTACAAATTATTTTAGTTTTTGTTAAATTTAAAATTTTTATGTTAGCTCTTTGAGGAGGGGGCATGTGGAGTAAGCTTGGAAATTAAACTTATCCACTAATGATCAGTTGTTGTGGAACCATTTAAAAAGGTTCCTTTACGATAACCTAAGTTCTGATATACATTGTCTGTTTCCTGATTCCCTATTCTTTCATGAAGCCAACTGTCCTGCAGTGTTTTTGAACTGGCCAGCATTCACCTACAAATCTTTATACGTTTTTAATTGGGTAAATGCCCCAGAGTGGGATGACTTGGTTAGATGGTAGAGGTATTTAACTTTTCGAGAAACTCTCAAACTGTTTTCTAAAGTAATTGTACCATTTCTCATTTCCATCCTTAGTGTATGAGAGTTCTCATTGTTTCCTATCCTCACCAATACTTCATGTGGTGAGTCTTTTTAATTTTAGCCATTCTATTGAGTGTGAGGTGGTGCCTCATTGAGGTTTTATTTGCATTTCTTTAGTGACTAATGATGCGTTGAGTGTGTTTTCATGTGCTTATTTGCCATCAGGTTATCTTGTGGTGATATGACCGTTCACCTCTTTCCCCTCTTTTAAAAATTTTGATTACTTATTATTGAGTTTTGAGAATACTTTGTATATTCTGTATACAAGTTCTCTATCAGATTGTCAATATTTTTTCCAAGTTGTAGCTTGCCTTTAATTAGCTTAGCAGTATGTTTTGAAGAGCAGAACTTTTACATGTTGATGAAGTTTATTTTATAAACTTGTAATTTTATCGGTTGTTCTTTTGGTGTCCTATCTAAGGACTTCTTGCCTATTCCACAGTTGCAAAGGTTTTCTCCTAGAAGTTTTATAGTTTTAGGTTTCACATTTAGTTCCATGATGCATTTTGACTTTTTTTTTTTGGTATATTTCAAGATGTGCATTAAAGTTCATTTATTTTTAAATGTTTATTATGAAATAATTATAGTCTGACAGGAAGTTGCAAAATAATATAGAGTCATGTACTTTTCACCCAGTTTTCCTTAGTGATAACACCTTATAAAGCTGTACCACAGAATACAGAACAGAACATTGACATTGCTATTTTAACAGAGAAGATGTCTCTGTGGGTGGGAGTTTTTTTTTTTTTTTGAGACGGAGTCTCGCTCTGTCGCCCAGGCTGGAGTGCAATGGCCGGATCTCAGCTCACTGCAAGCTCCGCCTCCCGGGTTTATGCCATTCTCCTGCCTCAGCCTCCCGAGTAGCTGGGACTACAGGTGCCCGCCACCACGCCCGGCTAGTTTTTTTTGTATTTTTTAGTAGAGATGGGGTTTCACCATGTTAGCCAGGATGGTCTCGATCTCCTGACCTTGTGATCTGCCCGTCTCGGCCTCCCAAAGTGCTGGGATTACAGGCTTGAGCCACCGTGCCCGGCCTGTGGTGGGAGTTTGGGGGTAAGAAGGAGCCATGGTGGCCCAGAGTATGGTGAGAGAAGCCAAGCAAGGTAAAAAGAGTGTTCAACTAGGGTGAAGAGCCACCCAACAGAGAAGTTAGACCCTGAGCGTGAAGATAAATGTCTTTATGGATGCTAACCTCTCTGTGATCATCAGGCGTACTGTTATGAACGGAATGTTTGTGCTTCCCCAAAACTCATGTGTTGGAACCCAACCACCAGCATGGCTACATTTGGAGATGGGGCCTTTAAGGAAGTAATTAAAGTTAAATGAGGTCATAAGGGTGGGGCTCTGATCCCACTAGGATCAGTGTCCTTGTAAGAAGAGACACCAAACATCTTGCCTTCTCTCTGCCCACATGCACTGAGGAAGGGCTATGTTAGCACACAGAGAGAAGGCAGCCCTCTGCAAGCCAGGAAGAGAGTCCTCACCAGAAACGGAACTAGTAGGAACCTTGATCTTAGATTTCTAGCCTCAAGAACTATGAGAAAATAAATTTCTGTAGTTTAAACCTGTGGTATTTTGTTATGGCATTCTAAACAGACTAAGTAAGGCACATACTATATGATTTCTTTCCTTTGAAATATGTTGAGACCTAAATACTTGCATCTGAAGAGACACTGTTAAATCCAGAAACAGTAAGCGACTGTTTCTGGAGGGTAACTGCTACAATCATGTTAGAATGAAGTAGATTTTAGGTGTAAGGTAAGAATTTTATTAATGAATATTAATGTCAATAACTAATTTCTTTATTGACAGTCATTTTATGTTCACAGGAATGTGAATTGGACCCTTGCTGTGAAGGAAGTACCTGTAAGCTTAAATCATTTGCTGAGTGTGCATATGGTGACTGTTGTAAAGACTGTCGGGTAAGGAATTCCTCCTTCTTGGGAACAAAAAAAAAAAAAAAAAAGAAAAGGAAAATCTGTGTATATCAAAATTTATTTTTTGAGATTTCTGAGTGAGCACTATTTTTATTTTATGGTCATGGGAAAAATTTTATGCCACTTGTGTGTAATTTTAAAGCACATTCGTTTACATTAAATGGTCTGTTGAGATTGTTTTCTAAGTAGAAACATTTTTTTTTCTGATTTTTAGAGTAACATATATGCTTGTTAGCAATAATTAAATAACACAAAACCATAGAAAGTAGAGCATGAAAGAGCCTCTATCATTTTATACTCTTCAGGTAGCCATTGTTGATAATTTGTTAATATAATCACGTTTTTTCTATACAAATGTGATTGTATGTGTGTCTGTCTGTTCTTAAGTGGGTAAGCACAGATACATATATTTTTATTATCTGCTTTTTTCAATATGACACCATGAACTTTTTTTTTTCCCATTCATGTAGTTCTATAATACATGGTTATTTAAGTAATATTACTTATACAGTTGTACCATAATTTCTTCAGTTAACTAATGATGGACATTTTGATTGCTTCCAATTACTGCTTATAAGAGAAATCACTGGTGCAGAATATTCATACTAAGTTTTGATATACATTTTATATATCTTTCACAAATGTGCCAGTCTGTACTTCTGCCAACAGTGTTATCAAATACTTGTTTCCTTATGCCAATATTGGTTACTAGTGAGCACTATACTCCTGGTTAGTTCAGTAGGTGTAAAGGGTTCTTGTATTTTTATTTAGTTTGCATTTCTTTTGGTTACAAATGAGGTCATGTTTCTTTACTTTCCATAGTTAGGACTTACATGAATTACCTATTGTTAGCCATTGTTCATTTTTCTATTGGGTTATTTAATCTTTTGTTATTGTTAGAATGCTTTGTAGATATAAATTCTGTGGTTTCACATTTGATTAATTTGTGGACATTATCCTGATACTTATGTTTAATTGCATTTTATTTCACTAGTTCCTTCCAGGAGGTACTTTATGCCGAGGAAAAACCAGTGAGTGTGATGTTCCAGAGTATTGCAATGGTTCTTCTCAGTTCTGTCAGCCAGATGTTTTTATTCAGAATGGATATCCTTGCCAGAATAACAAAGCCTATTGCTACAACGGCATGTGCCAGTATTATGATGCTCAGTGTCAAGTCATCTTTGGCTCAAGTAAGATATCATCATTTATAATTGATTGCTTTGATATTATTTATTTTTGATTTAGGTATTTTAAAAAAGGTAACGAAACATTATTGATAAAGTTGAGGCTTTCTTGTTTCTCATCATATTTCCTTTCTTCCTTCTTTGGAGGCTGTCATGATCATGAATTTAATATGCACAGATTCAGTTGATGTTTTCTAATTTTTCTGTCTATATCTTTTTATGTTTTTTGTGTATCGTTTACACACACGCACAGATACATTTGTAGTATCCTCTAGTTTTAAAAATGTTGAATTGTGCACATGGGTCTGCTGTTTGCATTGTTCACTCAGAATTTTCTTGAAATTCATCTATATTGATATATTTATATCGTAGTATATTAAAGTATTCCATTAGATAAATGGATCATGATTTAGTTATTCTCTTACTGATAGATATTTGGGATTTAAAAACAATTTATGTATTTTTACTTTTTAAAGTTCTTATTTTTATCGAGGGCATACACATAAAGAGCCAAATTATTGTATAATGCATAGTATGAACAAATAAGGACTGTTCCCACCCAGTATTCCTATCACTTGAGTCAGTTTTACCTTTTCTGGCTAAGATTTTTGTTAACTTGTGCTAAGTTTTTAGATAATCTCTTGGCAATGCTACGTTTTTATTTTTTTGTTCTAGGCATTAGTTATTAATTTTTCACTATAGAAGATAAGTTAGTTTTCTTTCCTTCTCTTCTTTCAACCCTTAACAACTCCCGTCATACCTATGCTCATTTTCCATTCTTCATCCTCCCAATATGGATTAATTGTAATTTTAGTTAGGGCAGTGTTGACTGTGTATTGTATAATGGCCACATTAATGCTCTTCACAACTAAACTATATAGTAAGTTATAATTACTTTCCTGATTTCTCTAGAGTTACTAATTCTGTATCTGTTTTTCTCTCTCTCTTTTGGTTTGGTTAATTTCCTATGTACTTTCCATTAATTAACTTGTATATTGTTAACCATTGGCCTGATTGTGCCTTCAGTTGATTAGTGGCATCGAGTATTCTATTTATTTCAATTTGTTCAAATAAGTCTGAACAGAAGTCCTCTGTTCCTCTTCAGTCTTGACTGGTTTCCCTCTGTATAGTTAGTGTTCTCCAGATAAATGGAACCATTGTGTTGTGTGTTTATGTATACAGTTGTGTACCACATAACAACATTTTGGTCAGTGAGAGACTGCATATACAACAGTGGTCTAATAAAATTATAAGGCTGTATTTTTACTGTAATGTTTCTATGTTTAGATATGTTTAGATATCTTTTCTATGTTTAGATATGTTTATATGCCATTGTGTTACCGTTGCCTACAGTATTTAGTCCAGTGTCATGGTGTACACATTTGTAGCCTAGGAGCAGTAGGCTGTACCACATAGCCCAGATGTGTAGTAGGCTATACCACCTAGGTTTGTTTAAGTGCACTCTGTGATGTTTGCACAATGACAAAATCACCCAACAACTCACTTCTCAGATCATATCCCTGTTGTTAAGTGACACATTACTGTAGATACTACTGTATATATAATCTGGAGGACTTGTTACATGAATCTAATATTAATATATAATACATAATTTACATATATACTATATTAAAATGTAATCTTATGTATTTATTACATGAAAATCGAATATATTCTCCTGGAGGACTCTGATATATTAGATTCATGTAATAAATCCTGCATAATAGCACGAGCCCATATATGAATTGGCTGTGTGATTGTGGAGGCTGCTAAGTGTCAGATCTGCAGGGAGAGTCAGCAATCTGGAGACCCTGTAGAGCTGATGGTATAGTTCCAATTAGAAGTCTGGCAGGCTCATGACCGTGGAAGAGCTAGTGTTTCAGTTCAATTCCAGAGGCAGGAAAACAGCTGATGTCTCACTCCAAAGACCTTCAGGAAGACTTTTCTCTTACTTCAGAGAGGACTGGCCTTTTTGTTCAAGTTTAAGATTGATTGGATGAGGCCTAACTCCAATAGGGAGGGCAATCTGCTTTACTCAGTCTACTGATTTCAATGTTAATCTCATCCAAAATCACCCTTACAGAGACATCCGTAATTACGTTTGATTAAATATCTAGGAATTCTGTGGATCAAATTAACCTTACTAAAAAGGGTAAAATTAACCCTAATCAAAAATCCACTCCTTGTCAACTAGACACCTTGTTAAACCATACCAAATCTCCAAATGTGGACCTTGTTAAGGGCATAATTCCACCTAGCATGATATAATACCACTGTCCTGCATACAAATAAAACCTCACTAACCTCTTTCCCAGAAAAGGAGGTAAAGTCTTTGAGTGATGTTTATTCTTCTTCTTGATATCCTATAACTTAAATACTGGGATATAAAATGAATAATACTTAAATACTATAATATCAAGTCAATATATCTTATGTTGCATGATAAAGGTATAAGGAATGAAAACATTTGCTCAATACATGTGTGTGTGTATGCACACACACATACACACATGCAGCTATCCTTAATGAAACAGTCTTTGTTTCTGTAACTGGTCACGTGGTTGTAGCTGGTATTTATAACTAACTTCCACCCGTTCTGTATTCCCTTTGCCTTCAGCAAGCACATTAGCTGTTTGTGGTTCTTTATCTGTTAGGGTGACCCAAACTGTCATTCTTGAAGGGTCTGGGCCATTTGTAATCCTGCCTAGATTGGGTTGTTATAGTTTTCCATTGAACTTACACTCGATCATGGAGGATGGTAACACTAAGAGATGCCCTAAGGGATCTCTGGCATTCTAGACATACTCTTCCTTGCCTCCATTGTGGAGTAGTAGGCCAATTTTCCTTTGGTAGTTCGGATCAGTAATTCTACCTGGCACAGAAACTGCCTTCTTTGCCTGTTGACTCAGAGGTATGAGGAGCCATTGTGACTGGGCTGCTGGCTTAATTTCTAGTTCAGTGGAATCATTATTGTGGCTCCTGGTGGCAGCAGTCCTCCCTTTGGAACGAAGGCCTCTAGTCCAGTAGAGCATAAAGTCATGGGAACAGGAAACAAAATTTTGCTAGTGGGTCACTATGGATAATGTTGTGTGGTGTTCCTCCCATTTCCACCCCTTGATACCTGGACACATGAATCCTGGTTATGGAAAAAACAGCATTAGATGTTGGCTGCTGATTGAGAGCATATACAGCCTTTCGGAGAACCTTGCCCCAGCACTGTAAGGTATTGCTGCTTAGTAGCACTGTAACTGAGTCTCCAAAAGGCATTTCCACCATGCTGTCAGCCAGCTGCTTCAGGATGGTGGGGAAGGAACATGGTAAGACGAGTGAATTCCATGTGCATGGTCCCATTACCTCACTTTTTTGCTATCAAGTGAATTCTTTGGTTTGAAGTAGTGCTGTGTAGAATATTATGATGGTGGGGGAGGAATTTTGTACATCCACAGAAGGTAGTTTGGTAGTTCACAGGAGTGTTGCTACAGGGATGGCAAATCTATATCAAGAGTGCGTGTCTATCCCAGTAAGAACAAAGCACTGCCTCTTTCATGATGGAAGGGGAAAAATCAGCCTGCCACCAGGCAGCTGACTGACTAACCTAGGGAATGGTGTCATACTGGGGACTCAGGATTGGACTTTGCTACTGGAGAATTTGGGCACTTAGCAGCAGCAATAGCCAGGTCAGTTATTGAGAGGAAGTCCATGATGCTGAGCCCATGCATTGCCTCCAGCTCTGCCACTGTGAGTACTTGTTTCCTGAGCACATGGATGAGAACAGTTGGCTGGGGAAAGAATGAGTCATCCTGTCTACTTGATTATTAAAATTCTCCTCTACTGAGGTCACCCTTTGGTGAACATTCACATGGGACACAAATATCTTTGCCATACAACCCAGTCATTGGCCGTAGCCCATAAACTGGTAATCACATCTGGCTATTTCTTCTTCCAAGGAAAGTGAACAACCAGCTGCACTTCAGGGATGTCCCAGAAAGGGGCTGCAGTGCTACAGTCATCCACTTTTGGTTCTTCATATCATGTAGAACCATCTGCAAACCAGGTCTCTGTCTTCTTTTCCATTGTTACCTGCTGGGTAGGAAATTCCCCATGAGGTCATACTTGCTGACTAGGAGAGAAAATGTAGTGTAGCAGGAGTGGGGAGCAGGGGCTTTTGGGGTACTTCTTTATGTAACTTGTGCCTTCTAGGCCTTGGTTGGACCCAATTACATATGTAGCACTTCCATTTCATGATGGGGTGCTGCTGCACATGCTCAGCTTTATAGCTTGGTGAGTCAGATGACATCCAGTTTATGATGGGCAACTCAGGTTGAATGGTAACTTGGTGAGTGGCCCATGGTTACATGTTCAGTTTCTCCTTTAAGGCCCAGTAGCAGGCCAACAGTTTTTTCTCAAAAGGAGAGTAGTTATTCACAGAGGATCACAAGGCTTTGCTCCAAAATCCTAAATGCCTGCACTGCACCTGACCTATAGGGAACTGTCAGAGGCGCTAAACAGCATTTCTGTCTGTAACTGCTGGTTCAAGCACTGTTTGATTTCTGTCTGTAACTGCTGCTTCAAACACCACTTGATCAAGTGGGCTAAGCAGCAGAGCGTCTTGCCTGACAGCCTGGACCTATTGCAGAGTTTCCCTTTGTTCTGGGCCTTGCTCAAAACTAGCGGCTTTTTGGGTCACTGGGTAAATGGGCCAGAATTACACAACCAAATGAGGAATATTTTGCCTTCAGAAATCCAGATGGACCACTCAACATTGTGCCATTCTGTTGGTTGTGGGAGTGGCCAGATGCAACTTCTCCTTCCCCTTAGAAAGGATATCTTGACATGCCCCACACCACCGGACATCTAGAAATTGCACTGGTAGAAGGCACCTGAATTTTTGTCAGATTTATTTTCTACTTTCTGTTGTGCAGATATCTTGCTAGTATCAAGAATAGTTGCTTCTTCTTGCTCACTAGGTCTAATGAGCATAATGTCTTCAATGACTAGTGTGATATTTTGTGGAAGGAAAAGGTAATCAGGATCCCCCAAACTAAATTATGACATGGGGCTCTAGAGTTGATATTCTTCCTAAGTAGGACAGTGAAGGTGTATTGCTGGCCTTGCCAGCTGAAAGCAGCTGCTTCTGTGTGGATGGGTATAGGTAAAGGTATTTTTCAGATCATAGCTGCATACCATGTATTAGGGGGTGTGTTAATTTGCTCAAGCAATGAAATACATTTGGTACAGCAGCTTCAATTGGAGTCACCACTTAGCTAAGCTTATAATAATCCACTGTCATTCTCCAAGATCTGTCTGTCTTCTGCACAGGCCAAATAGGCAAGTTGAATGGAGATGTGATGAGAGTCCCCACCCCTGCATCTTTCAAGTCCTTGATGTTGACACAAATCTCTGCAGTCCCTTCAGAGATGTGGTATTGCTTTTGGCTTACTATTTTCCTAGGTAGAGGCACTTTCTAGTGGGTTCCACCTGGCCTTTGTTACCATAATGGCCATCACTCCACAGGTCAGGGAACCAGTGTGGCGATTCTGCCAGCTGTTGAGTATGGTCTGTTTCAATTATGCATTCTGGAACTGTGGGAAAAAACCCACAAGGTGGGTTCAGGGACCCACGAGGCCTGCTGTGAGATGGACCTGAGGTAAAACTTCATTAATCACCTGACCTTCATAAGCCCCTACTCTGACTTTTTGGCCACAGTGACATTTTGGGTTTGCTGAATTATTTCAGTATAGGTTTCTGTGTTCCTGAAAGGTCTAATTTTTTTCTCAGTGCACAGTGTCTTAGTCTGATCAATTCTGTCTCAGTCTATTTTGTGCTATTATAACAAAATGCTACAGACCAGGTAATTAGTAGTGAACAGAAATTTATTGACTTCTGGAGACTGGGAAGTCGAGATAAAGGTGCTGCCACCTGATGAGGGTTGTTTTGCCGAGCCATCACATGACAGAAGGTGGATGGGCAAGAGACAAAGTGGGGCCAAACGCACCCTTTGATAACAATATTAATCTTATCCCAGAGGGCAGAGCCATCATGGCCTAATCACCTCTTAAAGGTCCCACCTCTTAATACTGTCACAATGGCAATTAAATTTCAACATGAATTTTAGAGGGGACAAACATTTAAACCATAGCTGGCTGCTCTAACAAGATGTACTGTAGACTGTGTGGCTTAAATGGCAGACACTTACTTCTCAGAGTTCTGGAGTCTGGGAGTCTGAGATCAGAGTGCCAGTCAATTTGGTTCTTGGTGAGGGATCTCTCCCTTCTTCTTATAAGATCGCCAGTCCCATCATAAGGGTCTCATCCTCATGATCCCACCTAACTCTGATTACCTCCCAAAGGGCCCATCTCCAAATACCATTGGGGTTAGGGCTTCAACAGATGAATTGTGGGGTACACAAACATTGAAGGGGTACACATACATTCAGTGCATAACCATTGCCCTGGTAAAAGGCCATAGGTCCCTTGGAAATGTCTGGTATAATGATTAATAGTATAAATTTTTGGCAGCATATGGGAGGGTTCTTCCTTAAGGAGATCTACTCTGCCTTTATTTGAGAGTTTCTGTTTCTGTAAACCGGCTCAAGTCAAGGAATTGGTTAAGAGCCTGTGACCTTCTGTTTTTATGATTCAAATTAGACTCGTTTACTTGGCCTAGAGTTTTCTTATTTGGTACGGATCAAGTAAGACTATGGGAAGCTGCCTATCTTGCTTCTACTCTAGACAGAAACAGTGTGATCAACTAGCCAATGCTGTAAGTTTTTACATGGGTCAGGTTATTGTGATTGCTGCTTTGACTCTGCTCTCCATTATGGTAACTATGCCCACCTTGCCTTTGGTGGTTGAATGTTGACACTTTCCTATCATCTAGGATCTGATACTCTCATTGCATTTAAGTTTCCCAACTCAGTGGCCATTGCTCCTACTACAAGGTCTGCCCTTTAGATAAGAGTGATCACAGAGCTTTTCAAGGATGCTAGGCCTCCCTTACAAATATATTTCCTACAGTCTTGGTAAAAGGTGTGTTTTCCGAATGCCTCCAGGGTGGGTAAATACATCTGAAGTGACAAATTGACTCCAACATTTTAGTCTCCCTCAGACTTTGGATCCCTTTCTCTGCATTAAACTGAGACAGGCCCTGCATTCCTGACTTGCTCACTGTGAGCTGCCTTTTGAGTCACATTTCAGCCAGTTAGCCGAACAAACTGTTAGAGACCTTTCTAACTCCCTGAATGGCAACATTCAGTGCAGAGTCTCAGACTTGTGAGTCCTCATCAATAAATTCATCCCAATCCAACTTTATATTCCTCCCACCATTATCTCACACCCTTAATATCCCTTCCCACACATGTTCCCTGGATTTTTTTCTGTAAATTAGAAAATTCAAGTAGTCTTGGAGTGTGGTGAACCTCCTCAGGGGTCGTGTTTAGTATTTCACCTTTAGGGGCATTTTCTATGATTTGAGTCTAGTTATAGGTTTAGAAGCAATGAGATATTTTTGAGGTGGATCCTGAGGGAAATTGGCATTGTCGTGCATGGCACCTGCCTCCGGGGAGGCTATTACAGTTTCCGCAGGCAATGCAGGGTTAGTCCCCTCAGATGGTGGAGACGCTGTTTCCACTGGCAAAGACGACTCATCAGAATTTAGAGGCTCAGCCAGGTGCCTGTAATCCCAGCACTTTGGGAGGTGAGGCAGACAGATCACTTGAGGTCAGGAGTTCGAGACCAGCCTAGCCAACATGGCGAAACCCTGTCTCCATTAAAAACACAAAAATTAGCCAGGCGTAGTGGTGCACTCCTGTAGTCCCAGCTACTTGGGAGGCTGAGGCAGGAGAATCGCTTGAACCTGGGAGGTGGAGGTTGCAATTAGCTGAGATCGTGCCACTGCACTCCAGCCTGGGCAACAGAGCAAGACTCTATCTCAAAACAAACAAACAAACACAGACAAACAGTTTAGAGGCTCAGTGTACCCAGCTTTATCAAAGTCTCCCCACATGTCCTCATTCCAACTTTCAAGAACCAGTTCCTTGCCGGTCAGTACCCTCAATTTAACAGTAGATACCCTACAAGGCTAGGAGTTCAATTTGCTTTCAGCCAGTCACAGGATAAGATTCTAGGTTTGATTTTCAACAGTCTCAGCTCTGCAACTACTGGTGATATGGCTGTCCTTTAGGGCACACAGAGAAAATTTCAGGTCACTTATATGGTGCTTTTTTTTTTTTTTAAATTATACTTTATGTTCTAGGGTACATGTTTACAACATGCAGGTTTGTTACATATGTATACATGTGCCATGTTGGTGTGCTGCACCCATTAACTTGTCATTTACATTAGGTATATCTCTTAATGCTATCCCTCCCCCCTCCCCCCACCCCACAACAGGCCCAGGTGTGTGATGTTCCCCTTCCTGTGTCCAAGTGATCTCATTGTTCAGTTTCCACCTATGAGTGAGAACATGTGGTATTTGGTTTTCTGTTCTTGCAATAGTTTGCTGAGAATGATGGTTTCCAGCTGCATCCATGTCCCTACAAAGGACATGAACTCATCCTTTTTTATGGCTGCATAATATTCCATGGTGTATATGTGCCACATTTTCTTTATCCAGTCTATCATTGATGGACATTTGGGTTGTTTCCAAGTCTTTGCTATTGTGAACAGTGCTGCAATAAACTTATGTGTACATGTGTCTTTACAGTAGAATGATTTGTAATCCTTTGGGTATATGCTCAGTAATGGGATTGCTGGGTCAAATGGTATTTTTGGTTCTAGATCCTTGAAGAATTGCCACACTGTCTTCCACGATGGTTGAACTAGTTTACAGTCCCACCAACAGTGTAAAAGTGTTCCTATTTCTCCACATCCTCTCCAACACCTGTTGTTTCCTGACTTTTTAATGATTGCCATTCTAACTGGTGTGAGATGGCGTCTCATTGTGGTTTTGATTTGCATTTCTCTGATGGCTAGTGATGATGAGCATTTTTTCATGTCTGTTGGCTGCATAAATGTCTTCTTTTGAGAGGTGTCTGTTTATATCCTTTGCCGACTTTTTGATGGGTTTTTTTTTTTCTTGTAAATTTGTTTGAGTTCTTTGTAGATTCTGGATATTAGCGCTTTGTCAGATGAGTAGATTGCAAAACTTTTCTCCCGTTCTGTAGGTTGCCTGTTCACTCTGATGGTAGTTTCTTTTGCTGTGCAGAAGCTCTTTAGTTTAATTAGATCCCATTTGTCAATTTTGGCTTTTGTTGCCGTTGCTTTTGATGTTTTAGACATGAAGTCCTTGCCTATGCCTGTGTCCTGAATGGTATTTCTTAGGTTTTCTTCTAGGGTTTTTATGGTTTTAGATCTAACATTTAAGTTTCTAATCCATCTTGAATTAATTTTTGTATGAGGAGTAAGGAAGGGATCCAGTTTCAGCTTTCTACTTACGGCTAACCAGTTTTCCCAGCACCATTTATTAAATAGGGAATCCTTTCCCCATTTCTTGTTTTTGTCAGGTTTGTCAAAGATCGGATGGTTGTAGATGTGTGGTATTATTTCTGAGGGCTCTGTTCTGTTCCATTCGTCTATACATCTGTTTTGGTAACAGTACCATGCTGTTTTGGTTACTGTAGCCTTGTAGTATAGTTTGAAGTCAGGTAGCGTGATGCCTCCAGCTTTGTTCTTTTGACTTAGGATTGTCTTGGCAATGCGGGCTCTTTTTTGGTTCCATATGAACTTTAAAGTAGCTTTTTCCAATTCTGTGAAGAAAGTCATTGGTAGCTTAATGGGGATGGCATTGAATCTATAAATTACATTGGGCAGTATGGCCATTTTCATGATATTGATTCTTCCTATCCATGACCATGGAATGCTCTTCCATATGTTTGTGTCCTCTTTTATTTCACTGAGCAGTGGTTTGTAGTTCTCCTTGAAGAGGTCCTTCACATCCCTTGTAAGTTGGATTCCTAGGTATTTTATTCTCTTTGAAGCTATTGTGAATGGGAGTTCATTCATGATTTGGCTCTCTGTTTGTCTGATACTGGTGTGTAAGAATGCTTGTGATTTTTGCCCATTAATTTTGTATCCTGAGACTTTGCTGAAGTTGCTCATCAGCTTGAGGAGATTTTGGGCTGAGATGATGGGGTTTTCTAAATAGACAATATGTCATCTGCAAATAGGGACAATTTGACTTCTTCTTTTCCTAATTGAATACCCTTTATTTCTGTCTCTTGCCTGATTGCCCTAGCCAGAATTTCCAACACTATGTTGAATAGGAGTGGTGAGAGAGGACATCCTTGTCTTGTGCCAGTTTTTAAGGGGAATGCTTCTAGTTTTTGCCCATTCACTATGATATTGGCTGTGGGTTTGTCATAAATAACTCTTATTATTTTGAGATATGTTCCATCAATACCGAATTTATTGAGAGTTTTTAGCATGAAGGGTTGTTGAATTTTGTCAAAGGCCTTTTCTGCATGTATTGAGATAATCATGTGGTTTTTGTCTTTGGTTCTGTTTATATGCTGGATTATGTTTATTGATTTGCATATGTTGAACCAGCCTTGCATCCCAGGAATGAAGCCCACTTGATCATGGTGGATAAGCTTTTTGATATGCTGCTGGATTTAGTTTGTCAGTATTTTACTGAGGATTTTTGCATCGATGTTCATCGGGGATTTTGGTCTACAATTCTCTTTTTTTGTTGTGTTTCTGCCAGGCTTTGGTATCAGGATGATGTTGGCCTCATAAAATGAGTTAGGGAGGATTCCCTCTTTTTCTATTGATTGAGATACTTTCAGAAGGAATGGTACCAGCTCCTCCTTGTACCTCTGGTAGAATTCAGCTATGAATCCGTCTGGTGCTGGACTTTTTTTGTTTGGTAGGCTATTAATTACTGCCTCAATTTCAGAGCCTGCTATTGGTCTATTCAGGGATTCAACTTCTTCCTAGTTTAGTCTTGGGAGAGTGTATGTGTCCAGGAATTTATCCATTTCTTGTAGGTTTTCTAGTTTATTTGCGTAGAGTTGTTTATAGTATTCTCTGATGGTAGTTTGTATTTCTGTGGGGTCGGTGGTGATATCCCCTTTATCATTTTTTATTGCGTCTATTTGATTCTTCTCTCTTTTCTTCTTTATTAGTCTTGCTAGCGGTCTGTCAATTTTGTTAATCTTTTCAAGAAACCAGCTCCTGGATTCATGGATTTTTTGAAGGTTTTTTGTGTCTTTATCTCCTTCAGTTCTGCTCTGATCTTAGTTATTTCTTGCCTTCTGCTAGCTTTTGAATGTGTTTGCTCTTGCTTCTCTAGTTCTTTTAATTGTGATGTTAGGGTGTCAATTTTAGATCTTTCCTGCTTTCTCTTGTGGGCATTTATGCTATAAATTTCCCTTTATACACTGCTTTAAATGTGTCCCAGAGATTCTGGTATGTTGTATCTTTGTTCTCATTGGTTTCAAAGAATATCTTTATTTCTGCCTTCATTTTGTTACGTACCCAGTAGTCATTCAGGAGCAGGTTGTTCAGTTTCCATGTAGTTGAGCGGTTTTGATTGAGTTTCTTAGTCTTGAGTTCTGGTTTGATTGCACTGTGGTCTGAGAGACAGTTGGTTATAATTTCTGTTCTTTTACATTTGCTGAGGAGTGCTTTACTTCCAACGATGTGGTCAGTTTTGGAATAAGTGCGATGTGGTGTTGAGAAGAATGTATATTTTGTTGATTTGGGGTGGAGAGTTCTGTAGATGTCTATTGGGTGTGCTTGGTGCAGATTGAATTCAATTCCTGGATACCCTTGTTAACTTTTTCTGTCTCGATCTAATGTTGACAGTGGGGTGTTACAGCCTCCCATTATTATTGTATGGGAGTCTAAGTCTCTTCGTAAGTCTCTAAGGACTTCCTTTATGAATCTGGGTGCTCCTGTATTGGGTGCGTATATATTTAGGATACTTAGCTCTTCCTGTTGAATTGATCCCTTTACCATTATGTAGTGGCCTTCTTTTTCTCTTTTGATCTTTGATGGTTTAAAGTCTGTTTTATCAGAGACTAGGATTGCAACCCCTGCCTTTTTTTTTGTTTTCCATTTGCTTGGTAGATCTTCCTCCAAATCTTTATTTTGAACCTATGTGTGTCTCTGCTCGTGAGATGGGTCTCCTGAATACAGCATACTGATGGGTTTTGACTCTTTATACAATTTGCCAGTCTGTGTCTTTTAATTGGACCATTTAGCCCTTTTACATTTAAGGTTAATATTGTTGTGTGTGAATTTGATGCTGTCATTATGATGTTAGCTGGTTAATTTGCTCATTAGTTGATGCAGTTTCTTCCTAGCATTGATGGTCTTTACATTTTGGCATGTTTTTGCAATGACTGGTACCGGTTGTTCCTTTCCATGTTTAGTGCTTCCTTCAGGATCTCTTGTAGGGCAGGCCTGGGGGTGAAAAAATCACTCAGCATTTGCTTGTCTGTAAAGGATTTTATTTTTTCTTCACTTGTGAAACTTAGTTTGGCTGGATATGAAATTCTGGGTTGAAAATTCTTTTCTTTAAGAGTGTTCAATATTGGTCCCCACTCTCTTCTGGCTTGTAGAGTTTCTGCCGAGAGATCTGCTGTTAGTCTGATGGGCTTCCCTTTGTGGGTAACCCAACCTTTCTCTCTGGCTGCCCTTAACATTTTTTCCTTCATTTCAACTTTGGTAAGTCTTACAATTATGTGTCTTGGAGTTGCTCCTCTCGAGGAGTATCTTTTTGGCGTTCCCTGTATTTCCTGAATTTGAATGTTGGCCTGCCTTGCTAGGTTGGGGAAGTTCTGCTGGATAATATCCTGCAGAGTGTTTTCCAACTTGGTTCCATTCTCTCCATCACTTTCAAGTAGACCAATCCGACATAGATTTGGTCTTTTCATATAGTCCCATATTTCTTGGAGTCTTTGTTCATTTCTTTTTACTCTTTTTTTCTCTAAACTTCTCACTTCATTTCATTCATTTGTTCTTTAATCAAATGAAAAGAGTAAAGATACTCTTTCTTCCAGTTGATTGAGTTGGTTACTGAAGCTTGTGCATTTGTCATGTAGTTCTCGTGTCATGGTTTTCATCTCTATCAGGTCGTTTATGGACTTCTCTGCATTGGTTATTCTAGTTATCCATTCGTCAATTCTTTTTTTCAAGGTTTAGTTTCTTTGTGCTGGGTTCGTAGTTCCTCCTTTAGCTCTGAGAAGTTTGATTGGCTGAAGCCTGCTTCTCTCAACTTGTCAAAGTCATTCTACGTCCAGCTTTGTTCCGTTGCTGGCAGAGAGCTGTGTTCCTTTGGAGAGGGAGAGAAACTCTGATTTTTTGAATTTCCAGCTGTTCTGCACTGCTTTTTCCCCATCTTTGTGGTTTTATCTACCTTTGGTCTTTGATGATGGTGACATACAGATGGAGTTTTGGTGTGGATGTGCTTTCTCTTAGTTTTCCTTCAACAGTCCGGACCCTCAGCTGTAGGTCTGTTGGAGTTTGCTTGAGGTCCACTCCTGTGAGGCTATTCCCAGTTAGGCCCTCCCAGTTAGGCTACTTGGGGATCGGGGACCCACTTGAGCAGGCAGTCTGTCCGTTCTCAGATCTCAACCTCCTTGCTGGGAGAATCACTACTCTCTTCAGTGCTGTCAGACAGGGACATTTACATCTGCAGAGGTTTCTGCTGCTTTTGGTTTAGCTATGCCCTGTCCCCAGAGGTGGAGTCTACAGAGGCAGGCAGGCCTCCTTGAGCTGTGGTGGGCTCCACCCAGTTTTAGCTTCCAGGTCGCTTTGTTTACCTACTTAAGCCTCAGCAATGGCGGGCACCCCTCCCCCAGCCTTGCTGCCGCCTTGCAGTTAGATGTCAGACTGCTGTGCTAGCAATGAGGGAGGCTCTGTGGGCGTGGGACCCTCCTAGCCAGGCGCGGGATATAATCTCCTGGTGTCCCGTGTGCTAAGACCCTTGGTAAAGTGCAGTATTAGGGTGGGAGTGACCCGATTTTCCAGGTGTTGTATGTCACAGTTTCCCTTGGCTAGGAAAAGGAATTCCCTTCCCCCTTGCACTTCCCCGGTGAGGCAATGCCTCACCCTGCTTCGGCTCTTGCTGGTTGGACTGCACCCACTGTCCTGCACCGACTGTCCGACACGCCCCAGTGAGATGAATCCGGAACCTCAGTTGGAAATGCAGAAATCACCCGTCCTCTGTGTTGCTCACGCTGGGAGCTGGAAGCTGGAGCTGTTCCTATTTGGCCGTCTTGGTGCCCCACCCCACTTATATGGTACTTGAACTAGGAATCCCTGAGTTTATCACCTTCTTTCCCTACTTTGTCCGGTAAAGTAAGGAGCAACCACGCAATCTCCTGCTGTTAGTATGAGAAAAAGTTTTGAAGGTATCCTATACATAGTTACCCAGATCCTTGCTTCTCGTAAATGTCTGATTAGGAGTCTCTAGTGATGATATGTTTTTGTACTGCAATTACCATATCATGCTATGAACTATCAGTACTGTGTTTACTTTTGGAAATAGAGTTGTAGGTGTCTTTAAAAATCTAATCAGATTAGATAGCCCATTCTAGAAACCTTGGAATTGATTCAGAAAACTCATTCTCAAAGTTCTGTTCCTCTGGAACCCCTGTTGGTCCAAAATCTGAATTAGACTGCAGAAAAACAATGTCAATTGGATATATACATATTATGTATATATTTATTCATTTATTATAAGCAGTTGGCTCATGCAATTATGGTAAGCAACTGAAAATCCCAGATTTGTAGGATGGTTTGGCAAGCTGGAGACACAGAAGAGATGATAGTTTAGTTCCAGTCCAAGTTTGAAGGCCTGAGAACCAGGATTGCCAATAGTGTAATAGTATTTATCCTGAGATCTTTCACCATAGTCTGAAGGTGAATCGATGGCTCTTTCCCTTTTGAGTCTCCTGTTTGCATTTCCCGTATTATCCTTTTTTCTTGGTTTATTTCCTCCTTTCATGGAACTTTCGTTTCAGTAGTTTCCTTAGATAGGGTAAATTAGAGGTAAATTTTTTGAGATCCTTCAACTGTGAAAATGCTTTTATTTGGACTAAATCCTTGATTGATGGGGATGGAAATCATTTTCTGTCACAGTTTTGAAGCCATTGCTTTATTGTCTTGTAGTTTACAGAGTTGCTGTTGAAAAGTATGAAGCCGTTCTGATTTTTGTACCTAGGGTTTCCCTTATCCCCTCTGAAGAAGCTTGGAGAATGATCTCTTCAAGGTGATATGCCTTGATGTGGGTTTGTTTTTATTCACCTTGCTGTGTAATTGGTGGGTACATTCAATCTGGGAATTCATTTTTTTTTTAGTTCCGGAAATTTCTTCCCTTTCATTTTTTTGATGTGATTTCTTTTCCTGGATCACATATTATTTGGATATTGGATTTCCTAGATTTCCTTGGATATTGGATTTCCTTATCTTTTCTGTCTTTTTATCTGTGTGGTTTTTTTTTGTTTGTTTGTTTTTTGACCTACTGTCTGAGCAACTTCTTCAACTTTATCTTTTAACTCTTTTATTGCGGTTTTCATTTCAGGCACTATGATTTTAGTTTTCAGAAACTCTTTTATATTCTCTGAGTTTTTTTTCCCCACTTCTTTTTAAGAAATAATCTGTTCTGGGCCAGGTACGGTGGCTCATGCCTGTAATCTCAGCACTTTGGGAGGCTGAGGCAGGTGGATCATGAGGTCAGGAGATCTAGACCATCCTGGCTAACATGGTGAAACCCCGTCTCTACTAAGAATACAAAATAAAAAATTAGTCGAGCGTGGTGGTGGGCGCCTGTAGTCCCAGCCGCTGGGGAGGCTGAGGCAGGAGAATGGTGTGAACCCGGGAGGCGGAGCTTGCAGTGAGCCAAGATCATGCCACTGCTCTTGAGCCTGGGCGACAGTGTGAGACTCCATCTCAAAAAAATAAATACATAAATAAAAAAGACAATCTGTTTTTATTCCATGCATGAAACATCTTCTCTTATGTTCGTTAGTATGTTAATGATAATTTTTAAAAACTTTCCTTTCTTCTGTGTAACCTCGTTCCAAACATTACTTTTTTTCTTTGTTTGAATTTCCGTCTTTCACATTAGCCATGTTCCTCATCTCTTCCATAGTCCCCGGTCCATGAGAGGGGAATAAGGAGCAGAGGGGTCACTCTAGGCTCACGGGGGAGGCTTGTTAACTGAAAACTTTCCTATAGGGTGATATGGTTGAACTTTCTAATTAGGGAAATGCCAAAAACCACATCTTTAGGTTTTTTTTCCCTCTTGGGCTTGTTAGATTCCCTTATGAAGACCTTATCTATCTGCATCCTGGAGGGCCAAGACCTAGCTGTCAACCGGGCGTGGTGGTTCATGCCTGTAATCCCAGCACTTTGGGAGGCCGAGGCAGGTGGATCGCCAGAGGTCAGGAGTTCTAGACCAGCCTGGCCAACATGGCAAAACTCCATCTCTACTAAAAATACAAAAATTAGCCTGGCATGGTGGTGGGCACCTGTAATCCCAGCTACTTGGGAGGCTGAGGCAGGAGAATCACTTGAACCCGGAAAGCAGAGGTTGCAGTGAGCCAAGATCACGCCATTGCATTCCAGCTTGCGTGGCAAGAGTGAAACTTCTCCTAAAAAAAAAAAAAAAAGACCTAACTGTCAGCATTCTGGGAGGGAAACAGGAGGTGAGGGAAAATAAGACTGGGACCTCAGTATGAGGCAGGCAAATGTTCAGTTCATCCCCTTATGTTTAGAACAGTTTCTGTGCCTGTTACTGTGCCTGGTATCTCTTGACTCCTGGAACCTTGTGTTTTACTCTCTCCAGAAAATAAACCTCCAGTCTTTTCCCAGGGTAGAGAAGAGACAGTCACTTGACTTCACAAAGATGGGAGGTGACTTGTGGGTCAAACTTCTTCTTAAACAGATTTAAAATTTTTCCTCTTTATTCCGGCCACCTGCCCCTCCTTATTTTCTATAGCCAGAGGTACCTGTTACTACCAGTTTCTTTTCTTGGAGGAATTCTGTGTGTAAAAAGGGTTGATCTCAGTTTTTTCTGTTGCCAGCTTAAGATTCAGTTTTCTGAGATACATTGAGTCATTTACTACTTCACCAATTTCTTTTTGGCTTCTAAGTTTTGTGCAGTCTCCTTTCCCAGTTCCATTGTCTATAGGTTTATGAATTTAAAAAAAAAAAAAACAAAACTACTTTCTTTGCTTCTATGGGATTTTAGGAGGGGGGGGGAGATACATGCATATATTCAGACTTTTTACCTGAAGTTTGTTGATGGCTTCTGATTTTAAAGATAAGTCAGTTCTGGTGTTATAGGTCTAGTTTTCATTCCTTTGAACATTTGAACTTGTGGAGAACAAGGATTTAAAAGTCCTTCACGAGCTCATGCATTCTCAAATTCCTTATATGTTTAGTACACACCAAATAAATATTTATCAAATAAATGAAGAACTTAAGAGCTAACATAAGAGAAGGTATTGACGTTTACTGTCAAATTTTACCCTTAAAAAAACCTTATGAGGAAGGCAGGGCTCAGAGAGCTAAATGAGGTCACACAGCAGAAAGCAGCAAAACCATGATCTCAGCCACCATGAGCATGGTGAGCTGATGAAGACTTACTGCTAGAATTTATCAAAGACATTGTTAAAAGAAGATACATTAGTTTACTTCTTAAATGGAAATAGGACATATTGAAATATTGAATATACAAATAAGCAAAAGGTAGAAAATAAATAGTTCTACTGTCAATATTCTGGATAAGTAACTGTTGAAAATTTCATGAATATCTTTCACTTTTTTTATGCATATGAGTATATAATATACAAAAATGGTGTGATATTGACATACTGCTTTAAAACTTGCCCCCTTTCAGCCTGGACTGCATAGCAAGATTCTGTCTCACTAAAAAAAAGAAAAAAAAATTAGGTGTGGTGGTGCATGCCTGCATTTCCAGCTACTTAGGAGGCTAAGGCAGGAGGATTACTTTAGCCTGGGAGGTTAAGGCTGCAGTGAGCTATGATCTTGCCACTGCATTCTAGCCTGGGCAACAGAATGAGACTCTGTCTCAAAAAAAAAAAAAAAAAAAGGCTAAAATGTAACTGCCTATTTTCAATACTAACAATAAATTGTGAATACTTTTCCATGTTAAACATTTTTCTACAACATTGTGTTAATGATATACTGTAATTTATTTAAACAGTCAACAGTGTTAGCAGTAAACTTTCGTATAGTTTAGTTGTGGCCTCCATTTATCCTTCTGGATAAATTTCCAGAAGCAGGATTGCTGTATTAAAGGCTTCTAAGACATTTCAACATGATCTCCAGAAATATTATACCACTTTATACCTTCATTAGCTATAAGTGAATATTCATTCCTTCAAATGTTTCCAACATCAAGTATTTCCATTTTTAAAACTTTGCCAATTTAATAGCATTTTGCAGCATTGGCAACATAGCAAGACCCCATCTCTACAAAAAATAAAAACAAAAATTAGCCAGTCATGGTGGCATGTACCTCTAGTTCTAGCTGTTTGGGAGCTTGAGGTGGGAGGATTTCTTGAGTCCAAGAGTTCAAGGTTACAGTAAGCTATGAACGTGCCACTGCACTCCAGCCTGGGTGACAGAGCGAGATCCTGTCTCTTAAAAAAAAAAAGAAAAAAAGGAAAGGAAGAATAGATTGTTACTTTGTCATCTGTCGTGTTTGTCAATGTATCTAATTAGTAGGGACATCTAAACCAAGCATCCATTTATGATAAATGAAAAAAGCAAAAGTAATAGCTGGCAGTGTTTTCTCCAACCCTTCCTAGCTGATCTAACCAGTGATGCAGTTGATTTATATGTGAGAGCAATGAGAATGAATATGCTGCAAATGGTACTCTACTGTGCATGCTTTTTAATTTATTTGTAATTTGTTATTTAATAGTTTTTCTTTTAGGGCCTGAATGTTTGAGTCCAGGCTAACTTTTAAGTACAATTTAAGCTTTATTTTTACATTTTGTCATTACATATGAAATGTGCAACAAAAATGTATTATGTGTAAGGCATGAAAGGTTTTCCGTGGCATTGAGGCTGTTCATCCAGGTGTTTAGACTGTTGTAGGGAATGCTTTTATTTCGAAAGCTAAATTGCCATAACTTTTTTTTCTTTTTTTAAATGTTTAATGTTACAGAAGCCAAGGCTGCCCCCAAAGATTGTTTCATTGAAGTGAATTCTAAAGGTGACAGATTTGGCAATTGTGGTTTCTCTGGCAATGAATACAAGAAGTGTGCCACTGGGTAAGTGGAGGTGCAGTCATAATGGAACATGAAAGATTATAAGATCCGTCATCTCTAGTATCTTTTTTTTTTTTTTTTTTTTTGAGACGGAGTCTTGCTCTGTTGCCAGGCTGGAGTGCAGTGGCGTGATCTCGGCTCACTGCATCCTCTGCCTCCCGGGTTCAAGCGATTCCCCTGCCTCAGCCTCCTGAGTAGCTGGGACTACAGGCACATGCCACCACGCCTGGCTAATTTTTTGTATTTTAGTAGAGACGTGTTTTCACCATATTGGCCAGGATGGTCTCGATCTCCTGACCTTGTGACTTGTGATCCGCTCGCCTCAGCCTCCCAAAGTGCTGGGATTATAGGCGTTAGCCACCGTGCCTGGCCATCTCTAGTATCTTTTACGACTGCTCCCTGTGACCGCTGATTTTCTCCCCCTTAAATACCTAACTTTTCGAACATTTTACAATACAAAGCTTCAGAGAGACTCTGGTGTTAGGAAAAGAACTGGTAACATAATTTGTCCCTTTAGACAGCAACTACAGTCTAGTGGTTTTTAGACTCTTATTTTGTTTATCCTTGATTTATAATAAGAACCCCAACTAAACACCGTTTTCATTTTACTTTCAATAAAAGATTATGTTACTAAGTCCCAAATAAAGGAACCTGCAGAATAAACTCTGAACTTCGTTATTTTTTTCTAGCTTTGTATAATTTCAAAATGATGAATTAAAACATTTTATATTTCTACAATTAACATTTGCTTTTTGTAAAACATTAATAATAAAACATTACAAAGGAGGAAAAAGTCATCTATAATCTCAATCCATGTATGTTCACTAATGTCAGTGGAATTATTTTCTTCTTCTCACTAACATTTTATATAATTGGAATTATTCTGTAATATTATGCATTGCTTCTACCCATTCTACCTCCTATGCTACCAGTTAGGCTAAGCAACTACAGTGAAACAGTGCTTGCTAAGAAGAAATAGCAACAAAGACCCCCAAGTCACTAAATCTGACAGTTGTTTTCAGGTCTTCATGCTGTAATACTTGACCTGTCAGTAGCATTCAATTATGCTGGCCATTTTTTCCTTCTTGAAGAAACTTCTTTTTTTTTTGGTGATTGTGTAGAATATTCTTCTTCTCCCCCGACCCCATGTGATTTCGTTTACTTCTGTGGCTTCATTTGGCCCCCTCTGTGAGAAACTCCAGCCCTGCTGGCCTGCATGTGGCCTACGGCCATAGGTCTCTGCACCTGCTGTTCCCTCTGCTCGGCATGCTCTCTTTCCCCCTCTCAGCCTGCTCAGTTCTTCATCCTACAGATCTCAGGTGAAGTGTGGTTTCCCCACGGAAGACTTCTTCCACTTCCTCAGCAGGACCAGCTCTCCCTCTGACAGGTGTTCTTGATGCTGTTTGTTTCTTTTTCACAGAATTTGATATATTTTCATTATTTTTTAGTTCATAGTATTTTCTAATTTACACTGTGATTTTTTTCCTTTGACTCGTGTTGTTGAAAGCCTATTGCTTAATTCCCCAGTAGTTGGGAATATACTGGTTATCTATTTGGTTTTGATGTCTAGTTCAATTCCATTGAGAACACATTCTATATGATTTCACTTCTTTGGAATTTATTGAGATGTGCATTATTTAATTACACTTGGAACATTCATCCATACAGACTAATATATGGGTCTGCCCCTTAATACCAGACCAATATATGGTCTGTATAGGTAAATGTTCCATGTGTAATTGAAAGAAAAAGTATATTCTGCAGTTGTTAGAGATGTTATTCTATAAATGTCAAGTTAATAGTCTTATTCAAATCTTTCATATCTGTGGTGTATGTGTATTTCCTTCAATTTCTGAGAGAGGTATATTGAAGTCTCCAGTTATGATTGTGGATTTGTCTGTTTATCTTTTTAGGTATGTAAATTTTTGCTGTATATCTTTTAAATTTGTTACTAGGTGCATACACTTTTAGGATTTTTATGCCCTCCTGATGACTTGGATGGCTTTAGCAAATTTATCATTAGCAAATTCTTTTCATTTCTGGAATATTCTTTTGAAGTATTTGTCAGTTTCATTAATTATGTGGCTCTTTTGTTATCACTCTTCCTCACCAAACTGTAAGGTTCAGTGACGCATTTTATCTTTTGCATTTAGCATAATGCCTGGAGGAAACATAATAAATGACTATTAAACATTGAATGAATGAAGGTACAGATGATATGGATGAAGAATGAATGGGTGGAGAATTAATATAACCGATTGAATGAACTGATTTAAAATCTAGGGATAAGTGGATTAATGCACACTTGGAAAGAATTTGCTAGACATATATCATATTCTTGTCTTTAGCCTTGTCTGGTTTCATATTTTTATGAATATCTTGTTGAAAATAGCAACTGTACTTATCAAACTTAAAAATTACTGAATAACTCATTTAGGAAGCATTTTATAATAGTAATATACAAACGATATAGGCATTAAGAATATACATTTGAAGTTAGACTCTTTGGATTTGAATCCTGGTTCAATCACTTAACGTCTCTGAGTCTTTGGACAAGTTACTTCACGTACATACCTCATTTTTCTGTTCTGTAAAATGGGGATAATAATGGCACCTGTTTCCAAGTGTTGTTTTGAACTGAATGAGTTAATGGGTGTTAGTACTAAGAGGAATATCTGGTTCATTGTCATGCTCATCATCATCATCATCATCACTATTTTTATTGTCATCTTCATTGTAGAATGTGTAAAATCTAGAAAAGTCTTTTCTACCCATTGAAACTACCAAAAACATCTAGAAACGTTTAAAGAAAGTATTCACATATGGTCCTACCATCCAGAGATACTCTCTTAAGTTTTTGTTATATTTCTTTTTTATGTGTATATACATTTATAAACATAAGCCACATGTTTACTTTCACTAAAAGGGTCATCTTTTGGTACATAGATAATGTCATTTTTTCAAGCATTGTAAAAGATAAATTCCAAATATACTGAGGAGTAGAAAGAATAGTGTGATGAATACCAATATATCCCAGACCAAGATTGTTAATGCCTTACCATTATTTGCTTCATCAAGATTTTGCTGAACCATTTTAAATAAATTACAGACATGATACTTTACTCCTAAATTCCTTAGCATCCATCTTCAACAAATAAGGCCATTCACATGATCACATCACACCTAACAAAATGAATGATTTCCTAATATCATCTAGCATCTGATCAATATTAGTATTTCCATAAGTGTCCTCAAATTGTCTTTTATAGCTTGTATTTTTCAACATCAGGACTCACTCAAGGATCAAACATTGCCTTTAGTTGTTATGTCACTTAAGTCACTTTTAATCCAGAATACCTTTTAGACTGATTTTTTTTTTTCTTTTCAGTGACTTTGATTTATGGAAATGTCTGGGCCAGTGGGCTCATGTTCTGGATTTGTTTTAGTTTCCTCTTGGTGTTGCTTAACTTAGTTTCTATCATCTGAATTTTCTTTAAATCAGAAGTTAAGCCCAAAATCTTTTTTTTTTTTTTTTTTTTTTTTTGAGTAGAGCCGCACTCTGTCGCCCAGGTTTGGAGTACAGTGGCATGATGTCGGCTTAGTGCAACCTCCATCTCCCAGGTTCAAGTGATTCTTGTGCCTCAGCCTCTGGAGTAGTTAGGACTACAGGCGTGCACCATCACACCTGGCTAATTTTTGTATTTTTAGTAGAGATGGGGTTTCACTATGTTGGCCAGGCTGGTCTCGAACTCCTGACTTCAAATGATCTGCTTGCCTTAGCCTCCCAGAGTGCTGGGATTACAGGTGTGAGCCACTGTGCCTGGCCCTAAACCCAAAATCTTAATTGAATTCAGGTTAAATATTTTTGGCGAGAATGTTCATAAACAATGCGTTATATCAAGGAGTCACTTAGTGCTGAGTAGTCTTATTAATATTAGTGATAGTCAGTGGCAATGACCAGATCTTACTATTGTGGAGTTATGCTTTTTAAAATTGCAGCTGTCAGGTAATATGTGGAGTGATGATTTTGTGCCATGTAAATATCCAGTTCCTGACCAGTGTTTCACTTTATGGATGATCCTTGCATGAAGCAGTTATTTTACTGAGGGTTGTAACTGAATTTTCTTTTCTGTTAGTATTATTCAACAGTGAACATCTCTTCTTAGTTTTGTTAGCTGTTTACATTTCTTATTTTATGAGCTGCCTGTTTACATCCTTGCTAATTTTTCTGTTGAAGTGATTTTCTTTGTCTTAATGATTTGTAACAGCTTTTTATATTGTAAGAGTATTTTCCTTTACTCTTTAATGTATCACCAACCCTATGTATGAAATACTGAGTATATCATAGCAATGTGAATTTTGGTAGGCTCCAACAGATCTTAACTGAGGTCTACTTTATGCCACATTTTGATTTTGAGGTTTTCATATCTAATTTCAGCTAATTATGTGAGATAGGCTTCATTTATCTCATTTTTTTTCAGCTGAAGAAACTGAAGCTCAGAAAATTTAAACACTTCTCTCAGGTCAGCTAGCAAATAAATGGTGACTTAAGAATAAATGTAAAGTTGGGACAAAATTATTAACTCTTAAATGCAGGATGAAGGAAAGATGAAGACTTAATAGCAGCACATGCAAAAATTAGGAATTTTAGTTAGTGATATATTCAAGGACATCAATAATATAATGTAGTTATAAAAGCTATTGTAATTTTGAACTTAATAGAAGTACAGTATCTAGAATAAACAAGAGCTCCATTTTTTTCTTTGCTCACCAGGCTGTCACTGAAATTTCATGCTCCATTCTGAGCACTATGCTTCAAGAGGCAGTGAGGCAAACTGGAACATATTTAGGAGGGAGCGTCCTTGTTGCATGAAAAGTGATTGTAGGATAGTGACCTGGTGAAGTAAGTATTTAGGAGCTGCATAATAATTATCCTAAAATAGCTGCTGTGTGAAAGAAGGAAAAGATATCTATGTAGTCTCATGGGGAAGATCTGGGACCAATGAGGAGAAATGTTTTGCAGAGGTAGATTTTTACCTAATAAGCAAAAGAACATGATGGGAACTAGAATGGGCAGTTTCAGGAGGGTGTAAGTTAGAGATATTGGGAAAAAATATCCTATGATGACTGGGCAGTGATATCATAGAGAAGACTCAGATGTAGAGTAGGTGCTTGGATCAGATGACAATCAGTTAAACAGGAAATCTCAGTACAGCATCATAAGAGTTATTGACCTAGAGTGTTATGAAAGGATATAGGAAGGGCATTTAATTCACACAGCCTTGGCAATAAGAATTATGGTCAGGGAAGCCTTCATAGAGTTCCGATATTTAATTAATGAATTCACGAGTTAATGAATCGATTCTTTAAATAAGTAACCAAGAGTTAGCCAGGCAAAGAGGGGTGGAATCCTTTCGTAGTTATTTTGCATTATAAAATCTAATTTCTGCTTTATCATAACTCTGTAAGAAGACATAATTGAATTTTGATACTGCTATATTATTTTCTGTATAATAGAATTTATAAAATTATACTTAGAAACAACTTTATTAGACTTTCGAGCTCTAGACAGACAGTGAAGAAGATTAAGTGTGGTAAAAGAAGCAGCATCAGCACCAGCTGGTACCCTAATTTGCATCTTAGCATCTACTTAACTCTTTTTCCCCCTTTTCTGCCATACTGAAAGAGAGCTACTTTGACCTCTTTCGCTCTCATACACTTTCTTTGTTAAGATTCCCTCCATAGCAGCAAGCTCTGTCCATATGCAAATATATAAATTTCTTCTTTTGTTGTATATACTGGATGCATTTTATGTTGCATTATTTCTCTCTCTTTATAGGAATGCTTTGTGTGGAAAGCTTCAGTGTGAGAATGTACAAGAGATACCTGTATTTGGAATTGTGCCTGCTATTATTCAAACACCCAGTCGAGGCACCAAATGTTGGGGTGTGGATTTCCAACTAGGATCAGACGTTCCAGATCCTGGGATGGTTAACGAAGGCACAAAATGTGGTGCTGATAAGGTAATCAAAATATTTTTTATTTACAAAGTAAAATGAAAAAAGTTAAAAAAATTATACATAGTAAATGGTTGCTCTTTTCTGATTGTAAAAGTAATCTAAATTCATTATAGAAATTTTAGAAAATACAAAGCCACCAAAAGAAAGTTAAGAACTATAATTCTGTCATCCACATTTCTTTACTGGGGTCAGATAACCAGTGTTTTCCACTTTGAAATATACTGTGCATGGTTCCCTCCCCTACTGATATGCTACAATTTATTAGCCAGTTTGCTATTATTGGGACACTTTGGCGATGTCCTGAATTTCAGGGTGTGTGTCTGTGTGTGTTTCTGTACTAGAAATGTCACGGAACTTGTCCTGCCCATGTTCCTAACCACCCGAACTCTGCTGTTTGAATTAGATACAAGGCCAGAGTCAGTCAGCCCATGACTTATTACTAGTGGTTTCATATGAGAAGATGCCCTGGACCAAATTCCTTTTTCTGGAGAATATAAAATTAAGGAGGGTAATTAAGAGTGTGGGCAGAAACTGTAAAAATTCTTTGAGAGATGCTATGAAGTAGGAGCTGGGGTAGAAGGGATGTGGCAACCTTAAGCCGTATACAAGAGATATGAGGGGGCAGGATTGTTGAGTAAGTTGAAGAAACCAACTCAGAGGAGAGAGAGAAGGAGGATATATATTTGATTATGTAGCCCATGAAAAAGAAAAGTGGGTGAACCTTCAGGTTACTTCACTTTCTCCCAAGTTTTCAGTTCCAATTCTGTTTCTCACTACTTTTTACAAGAAGATCCATATATTTTTGGGCCTGTCCTTGCAACTAAGTAAACTTGATTGTTGCAGTTGTTATAAACAACGATAAGAGATATATACATTTAAATTTTGATAGAAAGTACAATTTTCCTTTCAATAAGGTGGTAACAATCTATATCCCATCCTAGGCAACAGAATAAGACTCTGTCTCAAGAAAACAAAAACAAAAACAAATTGTGCTGAAAGGCTCATGACAAAAACAACTCTGACACGCTCTTATCTAATCTGCCAGTCTAGACGCCTAAAGGCAACTGCGATTACTTCTGTTAATTACCTCCCTATTTCAAATTAGGGCCAGGCACGGTAGCTCATGCCAGTAATCCCAGCACTTTGGGAGGCTGAGGTGGGTGGATCACTTGAAGTCAGGAGTTTGAGACTAGCCTGACCAACATGGTGAAACCTTGTCTCTGCAGAAAATACAAAAACTAATCAGCGCGGTGGTGCATGCCTGTAGTCCTAGCTATTCAGGAGGCTGAGACAGGAGAATCGCTTGAACCTGGGAGGCACAGGTTGCAGTGAGCCGATATTGTGCCACTGTACTCTAGCCTGGGCAGCAAAGTGAGACTCCATCTAAAAATAAAATAGAATAAAATAAAATAGCATGCTATTTCTAGATTTATCTATTTTAGACATTATCCACTAGTTTTATTTTTGATAGATAAGAATTCAATTTTCTTATGCAACTCCCAGTTTCCCTGCTCTACCTTTTCAAAATAAGTGCTTAATATTTATGTAATTAATATTGAGGTGTTATTGAGTCAGTCCACAATAGCTCAGTGTACACTGGGCATACTCCAGACGAGGTGAGAGAAAACAGGGGAGGCTAAACAACTGGAGATCAAAGGATCATTTTTATTAGGAAGAAAGCATATAACATGACTTAAGTACATAGCAAAAATGGGCTTCCTCATGCTGCCCTACGCAATTAAACTTACCTGTCCAGCCTTACCTGCGAAGTTTAACTGCATGGTTGAAAGGGCAGACCAGAATGCACCCTTTTTGCCACCTCAGCTTACTACTACCTGGTACCACAGGTGTAACCAGCATGCCTGGCTAATTTTTTTTATTTTTCTGTAGAGACAGGATCTCACTATGTTGCCCAGGCTGGTCTTCAGCTCCTGGGCTCAAGTGATCCTCCCTCCTCAGCCTCCCAAAGTGCTGGGATTACAGGTGTGAGCCACTGCACCTAGCTGGGCATCTTTCCATGTCTTTATTAGATCCATGTATTTTTTTCTGAGAAGTTCATATTGGTATCTTTTTGTTTTTCTGTTAGATTGTCATTTTTTAAGGCTTCTCATATGTGAAGAATGTTAACTGTCAGTTATATCTGTGTAAATATGATCAACAATTTGACATGAGCCTATTTTAAAATATCATGTTTTTTTTTTTTTTTTTCTGGTGCCTCACTGTGTCACCCAGGCTGGAGTGCAGTGGTGCAATCTCAGTGCAACCTCCGCCTCCCAGGCTCAAGTGATTCTTGTGCCTCAGCCTCCCCAGTAGCTGGGATTACAGGCATCTGCCACCATGCCTGGCTAATTTGTGTATTTTTAGTAGAGACGGAGTTTCACCATGTTGGCCAGACCGGTCTTGAATTCCTAACCTCAAGTGATCTGCCTGCCTCGGCCTCCAAAAGTGTTGGGATTACAGGCATGAGCCATGGCGTTCGGCCTTAAAATATCATGAAATTATATCAGTCTTATCTGTTTTGTCTTGGTTTCATGTCATGTTTAGAAAAACTTTTTGTATCTCAGTATAATATAAATATCTGGCTTTTATTGGCACAATTTATTAACATTTCATCCTATTTCTCTGATCTTATTGCTGCTGTTAAATATTTTCTTGATATTTTCTACTTGATCTTCCTCTCTTGCAGTATTACACAAATTATTTATTTGTGTGGGGTGTGTGTATGTGTGCACACACACTTTGGTAGTTATATGTCTTTCTATTCTGCTTGTTTACTTAATAACAAGAAAAGCACATCAATATATTTTTCTCAAAGTTGTCATGATTAAAAATAGTATCTACTGATTGTTTCGGTGTAAGCTATACCACTTTTACTTCCAAACCCCCATGTCCCAGTTTTTATTTGGTAGGAAAAACATTGGCTTTAGATTCCAGGTTATTTTTAACATACATCAATGTATTTTTAAGACCTTTTGTCTTTCTGGATTTTATTGCTAACTGCATAGTTTTTTAGCTATGACAATAATATTTATGTACAAGAAAGGATAGCAAGTGGTTGGCGTGTGTACCTGGACTGATACACCTTGACCCCAACTGACACGCCGTTGAAACCATATACCACATGTTCTGTACAGCTGTAACTTTGTAACTGTTGGTTTAATTTATGAGTCTAACACCTGAGTTTTCACACAGCAGCTAGGATCCTATCCCTTCTGGTATGTACCAAAACCTAGACTGGACAGTTTGAGCAGACTGACAGCTTGGTTGGTACTTCTTCAGATCTGTATTCTTTATATATTTATTCAACATTTATTTCCAGGAAAAGCTAAACATGGGGTAGGGGAAAAAGTGGAAAAGAAGAACTCCTCACTTTCGTTTTTATTGTCCCAGGTAGTTCAACTTTGCTCCCCACTTGCATCCTGAAATCAGTAAACCAGAAGTCTTATAGTCAACTTTGCTTTACTTTGATGTGTGGTGGTTGTTGGTGGTGGCCATGGGTGGTAGGGGGAGTGGTGGTAGTATGTGAGAGGATGGTCTTACCTTCCCACTGTGAGAGTTTTTTGTTTTTGTGAGGCAGGGTCTTGCTCTTTCACCCAGGCTGGAGTGCAGTGGTATGATCTTGGCTCATTGCAACCTCCGTCTCCTGGTTTCAAACGATTCTTCTGCCTCCCAAGTAGCTGGGATTACAGGCATGCACCACCATGCCCGGCTAATTTTTGTGGTTTTAGTGGAGATGGGGTTTCACCATGTTGGCCAGGCTGGTCTTGAACTCCTGGCCTCAAGTGATTCACCCACCTCGGCCTCCCAAAGTGCTGGGATTACAGGCATGAACCACTGCACCCAGTCCCCACTGTGAGAGTTTTTGAGTGTATTCGTTTCAGTTTGACTTTTCCCATTCCGCAAGGTAAACACTGCCAATCAGAACACCCTTTCTCCGGAGGACTTGGAATTTTCCTGTGCCTTAAAGTAAATCTGCCGGTTATTAACACATTTCATCTTATTTAACTCTTCAGGTGTCCACTGTGAATCAGTTATTGACAGGAAAATCTTCTTTTAACTGGCAGGGAAACTCTTGGTAAATATCTCCTCTAAAGACTTACGGATATAAGAAAACAGTATTTTGAAATCTTTATTCAGGAGTAGTGCATGGCTAGAGGACAGATGAGGAGTGACTTACTGTAGAATCTTCTGTAATTTTGGAATTTCTAATCATTTGAGTATATGTCCTATTTAAAAATTAATGGACAATTGGAGGAAACAGTGTTTGGAGATCTTCTGACTTAAAAGTACAATTCTGTTTAAACCTGTGTATTTTTTAGAGTGGTAAGGCTGTCAATATTTCATTGTATGTTTGTTCTCTAATTGTTCTTTATTTCATTTGAGCATTTAAATATTCTGATCTTGTACACAAGATCAGTTGGTTAGTTACCTAATAAAATTTTACAATAGCACTCAGTCTTTTAAAAAGTCTTCTTTTTTTCCTCTAACATCACAACAGAGCAGTTTTCACAAAGATGTCAACTAAAAAATTTCTAAAATGTTTTTAGCAGATTTCTTTAGATCTTAGGTTTAATATTTTTTTCTGAGTTAATGTTTTTTATCTCTCAGTATTTAGGATTCATTTCTATTTCATATCTCATCATATGAACTAGAATTTCTTGAACCATATAAGATTATGACTTATTTTCAATATTGCTTTTAATAGAAGTATCTAATCAGGGTACTAGAAAACAGATTTTATCTTGTCAACAAAGTACGCTTTTATTTTTGAAAGAATTTTAAAAATTAAAATGAGTTTTAAATATCAGTTGTCCTTTTGATATCTGTCACAGTAACAACACTTTATGAGAGGTATAATGGAAATAGATCTTCTGTCCTTGAATCTTCCTTCTAGTCCTGGGCTTAACTGTATCTGGTTACTTTTGATTTGAAAAAGTCCATTTGTGAATATTTTATTTAGGATCTTCACATCTATATTCACATGGAAGGATAGATAATAGTTTTATCTTTGTTTTTGGTCTTTATGTCATCTTTGTGTTTTTTGATAATTAATTTTGTGTCAGTTAATTAATGCTACTTATTTTTCTGCATTTTCAAAAATATAATATGGGAATTAATGGTTCCTTGAAAGTTTGAAAGAATTCTGCAATGAAGTAATCTGTACCCAGGTCTTTTTTTCTGGGTACTTTTAAATTAATGTGGTCAGTCTTTCTTTACTTAGTTCTTTTTTTTTTTTTTTTCCAGATTTGTAGAAACTTCCAGTGTGTAGATGCTTCTGTTCTGAATTATGACTGTGATATTCAGAAAAAGTGTCATGGACATGGGGTAGGTAATATTTTCTTTTGGTTTGTTCCTGAATGTCGTGCTAAATAATGAGAAATCTCAGAGGGGACTAGATGAGAATTCCCAGGATTTTCAGATATTGGGGAATTTTGATTCCTGATACATTTTTCATTCTTAAACAGTGTCAGTAAGCTTGTATGAATTTAGTCCTTTCTCTTGGTTTCCATTCTTGAGTTGATGATACAGAGCAACATTCACAATTAACAAAAGTGGTATTTTGATTGTTTTGAAGGTATGTAATAGCAATAAGAATTGTCACTGTGAAAATGGCTGGGCTCCCCCAAATTGTGAGACTAAAGGATACGGAGGAAGTGTGGACAGTGGACCTACATACAATGGCAAGTAATATAGAAGAAAATTAGTGTGATCTTCCAGTGGCCCAAGGCATAAATTGGGCATCCTTGTACCTCTCCCTCATTTCCCACATCAGTTATACATTTAATTATGTTGATTCAGCCTCCTAAATTCCTTTTGACTGTTTCCATTTTTCTCATTCCCATTTATTACTTTCAATTTCTTGCCTGGACATACATCATAGCCTCTTATGTAGGCTCCCTATTTTTCATCTTGCTTCCTTTAATCCATGTTTCACTCCACATTACAGTTTTAGTGTTTTCCTTCAAGAATTCAGTTTTGATTTTGTCAGCGTCTTGCTTTAATTCAGTGTGTTTGCATTGCTACTAGAATGAAGTCCACAACTCCTTAACATGGCTTAAATGCCCTGCATGACTTGCCCCAGCTTACTTTTCCAGCCTCATTTCACTGTGCTGAAGACATATTGTAACTTCTTCGATTTCCTCTACTAGACTACTATCTTTTACCTGTGGGCTTTCATACCATATTATTTTCACGTTGTTGGCACTTGGCTAATTGCTATTTAGGCTTCAGATTATACCTCATTTTCTAAAGGAAGTTTCCCCTGGCTGCTTAAATGTGAATTATCATTCCCTTCTATTGCTTTTCTAGTACTGTTAGCACTATCTGTTAGCACTAATTACTATGCTAATTACTGATTTGCCTTTTAAAATTCCCTGATAGACCATGAGCTCCCAGTTTACCGGTATCTTTCTAGTGACATCATATGCTTTTTTTCTCTTGGGTAACTACCAGCTAGAATGACTAGTCATATAGTAGATATATGTTAAGCTTTTAAAGAAACTGCTAAACTGTTTCCCAATGTGGCTGTACCAGTTTACATCCTCACTAGCTGTATATGAGAGCTCCAATTTCCCCACATCCTCTCTAAGCTTTGCTATTGTCAGTCTTTTTAATTTTAGCCATTCCAGTAGGTATGTAGTGGTATTTCAATGTGGTTTTAATTTGCATTTCTCTAATTACTAATGATGTTGAACATCTTTTCTTGTACTTATTTGCCATCTACATATCTTCTTTGGTTATGTGTCTGTTTAAATCTTTTTTCCAGTTTTTAATGGGTTGTCTTAATGAGTTTTGAAAGTTCTTTGCATGTCACTGATTCAAATATTCAAGTGCTTTATGAAATATGCCTTGTATATATTTTCTCTTAGTCTGCTTACTTTGGGTTTCATTTGTTCTTTTTCTAGTTTCTCAAGGTAGAGAATGAGGTCATCTTTTTCTTTTCTGATACAGGCATTTTATTGCTATCAGTTTTCCTCTAATTCATCCCAGAAATTTTGACATGTTATACCTCCATGTTCATTCAGTTCTGAATACCTTCTAATATGCTTTTATTTTTTTCTTTGACTTACAGGTTATTTAGATATGTGCTATTTCTTTTGAAGTATCTGTGGATTTTTTAGTTATCTTAATGTTACTGATTTAAATTTTATTTTACTGTAGCAAGATAACTTATTGTATATGACTTGAATCCTTTTATTTTTTTAAACTTATCTTGTAGCCCAGAATGTGGTTTACTATTACGTATTCTACTATTCTTTGGTGGAATATTCTGTAAGTTATTAGTTCATGTCAGTTAATAGGTAGTCAGATCTTTCATATCCTTACTGATTTTCTGGTCTACTTACTCTGTCAGTTATTGAGAGGAATATTGAGTTCTTTGGCTATAACTGCCAATTTGCCTATTTCTCCTAATAGTTCTATCAATTTTTGCTTTATTTATTATGATGCTCTGTTATTAGGTGCCTAAACACTTAGAATTATTCTATCCTCTTTGTAAATTGACTCCTTTATCCTTATGAAATAGCCTTCTTTTTCCCTAGTAATATTCTCTGCCCTGCAATGAGATATTATTAATACAGCTACTCCAGATTCCTATTAATTAGTCAGCATGGAAAATCTTTTCCCATCCTTTTACTTTTAATTTATTTATATCATGCTATAATAATTAGTGCATATAGTTGGATCTTGCTTTTTATCTAATCTGCCATTCTCTGCCTTTTAATTAAGTTGTTTTGATAATTTATATTTAACTTGATATGTTTATGTTTAAATTTACTGTCTTGATATTTTCCGTCAGTCTGCCTTGTAGTGATATTGTAACACTTCAGTATATTTCCATTTCTCTCATTTTGTGCCATTGTTGTCACATGTTTTACTTCTACTATAAATCCCACAATTCGTTATTATTCATTTTTGAACAGTTGGTTATCTTTCAAAGAGACTTAATACTAGAAAAAGTTTCTATATTTACCCATATAATTACCATTTCTGGTGTTCTTCATTTATGTAAATTTGCATTTTAATCTGATTTAATTTCTGCTTGAAAGATTTCCTTTTACATTTCTTATAATATGGGTGTGCTAGTGACAAATATTTTTAGCTTTTGTATGTCTGAAAAAGTCTTTAATTTGCCTTGCTGCTTGAATGATAATTTAACTGGATAAGAATTTTGGATGATTGTTTTCCTCCCTTTTTACTTCTAAGGATATTCCTTGTCTTCTGACTTGCATTGTTTTTCCTGAAAAATCTGCTGTCATCTTTTTCTTTGTGATGTCTTCTGTATATGTCTTTTTGTAATCTCTGGTTGCTTGTAATTTTTTCTCTTTATCTCTGGTTTTTAGTAATTTCTTATAGTATGCCTTGGGGTACTTGGGATTTTTTGAGCTTTTTGGATCTTTGCTTTTATAGTTTTCTTCAAGTTTGGAAAATGTTTGGCCATCATTTCTTCAAATATTTTTTTCTGTCTTCCTCTTTCTGTCTTCTCATTCAAGTCCTCCAATTTTATGTATATTTGGCTGCTTGGCGTTATTTCACATCTCACTGATTGGCTGTTGATTTTTTATTTTTATTAGTTTTAAAAAATTTTAATTTAACTTTACTTTTTTTGAGACAGAGTCTTGCTCTGTCACCCAGGCTGGAGTGCAGTGGCATGATCTTGGCTCATGGCAAACTCTGCCTCCGGGGTTTAAGCAATTCTCATGCCTCAGCCTCCCGAGTAGCTGGGACTACGGGCGTGTGCCACCATGCCTGGCTGACTTTTGTATTTTTAGTAGAGACAGGGTTTTACCCTGTTGGTCAGGCTGTTCTCAAACTCCTGGCCTCAAGTGATCCACCCACCTCAGCCTCTCAAAGTTCTGGGATTATAGGTGTGAGCCAGCACACCTGGCTGGCTGTTGATATTTAAAAATTACTCTTTATTCTCCATGTTTAATTTTGAGTAACTTCTGTTACTCTTCAAGTTCACATTTCTTCTGTGAAGTCTAATTTGCCATTAACTTGATCCAGTGTGTTTTGCATTTTAGACATTATAGTTTTTATTTCTAGAAGTTCCATTTGTTTCTTTTATATATCTTTCATAACTCTACATAAGATGCTCAATCTTTACTTTTTTGAACAAATAGAATACAGTTGTAATAACTACTAATGTCCTTGTCTACTAATTCTGTCATATGGGTAATTTCTCACTTTTGATATTTTTCCCTCTTTTATTTTCTGCATTTTTGTATGCCTTATAAATTTTTATTAGATGCCAGAAATTGTATATCCTACCTTGTGGGTTATTGGATATTTTTGGATTTCTACTGATGAGGTTTGTACTAGTAGCTTGAGTTACGTCGACATAATTTGATCCTTCTGGGTCTTGTTTTTAAGCTTGTAAGGCAGGACCTGAATAGCATTTAGTCTAGGGCTGATTCTGCTTCATTACTGAGGCAAAACCACTTCTGTTTATGCTGCTCAGTGCCACGTTAATTATGAGGTTTCCCACTGAATTATAGGAGCAAATACTCTTCCTAGTCCTGTGTGAGCTGTGGGGCTTATTTCCACCAATCTTTTCACATGGTTCTTTCTCTGGCTTCATATGGTCTCCTTACATGCATATATCCTTCAGCACTGATGCAGATCTTTCAGCTTTTCTCTGTAGCTCCCTTCCCTTTGGTACTTTGCCTAGGAACTCTAGCTGCCTTGCCCTCTTCAGAATACCAGCTCCATCTCTTTAACTGAGGGAGACCACTGGGGTTTGCTTTGGTGCCCACATCCCTCATTAGTGTCTGTTAACTTTCCTTAGATACTAACCTCGGACAATTGTAAGGCTCACCTTATTTTTTCTGCCTCTCAGGGATCATTGCTCTTTGTTGCCTGATGTCCAGTGTCTTGAAAACTGTTATTTCATATATTATGTCTGGTTTTCTGGTTATTTTAGCTGGCAGAGTAAATCTGGTCCCTGTTACTCCACTTTGGCTATAACTGGAAGTCAGGACTATGGATTTTAATGGCTGTGTATCATTTCATCCTGTGGATGTGCTGTAACTTCACTTAGCTGTTTTCTGATTATTTGACATTTAGATTGTTTCTAAGATTTTGATAATGCAGTGTTAACATTGTAGTGTACATGTTAATGCTATACATTTTTCCAATTGAAGAGTCAGTTGCCCGTAATGAGGTTAGTTTGAAGAGAATAATCCTTTTTATGGTTTAGGAGTAAAAATTCCTAATAAATCATATACATTCGTATAATGCCACTTAACAGTGCAAAGGTATCAGTTTCAAAATAATCTTGCCAGTGTTGAATGCTTTAATTTAAATTTTGTCTACTCATTAGTAAGTATAAAATGACATACGAAGCTTGCTTTAGTTTTTTGTACAGTTGACCCTTGAGCAATGCAAAGATTAGGGGCTCCAACCCCCTGCGTAGTTGAAAACCCATATGTAACTTTTGGCTTCCCCAAAACTTAACTACTAATAGTCTATTGTTGACTGGAAGACTTACCAATAACATAAACAGTTGATTACCACAGATTTTGTCTGTTATATGTATTATATACTGTATCATTATAATAAAGCAAGCTAGAGAAAAGAAAATTTATTAAAATCATAATGAAGAGGAAATATATATACTATTCATTAAGTGGAAGTAGATTATCATAAAGACCTTCATCCTCATCATCTTCCTGTAGAGTAGGCTGAGGAGGAGGAGGAAGAGGAGAGGTTGGTCTCAGGGGTGGTGGAAACACAAGATAGCCTGCATATAAGTGGACCTGCACAGTTCAAACCCACATTGTTCCAGGGCCAACTGTATTTTGATTTTCAGTTGGGATAAATATTGTTTCATATAGTTTTGGGATAAATATTGTTTCATATAACAACTTTTTACAGAAATTTCTGGTTCTTTAACAAACTTAAAATTATGAATCAGTTTACCACTCCTGTTTATATCTACTATATTGTTTCTCAAAAGAATACAGAACAGATAAAATACTTAAAGAATTTGTAAAAGTTCTAATGAAACTTAAAATCTAGAAGGCATGAAAATAAGATTGATAAATTCAACTATACAAAAATAATAAACTTCTCCATGGAGAAAAGCATAGTGCCATAGGTTAAAATGGGGAAAATATTTCCAACTTGTATCATGGACAAAGCTAACCTCTCTAATATTTAAAGAAGTTTTAGAAATTAAGAAGAAAAAAGCAAGAGTCCAGTAGAAAAATAGTCAAAGGACTGAGCAGAAAAAAATAAACAATGTTTCCTTAAGAAAAAAATGAGGCCGGGCGCGGTGGCTCACGCCTGTAGTCCCAGCACTTCAGGAGGCCGAGGAGGACAGATCATGAGATCAGGAGTTGGAGACCAGCCTGGCCAACATAGTGAAACCTGTCTCTACTAAAAATACAAAAAAATTAGCTGAGCGTGGTGGCACATGCCTGTAATCCCAGCTGCTTGGGAGGCTGAGGCAGGAGAATCGCTTGAACCCAGGAGGCAGAGGTTGCAGTGAGCTGAGATCGTGCCATTGCACCAGCCTGGGCAACAGGGTGAGACTCCATCTCAGGAAAAGAAAAGAAAAGAAAAAAAATTATCAACTCATAGTATTAAAAAAAGTAAATTAAAATTCTATAAGAGAAAATTTTTCACCTACCAGGTTGGCAAAAATCTGGAAGTTTGGCTCTGTGGGTGAGGCTATGGGGAATTCTTACATATTGCTTGATCTTACAAGCAATAAATTGTAACTATTGAAAGACAAATTGACAATACCTAAAAGAAATGATGAATGCACTTGTTTATTGATATAGCAGTTCTGCTTTAGGGAAATTATTCTGTAGTTATTATACCTACACTCATATGATATGACATATGTACAAGGTTATTCATTATAGCAATTTTTTTGCTAGTAGCAAAAGATTGGAAAAATAAAAATGTTTATCAGTAGGGTACAAGTTAAATAAACCCTAGAACATCTTCACAATGGAGTTTCGTATAGCTGTATGGAAAACGAGGAGGACCACTATGTTCAGATGAGTGGAAAAAAACTGATGCACTAAATGGTATATAAATAGTATGCTACCTTTTGTGTAAGAAAGTGTTGACAGTAGAAACATATTTTGTTCTTGATTGTTTGTTCAAAGAAATACTGTAAGATTACAGAAGAAACTAATAAAAGTGGTTATTTTTGTGAAGGCAGAAATAAAGTGGGCAGGAATGAACTGTGAGGAACACTTCTCAATGTATTCAATTAATGTCAGTTTGATTTTTGAGTAATGTGAAAATTAATGTAAAGTATTTATAATCATCTAGTATTTTCTGGGTAGTATGAGTTTGGTGACTGTTGATGTAAAATTCTTCTCTCTAGAAATGAATACTGCATTGAGGGATGGACTTCTGGTGTTCTTCTTCTTAATTGTTCCCCTTATTGTCTGTGCTATTTTTATCTTCATCAAGAGAGATCAACTGTGGAGACGCTACTTCAGAAAGAAGAGATCACAAACATATGAGTACTTAGATTTTTTTCTTTTAATTCCTATATTAAATATATACATATATTTTCTGAGACAGAATCTTGACTTCCCTGGGCTCAGGTGATTCTCTCTGCCTCAACCTTCCAAGTAGTTGGGATTACAGGTGTGCCACCACACCCAGTTAATTTTTGTATTTTTTTTGTAGAGATGGGGTTTCGCCATGTTGCCCAGGCTGGTCTTGAACTTTTTGAAGCCATCCATCTGCCTCAGCCTCCCAAAGTGCAGGGATTACTGGAGTGAGCCTCCACGCTCTGCCTATATTAAATAATTTATAAAGTGTTAATGCTGATAGTCATATCACCAGAGATTGGTAATCCTCTAAAATAGGGTTGTAAGTTATTTCTCTGACCTTTCGACATGATTAGCATGGGTTGAAAGGTGGTGGTGACCAAGCCGCCTCTCTTAAGGGGAGGAGAAAGGATTATGTTGGTCAGCCTTTAGGCTGCTGAAAGTGGCCCTCAGAGTTCATTTTGCTTAACACCAATTTCTGATAGAGGAGTAAGTAGATACTTCCTATCATACTTCCAACTGACCAGTCTATGCATAATTCCCCCATCTGCATTTTTGAAGTTTGAGTTCCATAACTACAGCTATCTTTCATACATCTCCACTGCACTGATTTGCTGTCACCTCAGCATGTCTAAAACTTACCTGTTACCTTTCCAGCCAATCCATTCACTACCCTTGTATTTCCTAATTTTTAAAATGACTACTTGGCAACCTGAGAATATGCTTTTACTCTTCTCTGATTTTAGGAAGACTTGAGAAAAGTTAGGGAACATTGGCCTCATTGACCACATTTCGCAATTTCTTAAAATTTAAGTTTAATTATAAAATGTGGTTAGTAATGCTTTCTAATACCATAAGGATTAAAAATATGTGAAAGCTGTTAAAATGACATAAAATTTTTAACTGTATCATGATTATCATCCCCACCACTACCAACATCATTATTCTGTATTTGGGAAAATGCAAAATGTGTGTAATATTTCATATAGAAATGTTTTAATCTTAATTTAGATCAAAAGTAATTGTATCTTTCAGGTCAGATGGCAAAAATCAAGCAAACCCTTCTAGACAGCCAGTGAGTGTTCCTCGACATGTTTCACCGGTGACACCTCCCAGAGAAGTTGTAAGTATAAAATGAAAAATTATTTTTCTTTATTGTATTAAAGGATCAAATGCTTAAAGATTAAAAACTAAGTTATGTAGATATAGCTAGAAACATAGATACCTTCTTAAGAATTCAAGAGTATTGTATGTGGTCGCTGAGTTTTTTTGTTTTTGTTTTTGAGACAGTCTTGCTCTGTTGCCCAGGGTGGGGTACGGTGGCATAATTTGCATCTCATTGCAACCTCTGCCTCCCAGGTTCAAATGATTGTCATGCCTCAGCCTCCCAAGTAGCTGGAATTACAGGTGTGTACCACCACGCCTGGCTAATTTTTGTATTTTTCATAGAGACGGGGTCTCACCACATTGGCCAGGCTGGTCTTGAACTCCTGACCTCAAATGATCCACCCGTCTTGGCCTCCCAAAGTGCTGGGATTACAGGTATGAGCCACTGTGCCCTGCCCCCTGAGTTTTTTAAAGGAAAACCAGCAGAGTCCTTCGCTCAGAGGACACAGAAAAAGACAGCTGGACATTAGGAATGCCTTGCCTAGCAACCAGGATTGGGAAATGACATGGGACCTATGCTATCACTACTTTTTTCTATGTCTGCTCTTTTCCTATTTTCAATACCTGTCTCCATCTCCCTATGGGATGTTACAAAGACCTTGGTGCTGAGCTATTGGATTGGCCTAATTGTCTCAGCTGTAGGACTGATAGTCACTGTTCCTGCAAGTGAGGAACAGTGTTTAGATCAGTGTTTAGATGAGGGAGTGTTTAGATCATGACACACTTTTACTGATCTGCATATATCCCTAAGCAATATGTAATTTTTAAATCTGTTTTAAAACTTTTAAGAACGTTTTATTTGATAATTTGCACATATATCTGCAACCTGCTTTTCCCCTTAATCTCATGTTGTGATTTATCTCTATCAATAGATATAGCTGTGATTCATTCATTTTCACTGTTGATTAGAAATCTTTCTTCATTTTTTAATACACACACACACACACACACACACACAGAGAGAGACACAGAATCTCCCTATTCTACCCCCTTTTCCTTTATAAAAAGGAGCCAAAATTGTTATGCCCTTTCTCCTCTTAACCATATATCTTGGAGATTTTTCCACGTCATTATGTATACAGGATGGCCACATAGGCCCTATGTATGCTAGTTCAAAATTATCTGTATACTTTTCTTCATCATTGGCATATATGTATATATTTCTTATTTGATTTTGGCAAAATATATATAAAATTTGCCATTTTAACCATTGTTTTCAAGATGTTTTTTGTAAATTTAACAGTAGTGGTAAAAAAAAAACCAAACACTAATATTTACCATCTTAACAATTTTTACATGTATAGTGCAATACTCCTAAGAATATTTACCTATGTTTTCTTTTAGTAGTTTTATAGTTTCAGGTCTTCTGTTTAAATCTTTAATCCAGTTTGAGTTGATTTTGGTATATGGTATGAAATACCAGTTCATTTTCATTTTTCTCCATGTGGATATGAAGTTGTCCCAACACTATTAATTGAAGTGACTGTCCCTTCTTCATTGTGTATTCTTGGCACCTTTGTTGAAGATTAGCTGACCATAAATTTGTGGATTTGGGGTTCTCTGTTATGTTTGTCTTTATGTCTATTTTATGCCAGTAGTATGCTATTTTAATTAGTACAGCTTTGCAGTGTATTTTAGAATTTGGCAATGTGTTGCTTCCAGCTTTGTTCTTTTTGCTCAAGATTGGTTTAGTGATTCTGGGTCTTTTGTGATTCCATATGAATTTTAGGATTTTTTTCATTGTTATGAAAATTGTCATTGGAATATTAATAGGTATTGTATTGAATCTGTAGTTTGCTGTGGTTATTTTAATATTAATTCTTCCAGTCAGTGAGTATGGGATATCTTTTCATTTATTTATGTCTTCAATTCCTTTCATCAGTGTTTTATCGGTTTCTTTGTACAGATGTTTATTTTGGGGGTTAAATTTATTCCTATTTTATTTATGTATGTATTTTTGCTGTCATTCTAAATGGAATTTTTTTTCTGGATTTCTTTTTCGGATAGCTTGTTGTAGTGTATAGAAATGGTACTGATTTTCATATGTTGATTTTGTATTATGCAACTTTACTGAATTTATTTAACAGTTTTTTGGTTGACTCTTTAGGGTTTTCTATATAAAAGACCATGTCATCTGCAAACAAGGACAGTTTTACTTCTTTCTTTCCAATTTCGATGTCTTTTATTTCTTTTTCTTGCCTAACTGCTCTGGCTAGAACTTCTAGTACTATATTGAGTAGAAGTGGTAGGAGTGGACTTTCTTGTCTTATTCCTGATCTTAGAGGAAAAGCTTTCAGTTTTTCATTGTTCAGTATGATGTTAGTTGTGGGCTTGTGATGTACGGCCTTTATTGTGCTGAGGTTCATTATTTCTTTCTTTCTTTTTGTTTTTGAGATAGAGTCTCGCTCTGTCACCCAGGCTGCAGTGCAGTGGCATGATCTTGGCTCACCGCGACCTCTTCCTCACAGGTTCAAGTGATTTTCCTGCCTCAGCCTCCTGAGTAGCTGGGATTACAGGCATGTGCCACCCTGCCCAGCTAATTTTTATATTTTTAGTAGAGAGACAGGGTTTTGCCATATTGGCCAGGCTGGTCTTGAACTCCTGACCTCAGGTGATCCACCTGCCTCGGTCTCCCATAGTGCTGGGATTACAGGCATGAGCCACCATGCCTGGCCCAGTTTATTCTTTGTATACAAATTTGTTGAGAGTTTTTATCATGAAAGAATGTTGAAATTTGTCAAATGCTTATCCCTCATTTCTTAAAATGATCACATGGTTTTTGTTATGTTTATGTTCTTCTGTTTTTTGTTGTGTAGCATATTTGTTGATTTGAGTGTGTTAAACTATCCTTGCGTCCCCAGAATACATCTCACTTGGTTATTGGGAAATATCCTTTTATGTGCTGCTGAATTCAGTTTGCTAGTATTTTGTTGAAGATGTTTGCATCTATGTTCATAAAGGATATTGGCCTGTAATTTTCTTTGCTTGTGGTGTCCTTGTCTGGCTTTGTTTTCAGGGTAATGCTGGCCTTGTAAAATGAGTTTGGAAATATTCCTTCCTCTTCAAGTGTTGGGAAGAGTTTGAGAAGGATTGCATTAGTTCTTCTTTAAATGTTTGGTAGAATTCAGCTGTGAATTTATCAGGTCCTGAGTTTCTTTGATGGGAGACTTTTTAAAGTTACTAATTCAGTCTCCTTACTTATTATTGATCTTTTCAGATTTTTTATTTCGTCTTGATTCAATTTTCATATGTTGTATGTTTCTAGGAATTTATTTTTTTCTAGGTTCAGTTTGTTGGTGTATGATTGTTCATAGCAGTCTCTTATAAAACTTTGTATTTCTGTGGTATCAGCTGTAATGTCTCCTCTTTCATTTCTGATTTTATTTGATTCTTCTTTCTTGTTTTCTTAGTCTACTTAGTGGTGTGTTAATTTTATTTATCTTTTCAAAAAACCGACTCTTAGTTATATTGATTCTGTTAACACTATTTTTCCAGTGTTTCATTCATTTTTGCTCTGATCTTTGCTGTTCCCTTTCTTCTACTAACTTTAGGCTTAGATCGTTCCTCTTTTTCTAGGTCTTGAGGTATAACATTAGGTTGTTTATTTGAGATTTTTTAAAAAAATGCAGGCACTTATTGGTATAGACTTGCTATAAACTTCCCTCTTAGAACTGCTTTTTCTGTGTTGCGTACATTTTGTTATGTTGTGTTTCTATTTTTATTGTCTCAAGATTCAGTTTGTTTCTTGGTACACATTGGGGATTGGTTCCAGGACCCCCACATATAGCCCAATCTGTCTATCCTCAAGTCATGCTGTTGGCCCTGCAGAACCCACATATAGGAAAAGTTGGCCGTCTATATATGTGGGTCATGAATACTGTATTTTCAATCTGTGTTTGATTGAAAAAAATCTGCATATAGATGTACCTGTGCAGTTCAAATCTGTGTTGCTTAAGTGTCAGCTGTATTTTAAAATATTTCTTGTTATCTGCTATTGACCAAGTGGTTGTTTAGGAGCGTGTTGTTTAATTTTCCTGTATTTGTGAATTTTCTAAAATTCCTTCAGTTACTGATTTTGAGTCCTAATATTGTAGTTGGAAAAGGTACTTGATGTCAGTCTTTTAAAATTTGTTAAGGCTGGTTTTGCAGCTTGACATATTATCTGTCCTGGAGAATGTTCTGTGTGCATTTAAGAAGAATGTGTATTCTGCTTCTGTTGGATGGAATATGTTTGTTAGATCAGTTTTTTTAAAGTCTAGTTTGAGTCAAATGTTTTCTTACTGAGTTGTTGTCTGGATGATCTATCTGTTGTTGAAAGTGAAGTATTGAAGTTTCCTACTAGTATTGGGTTGCTATTTAGCTCTCCCTCCAGATTAATTAATATTTGCTTTATATATTTAGGTACTCTAAATTGGCTGCATATGTATTCAGTTGTGATATCCTTGTGATGAATCGACCCCTTTACCATTAATGCCCTTTTTCATCTCTGTTTTTAATGTTTTTGATGTTACATCATTCTGTCTGATGTAAATATTGCTATCCTTGTTCTCTTGGTTTCCATTTGCACAGAATACTTACTCATATTTAAAGGAATTACTGATAGGTAAGGACTTAATATTGCTATTTTGTTTTTGACCCTTCCTTCTTCCCTTGCTGCCTTTTGTATTTCTTTTTAATTAAAAACAATTATGGATACATAAGAGTTGCACATATCACATGGGGTACATGTGATATTTTGAAACAAGCATACGGTGTGTAATGATCAAAGCAGGGTAATTGGGATAGTCATCACCTCAAGGATTTATAATTTCTATGTTAGGAACATTCCAACTCTACTCTTTTAGCTATTTTGAAATATACAATAATTTTTTTTGTAGTAATATTTTGATTCTCATTTTCCTTTGTGCATATTCTATAGTACATATATTGTGGTATCTTTGCAGTTACATAAAATATTTTATAAATGTATAGCAATCTATTTTAAACTGATAACTTCAATCACAAAAACTCTACCCCTTTATATTTCTTCTTCTTCCATTTTATGTAATTGATGACACAAAATTACCTCTTTTTATATTGCTTATCATTAACACAGATTCATTACTTTTTATGCTATGCTTTTAACATTCTAACAAGATTTAAAAGTGATTTTCACACTTACAGTACTACAGAATTCTCTACTTGTCTATACGCTTACCTTTATTATCGAGTATTGTATTTTCATATGGCTTTGTGTTGCTATTTATTTTCCTTTCTCTTCACCTTTTTTGCTCCTCTGCCACTTTGATTTTGAGTATACTGTCTTTGAGTCCACTGATACTTTCCTCTACCTCATCGTGTTTGTTGTTGAATCCTTCCAGTGAATCTTTCAATTTAGCATTACAGTTTTCAGCTCCAGAATTGCTGTTTCGTTCTTCTTTATAGTTCCTATCTCTTTGTTGATATTCTCATTTTGTTCATACATCATTTTCCTGATTTATTTTAGTTGTCTCTCTGCATTCTCTTTTAATTTTTTGAACATCATTATGATGGTCATTTTTGAATTCTTTGGTAATTTATATATATCTGTTTCCTTAGGGTCAGTTTCTGGAAATTTAGTTTGTTCCTTTAAATGTGCCGTGTTTCTCTTTCTTTGTATTATTTGTCATTTATTGTTGGGATTTTGGCATTTGAAGAATGAGCTGCCTTTCCCAGATTTTGCAGCCTTGTTTTATACAAGGAGGACTTATGCTACTCAGCCTGGCTAGAGATTCTGGAAGCCTCTCAAAACTTTTTTTTTTTTTTTTTTTTTTTGGAGACAGAGTCTTTCTCGGTTGCCTAGGCTGGAGTGCAGTGGTGCCATCTCGGCTCATTGCAACCTCTGCCTCCTGCAACAAGCGATTCTCCTGCCTCAGCCTCCTGAGTAGCCGGGACTATAGTTGTGTACCACCACTCCCAGCTAATTTTTGTATTTTTTAGTAAAGAGGGGGTTACACCATATTGGCCAGGCTGGTCTTGAACTCCTGACCTTGTGATCCGCCTGCCTTGGCCTCCCAAAGTGCTGGGATTACAGCGTGAGCCACCACGCGTGGCCTGTTGTCTAGTATTTTAAATCTTTTTAAAAACTTCTACAATATAAATATGACTATTGAATTATGAAATGTTTATTTAGGTTTGTGAGACCATACACCAATTAAATTAATTGTTAAGAGGATGGACTGTGAGCCAGACTGCCCAATTTGAGTACTGCCTTTGTCACTTTATAAGCTGTGACTTTAGGCAAGATTCTCAAACTCTCTCTGTACTTGTTTCCTCATCTGTAAAATAATAATAATAATAGTACTAATCACAAATGACTTTTGTGAAAATCAGAGGGATTCGTATGTGTGGAGCACTGAGAAGTGCATGTGGCACATGTGAAATGCTCTATGAGCTTTAGCTATTTTCCCATGTGTTCATTGTCTGCTTTCAACCTTATTGAATCTCAGCTTATTTTTCTGGTATTTAGCGAAGGTATTTTGGTAGTAAATTCTCTGTTTTTGTCTTTTCAGAATGTGTTTGGCTGACAGCTGTTTTTTTTTTTTTCTAAGAACTTTAAAGAGACTATATTTTAACATCCTTTGTTGCAATTTAAACATTGTCTGTTATTCTAATGTCTGCTGTAGATGATATCTTTTCCATGTGGCTTTTTCTTCTGTATCTTTAGACTAGTTGGTGTAGATGTGGACTTTAAAAAACTCCTTTGCCAATAAATAGACTTCCTGAGTTGATTTACGTTTTTCAATTCTAGCAAATTCTTAGCAATTATTTCTTTTTTTTTTTTTTTTTTTTTTTTTTTTTGAGACAGAGTCTCGCTGTGTCTCCCAGGCTGGAGCGCAGTGGCGTGATCTCGGCTCACTGCAAGCTCCGCCTCCCGGGTTCACGCCATTCTCCCGCCTCAGCCTCCTGAGTAGCTGAGACTACAGGCGCCCGCCACCTCGCCCGGCTAGTTTTTTGTATTTTTAGTAGAGACGGGGTTTCACCATGTTAGCCAGGATAGTCTCCATCTCCTGACCTCGTGATCCACCCGCCTCGGCCTCCCAAAGTGCTGGGATTACAGGCTTGAGCCACCGCGCCCGGCCAGCAATTATTTCTTTATTGCTTCTGTCTCATTATCTGATTACCTCTTTCACGCATTTCTTGCATGTTAGACTTTTTACTATCTCTCTGTTTCTTAACCTCTCTTTGCTATTTCCAGTATTCTTGTGTATTCCATTCTGATTATATTGGATCTACCTTCTATTCACTGTCTCTACTAAACTATGCCAAATCTTCTCCTTAACCAACTCATTGAATGTCTAATTTCACTAGTTTTATAGTACATTTAATTCCTGTAGTTCTACTTAGTTCTGTTTCGAATCTGCCTGGTTATTTGTGATTGTTTGTTATAGTTTTATTATCTATTTTAAAGCTTTTATTTATTAAAGCATATTCAAACACCTACTTTATGTGGTGTATCTGGTCATTTTAATATGTATGCCCTTGGTGGGTTCTCAGGTTTGTTATTTCTGCTGACTTTCATGATGGCTTATTTCTTAGTGCACTTGTGATGTTGATTGTAAACTCACATTCTTTGGAACTTTATATTGGAAAAAATATATTTGAGTCCTGAATTATTGTGGTTTTCTACCGAGAGTATTTTTCTTTGCCAGATGCTTGGGGCATAGTCAGTCTTTGATGTCTTTAAACTGAAATTTTTGTTGATTTTTTTTTTTTTGACAACACAAATGTTATAAACTCTGGTCCCCAAACTCTTATGAGGATGAGTGTGGAGACTGTTTTATAAGTTCCCCGTCTATTAGCAGGGGCAGTATCATCACAGGCCTTCCTTGAGGCAGGTATTTATTTTTCTAGTTAACCCATGGGGATATAACCTTTCGTATGTCTAGGCTTTGTATAGGGCCTTGTATTCACCATTCCATCCTGCTCAGGCCCTGGCTTTTCCTCCTTTATCTATGGGTTACTGAAAATGCATACTGCTGCCTGCCAAGGATAGGAAGATGTTCACAGGATGAAGGCAACTCCGTTGTTTGGACTCTTTCATACCTTCTTGGTTTTTTTTTGGCCTGTAAGATGTTTCTTACTTCCCACCAACCCAGCCAAGTGTTTCAAAATACCTTTTAAATATTTTAGGCAGCATTTTAGGTGTACTGTACTGGGAAGTTTTCTCTGGATATTTGGTCTACTCTTTGCAAGAAGTGAACATGTACTTCATTCTTTTTAATGACTGCATACTGTTCCCTCTTATAAATTTACCAGAAATTTAAAAACAGGTTGTTTCCAGTCTTATACCATAAAAAAATGTGACACTAAGCCTCCTTGTAAATAGATCTTTGCATATATTAAAAAATATACGTCAAATAAATGCCAAAAAAGTTTTTAAAATTTTAAAATTTTATTTTTAATTGGCAAATCATAGTTGTGTACGTTTATGGGGTACAGCATGATGTTTTATGTAAACAATGTGGAAATGATTAAATCAAGCTAATTAACATATCCAGCACCTTGCTTGCTTGTAATCTTTAGCTTGTTTTCATTAATTTATATTTAATTGACAAATAATAATTGTGTATATTTTGGGATATGGTGTGATTTTTTTTTTTTTTTTTTTTTGAGATGGAGTCTCACTCTGTTGCACAGGCTGGAGTGTAGTGGCATGATCTTGGCTCATTGCAACCACTGCCTCCCGGGTTCAAGCAATTCTGCCTCACCCTCCCGAGTAGCTGGAATTACAGGCCTGTGCCATCATGCCTGGGTGATTTCTTTGTAGAGACGGGGTTTTGCCATGTTGGCCAGCCTGGTCTTGAACTACTGACCTCATGTGATCCACCTGCCTCAGCCTTCAAAAGTGTTGCGATTACAGGCATGAGCCACCATTCCTGGCCACAATGTGATGTTTTGGTCTATGTATACCTTGTTGTAGGATTCAGTCAAGCTAATTCTCATACCCATCACCTCACCACGTTGTCATTCCAAAAGTGGACTGGATCCCTTTGGAGTGCTGCTCCTATGGCTTGTGGAAAGGGATGGAGACATTTTGTTGCATTTTTCACCAATTTTCACAGTACATATAAATCATTCTGTGGTGAAAAAAATTGCAGATGATAGACCACCTGTTCTGTGGTAGAAGCCAGAGGGTGCTCAAAGTCTTCACCACCACTGTGCATTCTCTGCCAGTCATAGAACTTTAGGAGTAGATAGTAAAGAACATAGAACTTTTAACAGTAGATAGTAAAGAACATCTTGGTCAAGATCACTTCATTATTGATTTAGTAATTCCATCTGATCTTTCCTAACGTCTTCTAACATAATGTGATATGTGAAAAATATTACTTTTACTTTCTTATTTGAGGCTAAGTCATACAGTTTCACTTTGTTGTAAACTTCAGCTACTTCATCAAGGAAGAATATAATGAATTCCAAAATCAAGGATTCTAGCTGAGTGGTATTTATAGTATTAGTTAGATACTGTATAGGTTTGGCAATACATTTTGGAAGATTTTATTTAAAATACGTTGACATAGGAAATATGTTACCTTTTAACTAATACAGTTGGTTTGAAGCAAGATCATAGCACTTTGGTATTACTGAATTAAAAAAAAAATACCTTAAAAGAATTAAGTATTCCACATTTAGTGGTAAAGATATGTCAAATAAGCAAAATATTTTATAGCATTATAACGCTATAATTCACAGCATTATAAATAAATACAGGTTGAGCACCCCTAATCTGAAAATCCAAAATGCTCCAAAACCCAAAACTTTCTGAGCACCAACATGATGCCACGGGTGGAAAATTCCACACCTGCCCTAATGTGACGAGTTGTAGTCAGAATGCACTGTTGAGTACTTATATGTGAATAAATCTAAGAAAATGATTGCTTACCAGTAGTATATAAATTCAGAGTCAGGAGTGATGGTGATACCAAACAACCACAGATTGTCCACATGAGGGGCTGAGAGAGTGACACCTTTGCTTTCTGATGACTCAGCATACACAGACATTGTTTTATGCACAAAATTATTTAAAATATTGTATAAAATTACCCTGAGGTTATATGTACGAGGCCTGTATGAAACATCAGTGACTTTTCTGTTTAGACATAGGTCCCATCCCCAAAATAACTGATTATGTATGTGCAAATATTCCAAAATTGGAAAAAAATCTGAAATTTGAATCTCTTCTGGCTTTAAGCATTTCCATTAAGGAATATTCACCTGTAGTCTGTTTATTGATTTTAAATATAGAGATTTCTTTTATGTAGAAATCATATTTATGAGCACATAGTGGTAATAACCTTATTATATTTTTCTTTTTAGCCTATATATGCAAACAGATTTCCAGTACCAACCTATGCAGCCAAGCAACCTCAGCAGTTCCCATCAAGGTCAGAAGAAAATTTGCTTAGATTTTTTTGACCAGAATAAAACCTAGGGGTTAATGTCTAATAATTTCCCCTGTATTTTAGTGTAATTTAGTGAAAGGTATTTATTGTCAACAGTTTACAAGAACATGATTTGCAGAAAGGTTTTAAAATAACTTTTATATAAATTTTATCATATTGATACAGGGTCAAAATGAAATATTAAAGAAGCTTGAGCAAGGCATAGATTCTGCTGCCACAGCTTTCATGTGCCTAATATTTAGAAGCAAGAGCCTTTGAGGTAACCAGCAGTTGGAAACCAGATGGGTTAGAACAGCCTTCCTGTCAAAAACAGCTAAAAAAGCTGGACAATATAAGAAAATATGTGTTTGAAGGCATAGAAGACTAAAGAAGTGAGGAATTGTGGGGGTAAGGTCAGGAGAGGAAGGAAAGCTAGAAATGGCCCCAGCTTTGGGGGCCACTTTTCCTTCCTAAATGAGTTTACCTGTTCTGACAATAGACAGGCTAGGAAGCTGAGGAGAGCGTTCTACAAACTCACAGGGCAGATTGGACAAAATTTGGAATCCTGCCAAAGAGGAGGCACCTTAGCAAACATCTCAGGTTCTGTGCTGGGACCCAGAAGTAAGAGTGGACTAGACCTTCAACTGATTTCTACAATTTCTTATGTTTTGCTCATGATCAAAAAAAGCCAAGTGTAAAAGAAAATATGACTAAAACCAAAAAACAATAGGCCATAGAAACAGACTGAGAGGGTATCCAGTAAATAGACATGGACTTTAAAATAACTATGATGTCATGGAATTAAAAGTCAGTATTGAGAATTTCACCACAGAACTAAAAATTTAAAGAATCAATGCAAATTCTAGAACTGAAAAACACAAGAACTGAAATGACTCAATGGATGGGCTTAAAATCATCAGAAAGGAAGATAATTTATTACTTCATTTTGTATTACATAAAATGCATATGACCCTCCCATCCCCCAAAAGTCTTTCAAATTACAATTGCATTGTAACTCTGAGGACTATCTTCATATGTAATCTTTATTATACAGTAAGAATACATTGAAATCCAACTGAGGATCAGGGGAAGAGTATATAAATTATGAGGGAGACATTCACCAGGTAGTGTTCTAGTGTGTTATTGGAGTAGAGGTGTACTAGAATTGGATGATGAGGTTAGGAGAGGCTGTCCACAGGTGGAAGTATGAGGTTTGAGATGGACACCTGGTGTAGAAGTCATAATACTTTTAATTCTCAGAGTGGATCTCATGTTGAGGGAGCTATAAACAGCTAGGTTTACACCTAGCAGTAATTTGCTGCCCTCAGATTCTAACAGCACAGGCAAGTGCTTGATCACTTGGTGTCTTTTACAGTTTATCTTTACCATTTCATGTGCTTTTTTTTTTTTTTTTTTTTGAAAAAACATGTAAACTAGAAACTTCATACAACATTGTTGATTATGGAGTAATATTATTTAAAGTAGTTATTCCATTTTAGACTCTAATTGGAGCCCTTTAGCCATTGAATATCACCTTAATACTGATCTCAGAATGTAAAGTACCCTTTCCTATTGTCAGAGATGTTGAGGATGGTGTTATGTTGAGCTTGTAATGAATATGGCATTATTTCACCCAGTCTAAACACGCTATTAACTATCTCTTTTCCCCTCACAGGCCACCTCCACCACAACCGAAAGTATCATCTCAGGGAAACTTAATTCCTGCCCGTCCTGCTCCTGCACCTCCTTTATATAGTTCCCTCACTTGATTTTTTTAACCTTCTTTTTGCAAATGTCTTCAGGGAACTGAGCTAATACTTTTTTTCCTTGATGTTTTCTTGAAAAGCCTTTCTTCCTGTTGAAACTATGAATGAAAACAAAATACCACAAAATAGACTTTACTAACACAGAAAAACAGAAACTGATTGTGAGAGTTGAGAAATACAAGGAAATTCAGTAAAGCCAGGGAATTTACAATAACATTTCCGTTTCCATCATTGAATAAGTCTTATTCAGTCATCAGTGAGGTTAATGCACTAATCATGGATTACGTTATTTTGAACATGTTATTGCAGTGATTCTCAAATTAACTATTGGTGTAAGATTTTTGTCATTATGTGTTTAAATGTTATTCTGAATTTTTTACCTTAGTTATCATTAATGTAGTTCCTGATTGAACATGTGATAATCTAATACCTGTGAAAACTGATTAATCAGCTGCCAATAATATCTAATATTTTTCATCATGCACGAATTAATAATCATCATACTCTAGAATCTTGTCATTCACTACATGAATAAGCAAATGTTGTCTTCAAAAGAATGCACAAGAACCACAATTAAGATGTCACAATATTTTGAAAGTACAAAGTATACTAAAAGAGGGTGTGTGTATTCACACACAGTTACTCGCTTCCATTTTTATGACCTTTCAACTATAGATAATAACTCTTAGAGAAACTAATTTAATATTAGAATTTCTATTATGAATCATGTTAAAGCATGACATTCTTTCACAATAGCACTATTTTAAATAAATTATAAGCTTTAAGGTACGAAGTATTTAATAGATCTAATCAAATATGTTGTTGATTCATGGCTATAATAAAGCAGGAACAATTATAAAAACTTCAATCAATTGAACTGTTACAGAACCACTTGAGAATTTCATGAGCACTTTAAAATCTGAACTTTCAAGCTTGCTATTAAATCATTTAGAATGTTTACATTTACTAAGGTGTGCTGGGTCATGTAAAATATTAGGCACTAATATTTTCATAGAAATTAGGCTGGAGAAAGAAGGAAGAAATGGTTTTCTTAAATATGTACAAAAAAGTTACTGTGGTATCTATGAGTTATCATCTTAGCTGTGTTAAAAAGGAATTTTTACTGTGGCAGAAATGGTATGGATAGTAAAATTTTAAGCACTAAAATTTTTTTCATAACCTTTCATAATAAAGTTTAATAATAGGTTTATTAACGGAATTTCATTAGTTTTTTAAAAGTGTTTTTGGTTTGTGTATACATACATATACAAATACAACATTTACAATAAATAAAATACTTGAAATTCTCTCTTTTGTGTCTCCTACTAGCTTCCTACTCAACTATTTATAATCTTATTAATTAAAAAGTTATAATTTTAAATAAAAATTCTAGTCAAACTTTTATAGATATTATCTCACTAATTGTCGGACTTTTGCCAAAGTGTGCACAGTGGCTTTTGGAAAACATTAGTTTTGAAGAAGGCAAAAATTTCAGTTTTCTGAAGACAGCATGTTATTGTAACAATCAAGTATACATATTAAATATTGTGGGCAATCTCAAATGAAGGTCCATCATTTCATTTTAAATCTCTGAATGAATTCATATAAGACTCAAACGTTTATGCCGTTCACTCATGTAGCCTCAATTTTTGCAATCGCAATGCATATCACTGAAATTTTACAGTTGGTAATGTATTAACTATGTAACTTAACACTTGGAATTAAATAGTTCTTTGGATCTTTGACTAGTTAAGAAAGTTTTTAAAAAGACTATTGGATCTGAACTTCTTTTACTTTTATATACTTTTTAATATACTTTATGTTTTTTACTTTCTTGGTCATGGATGCCACTTCAACATTTGAAAATATTAAAGGATGTCCTTTCTATCTTCAAAAAAAATAAATAAGGGTAAATTATGCAAATTTGACATCTCCGTTTGACTCTGTATGTCAAACTGACCTTGTTCAGAGTATTGCATTCTCCCTTTCTCCTGTGTCTGCAACCATAGAGTTAAGCACAATTTGGGTTTTCTAAACCCAAATCAGATTTCATTAAATTTCATAAATGTTTACTAAAACCTACCATTTTTCAGACACTGTATTAGGTACAGTGATATCTAAGTTCTGGATAGGATATGTTTCCTGACTTTTAGAAGCACATCCTCTGTTATGAAGAGAGCCATACACACAAGAATAATACAAAATCAATCCTATTAAAGATACAAACCGAAAGGTTGGGGAGTAAGAAAGAACAAAATGATATAAGAACCAGAAATTCATTCAGAATACTTACCACTAATTGATGAGTTGAAGCATTTACTGTAATTGCTCTTCTGTTTGTTTCAAAGCAAGGTGAAACTAGCTGTGGCTCAGCAGCTGCCTAAAAGCAATGTTAGCTTAGCATTGGCTGTTCCTATTGAGATACAAACTCGGTGTATTTTTTTGTTGCCTTGTTCCGCTATTCCTCCACCCAGCCAAGATGGAGTTTTGCTCTTGTCACCCAGGCTGGAGTGCAATGGCACAATCTCGGCTCACTGCAACCTCCAGTTCCTGGGCTCAAGCGATTCTCCTTCCTCAGCCTCCCCAAGTAGCTGGGATTTCAGGCGCCCACCACCACACCCGGCTAATTTTTGTATTTGTTAGTAGAGACGGGATTTCACCATGTTGACCAGGCTGGTTTTGAACTCCTGACCTCTGGTGATCCACCCACCTCATCCTTCCTAAGTGCTGGGATTACAGGTGTGAGCCACCGCACCTGCCTGTTGCCTTGTTTTTGTTCATGTTATTAATTTCAGCTGTCAATTTCCCTGTTGAAATTGCTTGCATCCATAAAAATCACATCTTCATTTTAAATGTGTTAATTCCTCAAGTGAGATTTTTCTGTTCCCATGAGGCCTTTTAGTTTATGTGTTGGCCTATTACATAGTATGAGAAATTAATCCATTCTTTGAAAAGAATGAAAAGCTAATGCATACAGATGGAGGCCTGGTGTGAGGCTGGGAAGGAGGAGGCATTGCAGTTCCAGGGAATAAAGCATTGTTTAGGAAAGACCCAAAGTCAGAGCTGCCAAAGCACTGGGGATAGGAGAAATTAAGTAGCAGGTTCCGGTCTGAGTTCAGAAAAATTACTATGCTGAGGCATTTGGCTAGAATTTTCTACTGAAATGTAAGTACTGTAATTGTGGGCAAGAATCTTTATCTCTTTCACTACATGAAATGAGTATTTATTGCACTGAGAAGTTTCTGAACGATAGAATGACATCACATGAGTTTTAGCCAATGGCCTGCGGAGAACCAGACTGGAGGAAAAAGCCTGGTTATGAAGTCCATTTGGGCAGCGTCAGTGGGGAAAAAATGCAGCTGGCGCTCTTCAAAAATATGAAGAGCTGGCGTTTCATATTGAAAAGCGGCTCACTCTTCCCTTTGGAATATTCACACATCTGGCTAGTTTTGAAAAAATATTAGAAACAGGTTTGGCAAATATGAATATATATTTGGGTGTGTATATAGATTTTAATTCAGAAAGTATTACACATTCGCTTTTGAAGGGACCGAGGAAGCCCCGAACGATGGCGGATGCCTGTAATCCCAGCTACTCAGGAAATTGAGGAGGGAGGATCGCTTGAACCCAGGAGTTCGAGACCAGCCTGGGCAGAATAGTGAGCATCCCCGTCTCAAAAACAAAACAAAGCAACTGGGAAGTGCCTGGTGCAGAAAAGCACACGCTGACTGTGAGTAAGCGTGTCAGTTCTTAAGGTCCATCAACACAAAAGCGAAATAGTGGAGGACTGCGAGCGCGAGCGCGACAGAGGGCGCTGGGTGGTCAGTGGCTCCAGCAACCACGCGGCGGGGTGCGCCGCGAAGGGAGCTGGTTGTTTTAGTCTCGGGGCACCCGCTGCGGGCTCTTATTGTTCCGGACGCTGAACACCGAGAGCACCCCGGGCTCCGGGGCCTCCCGAGAACGCTGCCCCACGAACGCACGGGGAGCGGCCCCCGGCGTCCGCGCGTACCCGGCAACTCCCGGCGTCCCAACGGCTTCCCGCTGGCAACCCCGAAGCCGCACCATGTTCCGCCTCTGGTTGCTGCTGGCCCGGCTCTGCGGCCTCCTGGCGTCAAGACGCGGTGAGCCAGCCCAGACCCTGACACTAGTCCGGACGCTCGTCACACTGCGGCCTGACTCCTTGCAAAGCCCGGGGCCCTCCCTGCCTGGGTCCCTTTGGTCCTGTCACCCTGGCAACGGGGCCTTTTCCAGGGGATTAGGCGCCCCGTCCCATGGAGAAGCGACTCAGGACCCAGCGCCAGGGCTCACACCTGTAATCCCAGGGCTTTGGGAGGCCGAGGCGAGCTGATTGATTGACCTCGGAGTTGGAGACTGGCCTGGGCAACACAGCAAGACCCCATCTCTAAAAAAAAAAAAAAAATTAAAAATGTTCCGAGGTGGTGGTGCGCACCTGTGGTCCCAGCTACCCGGGAGGCTGAGGGAGGAGGACCACGTGAGTCCAGGAGGTGGAGGCTGCAGTGAGCTGAGATCGCCCCCACTGCACTCCAGCCCGGGCAACAGAGATCCTGTCTTCTTTTTAAAAATTAAAAATTTTTTTTTGTGTGTGACCGAGGCCCTTCTGTTGCCCAGGCTGGAGTGCAGTGGGCAACAGTGGGCAACCGAGGGAGACTCCAGCTCATAGTTCCCCAGAACTATGAGGTAAATAAATTTCTGTTGTTTAAGCCATGCAGTCTACACTATTTCGTTATGGCAGTGAGAGCTGACTAATATAGTACTTAACAGCCAAATGATTGAAAAACTATAAAAGTTCATTAGTAAGAGAACTGCTAAATAAACTGTAGTTACCTCCAAACAATGCAAATGGAACATTGTGGAGAGGGAGGAAGTAAGACACGCCATGTACTGACTCTGGCTGACAAGATTCAGAATAGTATGTAATAAGAGGAGGAAAATAAGGGCATATCAGAACATTTTACTTGCATGTAAGCCTCCCTGGTGATACTGTAAATTTTTGAGAACTCTTCCTAGTCTTCTTCCTATCCTGCCACAATTACCTCTGCAGCATAGCAGAGGTGTGGTCAAGGCCAGGGTGTCAGCCTGGTTAGACTGGGGTGAGGGTTCTCTTCCTGGCTTGTAAACAGCTACCTTCTCCCTGCACACTCACAGGACCTTTTCTTTGTGTACAAGGAAAGAGAGAGCAGGAGCAAATTCTCTGATGTCTCATCAGGGCACAAATCTCATCATGAGGGTCCCGCTCTATACCTGAAACCCTGGTTACCTCCCAAAGGCCATAACCAAATACTGTCACCTTGGGGGTTAGGGATTCAACATAGAATTTTGTGGGATACATTCAGTTCATAACATGTACAAAGTTTTAATGCAGTGATTGTCAAAGTTTTTGGGTTCAGAACTCCCTTATACATGAACAATTATTGAGATTCTCAAAGAGCTTTTGTTTATGTGGATTTATATCAATGTTTAACATATTAGAAATTAAAGTAGAAATGTAAGAATGTGTATCTCATTCATTAAAAATGAAAGTAATGGCCAGGTGTGGTGGCTCACATCTGAAATCCCAGCACTTTGGGAGGCTGAGGCAGGTGGATCACCTGAGTGAGGTCAGGAGTTCGAGATCAGCCTGGCCAACATGGTGAAACCCCATCGCTACTAAAATACAAAAAAATTAGCCAGGTGTGGTGGTGCATGCCTGTAATCCTAGCTACTTAGGAGGCTGAGGCAGGAGAATTACTTGAACCCAGGAGGCAGAGGTTACAGTGAGCCAGGTTGTGCCATCACACTCTAGCCTGGGTGACAGAGGGAGGCTCTGTCTCAAAAAAAAAAAAAAAAAAAAAAGAAAGTAATATGCCTTTTATATGTTAACATACGTATCACATTTTCAAAATAAAAATAACTATATTTTCCAAAACAAAAAATACGAGAAGAGCAGCATTTTTGTGAATCTCTTTAATATCTGCTTTAATAGAAGACAGCTACTTCTCATATCTGCTTCTGCAGTCAATCTGTTGCTGTATATTTCATGTGAAATATCTGAAGAAAATCTAGACTATACAGTTGGAAAAGGAAGAAATACCTTAATACCTTTTTTCCAGATAATTGAAGGTATTCTTTGTGTACTACAACAAAAGTTGAGCAATGGTGAAGTTTAGTTGCAATGTAGAACATATCAATGAAGTTTTCTTAACATGCTGTATTAATCCATTATCTATCTTGAACTCTGGTATGTTATCCATGTATTTTTGAATGTATTATTTTTTAAAAAATTTTTAAATTTTTGTAAAATACATGTAAAATAAAATTTCCATCTAACCATTTAAAAAATATTAATAGGGCTGGGCGTAATAGCTCATGCCTATAATCCCAGCACTTTGGGAGGCTGAGGTGGGTGGATCACCTGATGTCAGGAGTTCGAGACCAGCCTGGCCAACATGGTGAAGCCCCGACCGTCTCTACTAAAAATATAAAAATTACAGATGTGGTGGCACGTGCCTGTAATTCCAGCTACTCAGGAAGCTGAGGCAGGAGAATTGGTTGAACCCAGGAGGCGGGAGCTGCAGTGAGCTGAGATGGCACCATCGCACTCCAGCCTGGGTGACAAAAGCAAAATTCCATCTCAAAAAATAAAATAAAAAATATTAATAAACTTTATTTTTTAGAGCAGTTTTAGGTTCATAGCAAAATTGAGCTGAAAGAGTTCCCATATAGCCCCTGTTCCCAAATATGCATTTCTCCCACTATCAACATCTGGCACCATGGATCCATTTGTTACGACTGAGCCTGCACTGACACATCGTTATCATCCAAAGTCCACAGTTTGCATTAGGGTTCATTCTCCACGTTGCACATTCTGTGATTTTGACAAATGTACAATGACACGCATCCACCATTGTAGTATTATACAGAATAGTTTCACCGCCCTACAAATCCCGTGTGTTCTGCTTATTTATCCCTCCCTCCCCACTGCTGCTGGCAACGACTCATCTCATTAGTCCTCATAGTTTCGCCTTTTCCAGAATGTCAAGTATTTGAAATCATATAATATGTAGCCATTTTGGATGGACTTTTTTTTACTTAATAATGTGCATTTAAGGTTCTCCCATGGCTTTTCATGGCTCAATAGCTTATTTATTTATTTAATTGTTTTGTTGAGATGGAGTCTTACTCTGTTGCCCAGGCTGGAATGCAGTGGCAGGATCTTGGCTCACTGCAACCTCTGCCTCCCAGTTTCAAGCAATTTTCCTGCCTCAGCCTCCCAAATAGCTGGGATTACAGGTGCCTGCTACCATGCCCAGCTAATTTTTTTGTATTTTTAGTAGAGGTGAGGTTTCACTATGTTGAGCAGGCTGGTTTTGAACTCCTGACTTCAAGTGATCCACCTGCCTTGGCCTCCCAAAGTGCTAGGATTACAGGTATGAGCCACTGCGCCGGGTCGCTTATTTATTTTCAGTGCTGAATAATAGTCAATTGTCTGGATCTACCACAGTTTATTTATCCATCTACCTACCAAATGACATCTTGGTTGCTTCTAAGCTTTGGCAGTTATGAATAAAGCTTCTATAAACATCTATGTGCAGGTTTTTGTGTGGACATAAGTTTTCAACTCATTTGGGTAAATACCAAGAAATGCTATTGCTGGATCATATGATAAGCGTATATTTAGTTTTTAAAAAAACTGCCAAACTGTCTTCCAAAGTGGCTGTACCATTTGCATTTCCCCTAGCAATGAATGAGAACTTCTGTTATTAATGCTGTCATATTATAAATTATATGCATAACTATAAGTGCAAGAAATCCTGGCTGTCTTTTTTATTATAACTCAGAAGAGAGAATTTAAACTTTCAAAGGAAAATGCCAACTCCAAACTGCTGATGGTCCCGTCAGCTGAGGGATCTTGCTCAGCAATTTGGGGATGGCATTTTCACATTGAGCAATCACTCCTCATGTCCTCCTCCTTCCAGCCCCTGGCAGCCACTGATCTGCTTTGGATTTACCTGGCCACCACTGTCCCTTTGGATTTACCTATTCTGGGTATAAATGGAATCATACAAAACATGACCTTTTCTGTCTGGCTTATTTCACTTGCATAATGTTTTCAAGGTTCATTTCTGTTGTAGAATGCACTAGAACTTCATTCCTTTTTGTGACTGAATAATATTTCATTGTATACATTCACCCATTTGTTTACCGATTCATCAGTTGATGGACATTTGATTGTTTCCAACTTTTGGCTGTTAGGAATAATGCTGCTAGGAACATTCATGTACCAGTTTTTGTGTGGACATATGTTTTCATTTCTCTTGGATATGTACTTACAAAGGAAAATGTTAGGCCCAATGGTATAGGTATGTCCATTTCCTTTTCTGGACTTTGTTATCCCCCAATAAGAAACTGGCTATTCTGGGTCTTTTACCTCCTCATGTAAACAGTAGAATCTGTTGGTTGATATCCACAAAATAGCTTGCTGGAATTTTGACTGGGATTGCCTTTACATAGAACAAATTGGGAAGAGGCTGGGAATGGTGGCTTACGCTTGTAATCCCAGCACTTTTGGAGGCCGAGGCGGGTGGATCACTTGAGGCCAGGAGTTCAGGACCACCCTGGCCAACATGGTGAAACCCCATCTCTACCAAAAAAATACAAAAATTAGCTGGTCGTGGGGGCACATGCCTGTAATCCCAGCTGAGGCAGGAGAATTACTGAAATCTGGGAGGCGGAGGTTGCAGTGAGCCAATATCACACCACCGCACTCCAGCCTGGGCGACAGAGCAAGATTCTGTCTCAACAAAAAAAAAAAAAAAAAAAAAAAAGAAAAAGAAAAGAACAAGTTGGGAAACGCTGACATCCGATGGAGTGGCAGTGACTACCTACAATGTTTTGTTGAAAATGATTCTGAGGCTTTGCCTAAATTTAGTGTAAAAACTATGATACCTACTAGATTTTTGAAGTGACATACGCATTTATGTATCAGTCTTTTCCTAAAGTGGGATAGTTGAGGCCAAATTTGGCTTTACATCAGAATAATCTCTGGATATTTCTAAACATACAGATTTCTGGATCCAAATCCTGGAACTTTAAAAATAATTATAAACTTGTTAATAATTTTTATTTGGTAATATGTGATTACATTCAAAATCAAGTAAAAGAGGCTACCCTATACGTTACCATCTTTCCTGGTTGTCAATTTTACTATACTTTTAAAGAAAACGACTGTTTTATCAGTTTGATGGTACTCTTTCTGGACTTTTCTCTAGACACTTAGATATAAATATGTATAAATATAGACATATGGTCCTTTTGAAGTAAATTATAAATGATGAAAGCATATTGTATACATTTATGTACATCATCTATTTTTATATATTTTGGATATTAATCATTTTATTTTTTCTATACCTTGCACAAGTTTTCTTCAATGTGTTATTGATCTTTTTATTTGTGATATCCTGATTTTTGTGCTAAGTTTATCAACACTTTCTTATGGCTTCTGCATTTTGTTTTCCTTATTAAGGCTTCCCTTGGTACAATGATTAAAACAAATAGTTTCCCATACTTTCTTAAAGTTATTTTACAACTTTAGAAAATTTAGCCTTTTAGTCTTTCTAATAGTTTTGTAACCTTGTACATGATGTCTTGTACAAGACATTGTGGTGCTAGATAGGAAACTATATTTGTATCTTTCCAAATGGATAATGAATACTGATATTACATCATTCCCCCATTTAATTGTAATGCGAAATTTAATGTGAAATTATAGTTGATTAGTGAAAAAAATATAGATGCCAATGTGTTGATTCGTTGAAACAAATCAACTCGGCTCCCAATACCTAATATGCAGTTATTGACCTGGCAAGTGTTATATTCAATTCCAGTCAGCAATGGTGACAAATGCCTTTATCTGACAAGAATAATACATTTTTCACCACCTTCCCTTCAAGCTGTCAACTGTCCTGTCATAGCACAGAGGGACACTGACCATTTTGATTTCCTATTAGAACATCATGAATGTAGTAGTAGACGTTAAACTATCACCGCCCCGTTGCTCCCAAAGTACACAGGTAGGTTTCAGTTAGAGACCTGTCATGAGACTGAGGATATACTAAAAGGGTTTAAATAAAGAGAGTTTAGCTATGGGACTATTTATAGAGATGTGGGCACCAATAATTAACGATGAAATGCACAGACTGGTAACAGTGGAAAGCCATATCACATGTGTTGAATTGATTGTTTGCAAAGATGGCGATGGCCTTAACACTTCCTCCATCCTTGTGTGTGCTTCCTTTTTGCAACATTTCTTTGTCATTCCTCCCATTGAGAGGTAGAATGTATTTCTTCATTCTCTGAATCTGGTTGGCCTCATGACTTGCTCTGGCCATTTGAATGTGGTAGAAGTGAGTTGTGAGACTGCCAAGTCTATGCCTCAAGAGGCCTTGCAGCTTCCTCTCTGCTCTCTTGAAGCACTGTCTTGACTGCTACATGGAGAATCCTAGACTAGGACGATAAGAGGGTGTGTGAAATGGAGATGACTCAACCTAGGCCATTCAGTCAAAAGACCATGAATGGTGTTGTCTTAGTCTCTCCAGGCCTAGGCGAGCTGCCAGATGACTGCAGCCACCTGAGTAACATTATGAGTGTCAGTACAGTGGGTACTGCAGGGTGTCCTGTGTCATAACACTGAAGCGGCAGGGCAGTGCCATCTGTATCTTAAACTTGCTGCAGAGTCTTCTCTTGCGCTGGATCCCAGTCGATTTTGACAGCTTTACCAGTCACCCGATGAATGATTCAGGCTTTCAACCCCAAAACAGTATGTATTATCTCTGAATTCAAAAACTCAAAAAGGCCCGCCACTCGTTGTGACTCTTTTTTTTTGTGGTGGGCTATGCAAGGTGTAGCCACTAGCATCTCACTTTGTACAGGATATCTCAGCATGCTGCAGCCACTGGACCCTAAGAAACATCGGGGTTGTAACTATCCCTTAAACCTCCATAGGTTCTACCACATTCCGGCATACATGTATCTGACTAAAACATCTAGGGCACTTGCTACTTCTTGCTCACTAAATATATTAGCATGATGTCTTTCACATGCAACTTGACCAGCATGATGTTCTAATGGGAAATCAAAACGGTCAGTGTGCCTCTGTGCTATGACAGGACAGTTTCCCTCTGTGCTATGATTTGTTGAAACAAATCAACACATTGGAGTCTATATTTTTTTCACTAATCAACTATAGTTTCACTTGAACTAACTAATGAGACTTTAATTTCAACGAGCTACTTCATTTCACAAAAACTGTAATTTCGTTCACCATTGATGGATCCAGGTCACAATTTATCCCTTGATCTATGTAAGTCCCTATTCTGATCAATGGACCATGCTGGTATTTTGAGTCCTCAGGATTAGTGTTAGTTCAGAGGCAGTAAATAATATTCCCTGAAAGTCTGGCTATTTCCCCTCCCCAGGGCATAGTCATCATGGTAAAAGGACACAGGACACTATGGAGGAGGCTGCAGGGGAAGATTCGTAGCACACTCCTGTGGTCGCATGGCAAGGTCTTTCCTAAAGAGGACTCTCTCACTCCTCAATGAAAAGGCTGCAAGCCTTTGAACTGGGTCAGGTACAGGAACCAGGGAAGAGGCTGTGAGTCCTCGTGGTGATTGCATCAGTTTCTGCGCACCACAAACTAGAATTTTCTTGACTAGCCTGCTCATCTAGTTCATTTCTAGGGACTCTGTGATCAGTTAGATACTACCCAGGACTTCTGTAGGTGAAAGCATTTTGTTTTTCACACTGTCCTTGTGGCTTTTTCTGGTAATTGTGCTCACCTGTCTCTGAGAGTCAAGTGTCTGACATCCATTGTCTGCCACTTCAGAATTCCATGATTCCCAGTCAAAGCAAGGAATCATGTTTAAAAACTTTTTTATAAGTTTTATTTTTTCTTCCAACTTTAATTTTAGGTTTGGAGGTACATGTGCAGATTTGTTATATGGGTAAATTGTGTGTCACTGGGGTTCTGTGTACAAATGATTTCATTACCCAGGTAGTGAGCATAGTATCTGAGAAGTAGTTTTTCAGTTTTCTCCCGCCTCCCATCCTCCACCTTCAAGTAAGTTCTGGTTCTATTGTGCCACTCTTTGCATCCATGTGTACTCAATGTTTAGCCTCTGCTCAAAAGTGAGAATATGCGGTATTTGGTTTTCTGTTCCTGTGTTAATTTGTTTGGGATAGTAGCCGCCAGCTGCACCCGTGTGGCTGCAAAGGACATGATTCCATGGTGTATATGTACAACATTTTCTTTTTCCAGTCCACTACTGATGGATATCTTGGTTGATTCCATGTCTTTGCTATTGTGAAAAGTGCTGCAATGAATATACGTGTGCATGTGTCTTTATGGTAGAACGATTTATATTCCCTTGGGTATGTACTCTGTAATGGGACTGCTGGGTCAAATGGGAGTTCTGTTTTAGGTTCCTTGAGAAATCATACTGCTTTTCACAGTGGATGAACTAACTTAAATTCTCGCCAGCAGTGTATAAGCGTTCTCTTCCCTCTGCAACCTTGCCAACATCTATTATTTTTTGACTTTTTAATAAGTCATTCTGATTGGTGTGAGATGATATGTCACTGTTGTTTTGACTTTCATTTTTCTAATGATAAGTTTTTCATATGCTTGTTGGCCACATGTATGTTTTATTTTGAGAAGCATCTGTTCATGTCATTGGCCCATTTTTTAATGGGGTTGTTTTTTGCTTGTTGAATTGTTTAAGCTCCTTATAGAGTCCAGATATTAGACCTTTGTTGGCATAGTTTGTGGATATTTTCTGCATTCTGCAGGTTGCCTGTTTACTTGGTTGGTAATTTCTTTTGCTGTGCAGAAGTTCTTTAGTTTAATGAAGTCCCACTTCTCAATTTTTGTTTTTGTTGCAATTGCTTTTGGAGTCTTCATCATGAAACCTTTGCCAAGTCAAAGATGTCTATAATAGCATGTCCTGGGTTTTCTTCTAAGGTATTTATAGTTTTAAGTTTTACATTTAGGTCTTTAATCCATCTTGCATTGATTATTGAATATGGCAAAGGTTCAGTTTCAGTCTTCTGCATATGAGTAGCCCGTTATCCCGGCACCATTTATTGGATAGAGAGTCCTTTCCCCATTGCCAAAGAGTAGATGGTTATAGGTGTGTGGCTTTATTTCTGAGTTTTCTAACCTGTTCCATTGGTCTATGTGTTTGTTTTTGTACCAGTACCATCCTGCTTTGGTTACTGTAGCCTTGTAGTATATAGTTTGAAGACAGGTAGTGGGAAGCCTCTTGCTTTCTTCTTTTTGCTTAGGATTGCTTTGGCTATTTGGGCTCTTTTTTGGTTCCATGTGAATTTTAGAATAGTTTTTTCTAATTCTGTGAAAAACTATTGTTGGTTTGATAGGCATAGCCCTGAATATGTATGTTGCTTTGAGCAATATGGGCCTTTTAACAATATTGATTCTTCCGATCCATGAGTATGGAATGTTTTTTCATTTGTTTGTGTCATCTCTGATTTCTTTGAGCAGTGTTTTGTAGTTCTCCTTGTAGAGATCTTTCACCTCCATGGTTAGCTGTATTCCTACGTCTTTTGTTCTTTTTGTGGCTATTTTGGATGGGATCGTGTTCTTGATTTGGCTCTCGGCTTGGCTGTTGCTGGTGTATAGAAATGCTAGTGATTTTTGTACATTGATTTTGTATCCTGAAACTTTACTAAAGTTGCTTATCCGATCTAGGAGACTTTGGGCAGAAACTGTAGGGTTTTCTATAGAATCATGTCGTCTGCGAAGAGAGATAGTTTGACTTCCTCTCTTCCTATTTGGATGCCTTTTATTTCTTTCTCTTGCCTGATTGCTCTGGCTAGTACTTCCAGTGCTATGTTGAACGGGAGTGGTGAGATTGGGCATCCTTGTCTTGTTCTAGTTCTTAGAGGAAAGGCTTTCAACTTTTCCCCATTCAGTATGATGTTAGTTGTGGCATTTAATGATTATGGTTACTATTTTTTTTTGAGACAGAGTCTTTCTGTGTTGCCCAGTCTGGAGTGCAGTGGCATGACCTTGGCTCACGATAATCTCTGCCTGCTGGGTTCAAGCGATTCTCCTGCCTTCCGAGTAGCTGGGATTACAAGCATGCGCCACCACCACACCCAGCTAATTTTCGTATTTTTAGTAGAGATGGGGTTTCACTGTGTTGCCCAGGCTGAACTCTTGACCTCAGGTGATCCACCTGCCTTGGCCTCCCTAAGTGCTGTGATTACATGTGTGAGCCACCGTGTCTGGCCGACTATGGTTACTTTTAATCTTAATTTTTCTGTACCTTTATGTCACTGAACAGTTTCTACTTATACTGCTTGTTTTTAGGTTTAAGTCACATTTTTTGGATCACACTGTTAAGCAGATTTTTTTTCCTTTTTTTTTTTTTTGAGACGGAGTATCCCTTTGGCACCCAAGCTGGAGTGCAGTGGCGTGATCTTGGCTCACTGCAACCTCCACCTCCAGGTTCAAGTAACTCTCCTGCCTCAGCCTTCTGAGTAGCTAGGACTACAGGTGCATGCCACCTGGCCAATTTTTGTATTTTTAGTAGAGACGGGGTTTCACCATGTTGGCCAGGCTGGTCTGGAACTCCTGACCTCGTGATCCACCTGCCTCGGCCTCCCAAAGTGCTGGGATTACAGGCGTGAGCCACCGCACCTGGCTCTGTTAAGCAGATTTAAGGAAATTGGTACGCTTATATGATCTTCCTCATCTTCTGCTATAGTTACTGAAGTTGTGTATATTATGTTTATGTAACCAGAGCTTTTAACATTTGCATCTGTTATATAACTATGATTCCCACAGTTGTTTTAGCCTTTAGTCTATAGTTATAATTATTTTGTTCTCACTGTTAGGCATTTTACCACAACTCTGCTGATATTTTTATTGGGAGAAATGTCTCTGACTTTCGTGACAGACTCATGTGAACTTTTTTTTCTTTTTGAGTTTTGCTTGTAAATATCTCTCTTTTGCCTTTATATTTAATGGCCTTTTTGCTGAGTGTACATTTATAGGGTCTTCACTGTCTTTTCTTAAAATTCTTTTTTAGACATTGTTCTTTAGTCTTTTAACATTGAATAGTGTTGTAAAAATTCTCAAGCCAGCCTGCTTATCTCCCTTTATACATAACATGATTTTCCTTTTTTTCATTCTATCATATTTGCAAGGAATTCTATCTTGGAAACCCAACAATTTCAGTAGAATATGTTTTAGTTTAAAGTAATGATCAGTTATTCCTGAAATACAGTATACTTTCTAGTCTATTGTTTTGAATCTTTTATTTCAGGAAAATTTTTTTGAAGTATGTCTTTGATTTTTTTGGTGAATATTTTCTGTTTTCTTCAGGAACCACACATTTCGTGTCAGCTGAATACCTCTTCCCTTCTCCTTTTTTGTTCTTTCATAAGTACCTTGTCTGTTTTTCAAAGTAAGTGTTTTCAGGCTTTATACAGAAGTACACAGTGATGAGCCACGCATACCTGCACAAGAAGCAATCTTTATGAAAGAAACTGAACAGATATTTAGTCAAATTTAAGGCAAGGGTACTAACTTTTTTTTTTTTTTTTAATCTCTTTAGGTTTTCAAAATTCACTTCTACAAATCGTAATTCCAGAGAAAATCCAAACAAATACAAGTGACAGTTCAGAAATAGAATACGTAAGAGATATTTTTTCGCAACCTAAATGTTTATATGAAATTTCTTATTTTTATTATATAGCTATGAAATATGTCAAGCCCGTTTTAATATGAATATAATATCTCTTGTATTTCTACTGATAGGAATTAAAAGCTTTGATGGTAAAAGCAAATAGGTAAATTAGAATGTTCTGTATTTTGTTAACGTTTGTCATTTTCTTATGGTAAATTTTTTTTAAAGTTTACATATAGAAGAGAATGTAGAATTACATGTTTTATCTGAGTGATATCTAGGACATCAGCACAAAGAGAATAATTTTCTCCAAAATGTCGAAGACAATTTCTTTTCAATAAAGCCTCTTTCTCAATCTCCACCTCTACATCTAGCAATTCTCAGACAAGAAACCTTTTATTCTACTCTTTTTATTAGAAAGGGAAATACTTTATTTTATTCTTTGATTTATTTAGCAACTATTTCTCTAGACTTGTCATGTGCATAGCTATATGCTATAGGTGTCTTAGGCGATTTAAAAAAAAGAAATATGATTAAGCAATATTTGCTTGTAAGTGACCGATCTTTTGGTAACATTCTATTTTTAATAGTTTTGTTGAGGTGCAATTTACACCACCACAGAATTCACCCATTTTAAGCATCCAGCTCAACAATTATTACAGCAGTACATAAATAGAATTGTGCAAACATTACCACAGTCCAATTGTAGAATGTTGCTGTCAACCCTTTTTAAAAAGATCCCTTATGCACATTTGTAGTTCTTCTCCAGCCCTTGGCAACTGCTGATCTGTTGTCTGTCTCTATGTATTTGCCTCTTTAGGGGCATTCTATATAAATGGCAACATGCAATATGTAAGCTTTTGTATTAGACTTTTTTTCACTTAGGATTATCCATTTTGTAGCATTGATCAGGTTATTAATTTTTATTTCTTAAATGTGGATATACCACATTTTGATTATCCATTCTCATTCTCCAGTTGATGGACTTTGGATTGTTTTCCGACATTGAGTATTATGAATAATTCTTTTATGAGCATTCATGTATGGACATGTATTTTCCCTTGGGTAGATTCTTAGGAGTGAAATTGCTGGGCACATGGTAAGTTTGTGTTTAACATTTTTAGAAACTGCTACAGTGTTTTCCATAGCGACTGTACCAATTTACATGTCACATCAGCAATTTTTGAGTGTTTCAGTTTTTTCACATACTTGTGGACATTTGACATTTTCTGTCTTTGGGATTAAAGCTATTGTAGTGGGAGTGTAGTGGTATGTAATTGTGGCTTCTATTTGCATTTATTTAATGAATAATTATGTTGAGTATTTTTTAGGAGCCTAATAGCCATTTATGTGCCTTTTCTGTGGAATGTCTACTCAAATTATTCTCCTATTTTAAAATTTAGTTGTTTATTTATTTTTGAGTTCTATGAATTCATTATATATTCTGGACACAAGTTCTCCATCAGATATCTCATTTAGAATTATTTTCTCCCAATTTCTGGCTTGCTTTTTCATTTTTCTCAGTGGTATTTTCTGAAACACAAACATTTTCAATTTTGATGACATTCAGTTTATCAAATTTTTTTTAATGGTTCTTGTTTTTGGTTTTGCATCTAAGAACTCTGTTATGGACTGAATTGTGGCCCTTCAAAGTTCATATGTTGAATCCCTAACCCCTAATGTGACTATATTTGGAGATAGGGCCTTATGGAGGTAATTAAGGTTACATGAGGTCAAGGGCCTTATGGAGACAATTAAGGTTATATGGGGTCATAAGGTTAGGGATTTAGTTAATCTAATAGGACTGGTGTACTTACAAGAAGAGGAAATATACTAGGGGTTCATGCATACAAAGTGAAGGGAATGAAAGGATACAACAAGAAGGCAGCTGTCTGCAAGCCAAGAGGAGAGGCCTCACCAGAAATCAGCCCTGTTGGCACCTTTATCTTGGACTTCCAGCCTCCATAACTGTGAGAAAATACATTTTTGTTGTTTAAGCCACCTCGTCTGTGGCATTTTGTTTGGGTAACCTGAGCAGAGTAATCAGATTTTGGTATTGTGAAGCGGGGTGCTGCTTTAACAAATACCTAAAAATGTTGAAGTGAATTTGGAACTGAGTGAAGAGTAGAGGCTAGAAGACTGGTGAAGTACATGCTAAGAAAAAGCCTAGATTGCCTTGAAGGAATGGCTGGTAGAAATATGGATGCTAAAGGCAATTCTAATGAAGGATCAGAAAGAAAAGACTTATAGAGAAAGCTTTTATAGTCTTAGAGAATATACATATAATTATGAACAGAATAGAATTGGTAGAAATATGAACATTAAAGGTGTTTCTGGGCTGGGCATGGTGGCTCACACCTGTAATCCCAGCACTTTGGGAGGCTGATTACCTGAGGTCAGGAGTTCAAAACCAACCTGGCTAACATGGTGAAACCCTGTCTCTACTAAAAATACAAAAATTAGCCTGAGGTGGTGGCAGGCACCTGTAGTCCCAGTTACTTGGGAGGCTGAGGCAGGAGAATTGCTTGAATCCAGGAGGTGGAGGTTACAGTGAGCCGAAATTGGGCCACTGTACTTCAGCCTGGGTGATAGAGCAAGACTCTGTCTCAAAAAAAAAAAAAAAAAAAAAAAAAAAAAAGTGTTTCTGGTGAGGTCACAGATGGAAATGAGAAATGTTATTGGAGACTGGAGGAAAGAGATCCTCGTTAAAAAGTGGCAAAGAACTTGGCTGAATTGTGTTTTAGTCTTTTGTAGAAGGTAGAAATTGTGGGGGACAACCTTGGTTATTTAGCCAGGGAGATTTCTAAGCAAAATGCTGAAGATGAGGCTTGTTTTGTCATCACCGCTTATAGTAAAACGCAGAATGCAAGAGGAGAGAGGTAAATGGAAGGAATTATTAAGCAAAAAGGAACAAGAACTTGAAGATTTGAGAAATTTTCAGCCTACTTTGTATTTTTCAAAATGAGAAATCATGTTTTGGAAAGAACACCAAAGGTGTAGCTGGACAATCAGGCAATAAAAAGATTCCCCATGATTTAATCCGCCATGTCAGCTGAAGCCAGGATCAGAGATGGGATTACATCAGCAGAAACACTGCCAGCTGGAACTAAAGGGAACAGATAAAATTGGATAGAATGAAGGAAGGCTGTTTAACTTCTGGGATTCTACAGGATAGGACAATAGAGTTGTCTGGCTTCAAACATGCATCATCCTTCCCAAACACCGCATGTTCTCACTCTTAAGTGGGAGTTGAACAATGAGAGCACATGGACACAGAGAGGGGGATATCATACACTGGGGCCGGTCAGCACGTGGGGGGCTAAGGGAGGGAGAGCATTAGGATAAATACCTAATGTAGATGATGGGTTGATGGGTGCAGCAAACCACCATGGCACATGTATACCTGTGTAACAAACCTGCACGTTCTGCACATGAACCCCAGAACTTAAAGTATAATTAAAAAAGAAAAAGAGAAGAATGACCCTGAAAGCAATTCAGAGATCATCAGGGCTGCCACTCCTGCTACTGGCCCAGGAGGCAAGGCTGCATTCTCTTTGGTTTCAGAGAATAGGGCCACCTCCTTGGTTTCAGTAGACTAGGATGTCACTGTTTATTACCCGAGGAACAAGGCTGTCACCCAGAGCTGTGGGGTCAGGGCCGCTTTACAGAGCTGAAGGGATGGGGCCAGTCCCCCGGGCCATGGGAGAGTTGCTGTCCAAGTGGGCCCAGCAGGGTAGAGCATCCTGTCAAAGAAGAGTATTCTTGAACCTTAAGATCTAATGGAATTTGTCTTGCTAGGTTTTGGACTTTGTTGGGATGGTCACCCCTTTCTTTTTTTCTGGTTTCTGCTTGTTGGCATGGGAATAGCTATTCTATGCCTGTCCTACTGTTGTACTTTGGAAGCACATAACTTGTCTGGTTTCACAGGTTCACAACTGGAGAGGAATTTTGCCTCAGGACGAATCATAACTTGAATCTCAACCATACCTGATTTAAGTGATATTTAGATGGGATTTTGAACTTGGAATTGGTGCTAGAATGAGTTCTTCATCCTGGGGGTACTTGATTCTTCATCTGGTAATTTTTAATGTACAGTGAGTAGATTGCAAAAATCTTCTCCCATTCCGTAGGTTGTCTGTTCATTCTGATGATTCTTTTTTTTTATTATTTTATTATTATTTTTTTTATTTTTTATTTTTTATTATTATACTTTGAGTTCTAGGGTACATGTGCATAACGTGCAGGTTTGTTACATATGTATACTTGTGCCATGTTGGTGTGCTGCAACCATCAACTTGTCAGCACCCATCAACTCCTCATTTACATCAGGTATAACTCCCAATGCAATCCCTCCCCCCTCCCCCCTCCCCATGATAGGCCCTGGTGTGTGATGTTCCCCTTCCCGAGTCCAAGTGATCTCATTGTTCAGTTCCCACCTATGAGTGAGAACATGTGGTGTTTGGTTTTCTGTTCTTGTGATAGTTTGCTAAGAATGATGGTTTCCAGCTGCATCCATGTCCCTACAAAGGACACAAACTCATCCTTTTTTATGGATGCATAGTATTCCATGGTGTATATGTGCCACATTTTCTTAATCCAGTCTGTCACTGATGGACATTTGGGTTGATTCCAAGTCTTTGCTATTGTGAATAGTGCTGCAATAAACATACGTGTGCATGTGTCTTTATAGCAGCATGATTTATAATCCTTTGGGTATATACCCAGTAATGGGATGGCTGGGTCATATGGTACATCTAGTTCTAGATCCTTGAGGAATCGCCATACTGTTTTCCATAATGGTTGAACTAGTTTACAATCCCACCAACAGTGTAAAAGTGTTCCTATTTCTCCACATCCTCTCCAGCACCTGTTGTTTCCTGACTTTTTAATGATTGCCATTCTAACTGGTGTGAGATGGTATCTCATTGTGGCTTTGATTTGCATTTCTCTGATGGCCAGTGATGATGAGCATTTTTTCATGTGCCTGTTGGCTGTATGAATGTCTTCTTTTGAGAAATGTCTGTTCATATCCTTTGCCCACTTTTTGATGGGGTTGTTTGTTTTTTTCTTGTAAATTTGTTTGAGTTCTTTGTAGGTTCTGGATATTAGCCCTTTGTCAGATGCAGAAGCTTTTTAGTTTAATTAGATCCCATTTGTCAGTTTTTGTTGCAATTGCTTTTGGTGTTTTCATCATGAAATCTTTATTCATACCTCTCTCCTGAGTGGTATTGCTTAGATTTTCTTATGGAGTTTTTATTATTTTGGGTTTTACATTTAGGTCTTTAATCCATCTTGAATTAACTTTTGTATCAGGTGTAAGGAAGGGGTCCAGTTTAAATTTTTTTGCATATGGCTTGCCAGTTCTCTCAGCACCACTTATTATATAAGAAATCCTTTCCCCATTGCTTGTTTTTGTCAGGTTTGTCAAAGATCAGATGGTTGTAGGCGTGCAGTCTTATTTCTGAGTTCTTTATTCTGTTCCATTCGTCAATGTGTCTGTTCTTGTACCAGTAACATGCTGTTTTGGTTACTGTAGCCTTATAGTAGTTTGAGGTCAGGTAGCATGATGCCTCCAGCTTCTTTCTTCTTGCTCAGCTCTTGATCCAGTGCTGAGTTCAGGTCTTGGCTCTTTGGGCTCTTTTTTGGTTCCATATGAATCTTAAAATAGTTTTTTTTTTCTAATTCTGTGAAGAATGTCAATGGTAGTTTAATGGAAATAACATGGAATCTATAAATTACTTTTGGTAGGCCATAAATTAGTATGACCATTTCATGATATTGATTCTTCCTATCCATAAGCATGGAATGTTTTTCCAGTCATTTGTGTCCTTTCTGATTTATTTGAGCAGTGGTTTGTAGTTCTCCTTGAAGAGGTCCTTCACATCCCTCATTAGCTGTATTTCTAGGTATTTTATTCTTTTTGTAGCAATTGTGAATGGGAGTTAAGTGATGACTTGGTTCTCTGCTTGCCTTTTGTTGGTGTATAGGAATGCTAGTGATTTTTGCACATTGATTTTGTATCCTGATACTTTGCTGAAGTTGCTTATTAGCTTAAGAAGCTTTTGGGCTGAGAGGATGGGGTTTTCTAGATATAGGATCATGTCATCTTAAAGACAATTTGACTTCCTCTCTTCCTATGTGAACATCCTTTATTTGTTTCTCTTGCCTGATTGCCCTCGCCAGAACTTCCAGTACTATATTGAATTGGAGTGAGAGAGTGCATCCTTGTCCTGTGTCAGTTTGCAAGGGAAAAGCTTCCAGCTTTTGACCATTTAGTATAATACTGACTGTAGATTTGTCATATATGGTTCTTATTATTTTGAGGTATGTTCTTTCAATACCTAGTTTACTGAGGGTTTTTAACATGAAGCAATATTTAATTTTATCAAAGACCTTTTCTGCATCTATTGAGATAATCATGTGGTTTTTGTCTTTAGTTCTGTTTATGTGATGAATTACATTTATTGATTTGCATGTGTTGAACCAACCTTGCATCCTGGGGATGAAGCCTACTTGATCCTGGTGGATAAGCTTTTGGATATGCAGTGGGTTCAGTTTGTCAGTATTTTATTCAGGATTTTTGCACTGATGTTCATCAGGGATGTTGGCCTGAAGTTTTCTTTTTTTGTTGTATCTCTGCCAGATTTTGGTATCAGGATGATACTGGCCTCATAAAATGAGTTAGGGAGGAGTCCCTTTCTTTTCAACTGTTTAGAATAGTTTCAGTAGAAATGGTACCAGCTCTTCTTTCTACCTCTGGTAGAATTCAGCTGTGATTCCATCTGATCCTGGGCTTTTTTTTTGGTTGGTAGGCTATTTATTTCTGCCTCAATTTCAGAACTTGTTATTGGTCTATTCAGGGATTCAGTTTCTTCCTGGTTCAGTCTTGGGAGGGTGTATGTGTCCAGGAGTTTTTCCATTTCTTCTAGATTTTCTAGTTTATTTGTGTAGAGGTGTTTCTAGTATTCTCTGATGGTTGTTTGTATTTCTGTGGGGTCAGTGGTGATATTCCCCATATCCCCCATATCATTTCTGATTGTGTTTATTTGAATCTTCTCTCTTTTCTTCTTTGTTAGTCAAGCTACTGGTCAATCTATAGTATCTTTTTTTTTTTTCCCCAAAAACCAGCTGCTGGATTTATTGATTTTTTGAAGGATTTTTCATATCTCTATCTCCTTCAGTTCTGCTCTGAACTTGGTTATTTCTTGCCTTCTTCTAGCTTTGGGGTTTGTTTGCTCTTAGTTCTCTAGTTCTTTTTGTTTTGATGTTAGGTTGTTAACTTGAGATCTTTCTAGCTTTTTGATATGGGCATTTAGTGCTATGAATTTCTCTCTTAACATTGTTTTAGCTGCATCCCAGAGATTCTGGTATGCTGTCTCTTTATTCTCATTAGTTTCAAATAACTTCTTGATTTCCACTTTAATTTCATTATTTTCACAACAGTTATTCAGGAACAGGTTGTTCAGTGTCCATGTACTTGTGTGGTTTTGACAGAATTTCTTAATCTTGGGATTTCTGAAGATGTCTATCAGGTCCACTTGATCAAGAGCTGAGTTCAGGTCCCATATATCTTTGTTAATTTTCCGTTTTGATGATCTGTCTAATATTGACAGTGTGGTGTTAAAGTCTCCCACTATTATTTTGTGGGAGTCTAAGTCTCTTTGTAGGTCTCTAAGATCTTGCTTTATGAATCTGGTTGTACCTGTATTGGGTGCATACATGTTTAGGATAGTTAACTCTTCTTGTTGAATTCAACCCTTGACCATCATGTAATGCCCTTCTTTGTCATTTTTTATCTTTGTTGGTTTATTGTCTGTTTTGTCAGAAACTAGGTTTGTAACCTCTGCTCTTTTCTGTTTTCTGTTTGCTTGGTAAATTTTCCTCCATCCCTTCATTTTGAGCCTATGTGTCTTTGCACTTGAGATAGGTCTCTTAAAGGCAGCATACTGATGGGTCTTGGCTCTTTATCCAGCTTGCCATTCTGTGTCTTTTAATTGGGACATTTAACCCATTAACATTTAATGCTAGTATTGTTATGTGTGAATTTGATCTTGTCAGCATGATGCTAGCTGATTATTTTGCAAACTTGTTTATGCAGTTGCTTCATAGTGTCCCTGGTCTGTGTACTTCAGTGTTTTTGTAGTGGCTGGTAACAGTTTTTCATTTCCGTATTTAGTGCTTCCTTCAGGCATTATTACAAGATAGGCCTGGTGGTGATGATTTCCCTCAGCATTTGCTTATCTGGAAAGGATCTTATTTCTCCTTCACTTATGAAGCTTAGTTTGGCTGGATATGAAATTCTGGGTTGGAAATTCTTTTCTCTAAGGATGTTGAATATTGGCCTCCAATATCCCCTGACTGGGAATGCTCAGTTCTTCATCCTGGGGGTACTCGGTTCTTCATTGGGTAATTTTCAGTGTACAGGAGGACCTCCACTTGTTTTGGTAAATTTATCATCAAGTATTTAATTATTTTTTCTTGCTATTGTGAATTGAAATGCTCCTTTAATTTGATTTTTCAGATTGTTTGTTTCTAATATATGGAAATACACATACAAATTCATTTTTGTCTATTAATCATGTGTCTTGCCACCTTGCCTAATTTGTTCATTGGTTCTGTTTTTTTTTTTTTTTTTTGTCTTTTTTTTGATGGATTATTTGGGAGTTTCTACAAACAGGATCATGCCACTGCAAATATGGCATTATCCTGTTTTATGCCTCATTCTTTCTTTTCTTTCTAGATGTCTTTAGTTTATTGAATGGAAACAGTAAGGGGGGACATTTCGGCTTTGTTTCTATCTTGGGAGAAAGTACTCAGTCTTTTAACACTGAATTTGTTTTTAACTAGTGAGGTTTTTGTAAAGGCCTTTATCATGTTCAAGAGGTTCCCTTCTATTCCAAATTTGTCAAATTTTATTGTGAATGTTTATTGGGTTTTGTCAAATGCTTTTTCTACATTTATTGTAATGATCATGTGTTTTTCTTCCTTTAGTTTATTGATGTGGTGTACTATATGAATTAATTTTTGGATGTTAAACCATTCTTGCATTTCTGTGATAAATGGTGTATAATTCTTTTTATATGTCACTGGAATTTGTCTGCTAATATTTCATTAGAGAGTTTTGTGTCTTTATTCAAGAGGGTTATTGGTCTATAGTTTGTTTTTTGTAATGTCTAGATTTAATTATTGTGTAATTGTATAACCAGCATAATTCTGACCTCATAGAATACATTTAGAAATGTTTCTTCTCTATATTTTGAAAGAATTGTGAATGGATTAATATTATTTCTTTAAACATTTGATAGCATTCACTATTAAATTCATCTGCACCTTGGCCTTTCTTTTTGGGAAGATTTGTAATTACTAGTGTAATCTTTGTTATAGGTCTATTTGGATTTTATTCAGTTTTGGTAACTTGTTTCTTTTTAGAAATTTATTCATTTTATTTAAGTTATCCAATATGTTGGCATAAAATTGTACATCACATTTCCTTTTTTTTTTTTTTTCAAGATGGAGTCTCACTCTGTCACCCAGGTTGGAGTGCAGTGGCACAATCTTGGCTCACTGCAACCTCTGCCTTCCAGGTTCAAGTGATTCTCCTGCCTCATCCTCCCAAGTAGCTGGGATTACAGGTGCCTACCACCATGCTCACCTAATTTTTGTATTTTTAGTAGAGATACGGTTTCACCATGTTGACCCAGCTGGTCTTGAACTCCTTACCTCAAGTGATCTGCCAGCCTACATTTTCTTATAATACTTTAAATTTCTAAGGGACAGTAGAAAAGTACCTTTTTATTTCTTATTTTGTAATTTGTGTCTTTTATATTATTTTTCTTGGTCAGTCTAGTTAAGGGTTTGTCCATTTTGTTGATCTTTTCAAAGAATAATCTTGTTTCATTGATTTTCTTTGTTTTTCTATTTTCATTTACTTATGCTTTAATTTTTTTTTTTGCTATTTCTGCTTGCTTTTGGTTAGTTTGTTATCATTGTTTAAATGTCTTAAGGTGGAAATTTAAGTCATTGATTTGATACCTTCCTCTTCTCTTCTTTTCTTTTCTTTCTACATAGGTACCTAAAGCCACACATTTCTCTATAAGCATTGCTTTATCTGGATTCCATAAATTACACGATGGTGTGTTTTTGTTTTCATTAAAATATTTTCTAGTTGTCTTTGCAATTTTTTTGATTCATGGGTTATTTAGAAGTGTGTTTTTAAATTTTCAAATTTTTGAGGATTTCCTAGATTTTTTTCTCTTGTTCATTCTAATTTAATTCAATTGAAGCAAATAGTGTACTTTTGTGACTTCAGTTTTATTTTTTGAGACTTTTTTGTGGCCTAGAATATGGTCAATCATGAAGAATATTAATTATGCACTAAAAAGAATATGAATTCTGCAGTTGTTGGGTTAGTCAGTTGGCTTGTGTTGGCTAATAGTTTCATTTATCATGCCTATCATCCTGGCACTTTGGGAGACTGAGGCAGGCAGATCTCTTTTTTTGTTGTTGTTGTTGAAACAGAGTCTTGCTCTGTCACCCAGGCTGGAGTGCAGTGGGCATGATCTTGGCTCACTGCAAGCTCCGTCTCCTGGGTTCACACCATTCTCCTGCCTCAGCCTCCCAAGTAGCTGGGACTACAGGCGCCCACCACCATGCCCTAATTTTTTGTATTTTTAGTAGAGAGGGGGGTTTTACCGTGTTAGCCAGGATGGTCTCAATCTCCTGACCTCGGATCCCCCCACCTCAGCCTCCCAAAGTGCTGGGATTACAGGCGTGAGCCACCACGCCCAGCCAGGAGGATCTCTTGAGGCCAGGAGTTTGAGACCAGCCTAGGCAACATAGTGAGATCTCATCTCTACAAAAAAAAAAAAAAAAAAAAAATTCCAGCCATGGTGGCACATGCCTGAAGTACCAGCTAGTTGGGAGGCTGAGGTGGGAGTATCACTTGAGTCCAGAAGGTAGAGCCTGCAGTGAGCTGAGATTGTGCCACAGCACTCCAGTCTGGGTGACAGAATGAGACCCTCAGTAGTTTCATTCAAAGATTTTTTTTGTGCTTGTTGATTTTTTGTCTAGTTGTTCTCTCCATTATTGTGAGTGGAGTACTTAAGTTTCCAAATATGATTATTGAATTGTCTATTTCTTCTTTCAATTCTGTCACTTGTTCTTTCATGTATTTTGAGGCTTGGTGTTTAATGTGTGTGCACTTATAATTTTTATGTCTTTGGGATACAGCGATGATTTTACTTTTGTGAAACGTCCTTCTTTCTTTCTGACAATATTTCTTGTCTTAAAGCCTATATTGTCTGATATTAGTATAACTTCTTTTTATGGTTACTTTTTACAATATATATATTTCCATTCTTTTATTTTCAACTTATTTGGATATTGAATCTAAGGTGTTCCCCTTGTAGACAGCATGTAATTGGAGGTTATTTTTTACTTTTTATTTTTTGAGATGGAGTTTTGCTCTTCTTGCCCAGGCTGGAGTGTAGTGGTGCCATCTCGGCTGACCGCAACCTCCGCCTCCCGGGTTCAAGTGATTCTCCTGTCTCAGCCTCCTGAGTAGCTGGGATTACAGGCATGCACCACCACGCCTGGCTAATTTTGTATATTTAGTAGAGACAGGGTTTCTCCATGTTGGTCAGGCTGGTCTGAAACTCCTGACCTCAGGTGATCTGCTCGCCTCGGCCTTCCAAAGTACTGGGATAACAGGCATGAGCCACTGCGCCTGGCCCAATTGGAGGTTAGTTTTTAATACATTGTACAATCTGTCTCTGCTTTTTGGTTTGGATTTTTAGATCATTTGCATCAAATATAGGTATTTATATGGTTGAATTTATACTCAATATTTTGCTATTTTTACTACTTATTTTCTTTGTGGTGATCCAGGTATTATAACATATCTTAAATATCATGATTTACTTTAGATTAATATTTATTTCTGATAAAATATAGAAACTTTGCTCCTATATAATGGAATTCTTTCTTCTCTGTACTGTTCTTGTCACATTATTACATCCATATTTTTTAAACCCAAATATATATCATCATAGTTATTGCTTTTTCACAGTGCTGTATCTTTTAAAGACACTGAAAGGAGAAATTAGAAAAACTATTAAAGTCTTTTATGTTAGCTCACAAATTTACCCTGCTTTTTGAGTTACCATCTAGTGTTATTTCCTATTAGCCTAAATAAATTTCTTCAGTATTTCTTGTGAGACAGGACTTTATTTCACCATTTTAAAAACAGATTTTGCTGGATATAAAATTGTTAGTTGATAGATTTTTTTTTTCTTTCAGCACTTTTTATGTCTTCACTGCCTTCTGGCCTACATTATTTCAAATGAACAATCTGCCACTAATTGTATTAATACAACTTCCTTGTACATGATGAGTTTTTTTCTTGATATTTTCAAGATTTTCTCTTTATGTTTGACTTTCAACATATTAAATGATGTATCTTGGTGTGTATCTTCTTGTATTTTTTTTCTACTTGAGGTTGACTGAGATTTTAGATGTGTAGACTAATGTTTTCCCTCAAATTTTGGATGGTTTTGGCCATTATTTGTTCAAATATTTTTTTTTCTGACCATGCCATTGTTTAGATGTTTGTTCTCCCAAACCCCATGTTGAAATTGGACCCCAGTGGTGGAGGTGGGGCCTTATTGGAGGTGTTTGGGTCATGATGTCCCTCATGAATGGCTTAGTGGCATCCTCATGGTAATTAGTGAATTCTTGATCTATTAGTTGAGACCTGGCGCCTCCCCCTCTCTCTTTCTTCCTCTCTCATCATGTGATCTGCTCCCCTTTGCCTTCCACCACAGTTGGAAGCTTCTTGAGACTCACATCAGAAGCAGATATTGTTGTCATGTGCAGAGATGTAATATCTACATGATTTCTTCAACTGTAATCAACATCAGTGATGACTGTGAGTTTCCCAGTAGATTAGGCTATGTTTGTGACTGGGGACTGTGGTGAGGCTTTACTGGGGATGGGGGAACCAGGCAAGCCAGTCCACAGTGGTGGCAGTGGCAGGTCAGGTGGATGGGGCCCTGGGCAGTGTGTGACAGCAGCAGTGGCAGTGGCAGCAGTGGGCCAGTCCTCAGGCTGTCTGGTGGTGCATGTGAACACCATTAGTGGTGGCAGTAGGTTAGGTCAGCCAGTTCCAGGCTCCTGGCTGGTGCATGTGGGTGGGCACTGGTCGGGGTTGTGGCAGGCTAGGTGGGCCATTTTCCAGGCCCCTGGGAGGCATGCATGGGCACTGGTGCTGGTAGCAGATGGGGCTGGCCAGAAATCAGATCCCTGGATAGTGCATGTAGGCACCAGGGGTGTTGGGTGGCCTGAGCTTGCCCTCAGGCCCAAGGACTGCGTTTGGATGGGCCAGTCCTCAGGCTTACTGAAGGCCCATGCAACTGTGCTGTGGCTCTGCTGCTGGGAGCGTGTGGGGTTGCCGTCAGTGTTGGCAGCCCCAGGCATATGGCTCTCAGGCTCTGGGGAGTGCATGCTTCATCTCCCTTTGTCCTGGGGGCAGTCTTCCCAATGTGCTACATCACCTCTTCTCTGGGGCGTAGTACACTTTGTGGGCTAGAGTGCTGGGGACCCAGGTGCCCCACTCGTTCAGCTGGCATTGTGCTGTGATAGCCCTGTGGGTGGACATGGGATGTCAGCAGGGCTCCAGGGCTGTGGAAATGGGTCTGCTGGGTCCCAGGGCAGGATGCGATCTGCTGGGGCTGGTCTTTCAACATGGGGCTGTGCTGCCTCTGCTTGGGTATCGAAGGGTGAGTGGGACTCAGTGTGAATTCCCTCTGAAACAATTCAGTCACCAGGAGTGCAGCTAGGCAGGGCCCGTGAAGGGTCAGGGGCTCCCCTGTGGCTTGTATTGCAGGCATTCATGGAGGGACCCTGGACCGTGGAATACCTCTCGCTTGCTTCTTCTCTACAATGGGGACTTCTCCTGGCCAGCCCAGCTGCTTCTTTGCTTCCCTTTCCTTCCAGGCCTCAGAGGTTCCCTGTCCCTTCCCTTTTGAAATTCTAGTTTTCTCTCCTAGATTCTCTGTTTGACATGTACTTATCTGCTCACTGTTTTGGTACCTCTTTGTTGAGGAGGCAAACACAAATTTATCGTAATTGTTTAGTAAATTATCTTATGGCCTCCATTAATCAACTCATCTACACTCTAAGATCTACCTGAACTTCTCTATATAGCCTGCAAATCAAGGTATTTCATGATAACATCCATAGTGAAAGTATAGCTAAAAGAAGTATTATCTGGGATACTAATAATGGTTACTAAGTTTTGGTTTTGAGAAAAATATTCATCTAAGAACTGCTCAGGGAAACTGCTTGCACATCAAATCCTCCTTAAAATAAGATAAAGATGGGGCCGGGCACGGTGGCTCACGCCTGTAATCCCAGCACTTCGGGAGGCTGAGGCGGGCGGATCACCTAAGGTTGGTAGTTCGAGACCAGCCTAACCAGCATGGAGGAACACCATCTCTTCTAAAAATACAAAATTAGCCGGGCGTTGTGGCACATGCCTGTAATCCCAGCTCTTTGGGAGGCTGCAGCAGAATCACTTGAACCCAGGAGGCAAAATTTGCTGTGAGCTGAGATGGCGCCATTGCACTCCAACCTGAGCAACAAGAGTGAAACTCTGTTGCAAAAAAATTAAAAAAAAAATAAATAAATAAATAAAAATATAAAGATGCTCAAGCATCTGTGTTCAGTTATCACATTCAGATCAGGCTCACTAAAGAGCTAGTGTCACCAATGCAAATTTAAAAAGTAGGATGCTCTGATGTTTCAGGATTAGGATTTTCTCTTTGGTGCTTCTGCTTTATATTTGCCATATGCCTGTTTTGGTTCTTTTCTCAATTTATGTCTGGTTTTTCTTTTTTAAAAATTAACTTTTGAAATTTTGGAAGAATTTTAGATATACAGAAAAATTGCTAAAAGACTACAGAGTTCCCATATATACTGTTCACTCAGTTTCCTGTAATGTTAGCTCTTATATAGCTACATGGATACATTATATTTATTAAATACAAGAAATTAATATTGATACATTACTAGTAAGGAAACTGCTTTATTTAGATTTCTGGATTTCAACCAGTTTTTCTTCTACTGTCCATTTTGTTCTGGGATCCAATCCACGATACTACCCAGCATGCCCCCCTCTCAGGCTCCTTTGCTCTGTTTCTCAGTCTTTCCTGGAATTTCATGACCTTGACAGTTCTGAGGAGGTCAGGTACTTTGTAGAACACCCCTCGATTTGCATTTGTCAATATTTTCTCATGTTCAGTGAATTTTAGGGAAGATTAACATAGAGATGAGGTGCTCTCCTCATGACATCGTATCGTAGGGTACATGATATCAAGTTGACTTACCACCAATGATATTGACTCTGGTTTCATTTCTGACCTGGCAACAACCTACCTCATACTTCTTTGATCTGTATGGTACCCTGGTTGCTTCTTATTTTCAGAGATCCTGGAATGCTTATCTTTTTTCTGTGTTTTGATATTTGTGTCCTTTTCATTTTTATACGTTTTAACTAATTTTTTCCTCTGTTTCTCTAACTCTTGCTTTTCACATGTTCCCTTTTGCTGTACAAAATCTCATCACTGAGGTTCACTGACATACAGATATTCCAACCTATTGTCATTCATATTCTAACTTGAAAATAGTAGAGATAAAATCAAAGACAATATTAAATTTTGTTCAATAATCTGTTTAAAATATAGGGAAAAGGCAATACATCTTAGGAGAGTTTTTAAGAAAATGGTTAAATAATTTTTATGATGGACAGAGTAAGCTTCACTGATGTGGACTATCCTCTTATCCCAATGATGCCACCTAAATAGATATTTTAGCGTAGCGCGTGGCCTATTCATTCATAAGAGGTTACAGGTTAGTTACAGGTAGATTTTTAATCCTATGTCAATCCTTAGACTGGGTTTATTTGTGTGGAAATAGTAAAAGTCCATTATAAAATAAATATTTATTTTTTTGATGTTTTGCTGCAGATTTTAAATCACATGTAGTCTGAGAAATGTAATGAAGATGTTTTAAGCATTGTTGGAAGAGATTAATTGATATAAAACTATTGTTTTGCTTCTTGTATTGAATTTGTCTTCACTCTCGGTTGTTTTCAATTCTCTAGGAACAAATATCCTATATTATTCCAATAGATGAGAAACCGTACACTGTGCACCTTAAACAGAGGTAAATTTTTATTCTTTAGTTTTGGATTTTATTTTGTTTCTATGAAGCTGTTTACTCATAATAGAAAATGGAGTATGAGAAAAATACATGGAGTTATTATTAATTTTTTTAATTGTCTTAAGTAAACAGATGCTCTCCTGTGGCTTAATTAAAGTTTGGTTTTAATGTCTCAAGTAGTCTTTGGTAAATGGGAGTTAGAACAAAAAACAGGGACTTATCTCCTGAAGACTGATTTATAATATTAAGTTGGCAGGACCAGCAGGACCTATATCATTAGGGCAGATGTCACAAAAATAAGTAAATCTGTAGCTGATTTATATCAGTTAGGGTTTATCAGAGAAGTGGGATGATCATGAGGAATATGGGATAGGGATTTAATACAGATCTTATAATGTTGCAGAGCTGGCAAATACTTTATGGAAAATAGTCCTAGCTTTGCTACTCTTCAGAGAATTATTAAATAATTGAAATGATTTTCTATAGGGTTTAATTCTCTGATGTAAACCCAATTGGGAAAGGCTGGCTTGGAAGTCATTTGTGACATTCAAGAGGACAGCTTCAGCTAAACTAGTAAAACTAGACTACATGGCATTGGAAAGAGGTGGATTATGAGAAACTAGAGGTAGCAATTATGGACTTTTTCAAAAACATCCCTCAGAGAAAAAAGAGGCTTACATGAATATTTTGAAGAAAGAGAAAACAAAATATTTTGGTTGACGGAAAATTTCTTAAGGAGAAGAAAAGAGAGATGAAAGGCGTAAACAGGCTGGGCGTGGTGGCTCTCTGTATTCCCAGCACTTTGGGATGCTGAGGCAGGTGGATCAAACTCCTGAGGTCAGGAGTTCGAGACCAGCCTGGCCAACATGGTAAAACCCCGTCTCTACTAAAAAATACAAAATTAGCTGGGCGTGGTGGCATGCACTTGTAATCCCAGCTACTCGGGAGGGTGAGGCAGGAGAATTGCTTGAACCCGGGAGGCAGAGGTTGCAGTGAGCCGAGATGGTGCCACTGCATGCCAGCCTGGGTGACAGAACGAGACACTGTCTCAAAAAAGAAAAAAAAAAGACGTAAACAAGTGGTTTATTGTGTATAAGATACTAAGTAATTCTCCCAAAGAAAAGGTTAACTTACTCTTTTAGGCGGAAGAGAAAAGGAATATGGTGGACGATAACCCAAAGATCTTTGGGAAGAGTATGAGGGAAAGTTAGAGAGCTCACATTGCATTTGAACATCTTATTAAGACTATAAGCAGTGTTGAGAAATGGAGGGCCCTGAGCTTGGGAGAGGGATAGGGCATGTGTATATCGTTTTGAGAAATTAACCGCTTAATGATTATGATAGCCTAATGACTATTAGGAAGCTACAGCAAATAGTTTATATGAAAAATAATGAGAAGCAGAACTATGGCTGCATAGAGATAGGGAGTTTCCTTTGGTTTTTGTGTGTGTATGTATGTTTTTAGTTTTTTTTTTTTTTTTTTTTATTTAAGTTCTAGGGTACATGTGCACAACGTGCAGGTTTGTTACATAGGTATACATGTGCCATGTCAGTTTGCTGCACCCATCAACTCGTCATTTACATTAGGTATTTCTCCTAATGCTATCCCTCCCCCAGCCCCCCAGCCCCCAACAGGCCCTGGTGTGTGATGTCCCCCGACCTGTGTCCATGTGTTCTCATTGTTCAACTCTGACCTATCAGTGAGAATGTGCGGTGTTTGGTTTTCTGTCCTTGTGATAGTTTGCTGAGAATGATGGTTTCCAGCTTCATCCATGTCCCTGCAAAGGACATAAACTCATCCTTTTTTATGGCTGCATAGTATTCCATGGTGTATATGTGCCATATTTTCTTTATCTATTCTATCATTAATGGACATTTCGGTTGGTTCCAAGTCTTTACTATAGTGAATAGTGCCACTATAAACATATGTGTGCATGTGTCTTTATAGTAACAATGATTTATAATCCTTTGGGTATATGCCCAGTAATGGGATGGCTGGGTCAAATGGTATTTCTAGTTCTAGATCCTTGAGGAATCACCACACTGTCTTCTACATTGGTTAAACTAATTTACACTCCCACCAACAGTGTAAAAGCGTTCCTATTTCTCCATATCCTCTCCAGTATCTGTTGTTTCCTGACTTTTTAATGATCGCCATTCTAAGTGGCGTGAGATGGTATCTCATTGTGGTTTTTATTTACATTTCTCTGATGACCAATGATGATGAGCATTTTTTCATATGTCTGTTGGCTGCATAAATGTCGTCTTTTAAGAAGTGTCTGTTTATACCCTTTGCCCACTTTTTCATGGGGTTGTTTTTTTTCTTGTAAATTTGTTTAAGTTCTTTGTAGATTCTGGATATTAGCTCTTGTTAGATGGGTAGATTACAAAGATTTTCTCCCATTCTGTAGGTTGCCTGTTCACTCTAATGATAGTTTCTTTTGCTGTGCAGAAGCTCTTTAGTTTCGTTAGATTCCATTTGTCTATTTTGGCTTTTGTTGCCATTGCTTTTGGTGTTGTAGTTGTGAAGTCTTTCCCCATGCCTATGTCCTGAATGGTATTGCCTAGGTTTTCTTCTAGGGTTTTTCTGGTGTTAGGTCTTACATTTAAGTCTTTAACCCATCTTGAGTTAATTTTTGTGTATAGTGTAAGGAAGGGATCCAATTTCAACTTTCTACATATGGCTAGCCAGCTTTCCCAGCACCATTTATTAAATAGGGAATCCTTTCCCCATTTCTTGTTTTTGTCAAGTTTGTCAAAGATCAGATGGTTATAGATGTGTGGTGTTATTTCTGAGGCCTCTTTTCTGTTCCATTGGTCTATATATCTGTTTTGGTACCAGTACCATGCTGTTTTGGTTACTGTAGCCTTGTGGTATAGTTTGAAGTCAGGTAGTGTGATGCCTCCAGCTTTGTTCTTTTTGCTTAGGATTGTCTTGGCAACACGGATTCTTTTTTGGTTCCATATGAACTTTAAAGTAGTTTTTTCCAATTCTGCAAATAAAGTCATTGGTAGCTTGATGGGGATAGCATTGAATCTATAAATTACTTTGGGCAGTATGGCCATTTTCATGATATTGATTCTTCCTATCTATAAGCATGAAATGTTCTTCCATTTGTTAGTGTCCTCTTTTATTTCGTTGAGCAGTGCTTTGTAATTCTCCTTGAAGAGGTCCTTCACATACCTTGTAAGTTGCATTCCTAGGTATTTTATTCTCTTTGTAGTAGTTGTGAATGGGAATTCACTCATGATTTGGCTCTCTGTTCATCTATCATTGGTGTATAGGAATGCTTGTGATTTTCGCACATTGATTTTGTATTCTGAGACTTTGCTGAAGTTGCTTATCAGCTTAAGGAGATTTTGGGCTGAGACGATGGGGTTTTCTAAATATACAACATGTCATCTGCAAACAGGGACAATTTGACTTCCTCATTTCCTTTTTTTTTTTTTTTTTTTTTTTTAAATTTATTTATTATTATTATACTTTAAGTTGTAGGGTACATGTGCATAACGTGCAGGTTTGTTACATATGTATACTTGTGCCATGTTGCTGTGCTGCACCCATCAACTCGTCATTTACATCAGGTATAACTCCCAATGCAATCCCTCCCCCCTCCCCCCTCCCCATGATAGGCCCCGGTGTGTGATGTTCCCCTTCCTGAGTCCGAGTGATCTCATTGTTCAGTTCCCACCTATGAGTGAGAACATGCGGTGTTTGGTTTTCTGTTCTTGTGATAGTTTGCTAAGAATGATGGATTCCAGCTGCATCCAAGTCCCTACAAAGGACTCAAACTCATCCTTTTTTATGGCTGCATAGTATTCCATGGTGTATATGTGCCACATTTTCTTAATCCAATCTGTCACTGATGGACATTTGGGTTGATTCCAAGTCTTTGCTATTGTGAATAGTGCTGCAATAAACATACGTGTGCATGTGTCTTTATAGCAGCATAATTTGTAATCCTTTGGGTATATACCCAGTAATGGGATGGCTGGGTCATATGGTACATCTAGTTCTAGATCCTTGAGGAATCGCCATACTGTTTTCCATAATGGTTGAACTAGTTTACAATCCCACCAACAGTGTAAAAGTGTTCCTATTTCTCCACATCCTCTCCAGCACCTGTTGTTTCCTGACTTTTTTATGATTGCCATTCTAACTGGTGTGAGATGGTATCTCATGGTGGTTTTGATTTGCATTTCTCTGATGGCCAGTGATGATGAGCATTTTTTCATGTGTCTGTTGGCTGTATGAATGTCTTCTTTTGAGAAATGTCTGTTCATGTCCTTTGCCCACTTTTTGATGGGGTTGTTTGTTTTTTTCTTGTAAATTTGTTTGAGTTCTTTGTAGGTTCTGGATATTAGCCCTTTGTCAGATGAGTAGATTGCAAAAATTTTCTCCCATTCTGTAGGTTGCCTGTTCACTCTGATGGTAGTGTCTTTTGCTGTGCAGAAGCTCTTTAGTTTAATGAGATCCCATTTGTCAATTTTGGCTTTTGCTGCTGTTGCTTTTGGTGTTTTAGACATGAAATCTTTGCCCATGCCTATGTCCTGAATGGTACTACCTAGGTTTTCCTCTAGGATTTTTATGGTATTAGGTCTAACATTTAAGTCTCTAATCCATCTTGAATTAATTTTCGTATAAGGAGTAAGGAAAGGATCCAGTTTCAGCTTTCTACTTATGGCTAGCCAATTTTCCCAGCACCATTTATTAAATAGGGAATCCTTTCCCCATTTCTTGTTTCTCTCAGGTTTGTCAAAGATCAAATGGCTGTAGATGTGTGGTATTATTTCTGAGGACTCTGTTCTGTTCCATTGGTCTATATCTCTGTTTTGGTACCAGTACCATGCTGTTTTGGTTACTGTAGCCTTGTAGTATAGTTTGAAGTCAGGTAGCGTGATGCCTCCAGCTTTGTTCTTTTGGCTTAGGATTGTCTTGGAGATGCGGGCTCTTTTTTGGTTCCATATGAACTTTAAAGCAGTTTTTTCCAATTCTGTGAAGAAACTCATTGGTAGCTTGATGGGGATGGCATTGAATCTATAAATTACCTTGGGCAGTATGGCCATTTTCACAATATTGATTCTTCCTATCCATGAGCATGGTATGTTCTTCCATTTGTTTGTGTCCTCTTTGATTTCACTGAGCAGTGGTTTGTAGTTCTCCTTGAAGAGGTCCTTTACATCCCTTGTAAGTTGGATTCCTAGGTATTTGATTCTCTTTGAAGCAATTGTGAATGGAAGTTCATTCCTGATTTGGCTCTCTGTTTGTCTGTTACTGGTGTATAAGAATGCTTGTGATTTTTGCACATTAATTTTGTATCCTGAGACTTTGCTGAAGTTGCTTATCAGCTTAAGGAGATTTTGGGCTGAGACAATGGGGTTTTCTAAATATACAATCATGTCATCTGCAAACAGGGACAATTTGACTTCTTCTTTTCCTAACTGAATACCCTTGATTTCTTTCTCTTGCCTGATTGCCCTAGCCAGAACTTCCAACACTATGTTGAATAGGAGTGGTGAGAGAGGGCATCCCTGTCTTGTGCCAGTTTTCAAAGGGAATTTTTCCAGTTTTTGCCCATTCAGTATGATATTGGCTGTGGGTTTGTCATAAATAGCTCTTATTATTTTGAGGTACGTTCCATCAATACCGAATTTATTGAGTGTTTTTAGCATGAAGGGCTGTTGAATTTTGTCAAAAGCCTTTTCTGCATCAATTGAGATAATCATGTGGTTCTTGTCTTTGGTTCTGTTTATATGCTGGATTATGTTTATTGATTTGCGAATGTTGAACCAGCCTTGCATCCCAGGGATGAAGCCCACTTGATCATGGTGGATAAGCTTTTTGATGTGTTGCTGAATCCGGTTTGCCAGTATTTTATTGAGGATTTTTGCATCGATGTTCATCAGGGATATTGGTCTAAAATTCTCTTTTTTTGTTGTGTCTCTGCCAGGCTTTGGTATCAGGATGATGTTGGCCTCATAAAATGAGTTAGGGAGGATTCCCTCTTTTTCTATTGATTGGAATAGTTTCAGAAGGAATGGTACCAACTCCTCTTTGTACCTCTGGTAGAATTCAGCTGTGAATCCATCTGGTCCTGGACTTTTTTTGGTTGGTAGGCTATTAATTGTTGCCTCAATTTCAGAGCCTGCTATTGGTCTATTCAGGGATTCAACTTCTTCCTGGTTTAGTCTTGGAAGAGTGTAAGTGTCCAGGAAATTATCCATTTCTTCTAGATTTTCCAGTTTATTTGCGTAGAGGTGTTTATAGTATTCTCTGATGGTAGTTTGTATTTCTGTGGGGTCGGTGGTGATATCCCCTTGATCATTTTTAATTGCGTCGATTTGATTCTTCTCTCTTTTCTTCTTTATTAGTCTGGCTAGTGGTCTGTCAATTTTGTTGATCTTTTCAAAAAACCAACTCCTGGATTCATTGATTTTTTGGAGGGTTTTTTGTGTTTCTATCTCCTTCAGTTCTGCTCTGATCTTAGTTATTTCTTGCCTTCTGCTAGCTTTCGAATGTGTTTGCTCTTGCTTCTCTAGTTCTTTTAATTGCGATGTTAGAGTGTCAATTTTAGATCTTTCCTGCTTTCTCTTGTGGGCATTTAGTGCTATAAATTTCCCTCTACACACTGCTTTAAATGTGTCCCAGAGATTCTGGTATGTTGTATCTTTGTTCTCATTGGTTTCAAAGAACATCTTTATTTCTGCCTTCATTTCGTTATGTACCCAGTAGTCATTCAGGAGCAGGTTGTTCAGTTTCCATGTAGTTGAGCGGTTTTGATTGAGTTTCTTAGTCCTGAGTTCTAGTTTGATTGCACTGTGGTCTGAGAGACAGTTTGTTATAATTTCTGTTCTTGTACATTTGCTGAGGAGTGCTTTACTTCCAATTACGTGGTCAATTTTGGAGTAAGTATGATGTGGTGCTGAGAAGAATGTATATTCTGTTGATTTGGGGTGGAGAGTTCTATAGATGTCTATTAGGTCTGCTTGCTGCAGAGATGAGTTCAATTCCTGGATATCCTTGTTAACTTTCTGTCTCGTTGATCTGTCTAATGTTGACAGTGGAGTGTTGAAGTCTCCCATTATTATTGTATGGGAGTCTAAGTCTCTTTGTAAGTCTCTAAGGACTTGCTTTATGAATCTGGGTGCTCCTGTATTGGGTGCATATATATTTAGGATAGTTAGCTCTTCCTGTTGAATTGATCCCTTTACCATTATGTAATGGCCTTCTTTGTCTCTTTTGATCTTTGATGGTTTAAAGTCTGTTTTATCAGAGACTAGTATTGCAACCCCTGCTTTTTTTTGTTCTCCATTTGCTTGGTAAATCTTCCTCCATCCCTTTATTTTGAGCCTATGTATGTCTCTGCGTGTGAGATGGGTCTCCTGAATACAGCAGACTGATGGGTCTTGACTCTTTATCCAGTTTGCCAGTCTGTGTCTTTTAATTGGAGCATTTAGTCCATTTACATTTAAGGTTAATATTGTTATGTGTGAACTTGATCCTGCCATTATGATATTAACTGGTTATTTTGCTCATTAGTTGATGCAGTTTCTTCCTAGCCTCAATGGTCTTTACATTTTGGCATGTTTTTGCAATGGCTGGTACCGGTTGTTCCTTTCCATGTTTAGTGCTTCCTTCAGGATCTCTTGTAAGGCAGGCCTAGTGGTGACAAAATCTCTAAGCATTTGCTTATCTGTAAAGGATTTTATTTCTCCTTCACTTATGAAACTTAGTTTGGCTGGATATGAAATTCTGGGTTTAAAATTCTTTTCTTTAAGAATGTTGAATATTGGCCCCCACTCTCTTCTGGCTTGTAGAGTTTCTGCTGAGAGATCTGCTGTTAGTCTGATGGGCTTCCCTTTGTGGGTAACCCGACCTTTCTCTCTGGCTGCCCTTAAGATTTTTTCCTTCATTTCAACTTTGGTGAATCTGGCAATTATGTGTCTTGGAGTTGCTCTTCTCGAGGAGTATCTTTGTGGCGTTCTCTGTATTTCCTGGATTTGAATGTTGGCCTGCCCTACTAGGTTGGGGAAGTTCTCCTGGATGATATCCTGAAGAGTGTTTTCCAACTTGGTTCCATTTTCCCCCTCACTTTCAGGCACCCCAATCAGACGTAGATTTGGTCTTTTTACATAATCCCATACTTCTTGCAGGCTTTGTTCGTTTCTTTTTCTTCTTTTTTCTTTTGGTTTCTCTTCTCGCTTCATTTCATTCATTTGATCCTCAATCGCTGATACTCTTTCTTCCAGTTGATCGAGTCGGTTACTGAAGCTTGTGCATTTGTCACGTATTTCTCGTGTCATGGTTTTCATCTCTTTCATTTCGTTTAGGACCTTCTCTGCATTAATTACTCTAGCCATCAATTCTTCCACTTTTTTTTTCAAGATTTTTAGTTTCTTTGCGCTGGGTACGTAACTCCTCCTTTAGCTCTGAGAAATTTGATGGACTGAAGCCTTCTTCTCTCATCTCGTCAAAGTCATTCTCCGTCCAGCTTTGATCCGTTGCTGGCGATGAGCTGCGCTCCTTTGCCGGGGGAGATGCGCTCTTATTTTTTGAATTTCCAGCTTTTCTGCCCTGCTTTTTCCCCATCTTTGTGGTTTTATCTGCCTCTGGTCTTTGATGATGGTGATGTACTGATGGGGTTTTGGTGTAGGTGTCCTTCCTGTTTGATAGTTTTCCTTCTAACAGTCAGGACCCTCAGCTGTAGGTCTGTTGGAGATTGCTTGAGGTCCACTCCAGACCCTGTTTGCCTGGGTATCAGCAGCAGAGGCTGCAGAAGATAGAATATTTCTGAACAGCGAGTGTACCTGTCTGATTCTTGCTTTGGAAGCTTCCTCTCAGGGGTGTACTCCTCCCTGTGACGTGTGGGGTGTCAGACTGCCCCTAGTGGGGGATGTCTCCCAGTTAGGCTACTCAGGGGTCAGGGACCCGCTTGAGCAGGGAGTCTGTCCCTTCTCAGATCTCAACCTCCGTGTTGGGAGATCCACTGCTCTCTTCAAAGCTGTCAGAGTCGTTTGCGTCTGTGCAGAGGTGTCTGTGTGTCTTAGTTTACTGTGCCCTGTCCCCAGAGGTGGAGTCTACAGAGACAGGCAGGTTTCCTTGAGCTGCTGTGAGCTCCACCCAGTTCGAGCTTCCCAGCAGCTTTGTTTACCTACTTAAGCCTCAGCAATGGCGGACGCCCCTCCCCCAGCCTCGCTGCTGCCTTGCCGGTAGATCACAGACTGCTGCGCTAGCAACGAGGGAGGCTCCGTGGGTGTGGGACCCTCCCGGCCAGGTGTGGGATATGATCTCCTGGTGTGCCTGTTTCCTAAAGCGCAGTATTGGGGTGGGAGTTACCCGATTTTCCAGGTGTTGTGTGTCTCAGTTCCCCTGGCTAGGAAAAGGGACTCCCTTCCCCCTTGCGCTTCCCAGGTGAGGCAATGCCTCGCCCTGCTTCAGCTCTCGCTGGTCGGGCTGCAGCAGCTGACCAGCACCGATCGTCCGGCACTCCCCAGTGAGATGAACCCAGTACCTCAGTTGAAAATGCAGAAATCACCGGTCTTCTGTGTCGCTGGCGCTGGGAGTTGGAGACTGGAGCTGCTCCTATTCGGCCATCTTGCTCCGCCCCCCCCGACTTCCTCATTTCCTAATCAAATATCCTTTATTTCTTTCTCTTGCCTGATTGCCCTGGCCAGAACTTCTAACACTATGTTGAATAGGAGTGGTGAGAGAGGGCATCCTTGTCTTGTGCGCGTTTTCAAAGGGAATGCTTCCCATTTTTGCCCATTCACTGTGATATTGGCTGTGGATTTGTCATAAATGGCTCTTATTATTTTGAGATACATTCCATCAATACCTAGTTTATTGAGAGTTTTTTTAAGCATGAAGGGCTGTTGAATTTTGTCAAAGGCCTTTTCTGCATCTATTCTGCATCAATAATCATGTGGTTTTTGTCATTGGTTCTGTTTATGTGATGGATTACATTTATTGATTTGCATATGTTGAACCAGCCTTACATCCCAGGGATGAAGCCGACTTGATCGTGGTAGATAAGCTTTTTGATGTGCTGCTGGATCCGGTTTGCCAGTAATTTTTTGAGGATTTTCACATGATGTTCATCAGGGATATTGGCCTAAAATTCTCTTTTTTTGTTATGTCTCTACTAGGCTTTGGTATCACGATGATGCTGGCCTCATAAAATGAGTTAGGGAGGATTCCCTCTTTTTCTATTGTTTGAAATAGTTTCAGAAGGAATGATACCAGCTCCTCTTTGTATCTATGGTAGAATTTGGCTGTGAATCCGTCTGGTCCTGGACTTTTTTTGGTTGGTAGGCTATTAATTATTGCCTCAATTTCGAACATGTTATTGGTCTATTCAGAGATTCAATTTCTTCCTGGTTTAGTCTTGGGAGGGTGTGTGTGTCCAGGAATTTATCTATTTCTTCTAGATTTTCTAGTTTATTTGCGTAGAGGTGTTTATAGTATTCTCTGATGGTAGTTTGTATTTCTGTGGGATTGGTGGTGATATCCCCTTTATCATTTTTTTATTGTGTCTATTTGATTCTTCTCCCTTTTCTTCTTTATTAATCTTGCTAGTGGTCTATCAACTTTGTTGATCTTTTCAAAAAACCAGCTCCTGGATTCATTGATTTTTTGAAGGGTTTTATGTGTCTCTATCTCCTTCAGTTCTGCTCTGATCTTAGTTATTTCTTGCCTTCTGCTAGCTTTTGAATGTGTTTGCTCTTGCTTCTCTAGTTCTTTTAATTGTGATGTTAGGGTGTCAATTTTAGATCTTTTCTGCTTTCTCTTGTGGGCATTTAGTGCTATAAATTTCCCTCTACACACTGCTTTAAATGTGTTCAAGAGATTCTGGCACATTGTGTCTTTGTTCTCATTGGTTTCAAAGAACATCATTATTTCTCCCTTCATTTTGTTATTTTATTTACCCAGTAGTCATTCAGGAGCAGGTTGTTCAGTTGCCATGTAGTTGTGTGGTTTTGAGTGAGTTTCTTAATCCTGAGTTCTAATTTGATTGCACTGTAGTCTGAGAGAGAGTTTGTTGTGATTTCTGTTCTTTTAAATTTGTTGAGGAGTGTTTTATTACCAACAATGTGTTCAACTTTAGAATAAGTGCGATGTGGTGCTGAGAAGAATGTATATTCTGTTGTTTTGGGGTGGAGAGTTCTGTAGATGTCTACTAGGTCCACTTGGTCCCGAGCTGAGTTCAAGTCCTGGATATCCTTATTAACCTTCTCTCTCATTGATCTGTCTAATGTTGACAGTGGGGTGTTAAAGTCTCTCATTATTATTGTGTGGGAGTCTAAGTCTCTGTAGGTCTCTAAGGACTTGCTTTATGAATCTGGGTGCTCCTGTATGGGGTGCATATATATTTAGGATAGTTAGCTCTTCTTGTTGAATTGATCCCTTTACCATTATGTAGTGGCCTTCTTTGTCTCTTTTGATCTTTGTTGGTTTAAAGTCTGTTTTCTCAGAGACTAGGATTGCCATCCCTGTTTTTTTTTTTTTTTTTAATTTTTAAATTTTTTTGCTTTCCATTTGCTTGGTAGATCATCCTCCATCCCTTTATTTTGAGCCTATGTACGTTTTTGCACATGAGATGGATTTCCTAAATACAGCACACCAATGGGTCTTGACTCTTTATCCAATTTGCCAGTCTGTGTCTTTTAATTTGGGCATTTAGTCCATTTACATTTAAGGTTAATACTGTTATGTGTGAATTTGATCCTGTCATTATCATGTTAGCTGGTTATTTTGCCCGTTACTTGATGCAGTTTCTTCATAACATTGATGGTGCTTACCATTTGGCATGTTTTTGCAGTGGTTGGTACTGGCTGTTCCTTTCCATGTTTAGTGTTTCCTTCAGGAGCTCTTGTAAGGCAGGCCTGGTGGTGACAAAATCTCTCAGTATTTGCTTGTTTGTAAAGGATTTTATCTCTCCTTCACTTATGAAGCTTAGTTTGGCTGGATATGAGATTCTGGGTTGAAAATTTTTTTCTTTAAGAATGTTGAATATTGGCCCCCACTTCTTCTGGCTTGTAGGGTTTCTGCTGAGAGATCTGCTGTTAGTATGACGGGCTTCCCTTTGTTGGTAATCCAACCTATCTCTCTGGCTACCCTTAACATTTATTCCTTCATTTTAACCTTGGCGGATCTGACAATTATGTGTCTTGGGGTTGCTCTTCTCGAGGAGTATCTTTGTGGTGTTCTCTGTATTTCCTGAATTTGAATGTTGGCTTGCCTTGCTAGGTTAGGGAAGTTCTCCTGGATAATATCCTGAAGAGTGTTTTCTAACTTGGTTCCATTCTCCCCGTCTCTTTCCAGTACACCAATCAAATGTATACTTGGTCTTTTCACATAGTCCCATATTTCTTGGAGGCTTTGTTAGTTTCTTTTCACTCTTTTTTTTTCTCTAATCTTGTCTTCTCACTTTATTTCACTAATTTGATCTTTAATCACTGATATCCTTTCTTCCACTTGATTGAATTGAAAGCTTGTGCATGTGTCATGAAGCTCTCATGCCATGGTTTTCAGCTCCACCAGATCATTTAAGGTCTTCTCTACACTGTTTATTCTAGTTAGCCATTTGTCTAACCTTTTTTCAAGGTTTTTAGCTTCCTTGTGATGAGTTAGAATGTGCTCCTTTAGCTCGGAGAAGTTTTATTATTACCGACCTTCTGAAGTCTACTTCTGTCAACTTGTCAAACTCATTCTCCATCCAATTTTGTTCCCTTGCTGGTGAGGAGCTGCAATTCTTTGGAGGAGAAGAGGTGCTCTTTTTTTTTTTTTTTTTTTTGAATTTTCAGCTTTTCTGCTCTGGTTTCTCCCCATCTTTGTGGTTTTATCTACCTTTGGTCTTTGATGTTGGTGACCTATGGGTGGGGTTTTGGTGTGGATGTCCTTTTTGTTGATGTTGATGCTATTTCTTTCTGTTTGTTAATTCCTTCTAACAGTGAGACCCCTCAGCTGCAGGTCTGTTGTAGTTTGCTGTAGGTCCACTCCAGACTCTGTTTGCCTGAGTATCACCAGTGTAGGCTGCAGAACAGCAAATATTGCTGCCTGATCCTTCCTCTGGAAGCTTCATCCCAGAGAGGCGCCTGCTTGTTTGAGGTGTCTGTCGGCCCCTACTGGGAGGTGTTTCCCAGTCAGGCTACATGGGGGTCAGGGACCTGCTTGAGGAGGCAGTCTGTCCATTCTCAGAGCTCGAACGCCATGCTGAGAGAACCACTGCTCTCTTCAGAGCTGTCAGACAGGGACATTTAAGTCTGCAGAAGCTGTCTGCTGCCTTTGTTCTACTATGCCCTGCCCCCAGAGGTGGAATCTATAAAAGTAGTAGGCCTTGCTGAACTGTGGTGAGGTCCGCCCAGTTCATGCTTCCTGGCCACTTTGTTTACACTGTAGGCTATTCGAGCCTCAGTAATGGCGGATGACCCTCCCCTCATCAAGCTGCCGCATTGCAGGTTAATCTCAGACTGCTGCGCTAGCAGTGAGCAAGGCTCCATGGGCATGGGACCTGCTGAGCCAGGCACAGGAGAATATCTCCTGGTCTGCTGCTTACTAAGATTGTGGGAAAAGTACAGTATTTGGTCAGGAGTGTACAGTTTCTCCAGGTACAGTCTGTCACAGCTTCCCTTGGCTAGGAAAGGTAAATCTCCCAACCCCTTGCACTTCCCACATGAGATGACACCCCACCCTGCTTCAGTTCACCCTCTGTGGGCTGCACCCACTCTCCAGCCAGTCCCAGTGAGATGAACCAGGTTGGAAATGCAGAAATCACTGCTCTTCTGCATTGATCTTGCTGGGAGCTGCAGACCAGAGCTGTTCCTGTTTGGCCATCTTGGAAACAAGCCTCCCTTTTCTGTTTTTGAGAAAATGCTGATGTGACAGAAAAAAGATGTAATAACAGATTGACTATAGTGGTGGCAGGGATTTGGTGGGGTAGAGGGAGGATGGGAACAGACCTGAGTCAGGTATTATGGCTCCCTGTTGGAGATGCTGGATATGAAGTGCTTGTTATCCCACAAGGGGAAATGTCCTGATGGCAGTTAATTTAGTTTAGAATGGGGGAGAGAAGTGTGAGTATCCACATTCTTTCATGATGAAAGCTCTCTGCAAATTAGACCTAGAAGAGATATACCTTAAAACAATAAAGGTCATATATGACAAAGCCATAGCTAACATCATACTCAGTGATAAAAAGTTGAAAGTTTTTCATCTAATATCAGGAACAAGATAAGGATGCCCATTTTCTTTCACTTCTTCTATTCAACATAGTATTGGAAGTACTAGCCAGAGCAATTAGGCAAGAACAACAAATAAAAGGCATCCTAATGGGAAAGAGAGATGTTAAATTGTTCCTGTTGCAGGTGACATAATCTTATATGTAGATTACTTATAGAAGACCCTAAGGACTCCACCAAAATTTGTTAGAACCAATAGACAAATTCAGTGAAGTTGTAGGATATAAAATCAACATACAAAAATCATAGCATTTCTATACATTAATAACAAATTTTCCAAAAATGAAATCAAGAAAACAATCCCATGTACAATAGCTACAAAAAATAAAATACATAGGAGTAAGTTTAACCAAGGAGGTAAAAGATCTGTATACTGAGAGCTATGAAACATGATGAAGGGAATTGAGGAAGACGCAAATAAATGGAAAGAACATGGATTGGAAGAGTTAATATTATTAAAATGGCCATACTGTCCAAAATGATCCACAGATTCAATGCAATCCCTACCAAAATTCCAATGACATTTTTCACAGAAATAGTAAAATTCCTATGGAACCCCCAAAAGGCCCTGAATAGCCAAAGCAATACTGAATAAAAAAAAACAAAGCTGGAGGCATCACACTACCTGACTTCAAATATATTGCAAAGCTATAATACTCAAAGCAACCTTTTTATATAAGCGGTAAATGAAACCACAGAAATGAACAAGATAAATCTATACAGGTGGGGGTGAATGTTAAAGGTAAGAAAGAGAATCAGCCTAGAATTGAGTGCCATGGAAACATTTAAGGGATGAAGGAAGGATCCAAATAAAGGGACTTAAAAATGTAGAAAGACAGGAGAGCCAGGAGGAAGTGGTATCTATCATTATCACTGAAGAAGAGATGGTTTCAAGAAGGGGAATGTGGTCCACAGTAGGAAATACTTCAGAGTATTTTATTTATTTATTTTTTTGTTTTATTTATTTTAAAATTATTTTTATTATGTATTTGTTTTTGAGACAGGGTCTCTCTCTGTCACCCAGGCTGGAAAGCAGTGGTGCAATCTCAGCTAACTGTAGCCTTGAACTCCTGGCTCAAGTGATCCTCTCGCCTCAGCCTCCTGAGTAGCTGGGACCACATGAGTATACCACCACACCTGGCTAATTCTGGTATTTTTGGTAGAGATGAGGTTTTGCCTTGTTGCCCAGGCTGGTCTCAAACTCCTGAGCCCAAAGCAATCCCTCCACCTCGGCCTCCCTAAGTTTTGGGATTACAGGAGTGAGCCACCCCGCCTGGCTGCCTCAGAATATTTTTACTTGACATAAAACTGTCTTTTGGATTGGACAGTCAGGAGGTCATTAGTAATATTTGTGAGATCGGTTTGAGTGGAGGCTTTCCAACAGAAGCTAGTGTGGATGGCCTAATTAAGTTACGTTGGGTTGAAGAGTGAACATGAAGTGAGGAAGCATAACTAAAATAGCATCATGAGTACAGGGATTAATACCAAAGTTGAACTTAGACTGGACGTTTCAGTACATATGCTCAGATGAATATGACCTTTATACAATACTCTTCCACTTCATTATAAAAGTAATATATGTGCATAGTAATAAAGCTTTATAAAGAATGTAAGAACAGAAAACTCTTACAATCCAACATCCTGTTTATGTCTATTAAGTTTTTTTTTTTTTTTTTTTTTTTTTGAGACAGAGTCTCACTCTGTCGCCCAGGCTGGAGTGCAGTGGTGTGATCTCAGCTCACTGCAACCTTCGCCTCTTGGGTTCAAGAGATTCTCCTACCTTAGCCTCCTGAGTAGCTGGGATTATAGGTGCCCACCACCACACCCAAGTAACTTTTGCATTTTTAGTAGAGACAGGGTTTCACCATGTTGGCCAGGCTGGTCCCAAACTCCTGACCTCAGGTGATCTGCCCACCTTGGCCTCCCGAAGTGTTGGGATTACAGGTGTGAGCCACCACGTCCGGCCATCTTTTACATTTTAGAATGCTCTTCTTTCAGTCTCTTCTTTTCTTCTTAAAAGGAGTCCATTAAGGTAGGAAAACTATTTTGAGTAAATGTATATTGCTTTAAGTAAACATTAAATATATGTCAAAAGAAAATGCTACCTTTATATCAGGTTAACAGATGTTTTATCTAAAGATTCAGACAGTAAATGTTTTAGACTTTGAAGGCCATATGTTCTTTGTCAAAACTAGTTAGTCTCTCATCTTATAGCATGAAAAGAGCCATGACAATATGTGGGTGAATGGGTGTGGCTGTGTTTCAATAAACCTTTATTTACAAAACAGAAGGTGGGTCAGATTTTGGCTGAGAGTGTCAAGTTTACTGTGTTTTTATATGTTTCAAAAAGAATAATTTAAAAAATTTCCTCTTTTTTATATTCAGATATTTTTTAGCAGATAATTTTATGATTTATTTGTACGATCAAGGATCCATGAATGCTCGTTCTTCAGATATTCAGGTACGATTTAAATTCTGTTTTATAGTTCTTTTAAAAAATGTTTTTTTTACATTAAATAAATGCTTTATTATACAGAAGTCTCTCGGGATTCACAGGGGATATATTTAAGATATTTATTGATTAATGATCAGGCTTTTCCTGAAGTTTTGGTAAAGACAAATTAGATTGACTTAGCACCTTTCACGTGGCCGAGAACATAGTCACTATTTTTTTAATTAATAGATATTTTGTTAAATAAAATATGTATTATTTATTTATATTTTGTTTGTAAGAATATAAATTAACAAGAAATGTGGACACAAATGTTATGAGACACAAATCACAGATCAAAAACTCTTTCTTTTTTTCTTAACTCTTCCTCATCTCATCCATCATTTATACATCCATAAATCCTATTGACCCTGCCCTTCAAACTAAGCGTCCAGCATCCACCTTCTTCCTCTGCCTCCATCCACTGAGACCACCCATTTCCAAGTAAACGCCATCTCTAGTTTGGATTATTGCCATAACTTCCTGAATAATCTCCCTGCTTCCTCACCTTGCCCATCCCTTCATTTTATTTATTTATCCCTTTATTTTATTTATTTACTTTTGTATTTATTTATTTATTTTGCCCAGGCTAGAGTACAATGGTGCGATCTTGGCTCACTGAAACCTCCACCTCCTGGGTTCAAGTGATTCTCCTGCCTCGGCCGCCTGAGTATTTGGGATTATAGGCATGCACCACCACACCCAGCTAATTTTTATATTTTTAGAAGAGATAGGGTTTCACCATGTTGGCTAGGCTTGTCTCGAACCCCTGACCTCAGGTGATCTGCCTACCTCAACCTCCCAAAGTGCTAGGAATGCAGGTGTGAGCCACCGTGCCCGGCCTTAGTCAGTTCTCAATATGGTGACCATTTTGATCCTGTTAAGACATAGTCAGATTACCCTGCTTCTCTGCTCAGAACCCTCCACGGATGGCCTCCTACCACTCACAGAATGAAAGCCAGAATCACCTGGTTCCCTTTTACCTCTCTGACCTCGTTTCCTGTTATTTTCTACCTCGTTCACTTTGTTCCAGCCTTGTTGTTCTTCAAATATAACAGCTATGTTCTCCTTTCAAAGACTTCATACTTTCTATTTCCCGGTATCCAAATGCTTGTTGTTTCCCAACAGACCCATATGTTTTTCGTCCTCATTTCCTTCAGGTCTTTACTCAGAATCACCCTATTAGTCCTTGACTAACCCCTACTTTAAATTGGTCTCTTACTCTTAACACCCCATTTCCTTTACCTTTTTTTTTTTTTTGCCCTTTTCTCATGGCAGTTATCAATACATGATTTATCATATATATTTTATTTATTTACTTTATTTTCTGTCTCCCCAGTGCAATATAATCATCCCAAGGGCAGGGCTTTTTGTCTGTTTTATTCACTGATGTAACACCAGTGCCTAGAAAAGTACCTAGCATATACTTGGAATATAATAAAAATTTGTTGAAATATTAAACTAGATATATTGCTTCACTTACATTGGATGGGATCATCATTTTGTTTTATTGCTCCCTTTTCCTTCCCTTAGCTCCATCTAAGCAGTGTGTTACTAAGAAATCTTAACTTTATTTATAATAAAATGTACAGCACCATTGGGTATTGGAAATTATGTAATTTTCACATCTGTGACAATGTTTGTGACTCTGTGTATCTCTAGCTTGATTGTACTGTGCTGAGAGACCAATTCTGTACAATTTAATTCCTTTGCAATCTGTTGAGTCCCACTTTATGGCCTGGAGTATGGTTTCTATTTTGTAGATGTTCCATGAGTGTTTAGAAAGCATATATTCTAAAGTTTTTAGGTATAGTATTCTGCATGTATTAACTAGGTCATACTAACCACGTTGTTCAAACCTTTTGTAGATTCTGAACACTTGATCTATCAGTTACTAAGAGAAATTAACTTTAAAGAACTTTTTATAACTGCAGATTTTTAAATTTTTACTATTCTTTCAATTGTGACTTTATATATTTTGAAGCTGTGTTATTAAGTGAATGCCAATTTGGAATATTTGTGTCTTCCTGGCAAATTGAAATGATTATCATTACCAGATGTCTCTGTTTATCTCTAGTAATGTTTCTGGCCTTAAAGTCCACATTTCCTCTCTTAGTGCAAATTCAGAATCATCCTTTCGGTTTGTGTTGGCATCTAGCCCTTCAGTCTTCCTGTGTCATTGTATTTTTATGACTCTTTTTTAGCACCATATTAATTAGGTTTTTAAAGAAATCCACATTTACCATCTTTGTCTTTTAATTGAGGACCTAAATTTATATACTGGGAGATATTTTTACCTAAAGCATGAGACAACACTTTGGAAGCAGGGTGTAAAATAGTAATCTCAAGTCATAATCTATTATAAAGTGTAGTTAATATAGTGTAAGTGGCAATTATGGGGAGAATTTTTTTCTGAATGTCACTTTGCTTGTACTGATAAAAATCATGGAGCCTGTGAAAAATATTCAGAAGGTTCTCTCAAGTATAGAAGTAGGAAGTCACTAGAAAGTTTTGTCACTTCCTAAGTAACTACTTTACTTTTTTTCTTCCTAGACTCAATGCTACTATCAAGGAAATATTGAAGGATATCCAGATTCCATGGTCACACTCAGCACGTGCTCTGGACTGAGGTTGTTTTCTATTGTTGATTACAAAACACCGTAGTTATGATATTTGGCTGCAATGAATTTGTTCTCTTTGTATTAAGTGTGGGGCTGAAGGAGGATTCCTCTGTGGACATTATTTAATGATATCCCCCTCTGAACATGTTTCCTATTCTCTTATTTCTCCTCACTTTCCTCACCGATCAGAAACATTTCTAACCTTTCCAGTGGTTTAGATTTCCTAGTCTCCTTGCTCTATGTCTTATGTTTCCTTGACTACAGAAAAGACCATTGAACATGTTTGACTACAAGTGTTGGAGAAGCTAGGTTTAGGACAGCTCAGTCACTGTCTTGGAAAACAGGGAAATTAATCACTGTAATGCTGTATGCTTGCACACTTAGCAGTTGTGTAGGTAATTTCTGTTGCTTTTATAACTACAAAGAAGTGAAATGGAGAGTTGGTTTTGCAGATTAGGGTAATCTTTTGTCTTCTCAGAGTCATCTCTAAGACAGGTTTGGGTCAAAATACTGGACTGAAAATGTATTTATGTTACCCACCATGTATTTTAGTGTTGGAGATACAAAGTTAAACAAGAGATGCTTTTTCTCAAGGAAATCATCTTCCGACTGAGGAGGCAAATTATATATAAACAATTTTTAATACTCATAAAAATACTCATTTTTCTAATGATATTAATTATCTTGAGCTCTTCAAGAATTATTGGGTTTCCTCCTTAGGGCTTAGGGAGTTTTCCATTCTGTCAGGAAATTTTCCACCTTCATTTTGTAGTATAGGATGCTTGTTTTCACAACTGTGCTTCTTCAGTGCTTCCTACACAGAACCCTGAAATTTGGATCTGAAATCTGTTTTTTAGAGAGTAGTGACTTGGGCTGTTACCTGTATTCAGAGAAAAATAGTGATACAAGTCATTTACTCTTTAAAATCTTGCTTTTAATTTCTTATTCAAGAGTATATAAGCAAAAGTAGTAAATATTTCATAATTCTGCCAAATTTTATTTTTAAAAGTAAAGTTTCTCACTGTATATATTTGTCATATATGCAGTATAATCATTTTTCAAAAGCATGGCAAACCAGAGAGAGAGTCATCATGATTTCTGTTTACAGTTGTTTTAATTGAGATACTGGACTTGGAAAGCAATAGAATTATTCAATTACTGTTATGCTATGTACTGTGTAACTAGCAATTAAGTAACTTCTGCTGCTCTTACAACTATACAGAAATGAAATAAAAAATGTGTTTTGTGGATTAGGGAAATCTTTTGTCTCTTCAGAGTCATTTCTAAGATGGAATTCAGATCAAAATACTGGACTCAAAATGTTTTACTTTTTTTCTTTTGGATTTTGTCAGAAATCCATTATATAGAGTTGATTAAAAGCACTTAAAATTGTATTTATAATTTCACAGAGGAATACTGCAATTTGAAAATGTTTCTTATGCAATTGAGCCTCTGGAATCTGCAGTTGAATTTCAGCATGTTCTTTACAAATTAGACAATGAAGACAATGATATTGCAATTTTTAGTGAAAATAACAGAAGCCTGGAAGAACACCCAATGGATGACAACATTTCTATAAGTGAACAAGTGAGTTGTGTATGTTTTGTTACTACTTTTAAAGCAGTTATTACTTCCATTTAATTTATTTTAAAAATAAATTTATGAGCCCATTGTACAATTGTAGTAAATATCCTTTCCTTGTGAACATCTTATCTTTTTTTTTTCTCACTCTGTCACTCAGGTTGGAGTGCAGTGGACAGATCATGGCTTGCTGCAACCTCTGCCTTCCGGGCTCAAGCAATCCTCCCACCTCGATCTCCTGAGTAGCTGCAACCACAGACATGCACCACCACACCAGACTAATTTTTTGTAGAGACAGAGTCTCACCATGTTACAATGCTGGTCTCAAACTCCTAGGTTCAAATGATCCATCCACCTCAATCTCCCAAAATGTTGAGATTACAGGTGTGAGCCACCGTGCCTGGCTGTTCATCTTTCTGTTACCTAACAATTTCCTTGAAACCGTACATCACCTTTTTCTCATTGCACCAATCTACCATTTACTTTTTATGATCCGCTTTATTTTAGTTCTTATTTTGTTTGTTATATTCTTATTACTTTCCAAAAATTCCCTCTTGTATATGCAATATAAACTTTAAAAACTCAGTCCCTGCTTTTGCTTCTACATTTCTGGAAGTTACTCAATCAAGTCAATAATTTTAAAGGTTATATTCATGACCAATGAGTCAGCATTAATTAAATCATAGATATAATTAAAAATGTCATAAGCAGAATTGCTGATTATGGTCATGTAAATTGTTCAGTGAACACACTATATAACTGCATGTGTTGGTGCTTACAAAAGCAATTGTGAAAGAGAAAATTTTTATGCCAAGTAACATTGGCATCAGTATTTTATACAAGGGTGTGTGGCAGTTTTCATTATTTCCAGTATATACTGTCCCTGTTTTCTGTCAGTAAAGAAAAAAACACCAGGCCAGACGTAGTGGCTCATGCCTGTAATCCCAGCACTTTGGGAACCCAAGGTGGGCAGATCACCTGAGGTCAGGAGTTCAAGACCAGCCTTGCCAACATGGTGAAACCCCGTCTCCACTAAAAATACAAAACTTAGTCAGGTGTGGTGGCAGACGCCTGTAATCCCAACTACTCGGAGGCTGAGGCCGAAGAATTGCTTGAAACTGGGAGATGGAGGTTGCAGTGAGCCGAGATCACACCACTGCACTCCAGCCTGGGTGAGGGCAAGACTCCATCTCAAAAAAACAAAAAACAAACAACAACAACAACAAACACCAAACCTCAGAATTTAGCTGGGCATATAAACGAAGACTGTATTTCTCAACCTCCCTTGCCTCTTAGGTAGGGCAGTATGACAAAATTATGGCCAGTGACATGCGAGCAAGCATAATATGTGTTACTTCTGGCTTGAATATTAAAAGGAGGGGTTTTATCTTCTTTCTCTTTTCTACTGGCTGGAGTGTGGACATATTGACATATTATGGTCCACAAGGATGAGGCTGATGCCATACAGGTAGCAGAGAAACAAGGTGATATGAGCCTTGCTTTTGAAGAATTTTCAGAATGGAACTACCATACCTCTTCACAAATTTACGTGAGAGAGAAATAGACTCTAAGTTTGTTTAATTCACTATTATTTTCTGTCTCTGTGTGGATGGCAATCCTAAATCTTAAATAATACAGGGTCCAAATGAGAGTGCAGCGCCAGAGTTTTCAGTGCTAGCAAATATATGTATATAATTTCAAATAATGTTTGTGAACTAGATGCTGAACTTTTTTTTCTTGCCTTGTAAAAATTTCTAATTTGCAATGACTGAGATGACCCAGCGTAGTGAACAATGTCAGTGCCCTGCCCAGATCCCCTCACATTCCTCTCTAGTATATTTTTGTGGGCGTGGTACAGGAGGGTGGGACACCCTGTCTTTGTTTATGCCTTTGCTTTGAACATATGCCACTTGTAACTCTTTTTTATGTGGGCTGCCCTTCAGCCAACTGAAACTGCTTTGCCCAGATGGCAAGGTAAACATAACTGCTAGAGATTTACATTTCCCCAGGGTGGTCCTTAGCCAGCACCTCACCAGTGTGGGAAAGGGAGCTCAGTTTCTTGTTACAGGTCAGGACCACTCTGTAGCACAACTTACACACCAGATTTTCTCTGTGGGACTGTGTCTGAGAGCACACTCTTTGTGTGGATTCCTCCTCATCCTAATACTGCTTCTCCCACTCATTAACTGGTCTCTCCCGGGAGAACTTTCTTAGTAAATTATCTACATATAAATCCTGTCTCAGATTTATCTTTGGGTTTCCTTTGAACACCAGGAAGTTTTCACATATTTATTTTACAGTGAAGTGATAATTACTACAATAAAGTAATTTGAGCACATATGTCAGCCAAATTGCATTTGTATCATTTGGAAAGTGGCATGATCTGGAAAGCGGAGAAGCTTTGGATTCCCACAGATATCATCGTTTGTCTGGACAAGTGTTGAAGGAAAGAAAAACAGCCAAATGAAAGACAGACAGAAAGTTCCTCATATATATGTATATGTATGTGTGTGTGTGTGTGTGTGTATATATATATATATACACACATATAATTATACTTTAAGTTCTTGGGTACACGTGCAGAATGTGCAGGTTTGTTACATAGGTATACACGTGCCATGGTGGTTTGCTGCACCCATCAACCCGTCATCTACATTAGGTATTTCTCCTAATGCTATCCCTTCCCCACCCCTGACCCCCTCGACAGGCCCCAGTATGTGATATTCTCCTACCTGTGTCCGTGTATTCTCATTGTTCATCTCCCACTTGTGAGTGAGAACATGTGGTCTTTGGTTTTCTGTTCTTGTGTTAATTTGCTGAGGATGATGGTTTCCAGCTTTATCAATGTCCTTGCAAAGGACATGAACTCATCCTTTTTTATGGCTACATAATATTCCATGATGTATATGTGCCACATTTTCTTTATCCAGTCTATCATTGATGGACATTTGGGTTGGTTCCAAGTCTTTGCTATTGTGAACAGTGCTGCATAAACATATGTGTACATGTGTCTTTACAGTAGAATGATTTGTAATCCTTTGGGTATATGCTCAGTAATGGGATTGCTGGGTCAAATGGTATTTTTGGTTCTAGATCCTTGAGGAATTGCCACACTGTCTTCCACAATGGTTGAACTAATTTACTCTCCCACCAACAGTGTAAAAGCCTTCCTATTTCTCCACATCCTCTCCAGCATCTGCTGTTTCCTGACTTTTTAATGATTACCATTCTAACTGGCATGAGATGGTATCTCATTGTGGTTTTGATTTGCATTTCTCTTAATGACCAGTGATGATGAGGTTTTTTTTTTTTCATATGTTTGTTGGCTGCATAAATATCTTCTTTCGAGAAGTGTCTGTTCAAACTCTTCACCCACTTTTTGATGTGTTTTTTTTTTTTCTTGTAGATTTGTTTAAGTTCTTTGTAGATTCTGGATATTAGCCCTTTGTCAATGGGTAGATTGCAAAGATTTTCTCCCATTCTGATTATCTCAATAGACGCAGAAAAGGCCTTTGATAAAATTCAACACCGCTTCATGCTAAAAGCTCTCAATAAACTAGGTATTGATGAAATGTATCTCAAAATAATAAGAGCTAGTTATGACAAACTCACAGCCAATATCATAATGAATGGGTAAAAACTGGAAGCATTGCCTTTGAAAACCAGCACAAGACAAGGATGCCCTCTGGCATCACTCCTATTCAACATAGTATTGGAAATTCTAGCCAGGGCAATCAGACAAGAGAAATAAATAAAGCATTTTCCAATAGGAAGAGAGGAAATCAAATTGTCCTCATATGTTTTCTTAGTTACTGCATGTCATTGTAATTTATGGTAATCTGTGTCAAGAATTTCAATAGCCTGGATGGATGCATAGAGCAAAGTGGCAATAATGGTAGCAACAGAGGCAGTAGAGCTCTACCTTTGTGTGACAATAGCATTACATTGACAGAGGCCAAACATGTGAGGCTTCCTGAACTGAGAGACTCAAGATGTAGTTGCTTATACCAGTAGAAGAGTCAATGGATGGATTAATTTCTGAAGTAGTAGGGTTTTCCTTGATGTGCAGAAGCAGGATGACACGATAAATATAAAGAGCAGTGTGGCAGTAGATTCAGGAAAAGAGATGTCTAAGCCATACAGAGTACCAGTTGTGGATCTTGACTCACTGCAACCTCTGCCTCCTGGGCTCAACAAAGACTTAATTTGACATTTGCGAATTGTTTTCTATATGTCTTATATCTTTTTTTGTCTCAGTTTCTCTATTACTGCCTTCTTTTGTTTAGTTGATTTTTTTTCTAGTATGTCATTTTGATTCCCTTCTCATTTATGTTTCTTGATGTAATTTTGGTTACTTCCTTAGTGGTTTCTCTGGATATTACAATAACATCTTAAATTTATAACAATCACAGTTTGAATTAATACCAACTTAGCCTCTATAGTATACAAAATGCTGTTTCTATACAGCTTTGTCTTCTTTATGTTTTTATTATCACAAATTATCTAATACATTAAGCTATGTTAATGATAATACAATGTACAATAGCTTAATAATTATTGTGTGATACATTTTCTTTTAAATAATTTGGGGAAAAGTGAGGAACAACAAACCAAAAATATAATAATAATATCTTTTTTTTTTTTTTTGAGGCAGGGTCTCACTCTGTCATCCAGGCTGGAGTGCAGTGCTGGTGCTGTGATCATGGCTTACTGCATGTATCCTTTACCTCCTAAGCACAGGTGATCTTCCTGCCTCTGCCTCCCAATTAGCTGGGACCACAGGCATGTGCCACCATGCCCAGCTAATTTGTTTATTTGTAGAGACTCCGTCTTCCTTTGTTGCCCAGGCTAGTCTCAAACTCCTGGACTCAAGCAGTCCTCCCATTTTGGCCTTCCAGAGTGTCAGGAGTGTAAGTGTGAGCCACTGCACCCAGCAATAATAATATCTTCTATAGTTACCAATGTATTTACCTTTACTGTGTTTTAAATTTCTTTTATTGCTTCTTGTTACTGTTTTGTGTGCTTTCATTTTAAACTGAAGGACTACCTTTGGCATTTCTTGTAGGGCAGTGTATTAGTTTACTACAGCTGCCATAACTTTACCATGGACTGGGTAGCTTAAATGAGAATATGTATTTTTTCACAGTTCTGGAGCCTAGAAGTTTGAGATCAAGGTGTTAACCAAGTTGTGGTTTCTTCTGAGGCCCCTCTGCTTGGCATATAAGTAACCGTCCTCTCCCTGTGTCTGTACAAGGTCTTCCTTCTGTGTTTGTGTTCTAATTTTCTCTTACAAGGATACCAGTTACATTGCATCAGAGCCCATCCTAATGACCTAATTTTCAATCTGATTACCTCTTTACAGGCCCTGTCTCCAAATACAGCTTCATTCTGTGATATAATGGGGTTAGATCTTTAACATATGAATTTTACTGGGATACCATTTGGCCTGTAATAAGCAGGCAGGTCTACTAGCAATGAACTTTTTCAGTTTTTATTTATCTGGGAATGTCTTAATTTCTCCTTTATTTTTGAAGGATAGTTTTGTCAGATATAGAGTTCTTGTTTGACAGTTTTTTTCCCCTCCAGCACTTTAAATGTCATCCCACTGCCTCTGGCCTCCCTGGTTTCTAATGAGAAATTAGATATTAATATTATTGAAGATCTCTCATTTGTGAGGAATTGCTTTTCTCTTGCTGTTTTCAAGGTTCTCTTTTTATCATTAACTTTGGACAACTTGATTATAATATGTTTTTTTTTTTTTTTTTTTTTTTTTTTTTTTGAGACGGAGTCTCACGCTGTTGCCCAGGCTGGAGTGCAGTGGCGCGATCTCGGCTCACTGCAAGCTCCGCCTCCCGGGTTCCCGCCATTCTCCTGCCTCAGCCTCCTGAGTAGCTGGGACTACAGGCGCCCGCCACCGCGCCCGGCTAATTTTTTTTTTTTTTTTGTATTTTTAGTAGAGACGGGGTTTCACAGTGGTCTCGATCTCCTGACCTTGTGATCCGCCTGCCTCGGCCTCCCAAAGTGCTGGGATTACAGGCTTGAGCCACCGCGCCCGGCCTGGACAACTTGATTATAATATGTTTTGGTGTGAATTCTTTTGAGTTTATTCTACTTGGAGTTTGTTAAGCCTTTTGGATGTGTAGATTCATGTCTTTCATAAAATTGGGGAGGTTTTTACCTATTACTTTTTCAAATTTTCTTTCTGTCCCTTTCTCCTCTTCTGCTAGGAACTCTTCTTATATATGTGCTTGATGGTGTCCCATAGGTCTCTTAGGCTCTGTTCATTTTTCTTCACTCTTTTTTTTCAGTGTCAGATAACTTCTATTGAGATCCCATCAGCTGCACAATCTGTTCCAGGCATTAAGCTCCTTCTTCCTTTGCAATCTGGTCTTTCTTGAGTGGTCCCATGAATGCTTCTTTTCCATGGTTTGGAAGTGGCCATGGCCCAATTTAAAGGTAGTCTCAATGAACTTAACATCAGTCTTCTCCAGAGCCCACTGCTTGGTCTGCATCAAGACTTGTGGAGGATGAGCCCTTGCTTCTTAGTTCCCACCACACAGCCCTTCAGCATGACAAAGTCATTGGTCACTTTACCATAGTGGACAAAGCCACCCAGAGGGTTGATGCTCTTGTCAGACAGGTCATAGTCAGTGGAGGCATTGATCAATTTGCCATCCTTGATGAAGTAGCCCTGACTGATCTTATAGATCCTCTTGTTGAACTCAGTGCAATGATGGTAGCCTTTCTGCCCAGTACATGCCACAGAGAAGGTCATATGGGCAGGATGCCATGCCCCAATATAGGCAACCCTGCACAGCCCTCAGTGGGTCTTGTAGGGCAGTTTGTTGGTATACCAATGACTGGTGACTTCTTTGTAGCCTTTGCCCTTGGTCACCCATTTGATGTCAATCATCTTGTCCTGCCCAAACACTTGTTTCACAGGTACCTGGTCCTCTAGCCTCTCCAGGGACCAGTCCAGTTTCTCGGCCACAGTGCCTCTGTTCACCTGGGTCTCCATCACATGGGTCTTCTTTTGACATAAAGGAAGCAGGTGCATCTGGGTGTAGGTATTGATGCGGATGACTTGGCAGTACTTCTTCATGCTGTTGAAGTCCTTCTCCAGCTGCTTCTTGTCATCCTCACCCTGCCATTTCTTGCAGTACTTGGTAAAGGCCTTCTACTTAGCTTTGTGCCAGTTCCTATAGAAGCGCCTTTTGCACTCATTGCTAATGTGCTCAACAAAGATGGTCTTAGAAATTCAGAGGCCTTGAGGGGTTTCCATATAGCCCAGGATGCCTACAACCACTATGGGCAGTGTCTCCACAATGGTCACAGCCTCTACCACTTCCTTCCTGTTCACCTTGGGTCCTAGCCGGTCAGCTTTCCACACAATGTGTCATGCCAGCCTTGTATCTCATGAAAGCTTTGAGGTGGACCAATTTAGAAGGGTCATCACTGGGGAAGCTCTTCACCTTACCATGATGCCTACTGCTGTGTTTCCAAGGCAGGAAGCCCAGGGACGCATGTCTTGGAGCAAAGGATTTCCTGCAAGACATCATGCCATCAAATTCTGCTGGTAGAGCTTTATTCTTTTTTTTATTGTGCTCCTCATGTTGAATAATCTTGATTGATTTGTTTTGAAGTTTGTTGATTCTTTTTTTCTGCTTGCTCAACTATGTTATTGAATCCTAGTGAATTTTCATGTATTTTACTTTTCAGCTCCACAACTTCCTTTTTATAATTTCTGTATTTTTATGGATACTCTCTATTTGGTGAAGTATCATTCTTCTGCTTTCCTTTAGCTTTTTTACACAGTTTTTCATAGCTTTTTGAACGTATTTTAAGATAATTAATTTACCTTCTTTGTCTAGTAAGTACAATGTCTGGGCTTCCAGAGGTACCATTTCTATTTCTAATTTTCTGAGAATGGGCCATACTACTTTCTTGTTGTTGTTGAAATTTGAACATTTTGAGTATTTTGATGTGGTAATGCTGGAAATCAGATTCTTCCTCACTCCCCGGCAAGGTCTGTTGTTACTGCTTGCTGTGGGTTGTAGCTGTTTGCTTGTTTACTGACTTTTCTAAAGTAAAGAAATATTTTGTGAACAATATTGTCTAGTAGTCACCTAGTGATTTGATAGAGATTTCTTTAAATTACTGGAGCTGAAAAAGAAAAAAGACTTCCTTGGTTTTTACAGATTGACTCTGGGTTTTGATATACATGCAACACTTATTCCAGATGTTGACAACTAACCCTTGGCCTTGACTCTTGCTTGTACAATGTCTGAAAGCTAGGCAGAGGAGAAAGCTTAGTGTCAAGTGTTTTCTGAGTGTGTGTCCAGCCTTGGGCATGTGGGTGGCCCTCTAGATTTCCCAGTATATGCCTGAAGTTTTCAAAGCCTTCATTTCTCCACCCATTTCCTTACCCAGCCACTTTCTTCCTAGACTTTTTAGTGTGCCTTCTGCTTTTCTTGTCCATTTTTCCTTGCTCCAAGGGCTCCGGCCAGTATATTTGCCTTGAAATGCTTTTTATAAACACTGCCTTGGAGTCCACTCCAACCCTGTGAAATTTCATGGTGGAGGAAACAAAGGAAAGCTTGTGAGCAAAACTGTTAGGGAGCCACTGGACAGCTCAAAACACATAACCATAATTCTTTGAGAACAAATTTGGTATTTCTTCCTCTGGCATGGGAAAGCCACACCAGGAACGTGGGCCTCTATCTTCATGGATGCCAATGAGCTGGATGTGTGAGATGGGATGGTAGGTGGGTCAGTTCAAGGACCACAATACTCTCTTATAGAAACCCAGCAGCTTTTTTCCCCCTCAAGCATTGTCTAGTTTTTTATTTGTATGTTTTTCTGGGGCAATGGCGTGAATAGGCCATTTGCTCTTATCATCTGGCAGGCTGGTCAGATGTGTACAGGCAGGGGTTCCAAGATCAGGAATGGCAGTATGAAAGGTGACTTAGGCTCAAGATTGGCAAAACAACACTTCTATTGCCTTTATTGACTCAAGCAAGTTACAAAGCCCAGCCCAGATTGAGAGAGAGGAAAAATAAACTCACCTCTTGATGGGAGGCACTGAAAAGTCATATTGCAAAGGACACGAATACAGAAAGGAGCGTGGTGGCTTATGCCTGTAATTCCAGCACTTTGGGAGGCCGAGGCGGGCAGATTGCGAGGTCAGGAGATTGAGACCATCCTGGTTAACATGGTGAAACCCTGTCTCTACTACAAATACAAAAAAAATTAGCCGGGCGTGGTGGCGGGTGCCTGTAGTCCCAGCTACTCAGAAGGCTGAGGCAGGAGAATGGCGTGAGCCCAGGAGGCAGAGCTTGCAGTGAACTGAGATTGCACCACTGCACTCCAGCCTGGGCGAAGAGGCGAGACCCCCTCTCAAAAAAAACAAAAAACAAAAAACAAAAAAACCTCAACACACATACAGTTTTTAAAGCAAAAGTTTACTTCTGATATGCAGATGAAGTAGATGGAAATGCTAGGTGTTTTTTCTTAGTTCATAAACTGGAAGTTGTAAATATATTGAGATAGATGTTATAACTTCATGGGCAATCTTCTAACTACTTGAGTACGTTGCCATAAAACTTAAAACTTTATTTATGGATTTTAACCAATTTGGTAAAGCAAACAGCTCTGCATATCTTGTAAGTGCTGTGGTAATAGCTTTAAAGAAGAGTTCAAGTAAAAAAATTATGAAATTTTTCATGTATTATATGTGGTTTTCCTTTTTTCTAGTCAGAACCAGCTGTTCCAGATTTATTTCCTCTTTATCTAGAAATGCATATCGTGGTGGACAAAGCTTTGGTATGTGTTTTGCTTTTTCTTTGCTTTGAAATATTTGCTCCAAATGTGTGATTATCCCTAGCTAGCTAGACAGAAACGAAAAGATTCCAATGTTCTTACTCACATGTCATAGAGACAATAGTGGAAAAATGTACAAACTGAGAAACTAAATAGTCAAAATAATACTACTTTTGTCAGAAATGTTTTATTTGAAATACTTACATAAGAGTACTGCAGAACAAAATGTATTTTTTTTCCCTGGCACTTCACATTTATAGAGTCCCTCTCAATCCATACTACCTTTTAATGGTGATTTTGGTAGAAGTGAAATTCTATTTTAGGGAAGTTTGAAGAGCAGAATGTAGTCTAGGGAACATTCCACCCTAGAATATTTATTGGGACAAAAGTGATGATAGTATAACTATCTATTAGAATGACTTCCACTAATGAGTCAAGATGTTTTTTAGCAGTTTTTGGTGGGGCGCCCATTCTAGTCCATCGTTTACCTGATGAAAAGAGTACCTCGAGATTCTTAATTTCCATAAACAGTCTGAGGCCTCTGAATTTCAGAATCTTGGGGTGATAACTTAGTTTGCGGTCAACTAGATATGTCTTTATTTCTTCTAATAGTTGAAAGATTTCAGAAAATAGAGATTAAAAATATACTTTCTAGGTTTTATTCTGATGATAAGCAGCTGTTTGTGTATACCTACGGAACACCACAGTGGGTATGACTAGTCCTCATTGGCAATTTCTATTCCTAGAGTTTAGAGCTTGTCAGGAAGCCAGAGTTAAGGTCAGGGACCAGGAGGGATTTGGAGAAAGATGTGAAAATAACTTGATTTATTAGAGTACAGGGAAAAGGGCAAAGGGAACATTTAAGAGAACGTTGAGACATTGAGATAGCTGAGAGAAAATTGAGGTATTTCTGGTAAACACAACTAAGTTTCCAGGAAATATTTTGGATTATGAAAATTCTTCTGTTTTTGGATTATGTTATATATTTTGAGAGTAGTTTCAAAAGCTTGTCCAAATTGCCAGGTTTTCAAGTCATATAATGCTGATTAAACATTACTACTTTAAGTTCTTATACATGTTTACATTTTCTTTAATAAAAAAACCCCTTGGTTAGGGCGTGGTATATGCCTGTAATCCCAGTACTTTGGGAAGCTGAGTTGGGTGGATCACCTGAGGTCAGGAGTTTGAGACCAGCCTGGCCAACATGGTGAAGCCTCATCTCTGCTAAAACTACAAAAATTAGGCAGGCATGGTGGTGCACACCTGTAGTCCCAGCTACTCAGGAGACTGAGTCAGGAGAACTGCTTGAACAAGGGAGGTGGAGGTTGCAGTGAGCCGAGATCGCATCACTGCTCTCCAGCCTGGGTGACAGAGGAAGACTCCATGTCAAAAACAAACAAACAAACAAACAAACAAACAAACAAACAATCATAGTATTCATAGTTCCTTCAGTGACTTTATAATTTGTAAATCTATAATTATGGCATCGTGAATTCATTGCCATGATTGTAGAAAGCATATGGTTCTATATATACACAGTTTAATAATGGAGACAGACATGGAAACACAACTGTAAGTTGTTATACTATAAGAACATCCAAGTGGGTGTTTTAAAATGTAGGTTTTATTATTACTCAGGTATATTGAAGCCAACAGATCAGGAGATGGTTGCTATTGAAAAGACAGTCTGTTTAACTGTACATAGTACATACTCAGTTTCCAATGGTAGGGGGCACTCTCCATCATTCAGGGCCCACAAAGGGAAGTACTGAGGTCAGTAAGGAGGGAAAGTGTCATTGAAATATTTTAAATAGGGGAGTGACATATTTCTATTTTACCTTAGAGTAATCATTTTGGTAATAGTGTAGGGACCAGATTGCTGGTGGGAAAATTGAGGGGGAGGAATCATTTAAGAGATTATTTTAATAATCAGGGTGAAAACTTATAAATAGGTGGCATCAAGAATAAAAATAAAGGAACAACTTTAAAAGTTACTGATTGGGTTGAACTAGAAGAACTTGATTTGATTGATTTATTCATTTACTTAGCAAATTCACTGAGCATCATCTAGATAACAGTTGCTGTTCTAGCCGTTGGGAATATAGCAGTGAATACAACAGAACAATTTCCGCTCTCATGGAGCATATAGTGTAATATATGTAGGATGTGTTAGATAATAATACCATTCACTAAAGTAGTGAAAATATAAGTAGGAACAGATTTTTGAAGGAAGATGATGAGTTTAGTTTTGAATATATTTATTTTAGTTTTGGATATGAGTTTACTTTGGGATAATTTGAGGCTCCTGTGGAACGTCCAAGGTGATGTACTGTAGAGAGTTTGTCTATGGATATGTGCAGTTTGATGTAGTTGCAATCCAGTTTTTCAGATTTCAAGAGCGACGTATATGTATGTATACACACACACACTCATTTGTGTATGTGCATGTGTGTGCAGTTTTATGCAATGGTATTACATAAGTAGCCTTGCATAACCATTGCCACAATCGAGATACTCAACAGTACCATCACCACAGGAGTCTCCTATGTGATCCCATTAGAGCCACACCAATCCCCTGCCCTCTTCTGAGCCCTTGGGGGTCCACTAAGCCATTCTCCTTCTTTGTGATTTCACACATATTGCATAAAGTTATCAAGCAGTCTGTATCCCTTTGAGATTATGTTTTCATGCTGAGCATAATTTTCTTGAAGTTTATCCAGGCAGTTCCATATATCAACATTTGTTTCTTTTTATTGCTGAGTTTATGGTAGGAATGTACCACAGTTTATTTAACCATTTAACCATTGAAGGACATATGAGTTGTTTCTAGTTTTTAGCTATTATGAATAAAGCTGTTATGGACATTCATGTACAAGTATTTGTGTGAGCATCAGTTTTTTGAGATAAATGCTCAGAAGTGAGATTGCTGAGCCATATAGTAAATCCATTCTTTGTTTTGATTTCAAAGAAGTTGAAGTTACCAAACTATTTTCCAGAGTGGCTGTACCATTTTACATTCCCACCAGCAATGCCTGAGGGATCCAGTATATATTCATTTTTCACTTATTAATGTTTTGTTTTGAACTGTTGAACCCCAAAGCAGCCTCATACCTCTGACAGTAGATGGAAATGAATCTTAAAAATACTATATAATAAATTGTACTTAAGTATAAAATTAATTCTGTTTTTCAGTATGATTACTGGGGCTCTGATAGCATGGTAGTGACAAATAAAGTCATTGAAATTGTTGGCCTTGCAAATTCAGTAAGTATTTTTCTTTTCATATTAAAATAATTTTTGTTTTGAAATGATAATTTGCCTAAACTTGATATGGTATTCCTGGATAATTAACCCATCCATATAAACTGAGTATGGGATTGTAAAAACATCGAATTAATTTCTGGGTTTTTATAAGATAACATAAATAGTAATTATGCATGTATTTATCTCTTCTGTTTTTAGATGTTTGCCCAATTTAAAGTTACTATTGTGCTGTCATCATTGGAGGTTTGGTCAGATGAAAATAAGATTTCTACAGTTGGTGAGGCAGATGAATTATTGAAAAGATTTTTAGAATGGAAACAATCTTATCTTAACCTAAGGCCTCATGATATTGCATATCTACTAATGTAAGAATAATGTTTCATTATTCCTAGAAAGAAATCAAAGATTTGTGATAATTATGTGGCTTAATGTAAGGAATTATTATTCATTTCTGAATATCCATGCTTTGATTATTTAGTATGTGCTTTATTCAGGCTTTATGCTCAATTTCTAGTTGTCAGGCAATAAAAAAAAAAACATTACTAACATTTATTTCTAGGCTAATAAAGCTTTTATAAATGAAGACACTGAGAGTTCCAAGAGGTTAAGCCATCTCAAAACTCTTGGATCTGGTGATACTCCTAAGGTTTGAACCCACAGTTTGTATCTCTAGAGCCAAAACGCTTAACCACTACCCCTAAAGAGATGGGATTTATCTTGAGAGGTTTATATTCTTATATGAGCTTTGACCAAAGGCTTGGTAAATGTGGTTACAAAAGTTTTATCCTAATGAATTTTCTGAGTAATTTTAAAATGTTAGTTTTCTAATTATAAATTATAGCTATATATTTATAATTGTAATCATATTAAATTTATTAGCGGTAACCAGCAAGTGTCTTTCAATAAAACTATACATGTCTATATATGTATTTAAGTTTAGTATGTCAGTATTTTCTTTCGCTTGTGTGAGACTAATCTTTCCCTCACATCTCGGCCAGCCATAAATGTTATTCCTCTTTTAACTTTTGGTAGTCTGATGGATGTAACTTAAGGTCATTGTCGTCGTTTTAATTTGCTTCTTTTCTGATGACTGGTGGATTTGAGCATCTTTTCAAATGCTTGTCGATCATTTGTATCTGTCCTTCTGTAATCGTCTTTTCTTGTCGTTTGATTACTTACCTATAATTTGTAAGGGCTTTAAAAAATAATTTCATTATCTTTAATATTTATATTTTTCCCCATAAGTTATTGGGGTACAGGTGATATCTGGTTACACGAGTAAGTTATTTAGTGGTGATTTGTGAGATTTTGGTACACCCATCACCTGAGAGTATACACGGTATACACTGCACCATATTTGTAGTCTTTTATCCCTCGCCCCACCTCCCACTCTTCCCCGCAAGTCCCCACAGTCCGTTGTATCATTCCTTTTTTTTTTTTTTGGAGACGGAGTCTCGCTCTGTCGCCTAGGCTGGAGTGCAGTGGCGCGATCTCGGCTCACTGCAAGCTCCGCCTCCTGGGTTCATGCCATTCTCCTGCCTCAGCCTCCCGAGTAGCTGGCCCCCGCCACCTGTATCATTCTTATGCCTTTGCCTCATAGCGTAGCTCCCACATTTTGGGGAGAACATACGATGTTTGGTTTTCCATTCCTGAGTTACTTCACTTAGAATAATAGTCTCCAATCTCATCCAGGTCACTACAAATGCTGCTAATTCATTCCTTTTTATGGCTGAGTAGTATTCATATATATATATGAATATATATATAATGCTGCAGTTTCTTTATCCGCTCGTTAATTGATGGGCATTTGGGTTGGTTCCATGATTTTGCAGTTGTGAATTGTGCTGCTATAAACATGCATGTGTAAGTATCTTTTTCAAAAAATGACTTCTTTTTCTCTGGGTAGATACCCAGTAGTGGGATTGCTGGATCAAATGGTAGTTCTACTTTTAGATCTTTAAGGAATCTTCACACTGTTTTCCATAGTGGCTGTACTAGTTTATATTCCTACCAGCAGTGTAGAAATGTTCCCTGATCACTGCATCCACACCAACATCCACTGTTTTTTTGATTTTTTGATTATGGCCTTTATTGCAGGAGTAAGGTGGTTTTGCATTATGGTTTTAATTTGCATTTCCCCGCTCATTAGAGATGTTGAGCATTTTTTTCATAAGTTTGTTGGCCATTTGCATATCTTCTTTTGAGAATTGTCTATTTATGTCCTTAGCCCACTTTTTGATGGGATTGTTTGTTTTTGTCTTACTGATTTGTTTGAGTTCATTGTAGGTTCTGGATATTAGTCCTTTGTCAGATGTATAAATTGGGAAGATTTTCTCCCACTCTGTGGGTTTTCTGTTTACTCTGCTGACTATTCCTTTTGCTGTGCAAAAGCTCTTTAGTTTAATTAAGTCCCAACTATTTATCTTTGTTTTTATTTCATTTGCTTTTGGGTTCTTTGTCATGAAATTCTTGCCTAAGCCAATGTCTAGAAGGGGTTTTCCAATGTTATCTTGTAGAATTTTTAGTTTCAGGTCTTAGGTTTAAGTCCTTAATCCATCTTGAGTTGATTTTTGTATAAGGTGAGAAATGAGGATCCGGTTTCATTCTCCTGCATGTGGCTAGCCAATTATCCCAGAACCATTTTTTGAGTAGGTGTCTTCTCCCCACTTTATGTTTTTGTTTGCTTTGTTGAAGATCAGTTGGCTGTAAGTATTTGGGTTTGTTTCTGGGTTCTCTATTCTGTTCCATTGATCTATGTGCCTATTTTTATACCAGTACCATGCTATTTTGGTGACTATGGCCTTATAGTATGGTTTGAAATCAGTTAGTGTGATGACTCCAGATTTGTTCTTTTTGCTTAGTTTTGCTTTGGCTATGTTGGCTCTTTTTAGGTTCCATATGAATTTTAGAATTGTTTTTTTCTAATTCTGTGAAGAATGATGGTGGTATTTTGATGGGTTTGAATTGAATTTATAGATTGCTTTTGGCAATATGATCATTTTCACAATACTGATTCTACCCATCCATGAGCATGGGATGTGTTTCCATTTGTTTGTGTCATCTATGATTTCTTTCAGCAGTGTTTTGTAGTTTTCCTTGTAGAGATCTTTCTACTTCTTGGTTAAGTATATTCCTAAGCATTTTATTTTTTTTGCAGCTATTGTGAAAGGGGTTGAGTTCTTGATTTGATTCTCTGCTTGATCACTGTTGGTGTATAGAAGAACTACTGATTTGTGTACATTAATCTTGTATCTGGAAACTTTGCTGAATTCTTTTATTAGATCTAGGAGCTTTCTGGAGGAGTCTTTAGAATTTTCAAGGTAAATGATCATATCATCAGCAAACAGTGACAATTTGACTTCCTCTTTACTAATTGGATGCTTGTAAGGGTTTTTGAATGCTTAGATACTAACTATTGTTTATCTGTATGACAAATACTTTTTCCATATCTATAATTTTTCTATAAACTTTTTATTCTCTGCTACATTTCAGCAGACCTTGCTGGACTGAACAAAGGAGGATGAGTGCAGGAATAAAGACAAAGACAAAAGAGTATATTTGCAAGAAGGGGCCAGGGGACTCCTTGCTTCTAGTGAACGGGGGTCCTGAGCTTCTAGAGCCCATCGTATTTATTGAGTAAAGGAGATAGGGAGAAGGGGGTGGTTGTGGTCAGCCGCTTGACTTAGTGCAGGCCTGCATGACTGTATTCTTTGAACAGTAGGCTCCAGATATTCCAGTAGATAACCTCAAGGAGCACAGTGCCAGGGAGTGACTGCCCTCAGTATACCTTCTGCTGGCAGGCACAGATGTGAGTTTGCTTACATTCTGCATTCATGATGAACAGTTTGCTGTTTAATCATATAGCCTCCAGGGGAATGCTAAGTTGGTCACGACCCTTAGGCTTTCAGTTCCCAACACTACATGAAAACTTCTACATTTCATATGGTCAAATCTGTTAATCTTTTCTTCTTTCTTTTGGGTTTCCTGTATAGTAGAGAAGGTCTCTCCCAACCCCAAATTTTAGTCTGCTAGATTTTTCTTTAGGATTAATATTATTACCTTTTATAGAATATGGAATTCATAGTTAGAACTGGAGCTGAACCTTTGAAGGAGGAGGGAAAGGAAACAAACACTGACAAAGCAAGGTAGTAGAGCTTGACAACTGATTTGATGTGGAATGGGCACGTCAAAACATGTCAGTATGAATTAAAAAATATATTACTGAGTTTGTCAGGAGTATGCATAGAATTTTAGGGGAAGTCTGAGTTATAAAAACAGGGCTTATTAAAGTATCTGTGGGAGGGAGAAAGAGTGTAAACAATACTTAGACATTGGAACATAAAACCAATGTTGGGCATTAGGAACAAATACTTGGAAACAAATGCTGGAAGGGTTAGATATAAACAATCTCAGAGAGACAGAATAAAGGTAGTGGAGAGGCAGTGTGATTGTGAAGTGAAGTGCTGTTGAGACAGAAAGGACATTTCAAATTGAAAATTGAATACCAAGCTTCTTAAGTTTCTTTACTCACATCCTGGCTTGTTTGGTGGGGGCTCTAAATAAGGCAGTGAATGCTTGGAGCTTCTATACCTTAGTGGTTGAGAATATGGCTGGGATTCAGACTGCCTAAGTTCAGATTCTTCAGTAGGATGTATTAGTCATGCTACCTTGAGAGAGTTACTTATACTTCCCATCTGACATTTGATTTGCTCAATGGGGACAAAAATAATATTCACTAGTTTGTTTTGAGTATTAAATGGATTAGTTGATGTAAAGCTCTGAGAATAGTGTATTATTATATGACAGTTTAAATGGCCCCTTACTCAAAGCTGAAATAATAATGTTTAGATGTGAAACAATAAAGCACTCCTATTGGAAACTGTTGAACTTTACTACCTGGGAGCAACACATTTTAATCTACACATTAAAATGATTTGTCACTGTCACTCAACAGAGTATTTTTTATCAGAATATTGGAGCAAAACCTTTGGTAAATGTAGCCAGATGTGATGAGAACAATAAAGGCATTAAAAAGTTGGATCCATTGGATATGTTTCAGATATCAAGAGTATTTAATCTAATTAATACTAAAATGTCATATTAAATGGTATTGCAAATTTGAAACAATTAAGAACATATGGAAAGATCGTACCTCAATTTGCTTCAGATTTGGATTTTATGAACTGCAGACTTAAATTGTTAGCAGGAATTCTCATTTTTAAATTGTCTGTTAAAATCAATTATAAATGTAAACTTATTTATTTAGTTATAGGGATTATCCTGATTATGTGGGAGCAACGTTTCCTGGAAAGATGTGTATTACTCGTTATTCTGCAGGAGTTGCACTGGTATGTAACTGTTTAATCTTTTTTTTTTTAATTAACACATTTAAAAATTATTTAACATGATAGCATATATTTTATACAGTTTATGTGCATGTTTACATTTACAGATTGCATTTGTCTTCCATTACTGTTAAAATTTTTAAGTGTTTAGAAGGAAGAATATTTTGTAGATCAATATCTTGTTGCAATTAATGATGTTTGGGAGTTGGAATAAAAATATCATAAATACACATGCTCTTCTTGATACATAGAATAATGCATTGTGAAAAATTATCTGCAATAAAATTTCTACAACCCAAAATAGATTTTTGCTTGCAGACATAAAATTGGAGAAATATTCTTATAGATAAAATAGATTCAAAATCAAAACAAAAACTAGATTAAGGATTCCTTAAGATGTTTCAGAACTCTGAAAGCCAGTAAAATAAACTTTTATATGTATTTATAATATTGATAAATGTGATTTTATATATATAATAGGTAAAAATAAATGCATTATTAAAAAGTTGATGCTTCTCTTTGTGCTATTTTCTTACCCTACTCCTTTTTTAAAAAACAAGTTTAAGTACTATTTTTTTTAACTTACAAAATAATTTATGTTAATGATGTCAAATTTGTTAAGTATATATATAGGAAGATATAAGAAAATTAATATAATCTTGCATTTTGCCACCAGGTGGAGATAACCACTATTAACGTTTTGATTGATATATGTATCTTCTTGTTTTCTTAAAACTTTTAAATAAAAAGTTTTAAGAAACTTAAAACTTAAAAGACTTTTAAATAAAAAAAATTTAGAACATGATTTTAGAAACTTTTATTCATTTTTTTATTGATACATAATAGTTGTATGTAAAGGCAGTGAGCAGAATGGTTGTTACCAGAGGCTAGGAAGGGTCGGGGAAGAGGGGAGGAAGAGGAGTTGAGTAATGGGCACAAAATTACAGTTAGGTAGAAGGAATAAGTTCTAGTATTTTTTTTTTTTTTGACAGAGTCTTGCTCTTGTACCCAGGCTAGAGTGCAGTGGCCCGATCTTGGCACACTGCAACCTTTGCCTCCAGTGTTCAAGCGATTCTCATGTCTCAGTACAGAGGTGACCCCAACAACTGGCTGAAGTTTTTTGTATTTTTAGTAAAGAAGGGTTTTCAACATGTTGGCCATGCCAGTCTCGAACTTCTGGCCTAAAGTGATCTGCCTGCCTCGGCCTCGTAAAGTGCTAGGATTACAGGCATGAGCCACCATGCCTGGCCAGTTCTAGTATTCGATAGCACAATAGGGTGACTATAATTAACAATAATTTATAGTATATTTCAAAATAGCTAGAGGACAAGATTTGGATTGTTCTCAAAATAAATAAATGGCATATGTTTGAGGTTATGGATAGTCCAGTTACCCTGATTTGATCATTACATATCACCTGCATATATATCTTCTACTTTGTGTCTTTCTCTGTTTATCTGCTACTGTAGCTCTTTCTATGTATTTTTTTTTGCAAAATGTGATTTTGCAGCACCTGTTTTTATTTCTAATACTTAAACATTTTTTATTACTGAAAGAATGAATACACATGGTAAATTGTTTAAGCTACAGATATACAAAGTGAAAAGTGATAGTAAAACTTTCTACCCCTTCATTTAGTCCTATTGAAGAATTTAATAATTTCCATTTAAGTTCTTCTGTTGGTTAAATTTATTTATTTAAAAATATGTATGCCCTTACTTCTATTTTAATTTATAAACTGTAGACAATATTGGTAATATTATATTTGATATGTCGAGTCCACTCTCTCTACTTGTTGCTTATGTTTAAATATATATTTTTTATATAAATATATAAGTATAAACATATATATAAATATATATATTTGAATATTGGTTCTTATTTTTGATTTTACATAATATCTATATATATGTTACACAATGTCTACTGTTTGCTTGCTGTGAACAGTAAGAGGTGTAATGTAATTGTATGTTTCTTATACCCGTTGTCAGGGTTTAGATAATTTATAACTAATTCTGTAGGGCTTTTGCACTTTGTCTAGAGATTGATGTAAGAATTAAATAAATAAATAGCATTTTACAGTATTATAAATATATAAATAATATTAACTATTGGATAAAGAAATAAATATTTCTTATGCCAGTAAAGCTTTGATGGTCAAAGGAGGATATTTTAGGCATCAGAATCTAATGGAGCACTGACTTTTTTTTCTAACTTTTTTACTTGTTATGGGTGAAACCAACTGCCACAGAAAATGAAATCCCATCTTCCTTTTCTTGGAATCTTTTACTACTTTTCTGGAATAACTCTTGATTTTTTTTTTTTTAACACAGTGTGTATGAATCGCAAACATTGAGCTATTTTATCAATGAAAACACTTTTTTCCTTCAGAGTTTAAGTTCTGGGGTACATGTGCAGGATGTGTAGGTTTGTTACATAGATAAATGTGTGCCATGGTGGTTCTCTGCACCTATCAACCCATCAGCTAAGTATTAAGCCCCACATACATTAGCTGTTTATCCTGGTGCTCTCCCTTCCCTGGCCCCCCCGACAGGCCCCAGTGTGTGTTGTTCCCCTCCCTGTGTCCATGTGTTCTTATTGTTCAGCTCCCACTTAAAAGTGAGAACATGTGGCATTGTTTTCTGTTACTGTGTTAGTTTGCTGAGGATAATGGCTTCCAGATCCATCCATGTCACTGCAAAGTCATTCCTTTTTACGACTGCATACGTAGTATTCCATGGTGTATATGTATCACATTTGTATATGTATCACATTTTCTTTATCCATTCTACTATTGATGGGCATTTGGGTTGATTCCATGTCTTTGCTATTGTGAATAGTGCTGCAATGAACATACGGGTGCATGTGTCTTTATAATAGAATGATTTATATTCCTTATGGTGTTTCTGCCTCTAGATCTTTGAGGAATTGCCACAGTGTCTTCCACAATGGCTGAACTAATTTACATTCTCATCAACAGTGTAAACATGTACCAGGCTGGCCACGGTGGCTCACGCCTATAATCCCAGCACTTTGGGAGACTGAGGCGGGCAGATCGCGAGGTCAGGAGTTTGAGACCAGCCTGACCAACATGGTGAAACCTTGTCTCTTCTAAAAATACAAAAATTTGCCGGGTGTGATGGCAGGTGCCTGTAATCCCAGCTACTTGGGAGACTGATGCAGGAGAATTGCTTGAACCCGGGAGGCGGAGGTTGCAGTGAGCAGAGATCGTGCAATTGCACTCCAGCCTGGGCAACGAGAGCGAGACTCCGTCTCAAAAACCAACCAACCAACCAACCACCCAACCAACCAACCAACCAACCAAACAAACAAACAAACAAAGAAACGTATTCCTATTTGTCCATGGCTTTGTTAGCATCTGTTGTTTCTTGACTTTTTAATAATCGCCATTCTGACTGGTGTGAGATGGTATCTCATTGTGGTTTTAATTTGCACTTCTCTAATGATCAGTGCTGTTGAGTATTTTTTCATGTTTTTTGGCCCCACGAATGTCTTCTTTCGAGAAGTGTCTGTTCATGTCCTTTCTCCACTTTCTAATTTTTTTCTCTTGTAAATATGTTTAAGTTCCTTGTAGACTGTGGATATTAGACCTTTGTCAGATGGATAGATTGCAAACATTTTCTCCCATTCTGTAAGTTGTCTGTTCACTCAGATGATAGTTTATTTTGCTGTGCAGAAGCTCTTCAGTTTAATTAAATCCCATTTGTCAATTTTTGCTTTTATTACAATTGCTTTTGGCATTTTTGTCATGAAATCTTTTCCCATGCATCTGTCCTGAATGGCATTGCCTAGATTTTCTTCAAAGGTTTTGATAGTTTTGGGTTTTACATTTAAGTTTTTAATCCATATTGGGTTAATTTGTTTGTTTTTTTTTTTAGACAGGGTCTCACTCTGTAGCCCAGACTGGAGTGCAGTGGCACAATCTAGGCTCACTGCAACCTCTGCCTCCAAGGTTCAAGCGATTCTCTTGCTTCAGACTTGCCAATAGCTGGGATTACAGATGTACACCACCACACCTGGATAATTTTTGTAGTTTTAGTAAAAACAAGGTTTCACTGTGTTGTTCAGGCTGGTCTCAAACTCCTGTCCTCATGTGATGCACCTGCTCTGGCCTCCCAAAGTGTTGAGGTTACAGGCATGAGCCACCATGCCTAACCAACTTAATTTTTGTATAAGGTGTAAGGAAGGAGTCCAGTTTCAATTTTCTGCATATGGCTAGCCAGTTCTGCCAGATCCATTTATTAAATAGGGAATCCTTTCCCCATTGCTTGTTTTTGTCAGGTCTGTTGAAGATCAGATGGTTGTAGGTGTGTGGTCTTATTTCTGAGTTCTCTGTTCTGTTCCATTGGTCTGTGTCTGTTCTTGTACTAGTACCATGCTGTTTTGGTTACTGTAGCCTTGTAGTATAGTTTGAAGTTGGGTAGTGTGATGCCTCCAGCTTTGTTCTTTTTTCTTAGGATTGTCTTGGCTATTTGAACTCTTTCTTGGTTCCATATGATTTTTAAAATAGTTTTTTTTCTAATTCTGCGAAGAATGTCAATGGTAGTTTAATGGAAATAGCATTGAATCAATCTATAAATTGCTTTGGGCAATATGGCCATTTTCATGATATTGATTCTATTTATGAATATGGAATATTTTTCAATTGTTTGTGTCCTCTCTAATTCTCTCGAGCAGTGGTTTGTAGTTCTCTTGAAGAGGTCCTTCACTTCTCTTGTTAGCTGTATTCCTACGTATTTTATTCTCTTTGTAGCAACTGTGAGTGGGAGTTCATTCATGATTTCGCTCTCTGCTTTTCTGTTGTTGGTGTAGGAATACTAGTTATTTTTGCACGTTGATTTTGTATCCTGAGACATTGCTGCAGTTGCATATTAGCTTAAGGAGCTTTTGGGCTGAGAGGATGAGGTTTTCTAGGTATAGGATCATGTCATTTGCAAACGAAGACAATATGACTTCCTCTCTTTCTATTTGAATTCCTTTTTTTTTTTTTTTTTTAAGTTTGCCTTATTGTCCTGGCCAGAACTTCCAGTATTATGTTGAATAGGAATGATGAGAGAGGGCATCCTTGTCTTGTGCCAGTTTATAAGGGGAATGTTTGTAGCTTATGCCCATTCAGTATGACATTGGCTTTGGGTTTTCCATAGATGGTTCTTAATATTTTGAGTTATATTCATTCTTTCAATACCTAGTCTACTGAGAGATTTTAACATGAAAATTTTTTCGAAATGACTTTTCTGCATCTATTGAGATAATCATGTGGTTTTTGTCTTTAGTTCTGTTTATGTGATGAATCACATTGATTTGTGTATGGTGAAACCAACCTTGCATCCTGGGGATGAAGCCAAGTTGATCATAGTGGATAAGCTTTTTGATGTGCAGCTGGATTCAGTTTGCCAGTATTTTATTGAGGATTTTTGCATCGATGTTCATCAGAGATATTGGCCTGAAGTTTTCTTTTTTTGTTGTATTTCTGCCAGGTTTTGATATTAGGATGATGCTGGGTTCATAAAATGAATTGGGGAGGAGTCTCTTCTTTTCAATTGTTTGGAATAGTTTCAGTAGAAATGGTACCAGCTCTTCTTTCTACCTCTGGTAGAATGTTAGCTGTAAATTCATCTGGTCCTGGGCTTTTTTTGGTTAGTAGGCTATTCATTAGTTCTGCCTCCATTTCAGAACTCATTATTTGTTTATTCAGGGATTCAGTTTCTTCCTGGTTCAGTCTTGGGAGGGTGTTATATGTCCAATAATTCATCCATTTCTTCTAGATTTTCTAGTTTCTGTGCATAGAGGTGTTTATAGTATTCTCTGATGATTGTTTGTATTTCTGTGGGGTCCATGGTGATATCCCCCTTATCATTTATGATTGTATCTATTTGATTCTTCTTTTTTTTCTTTTTTACTAGTCTAGCTACTGGTTTATCTATTTTATTAATTTTTTCAAAAAATCAGCTCCTGGATTCATTGATTTTTTGAAGGTTTTTTTGTGTCTCTATCTCCTTCAGTTCTGCTCTAATCTTGGTTATTTCTTGTCTTCTGCTAGCTTTGGGGTTTGGTTGCTTTTGGTTCTCTTGTTCTTTTAGTTGGCATGTTAGGTTGTTGATTTGAGGTATTTCTAACTTTTTGATGTAGCCATTTAGTCCTATGGATTTCTCTCTTAACATGGCTTTAGCGTGCATCCCAGTATGTTGTCTCTTTGTTCTCATTAGTTTCTAAGAACTTCTTGATATCTGCCTTAATTCCATTATTTACCCAGGAGTCCTTCAGGAGCATGTTGTTCAATGTCTATGTGGTTGTGTAGTTTCAAGTGAGTTTCTTAATTTTGAGTTCTAATTTGATTGTGCTGTGATTTGAGAGACTGTTATGATTACAGTTCTTTTGCATTTGCTAAGGAGTGTTTTACTTTCGATTATGTGATTGATTTTACAGTAAGTGCCATGTGGTGATGAGAAGAATGTATATTCTCTTGATTTTGGGTGGAGATTTCTGTAGATATCTCTCAGGTCCACTTGATCCAGAGCTGAGTTCAAGTCCTGTATATCTTTATTCATTTTCTGTCCCAATGATTTGTCTAATATTGTCAGTGAGGTGTTAAAATCTCCCACTATTATTGTGTGGGAGTCTAAGTCTCTTTGTAGGTCTCTAAGAACCTGCTTTATGAATCTGGGTGCTCCTTTATCGGGTGCTTATATATTTAGGATAGTTAGCTCTTCTTGTTGAATTGAACCCTTTACCATTATGTAATGCCTTTCTTTGTCTTTTTTGATCTTTGGTGGTTTAAAGTCTGTTTTGTAAGAAACTAGGATTGCAACTCCAACTTTTTTTCTGTTTTCCATTTGCTTGGTAAATTTTTCTTCATCTCTTCCTTTTTTTATTTATTTTTTGTTTTTTTGGAGACAAGAGTCTCACTCTATTGCCCAGGCTGGAGTGCCATGGCATGATCTCGGCTCACTGCAACCTCTGCCTCCCAGGTTCAAGAGATTCTCTTGCCTCAGCCTTCCAAGTAGCTGGGATTACAGGCACATACCACCATGCTTGGCTAATTTTTTGTGTTTTTAGTAGAGACAGGATTTCACCATGTTGGCCAGGCTGGTCTTGAACTCTTGACCTCAAGTGATCTGCCCACCTTGGCCTCCCAAAGTGCTGGGATTACAGGCTTGAGTGATTGCTCCCAGCCATCCCTTTATTTTGAGCCTATGTGTCTTTGCACGTGAGATGGGTATCTTGAAGGCAGTATACCAATGGGTCTTGACTCTTTATTCATCTTGTCATTTGTGTCTTTTAATTGGGGCATTTAGCCTATATACATTTATCCTATTTACATTTAAGGTTAATATTGTTCTGTGTGAATTTGATCCTGTCATCATGATACTAGTTGGTTATTTTGCAGACTTTTTTATGTGGTTGCTTCATAGTGTTACTGATCTGTGTACTGATCTGTGTACTTCAGTTTTGGTAGTGGCTGATAATTGTTTTTCATTTTCATATTTAGTGCTTCCTTCAGGAGCTCTTGTGAGGCAGGCCTGGTGGTGATGTATTCCCTCAGCATTTGCTTGTCTGAAAAGGATCTTATTTCTCTTTTGCTTATGAAGCTTAGTTTGGCTGAATATGAAATTCTGGGTTGAAAATTCTTTTCTATAAGAATGTTGAATATTGGCCCCCAATCTCTTCTGGCTTGCAAGGTTTCCGCTGAAAAGTCTGCTGTTATTCTGATGGGCTTCCCTTTTAGGTGACCTGGCCTTTCCATCTGACTGCCTTAACATATTTTTTTACTTTCAGTTTGATCTTGGTGAATCTGATGATTATGTGTCTTGGGGCTGAGTTTCTCATAGAGTATCTTACTGGGGTTCTCTGGATTTCCTGAATTTGAGTGTTGGTCTGTCTTGTTAGGTTGAGGAAGTTCTCGTGGATGATATCCTGAAGTCTGTTTTCCAACTTGGTTCTGTTCTCCCGGTCTCTTTCAGGTATCTTAATCAGTTGTAGGTTCAGTCTTTTTATATAATCTCATATTTCTCAGAGATTTTGTTAGTCCCTTTTCCTTCTTTTTAGTCTGTTCTTGCCTGAATGTCTTTTTCAGAAAGATAGTCTTCAAGCTCTGCTATTTTTTCCTCCTCTTGGTCTATTCTGCTATTGATACTTGTGATTGCATTGTGAATTTCTTGTGTTGGATTTTTCACCTCCATCAGTTCAGTTATGATCCTTTATAAACTGGCTATTCTGTTTATCTGCACCTGTATTGTTTTATTATGATGGTTAGCTTCTTTGCATTGGGTTAGAACTTTCTCCTTTAGCACAACAAAGTTTGTTATTACCCACTTCTGAAGACTACTTCTGTCATTTCAGTCATCTCTGTCTCAGCCCAGTTCTGTGCCCTTGCTGCGAGATGTTGGGTTCATTTGAGGAGCAGAGACATTCTGGCTTTTTGAGTTTTCAGTGTTTTTACATTGATTTTTCTCATCTTTGTGGGCTATCTACCTTTGATCTTTGAGGTTGCTGACCTTCGAATGCGGTTTTTGTGGGGCCTCTTTTTGTTGATGTTGTTGTTGCTTTCTGTTTGTTTTTCCTTTTAACTGTCAGGCCACTCTTTCACAGGGCTGCTGCAGTTTGCTGGGGGTTCACTCCAGACCCTAGTTGCCTCACTGTCTCCTGCACCTGGAGGTATCACCAATGAAGGTTAAGAAACAGCAAAGATGGCAGCCTGCTTCTTCCTCTATGAGCTCCATCCCAGGAGGGCACTGACCTTATACTGGCCCATATACTCCTGTAGGTGGTGTCTGTAGGAGGTCTCACCCAGTCAGGAAGAATGGGATCAGGGACCCACTTAAAGAAGTAGTCTGGCTGCCCCTTCACAGAGCAGATGTGCTGTGTTTGGGGGAGCCCTCCTCATCTAGACCACCCAGACTCTCTAGAGCCAGCAGGCTGGAAAGGCATAGTCAGCTGAACCACAGAGACTATGGCCACCCCTTCCCCCTGGAAGCTCCATCCCAGAGAGAGATCAGAGTTCTGGTCTGGACCATCTGGAGTATCCAGAGACAGCAGGCTAGAATGGCCAACTCAAAGCATAGAGATGTGGCTGCTCCTTCCCCAAGGAACTCAGTCCGTTTCAGTCAGTCTCCAGCCTGCTGCTGTTGGCTGGCTTGAATTCCAAGCCAGTGGGTCTTAACTTGTGCGATGCTGTGAAAGTGGGGCCTGCAGAATGACACTGCTTGGCTCCCTGCCTACGGGAATGCATGAACCGATCTCCCATCTGGCAGGAATTCCTGGGGATAGGATATTCAAAACTCCTGGGTGTCCATATGTGCCCAAATGGCTGCTTCCCTGAGGCTCCACACAGCTCTGTGCTTTGGACCCAAGGCCCTGGTGGTGTGGGCTCATGAGGGGATCTCCTGATCCATGGTTTGCAAAGAGCCATGGGAAAAGCACGGTTTTCCAGGTGGGGCTGCACAATCACTCATCACTTCCCTTCGCTGGGGATGGGGTCTCCCCTGGCTACATGCCACTCCTGGGCGGGCCATCACCCCACCCTGCTTTTCCTTGCTCTCCGTGGGTCAAACTGTCTGCCTGGTCAGTCCCAACGTAAGAACCTGGATACCTCAGTTGAAAGTGCAGAATTCGCTTGCCGTTTTCATTCCTTTCCAGGAGAGCTGGGGACTGTAGCTGCCTCTAATCAGCAATCTTGGCCCTACCCCCTTCAATGAAAACACTTTTATTTTGTCTTAACATTTGATTGATAATTGGGATAGGTATAGAATCTTTGTCCTAACATCTTCCTACCTCAGCATTTTGAAGACTGATGTATCATATTTTTGCCAAGTCATTATGAAGTGAAAAGATGGCAAGGAAATTGAGGGCGTATGTAAAGGAATTTGAACTGATGAGTGAAAGAGAGAAGTTAATAAGGAAATTAGGAATAGTGAAAATGTGGTTTTCACTAGATAAACTTGTGGTTTCACAAGATAAAAAAAGGAACAAAGATTCATGACTATGTGAGCAGAGAATGATTGTTTTCTCTTTTATTTCAAATTCATTTATTTTTTAAATTGACATATAAAATTGTCTGCCTTTACTATGCACAACGTGATGTTTTGAAGACTATATACACTGTAGAATGGTTAAATCTAGCTAACAAATACATTGCCTCACATACTTATCATTTTTATGGTGAGAATGCTTAACATCCACTCTCTTAGCATTTTTTAAGAATATAATTTATCATCGTTAATTGTAGTTACCAAGCTGTACAATAGAACTCCCGAATGTATTCTTCCTATTTTTAAATATCCATTCTTTGACCAACATCTCCCAGAAGAGGATTATTTTGAATTCTTTGTCAGTCATTTCATAAATCTCCTTTCTTCTGGGTACACTGCAGGAGCTTTATTAGTTTCTTTTTGTGATGTCATATTTTCCTGATTTTTCATAATCCTTGTGTCTCTATGCATTTGAGGAGATGGTCACCTCTTCTAGCTTTTGCACATATTCTTTTCTGGTAGCAGACCTTTACTTTTACTGTAACCTGGGATTCTGGATGTCATTGGTTACAACCGTGGAGAGGCAGACCTTGGTGTTGGGTTCTCTAGTTGGGATTGGTTGCTTCCCATACTCTGAGGTCAAATGGTATAGCTGGCTGTGCTCTGTGGTCTAGTGAGACCACTGGCTGGACTCTAACATCAGGTGGGGATACTGGCTGGGTTCTGTGATTGTTTCTGATGGAGCAGGATTGTAGGTTGTCTTCCCTGGCTAGGCAGTATTTTTGTATGTTTGGAATCTGTATCATGTTTCCTGCAGTATGATGCTGTTGGCTAGTCTCTCTGGTGTAGCACCTCCGTGGGCCAGAATGAAGAGCAACCCCAAAGAATCATGTACTTATCACTGTGAGCCCCACCACTGTTTTTCATCTCCAACTGACCCCAGATGGCTTAACCCTACCAGCACTCCCAGTGATTCCTGTGTGATGAGACAGGAGTGAGCCTTTCACAAATGGTCCCAGAATGGTGGGGAAGTTAAATGTCTGCCTCTAATTCACCCCTACCGTACCAGAAACCATAGGCCCAGAGTAACTCTGCATGCAGTGCCACACCAGCCTGGGGTTATTCCCAATATAGTATATTCCCAATATAGTATAGTAAGTCACCACAGCCTCTGCCAGCTATATGCAGCAACTGATCTAGCAATTCCCATCCCATTTTTCCTCATCAACACTCACTCTGTTCTCAGACTCAAGCCTAATGGCTACGGGGGAAATGGCACCAAGTTTTGGCTGCTGCTTTAGGATATTTAAAAAATCATTAGTGACATCCTTCCTGCCTCTCTGGATGTTGTTCCTTAGCTGGGGCCACAACTGAATCTTTAGCCAGCCATTATGGTCTTGTTGCTTTTGTGTTACAGGACACGTGGTGAGTAAATCTTGTAGTAATGAACCCATTTCTATAAATACTAGGCCACAAGATGTGACCCCGGTCAGAAACAATATTGTGTGGTGATGCAGAAGATATTCTTCAAGCACAAGAATGTGGTGCTTTAGAATCACTGCAGACAGGCAAGGAAAATCCATACCTGGGATACACGAGGACAAATCATTGCTCCTTCAATGAATGAACAGTCCACTGTAATAAACCCATCTCCAGTTGACTGGCTAATCCAACAGGGGCATAATGCTATGGTGGAAGCTCATCACTGGCTTCTGTTGATGGCAGGTAGAGTGCCCTAGATATATAGAAAGCCAGATCAGTTTCAGAGGATAATTTACAGTCATTATCTATCTTTTGCACCAGGGAAACAAACAAGTTAAATGATTATGTGACATGCATCATTACTCCTACAATTTCAAACTTTAATGGTGACGCTAATATATGCAGTATGCAATTCCCTAAGGGATGCCATATTACTCTTCATTTATCATCTTGGGAGCAGTTCCAGGCACTTCCTCTTGGCCCTCCCTGTCAATAATATGTCTCACTCCATTGGTCAGCAGACAATACATGCTAATATTTCTATTCCAGGCATAATTCTGGGATTTGGAAAATAATAGTAGGACATATCTGAAGTTCTTTTGGATGTACTGTTAGATGAACTTGAAACAAGTTTCTTCTGACTACTTGACCTCCATAAGGCTGCACTTAGACCAGTAGATTAAGATGGTATTCAGTTTTTCAGGGTAACTTTAGTTCTGACTCAGAATCCAATAAGCCCCAGAAGTCCTAGCTATTTTCTTTTCCTGCATGCACAGTTATTCTAGTGAATAGCTACAGGTCCCTCTGTGGAAGGCTTGGAGGAATAGTCACAGTTTCATCTGTATGGCAGGTTCCTTCTTTAAAGGTACTCTCTTAGTTGAGAATCCCTGAGGTTGTGAATTGATTTAGGTCTGGGAATCTGCATCACAGCAACTCATGTTAAGTTGTTGCCACCAGACATAGATATCAAGAAAACCTTCAGTATGATGCTCATATATTTTATTTTTAGGGTCCCTGAAATAATTATCATAATCCTTGTAGGTCAAAACAGCTTTGATAATATGTAAGCCCCTTTAGCTTATGGTGGTAATTGCATCCACCTTGTCTCAGTTAAGCCATGCCACATGGCCTGTAACACTCCTGGTCCCAGTGTTCCTGTTGCAGCTGGGCGTGGTGGCTCATGCCTGTAATCCCAGCACTTTGGGAGGCTGAGGCATGTGGATCATTTGAGGGTCAGGAGTTTGAGACCAGCCTGGGCAACATGGTGAAACCCTGTCTCTACTAAAAATACAAAAATTAGCCAGGCATAGTGGTAGGTGCCTGTAATCTCAGCTATTTGAGAGGCTGAGGCAGGAGAATCACTTGAACCCAGGAGGTGGAGGTTGTAGTGAGCCAAGATCATGCCATTGCACTCCAAGCTAGGCAACAAGAGTGAAACTCCCAGATCCATTGCATTAATTATGTGCTACCGTCATCTCTAGTCTACAAAACAACAACCAGCAGAGATTTTTGATGATACTGGTGTGTCTTTCAGCAAAGCATTTCCAAGTGTCTTGAAGGAAATATCCTCCCAGCTGTCTTTGAATGTTTGATCAAGGTAGTTGCCCAACAGGTTTCACACAGTAGATTCCTTCAATATTACCATATTCCTGAAACTCAGCACTTTTTCACCATACAGTATGCCAGCAAAGCTCCATTATTTTGACCTTACTGACAGTAGGCTCCCGTTAAGTCTAACTTCAGTTAACATGACTCCTGCTTTTACTTGGCACATTAAATACAAAATCCCAGGTGAGTCATGATTAAAATAAATTTTTTCCAGTACAGCCTTCTATTTCATACTGTCTGATCAATCCTTTTCAAAATATAAATTATCCCCTTCCAGAGCAGTACACTGATACTTCTCCTTCAAGACCATGTTGAGAATTAATTCTTGATTTGGACCTAGAGGCAATGTGGGGTAGTGAGACTAATGTTCCAGCTATCTTCACTAAAACTTTTTTTTTTTTTTTTTAAATGCAGGAGCTCTCTCATTGTTTGGAGAGGGCTTCCTCTGCTGGCAAGGGAAGTAAAGAGATGTTATTCCAATTGTTTGCCTCCCAAGTTTCAGATTCTAATGCTTTTCCCACCAAATCTGATGCTTTTCCCACCAAATCTGGTGGGTTCCAGCCTGGTCCTCAGCCATGTCAATCCATGACTACACAAGAGTTACTTCATTGCTGCTGCAGAGGCTTTCTGATTCCCCGTTTGCATTTTCCATTGCTCATTTGCAGTATTCCCTTTCTATTCTTCATTATGTGCATCCTTTAGGGCTCTTATAAGAAATTAGTTGACCCCAAAATCTTTATTATCCCTATTGTCACCATAACAATTAAATGTCTTTATCTTCCTCCTCCTGCATCATATCCTATGCCAGCTTTGGTAATAATTTGAGAAATCATGATGTCATTTCATACCATGAATTACCAATGCCCCATTTCTTTTTCGCAAGGAAGTTATCTGTGTTACATATATGAACAACCTAATCCAATAGTGCCATCTGAAGGATCTGTTTTCTGTGGCTTCTTTTCATACCAGTCACTGTGTCAATGAGGTTCCTAGTAGGCAGCAGGGTGAGCACTTAAATTGGACAATTTGGTTAATGGCCATTTCATGAACTGGGGGTTGGAGGAGATGATATGGATTATCCAAAATGAGTTTTAGAGCTATTGTAAGAAGTTAGGTGAGTTGAAGATTCTGGTCCATATAACCAACAGTGTAATGTATATTTTCTTTATCAAAACAATTCTTTTGTATATTGATAGTAACTACCTAAGAATTATGTTAGGTGTCCAATTGTTAAATTATCACAAAGCTTGGCATACACTCAATATGCTTCTCTCTCAGTAAAACTTCATAAGAAGAGCTTCAGCTTCTCACCTGTTCAAGGATCCATATCTCCCTAATTCTCTTTCATTTGATACAATAAAATATTCATAACCAGAAAATTATTTTTTACCACCCTCTAGAGAATTATCTTTCCTTAGAATTTTCTTTGTTGTTATTATAGTACCCCAAGGAGATAACTCTGGAGGCATTTTCAGTTATTGTCACCCAGATGCTGGCACTCAGTCTGGGAATATCATATGATGATCCAAAGAAATGTCGATGTTCAGAATCCATCTGCATAATGAATCCAGAAGCTTTGTAAGTTTTAACAAAATATTTATTGCTTATGTTTATTTCATTTTAAATATTCAGAGTGTGAAAATTTACTATTTACGTAAAGCACAAATTAGCTATCAATGGGCCAAGTTCACTACAAAGTATAAACATGTAATTTTAAATGTAAAAGTAGTATTAAGTGTAAATTAAAGGCAATCAGGATAACAAATCCAATCTGCAAGATATATTAGCAAAAGAATATGAAAGCACTTAGTAAGGATCTTTAAAAATATTTCAGCAGAACATAATAAGTGGCCTTTGTTTTAGACAAGGTATTTTTGGTTTTGCTTTTAGAATAGTCTGATTTTATGAAAAAAAAAAAAAAAAACCCTAACATCCAAAAGAGTAAGAAGTCCTAGTTGGAGACAAATATATATATATAAATATATATATATATGTTTATATATATATTTGTGTGACTTTGGATAAATTACTTGACTTTGCCTAGGTTTACTTTTCTCATCTTTAAATGGGTATAATTATGCCTATTCTTTTATTTCACAGGGTGATATAAGAATAAAAGAAAAAAAGTGAAATAGGAAAGGGTTTTCTAAACTGTAGAGTTCTATAAGTATGTCATTGATTAGCTACAGTGATTTCTAAACTTATTAATCTTCCCCAAATGGTATATCAGACAAGAACTACAGCAGGTGTCATTAGCATTTTGTAGTTTTTCTGTTTGTAGATATGGCCTATGATGTGGGTAAGCCATTCATTACTGAAGAACAGTCAAAGGTCAAAAGTGAAAATAAGACATTAAATTTTGAAAACATATTATTTTTATGGGTACTCCTAAGCACCTCTTAAGGGTTAATTTTTATGTTCTAAAGATAACCCAAACTCAACATATATACCCATAAATATAGCTCAAACTCAACATATTTCATATATATATACACACATGCAATTATATTAAAAATTAGCTCTAAAAGGAATGTGTGTATATATGTATATATACACACCCAAACACACATACTCACACATATCCATATATGTATATATATAATTGATATGCATATGTCCATATAGATTGATAAATGGAATCTATCTATGTATCTATCTATGTATCTATGTATCTATCTATCTATCTATCTCTCTGTCTATCATCTATCTATCTATCCATTCATCTATCACAACAATATGAGAATAATTATTTTGGGCTCATTGTTCATATGGCCAGCTATTTTCAAGTATGCTAGGACAATATGTTTTGTGTAGGTCACCCAGAGCCTATGATTAATGATAATAAGATGAACAAATATTTACATTGTACTTACTATGTTCTAGAGACCATTCCAAGCACTTTACATGTATTAACTTATTGATTCTCACAATATCTCTACAGGACAGTTCCTATTATTCCCATTTTTACAGATGAGAAGCTAAGTTATAAAAAGGATAATTACTCGTGGTCAGATGGCTAGTTTGTGGCAGACTTGGGTTTTGATCCTGTATTAGTAAACCTTTAAGTTCATGTGGTATTTTATGTTTAAAATGCTTTCACATATAATCTCCAATTTCCTACAAATCTCTTGTGTATGAGTAGAGTATTATATTAATTTTTACAAAATCTAATAATAGCACACATGTATAACTCTTTTGCATATCCACAGTATATCTCACACATTATTCTATGTTAATTCTCAAAGAAAACACGTAATTAATTACATAATTCATTTTTTTCCCAATTTTTATTTATTTATTTATTTTTAAAAATTTTTTAAAAATTATTATTATACTTTAAGTTCTAGGGTACATGTGCATAATGTACAGGTTTGTTACATATGTATACTTGTACCATGTTGGTGTGCTGCACCCATCAACTCGTCAGCACCCATGAACTCGTCATTTACATCAGGTATAACTCCCAGTGCAATCCCTCCCCCCTACCCCCCATGATAGGCCCTGGTGTATGATGTTCCCCTTACCGAGTCCAAGTGATCTCATTGTTCATTTCCCACCTATGAGTGAGAACATGCGGTGTTTGGTTTTCTGTTCTTGTGATAGTTTGCTGAGAATTATGGTTTCCAGCTGCATCCATGTCCTTACAAAGGACACAAACTCATCCTTTTTTATGGCTGCATAGTATTCCATGGTGTATATGTGCCACATTTTCTTAATCCAGTCCATCACTGATGGGCATTTGGGTTGATTCCAAGTCTTTGCTATTGTGAATAGTGCCACAATAAACATATGTGTGCATGTGTCTTTATAGCAGCATGGTTCATAATCCTTTGGGTATATCCCCAGTAATGGGATGGCTGGGTCATATGGTACTTCTAGTTCTAGATCCTTGAGGAATTGCCATACTGTTTTCCATAATGGTTGAACTAATTTACAATCCGACCAATACTGTAAAAGTGTTGCTATTTCTCCACATCCTCTCCAGCACCTGTTGTTTCCTGACTTTTTAATGATTGCCATTCTAACTGGTGTGAGATGGTATCTCATTGTGGTTTTGATTTGCATTTCTCTGATGGCCAGTGATGATGAGCATTTTTTCATGTCTCTGTTGGCTGTATGAATGTCTTCTTTTGAGAAATATCTGTTCATATCCTTTGCCCACTTTTTGTTGGAGTTGTTTGTTTTTTTCTTGTAAATTTGTTTGAGTTCTTTGTAGGTTCTGGATATTAGCCCTTTGTCAGATGAGTAGATTGCAAAAATTTTCTCCCATTCTGTAGGTTGCCTGTTCACTCTAATGGTAGTTTCTTTTGCTGTGCAGAAACTCTTTAGTTTAATTAGATCCCATTTGTCAATTTTGGCTTTTGTTGCCATTGCTTTTGGTGTTTTAGACATGAAGTCTTTGCCCATGCCTATGTCCTGAATGGTATTACCTAGGTTTTCTTCTAGGGTTTTTATGGTATTAGGTCTAACATTTAAGTCTCTAATCCATCTTGAATTAATTTTTGTATAAGGAGTAAGGAAAGGATCGAGTTTCAGCTTTCTACTTATGGGTAGCCAATTTTCCCAGGACCATTTATTAAATAGGGAATCCTTTCCCCATTTCTTGTTTTTGTGAGGTTTGTCAAAGATTAGATGGCTGTAGATGTGTGGTATTATTTCTTAGGGCTCTGTTTTGTTCCATTGGTCTATATCTCTGTTTTGGTACCAGTACCATGCTGTTTTGGTTACTGTAGCCTTGTAGTATAGTTTGAAGTCAGGTAGCATGATGCCTCCAGCTTTGTTCTTTTGACTTAGGATTGTCTTGGCAATGCAGGCTCCTTTTTGGTTCCATATGAACTTTAAAGCAGTTTTTTCCAATTCTGTGAAGAAACTCATTGGTAGCTTGATGGGGATGGCATTGAATCTATAAATTACCTTGGGCAGTATGGTCATTTTCACTATATTGATTCTTCCTATCCATGAGCATGGTATGTTCTTCCATTTGTTTGTGTCCTCTTTTATTTCACTGAGCAGTGGTTTGTAGTTCTCCTTGAAGAGGTCCTTTACATCCCTTGTAAGTTGGATTCCTAGGTATTTTATTCTCTTTGAAGCAATTGTGAATGGAAGTTCATTCATGATTTGGCTCTCTGTTTGTCTGTTACTGGTGTATAAGAATGCTTGTGATTTTTGCACACTGATTTTGTATCCTGAGACTTTGCTGAAGTTTCTTATCAGCTTAAGGAGATTTTGGGCTGAGACAGTGGGGTTTTCTAAATATACAATCATGTCATCTGCAAACAGGGACAATTTGACTTCTTCTTTTCCTAACTGAATACCCTTGATTTCTTTCTCTTGCCAGATTGCCCTAGCCAGAACTTCCAACACTATGTTGAATAGGAGTGGTGAGAGAGGGCATCCCTGTCTTGTGCCAGTTTTCAAAGGGAATTTTTCCATTTTTGCCCATTTAGTATGATATTGGCTGTGGGTTTGTCATAAATAGCTCTTATTATTTTGAGGTACGTTCCATCAATACCAAATTTATTGAGCGTTTTTAGCATGAAGGGCTGTTGAATTTTGTCAAAAGCCTTTTCTGCATCTATTGAGATAATCATGTGGTTCTTGTCTTTGGTTCTGTTTATATGCTGGATTATGTTTATTGATTTGTGAATGTTGAACCAGCCTTGCATCCCAGGGATGAAGCCCACTTGATCATGGTGGATAAGCTTCTTGATGTGCTGCTGGATCCAGTTTGCCAGTATTTTATTGAGGATTTTTGCATCGATGTTCATCAGGGATCTGGTCTAAAATTCTCTTTTTTTGTTGTGTCTCTGCCAGACTTTGCTATCAGGATGATGTTGGCCTCATAAAATGAGTTAGGGAGGATTCTCTCTTTTTCTATTGATTGGAAGAGTTTCAGAAGGAATGGTACCAGCTCCTCCTTGTAACTCTGGTAGAATTCAGCTGTGAATCCATCTGGTCCTGAACTTTTTTTGGTTGGTAGGCTATTAATTATAGCCTCAATTTTAGAGCCTGCTATTGGTCTATTCAGGGATTCAGCTTCTTCCTGGTTTAGTCTTAGGAGAGTGTAAGTGTCCAGGAAATTATCCATTTCTTCTAGATTTTCTAGTTTATTTTTATAGAGGTGTTTATAGTATTCTCTGATGGTAGTTTGTATTTCTGTGGGGTCGGTGGTGATATCTCCTTTATCATTTTTTATTGCATCTATTTGATTCTTCTCTCTTTTCTTCTTTATTAGTCTTGCTAGTGGTCTATCAATTTTGTTGATCTTTTCAAAAAGCCAACTCCTGGATTCATTGATTTTTTGGAGGGTTTTTTGTGTCTCGATCTCCTTCATTTCTACTCTGATCTTCGTTATTTCTTGCCTTCTGCTAACTTTTGAATGTGTTTGCTCTTGCTTCTCTAGTTCTTTTAATTGTGATGGTAGGATGTCAATTTTAGATCTTTCCTGCTTTCTCTTGTGGGCATTTAGTGCTATAAATTTCCCTCTACACACTGCTTTAAATGTGTCCCAGAGATTCTGGTATGTTGTATCTTTGTTCTCATTGGTTTCAAAGATCATCTTTATTTCTGCCTTCATTTCGTTATGTACCCAGTAGTCATTCAGGAGCAGGTTGTTCAGTTTCCATGTAGTTGAGCGGTTTTGACTGAGTTTCTTAGTCCTGAGTTCTAGTTTGATTGCACTGTGGTCTGAGAGACAGTTTGTTATAATTTCTGTTCTTCTACATTTGCTGAGGAGTGCTTTACTTCCAATTATGTGGTTAATTTTGGAATAAGTGTGAAGTGGTGCTGAGTAGAAAGTATATTCTGTTGATTTGGGGTGGAGAGTTCTGTAGATGTCTATTAGGTCTGCTTGCTGCAGAGTTGAGTTCAATTCCTGGATATCCTTGTTAACTTTCTGTCTCGTTGATCTGTCTAATGTTGACAGTGGGGTATTAAAGTCTCGCATTATTATTGTATGGGAGTCTAAGTCTCTTTGTAAGTCTCTAAGGACTTGCTTTATGAATCTGGGTGCTCCTGTATTGGGTGCATATATATTTAGGATAGTTAGCTCTTCCTGATGAATTGACCCCTTTACCATTATGTAATGGCCTTCTTTGTCTCTTTTGATCTTTGATGGTTTAAAGTCTGTTTTATCAGAGACTAGGATTGCAACCCCTGCTTTTTTTTGTTCTCCATTTGCTTGGTAGATCTTCCTCCATCCCTTTATTTTGAGCCTAAGTATGTCTCTGCATGTGAGATGGGTCTCGTGAATACAGCAAACTGATGGGTTTTGGCTCTTTATCCAGTTTGCCAGTCTGTGTCTTTTAATTGGAGCATTTAGTCCATTTACATTTAAGGTTAATATTGTTATGTGTGAACTTGATCCTGCCATTATGATATTAACTGGTTATTTTGCTCGTTAGTTGATGCAGTTTCTTACCAGCCTCGAAAGTCTTTACATTTTGACATGTTTTTGCAATGGCTGGTACCAGTTGTTCCTTTCCATGTTTAGTGCTTCCTTCAGGGTCTCTTGTAAGGCAAGGCTGGTGGTGACAAAATCTCTAAGCATTTGCTTATCTGTAAAGTATTTCATTTCTCCTTCACTTATGAAACTTAGTTTGGCTGGATATGAAATTCTGGGTTTAAAATTCTTTTCTTTAAGAATGTTGAGCGGGGCGGAGCAAGATGGCCGAATAGGAACAGCTCCAGTCTCCAATTCCCAGTGCGAGCGACACAGAAGACCGGTGATTTCTGCATTTTCAACTGACGTACTGGGTTCATCTCACTGGGGAGTGCCGGACGATCGGTGCTGGTCAGCTGCTGCAGCCTGACCAGCGAGAGCTGAAGCAGGGCGAGGCATTGCCTCACCTGGGAAGTGCAAGGGGGAAGGGAATCCCTTTTCCTAGCCAGGGGTACTGAGACACACAACACCTGGAAAATCGGGTAACTCCCACCCCAATACTGCGCTTTAAGCAAACAGGCACACCAGGAGATCATATCCCACACCTGGCCGGGAGGGTCCCACACCCACGGAGCCTCCCTCATTGCTAGCACAGCAGTCTGTGATCTACCGGCAAGGCAGTAGCGAGGCTGGGGGAGGGGCGCCCACCATTGCTGAGGCTTAAGTAGGTAAACAAAGCTGCTGGGAAGCTCGAACTGGGTGGAGCTCACAGCAGCTCAAGGAAACCTGCCTGTCTCTGTAGACTCCACCTCTGGGGACAGGGCACAGTAAACAATAACAAACTCAGCCGAAACCTCTGCAGACGCAAACGACTCTGTCTGACAGCTTTGAAGAGAGCAGCGGATCTCCCAACACAGAGGTTGAGATATGAGAAGGGACAGACTCCCTGCTCAAGTGGGTCCCTGACCCCTGAGTAGCCTAACTGGGAGACATCCCCCACTAGGGGCAGTCTGACAACCCACACCTCACAGGGTGGAGTACACCCCTGAGAGGAAGCTTCCAAAGCAAGAATCAGACAGGTACACTCGCTGTTCAGAAATATTCTATCTTCTGCAGCCTCTGCTGCTGATACCCAGGCAAACAGGGTCTGGAGTGGACCTCAAGCAATCTCCAACAGACTTACAGCTGAGGGTCCTGACTGTTAGAAGGAAAACTATCAAACAGGAAGGACACCTACACCAAAACCCCATCAGTACATCACCATCATCAAAGACCAGAGGCAGATAAAACCACAAAGATGGGGAAAAAGCAGGGCAGAAAAGCTGGAAATTAAAAAAATAAGAGCACATCTCCCCCGGCAAAGGAGCGCAGCTCATCGCCAGCAACGGATCAAAGCTGGACGGAGAATGACTTTGATGAGATGAGAGAAGAAGGCTTCAGTATATCAAATTTCTCAGAGCTGAAGGAGGAATTACGTACCCAGCGCAAAGAAACTAAAAATCTTGAAAAAAAAGTGGAAGAATTGATGGCTAGAGTAATTAATGAGGAGAAGGTCATAAACGAAATGAAAGAGATGAAAACAATGACACGAGAAATACGCGACAAATGCACAAGCTTCAGTAACCGACTCGATCAACTGGAAGAAAGAGTATCAGCGATTGAAGATCAAATGAATGAAATGAAGCGAGAAGAGAAACCAAAAGAAAAAAGAAGAAAAAGAAATGAACAAAGCCTGCAAGAAGTATGGGATTATGTGAAAAGACCAAATCTACGTCTGATTGGGGTGCCTGAAAGTGAGGGGGAAAATGGAACAAAGTTGGAAAACACTCTTCAGGATATCATCCAGGAGAACTTCCCCAACCTAGTAGGGCAGGCCAACATTCAAATCCAGGAAATACAGAGAACGCCACAAAGATACTCCTCGAGAAGAGCAACTCCAAGACACATAATTGCCAGATTCACCAAAGTTGAAATGAAGGAAAAAATCTTAAGGGCAGCCAGAGAGAAAGGTCGGGTTACCCACAAAGGGAAGCCCATCAGACTAACAGCAGATCTCTTGGCAGAAACTCTCCAAGCCAGAAGAGAGTGGGGGCCAATATTCAACATTCTTAAAGAAAAGAATTTTAAACCCAGAATTTCATATCCAGCCAAACTAAGTTTCATAAGTGAAGGAGAAATAAAATCCTTTACAGATAAGCAAATGCTTAGAGATTTTGTCACCACTAGGCCTGCCTTACAAGAGACCCTGAAGGAAGCACTCAACATGGAAAGGAACAACCGGTACCAGCCATTGCAAAAACATGCCAAAATGTAAAGGCCATCGAGGCTAGGAAGAAACTGCATCAACTAACGAGCAAAATAACCAGTTAATATCATAATGGCAGGATCAAGTTCACACATAACAATCTTAATCTTAAATGTAAATGGACTAAATGCTCCAATTAAAAGAAACAGACTGGCAAACTGGATAAAGAGTCAAGACCCATCAGTCTGCTGTATTCAGGAGACCCATCTCACACGCAGAGACATACATAGGCTCAAAATAAAGGGATGGAGGAAGATTTACCAAGCAAATGGAGAACAAAAAAAAGCAGGGGTTGCAATACTAGTCTCTGATAAAACAGACTTTAAACCATCAAAGATCAAAAGAGACAAAGAAGGCTATTACATAATGGTAAAGGGATCAATTCAACAGGAAGAGCTAACTATCCTAAATATATATGCACCCAATACAGGAGCACCCAGATTCATAAAGCAAGTCCTTAGAGACTTACAAAGAGACTTAGACTCCCATACAATAATAATGGGAGACTTCAACACTCCACTGTCAACATTAGACAGATCAACGAGACAGAAAGTTAACAAGGATATCCAGGAATTGAACTCATTTCTGCAGCAAGCAGACCTAATAGACATCTATAGAACTCTCCACCCCAAATCAACAGAATATACATTCTTCTCAGCACCACATCGTACTTACTCCAAAATTGACCACGTAATTGGAAGTAAAGCACTCCTCAGCAAATGTACAAGAACAGAAATTATAACAAACTGTCTCTCAGACCACAGTGCAATCAAACTAGAACTCAGGACTAAGAAACTCAATCAAAACCGCTCAACTACATGGAAACTGAACAACCTGCTCCTGAATGACTACTGGGTACATAACGAAATGAAGGCAGAAATAAAGATGTTCTTTGAAACCAATGAGAACAAAGATACAACATACCAGAATCTCTGGGACACATTTAAAGCACTGTGTAGAGGGAAATTTATAGCACTAAATGCCCACAAGAGAAAGCAGGAAAGATCTAAAATTGACACTCTAACATCGCAATTAAAAGAACTAGAGAAGCAAGAGCAAATACATTCGAAAGCTAGCAGAAGGCAAGAAATAACTAAGATCAGAGCAGAACTGAAGGAGATAGAGACACAAAAAACCCTCCAAAAAATCAATGAATCCAGGAGTTGGTTTTTTGAAAAGATCAACAAAATTGATAGACCACTAGCAAGACTAATAAAGAAGAAAAGAGAGAAGAATCAAATCGACACAATTAAAAATGATAAAGGGGATATCACCACCGACCCCACAGAAATACAAACTACCATCAGAGAATACTATAAACACCTCTACGCAAATAAACTGGAAAATCTAGAAGAAATGGATAATTTCCTGGACACTTACACTCTTCCAAGACTAAACCAGGAAGAAGTTGAATCCCTGAATAGACCAATAGCAGGCTCTGAAATTGAGGCAATAATTAATAGCCTACCAACCAAAAAAAGTCCAGGACCAGATGGATTCACAGCTGAATTCTACCAGAGGTACAAGGAGGAGTTGGTACCATTCCTTCTGAAACTCTTCCAATCAATAGAAAAAGAGGGAATCCTCCCTAACTCATTTTATGAGGCCAACATCATCCTGATACCAAAGCCTGGCAGAGACGCAACAAAAAAAGAGAATTTTAGACCAATATCCCTGATGAACATCGATGCAAAAATCCTCAATAAAATACTGGCAAACCGGATTCAGCAACACATCAAAAAGCTTATCCACCATGATCAAGTGGGCTTCATCCCTGAGATGCAAGGCTGGTTCAACATTCACAAATCAATAAACATAATCCAGCATATAAACAGAACCAAAGACAAGAACCACATGATTATCTCAATAGATGCAGAAAAGGCTTTTGACAAAATTCAACAGCCCTTCATGCTAAAAACGCTCAATAAATTCGGTATTGATGGAACGTACCTCAAAATAATAAGAGCTATTTATGACTAACCCACAGCCAATATCATACTGAATGGGCAAAAACTGGAAAAATTCCCTTTGAAAACTGGCACAAGAGAGGGATGCCCTCTCTCACCACTCCTATTCAACATAGTGTTGGAAGTTCTGGCTAGGGCAATTAGGCAAGAGAAAGAAATCAAGGGTATTCAGTTAGGAAAAGAAGAAGTCAAATTGTCCCTGTTTGCAGATGACATGATTGTATATTTAGAAAACCCTATTGTCTCAGCCCAAAATCTCCTTAAGCTGATAAGAAACTTCAGCAAAGTCTCAGGATACAAAATTAATGTGCAAAAATCACAAGCATTCTTATACACCAGTAACAGACAAACAGAGAGCCAAATCATGAATGAACTTCCATTCACATTTGCTTCAAAGAGAATAAAATACCTAGGAATCCAACTTACAAGGGATGTAAAGGACCTCTTCAAGGAGAACTACAAACCACTGCTCAGTGAAATAAAAGAGGACACAAACGAATGGAAGAACATACCATGCTCATGGATAGGAAGAATCAATATCGTGAAAATGGCCATACTGCCCAAGGTAATTTATAGATTCAATGCCATCCCCATCAAGCTACCAATGAGTTTCTTCACAGAATTGGAGAAAACTGCTTTAAAGTTCATATGGAACCAAAAAAGAGCCCGCATCTCGAAGACAATCCTAAGTCAAAAGAACAAAGCTGGAGGCATCACGCTACCTGACTTCAAACTATACTACAAGGCTACAGTAACCAAAACAGCATGGTACTGGTACCAAAACAGAGATATAGACCAATGGAACAGAACAGAGTTCTCAGAAATAATACCACACATCTACAGCCATCTGATCTTTGACAAACCTGAGAGAAACAAGAAATGGGGAAAGGATTCCCTATTTAATAAATGGTGCTGGGAAAATTGGCTAGCCATAAGTAGAAAGCTGAAACTGGATCCTTTCCTTACTCCTTATATGAAAATTAATTCAAGATGGATTAGAGACTTAAATGTTAGACCTAATACCATAAAAATCCTAGATGAAAACCTAGGTAGTACCATTCAGGACATAGGCGTGGGCAAAGACTTCATGTCTAAAACACCAAAAGCAACGGCAGCAAAAGCCAAAATTGACAAATGGGATCTCATTAAACTAAAGAGCTTCTGCACAGCAAAAGAAACTACCATCAGAGTGAACAGGCAACCTACAGAATGGGAGAAAATTTTTGCAATCTACTCATCTGACAAAGGGCTAATATCCAGAACCTACAAAGAACTCAAACAAATTTACAAGAAAAAAACAAACAACCCCATCAAAAAGTGGGCAAAGGATATGAACAGACATTTCTCAAAAGAAGACATTCATACAGCCAACAGACACATGAAAAAATGCTCATCATCACTGGCCATCAGAGAAATGCAAATCAAAACCACAATGAGATACCATCTCACACCAGTTAGAATGGCGATCATTAAAAAGTCAGGAAACAACAGGTGCTGGAGAGGATGTGGAGAAATAGGAACACTTTTACACTGTTGGTGGGATTGTAAACTAGTTCAACCATTATGGAAAACAGTATGGCGATTCCTCAAGGATCTAGAACTAGATGTACCATATGACCCAGCCATCCCATTACTGGGTATATACCCAAAGGACTATAAATTATGCTGCTATAAGGACACATGCACACATATGTTTATTGTGGCACTATTCACAATAGCAAAGACTTGGAATCAACCCAAATGTCCATCAGTGACAGACTGGATTAAGAAAATGTGGCACATATACACCATGGAATACTATGCAGCCATATAAAAGGATGAGTTTGTGTCCTTTGTAGGGACATGGATGCAGTTGGAAACCATCATTCTTAGCAAACTATCACAAGAACAGAAAACCAAACACCGCATGTTCTCACTCATAGGTGGGAACTGAACAATGAGATCACTTGGACTCAGGAAGGGGAACATCACACACCGGGGCCTATCATGGGGAGGGGGGAGGGGGGAGGGATTGCATTGGGAGTTATACCTGATGTAAATGATGAGTTGATGGGTGCAGCACACCAACATGGCACAAGTATACATATGTAACAAACCTGCACGTTATGCACATGTACCCTACATCTTAAAGTATAATAATAATAAATAAATTAAAAAAAAAAAAAAAGAATGTTGAATATTGACCCCCACTCTCTTCTGGCTTGTAGAGTTTCTGCCGAGAGATCTGCTGTTAGTCTGATGGGCTTCCCTTTGTGGGTAACCCGACCTTTCTCTCTGGCTGCCCTTAAGATTTTTTCCTTCATTTCAACTTTGGTGAATCTGGCAATTATGTGTCTTGCAGTTGCTCTTCTTGAGGAGTATCTTTGTGGCGTTCTCTGTATTTACTGATTTTGAGTGTTGCCCTGCCCTACTAGGTTGGGGAAGTTCTCCTGGATGATATCCTGAAGAGTGTTTTCCAACTTTGTTCCATTTTCCCTCTCACTTTCAGGCACCCCAATCAGACGTAGATTTGGTCTTTTCACATAATCCCATACTTCTTGCAGGCTTTGTTCATTTCTTTTTCTTCTTTTTTCTTTTGGTTTCTCTTCTCGCTTCATTTCATGCAGTTGATACTGACTCGCTGATACTCTTTCTTCCAGTTGATCGAGTTGGTTACTGAAGCTTGTGCATTTGTCATGTATTTCTCGTGTCATGGTTTTCATCTCTGTCAGTTCTTTTATGGCCTTCTCTGCATTAATTATTCTAGTTATCAATTCTTCCACTCTTTTTTCACGATTTTTAGTTTCTTTGTGCTGGGTACGTAATTCCTCCTTTAGCTCTGAGAAGTTTGATATACTGAAGCCTTCTTCTCTCATCTTGTCAGTCAGTCTCCGTCCAGCTTCGATCCGTTGCTGGTGATGAGCTGCGTTCCTTTGCAGGGGGATATGCGCTCTTATTTTTTGAATTTCGTTTTTCTGCCCTGCTTTTTCCCCATCTTTGTGGTTTTATCTGCCTCTGGTCTTTGATGATGGTGACGTACTGATGGGGTTTTGGTGTAGGTGTCCTTCCTGTTTGATAGTTTTCCTTCTGACAGTCAGGACCCCAGTCAGCTGTAGGTCTGTTGGAGATTGCTTGAGGTCCACTCCAGACCCTGTTTGCCTGGGTATCAGCAGCAGAGGCTGCAGAAGATAGAATATTGCTGAACAACGAGTGTACCTGTCTGATTCTTGCTTTGGAAGCTTCCTCTCAAGGGTGTACTCCACTCTGTGATGTGTGGGGTATAGTGGGGCATGTCTCCCAGTTAGGCTACTCACGGGTCAGGGACCCACTTGAGCAGGCAGTCTGTCTGTTCTCAGATCTCAACCTCCATATTGGGAGATCCACTGCTCTCTTCAAAGCTGTCAGACAGAGTCGTTTGCGTCTACAGAGGTTTCTGCTGCTTTTGTTGTTGTTGTTTTTGTTGTTTAGCTGTGCCCTGTCCCCAGAGGTGGAGTCTACAGAGACTGGCAGGCCTCCTTGAGCTGCTGTGAGCTCCACCCAGTTTGAGCTTCCCAGCGGCTTTGTTTACCTACTTAAGCCTCAGCAATGGCAGGCACCACTCCCCCAGCCTTGCTGCTGCCTGCTGTGCTAGCAGTGAGGGAGGCTCCCTGGGCATGGGACCCTCCTGGCCAGGTGTGGGATATAGTCTCCTGGTGTGCCCGTTTGCTAAGACCCTTGGTAAAGCGCAGTATTGGGGTGGGAGTTACCCGATTTTCCAGGTGTTGTGTGTCTCAGTTCCCCTGGTTAGGAAAAAGGATTCCCTTTCCCCTTGTGCTTCCCAGGTGAGGCGATGCCTCGCCCTGCTTCAGCTCTCGCTGGTCGGGCTGCAGCAGCTGACCAGCACCGATTGTCCCACAATCCCTAGCGAGATGAACCCGGTACCTCAGTTGAAAATGCAGAAATCACCTGTCTTCTGTGTTGCTCGAGCTGGGAGCTGGAGACTGGAGCTGTTCCTATTCGGCCATCTTGTTCCGTCCCTACATATTTCAATTTAATGTGTTTATTAAAAAGCCTTGGAGTATAAGTAGCCAAAGTGATCTACTTTTACTTGATACACAGTTAATTAATAGGTACGCTTTAGCAGGTGTCAGTATTACCAGCAGTGATTTATTGGGTACCTATTAAAAGTCAGATAATTGAATTAGATACTTCACTTATTTAATTATACTTAATTCTCACAGCCTCACCTATCTATGAGGTAGACAGGCATTATCCCTATTATGCAGATGAAACTACTAAGACTTAGATAATTTAATCACTTTGCCTAACTATGTCCTCATAAGTCATAGGGTTGGTATTAGTCAACAAGTTTATCTAATTTCAAAGCCTTGTTTCATTCTATAGTCTACACTTCCTTCATATAGAAGACTTAATATATTGGCATTCACTTAAACTAAGTAGCAAGAAAATATTAGTAACATGTATTTGTAGTAAATTCATTTTTATACTTAAGCACTCCTTCCATGATATCTTTTTTTTGGGTAAAACTATGTCTAAATGTATTTTTATTGTTGAAAAAATTCTACTGATACATAATAATTATACATATTTATTGGGTACATGTGATATTTTCATATCTGTATACCTGTGTAATGATCAAATCAGGGTAGTTAGAATATCCATCCTCTCAAACATTTATCATTTCTTTGTGTTGAAGACATCAAATCTCCTCTTCTAGCTATTTTGAAATATACAATAAGTTACCATTAATTACAGTTACCCTACTTTGCTATTGAACACTAGAAATTATTCTATCTAACTGTGTCTACTTATTAACTAACCTCTCTTCATTCCCCTACCCACTCTTCCCAGTCTCTGGAAAGTATCATTCTACTCTCTCTCTCTCTTTTTTTTTTTTTTTTTTGAGATGGAGTCTCACTCTGTTGCCCAGGCTGGAGTGCAGTGTTGCAATCTTGGCTCACTGCAAGCTCCACCTCCCAGGTGCACGGGATTCTCCTGCCTCAGCCTCCCGAGTAGCTAGGACTATAGGCACCTGCCACCACACCCGGCTAATTTTGTTTTTGTATTTTTAGTAGAGATGGGGTTTCACCATGTTAGCTGGGATGGTCTCGATCTCCTGACCTCGTGTTCCACCTGCCTCGGCCTCCCAAAGTGCCTACTCTATATCTTTATGAATTAAACTTTTAAAGTCCTGCACATGATTGAGAATTGTGATATTTGTCTTTCTGTGCCTGACTTTTTCCACTTAACCTAATGACCTCCTGTTCCATTCATGTTGTTACAAATGAAAAAACCTCATTATTTTCTATGGCTGAATAGTATTCCATTGTGATGTATACCACATTTTCTTTACCCATTCATCCATTGATTCACACTTAGGTTTATTCCATGTTTTGTCTATTGTGAATAGTGCTGCAATAAACATGAAGGTTCAGGTATCTTTCTAATATACTGATTTCCTTTACTTTGGATAAATACCAAGTACAAAGATTGCTGGTTTGTATTGTAGTTCTAGTTCTAGTGTTTTGAGAAACCTCCACAATACTTCCTATCAAGGCTGTATGAATTTACATTCCCACTAACAGCGTATGAGTTGCCTTTTCTCAACATCATTGCCAGTATTTGTTAGTTTGTATGTTGCTTGATAATAGCCATTCTAACTGGGGTGAGATCATATCTCATGGTGGTTTTGATTTAAAAATTTCCAGTGATTACTGATGCTGAATATTTTTTCATGTCAGAAAAGACAGCAGGTTGGCAATTTGTATGTCTTCCTTTGAGAAATGTCTATTCAAATCCTTTGCCCACTTTTAAGTGGGATTATTTGTGTGTGTGTGTGTGTGTTTAAACTTTAATTTTAGGTTCAGTTGTACCTGTGCAGGTTTGTTATAAAGGTAAACTTGAGTCATGGGGGTTTGTTGTACAGATTATTTTGTCACCCATGTACTAATCCTGGCACCCAATAGTTGTTTTTTTCTGATCCTCTCCCTCCTCCCACCTTCCACCCTCAAGTAGGACTCAGTGTCTGTTGTTCCTCTGTATGTGTCTATGTGTTCTCATCCTTTAGCTCCAAGATATGTGGTATTTAGTTTTCTCTTCCTGTGTTAGTTTGCTAAAGATAGTGTCCTCTAGCTCCATCCATTGTCCTGCAAAAAACATGATATCATTCTTTTTATGGTTGCATAGTATTCCATGGTGTGTATGTGCCGCATTGTCTTTATCTGGTCTACCAATGATGAGTATTTAGGTTGACTTCATGTCTTTGCCGTTGTGAATAGTGCTGCAATGAACATTATACGTGCATGAGTCTTTATGATAGAACGATTTATATTCGTTTGGGTATATACCTAGTAATCACATTGCAGGATTGAATGGTAGTTCTATTTTTAGCTTTTTGAGGAATCACCAGTGTTTTCTACAATGGTTGACCTAATTTACACTCCCACCAACAGTGTATAAGTGTTCCTTTTTCTCCACAACCTCACCAGCATTTGTTTTTTTTTTGACTTTTTAATAAGCATTCGGATTGGTATGAGATGGTATCTCATTGTAGTTTTGATGTGCATTTCTCGAATAATCAGTGGTATTGAGCTTTTTTTTCATACGCTTGTTGGCTGCATGTATGTCTTCTTTTAAAAAGTGCCTATTCATGTCCTTTTCCCACTTTTTGATAGGGTTTTTTGTTTTTTTTCTTGTAAATTTGTTTAGGTTCCTTATAGATACTGGATATTAGACCTTGGTCAGATACATAGTTTGAAAATATTTTCTCCTGTTCTGTAAGCTGTTTGTTTACTCTGTTGATTGTTTCTTTTGCTGTGTAGAAGCTCTTTAGTTTAATCAGATTCCATTTGTCAATTTTTATTTTTGTTGTAATCGATTTTGGAGTCTTCATCATGAAATGTTTGCCAGTTCCTATGTACAGAATGATTATTGCCTAGGTTGTCTTCCAAGGTTTTTACATGTTGGGCTTTACATTTAAGTCTTTAATCAATCTTGACTTGATTTATGTATATGATGTAAAGAAGGAGTTTCAGCAGGAATGGTAGCAGGTCTTCTTTTTCCATCTGGTAGAATTTGGCTGTGACTCCATCTGGTCTTGGGTTTTCTCTTTCGGTTAGTTGGCTATTTATTATTGATTAAATTCCAGAACTTGTTATTGGTCTTTTCAGGTAGTTAATTTCTTGCTAGTTCAGTCTTAGGAGATTGTATGTGTTCCAGAATTTATTCATTTCTTCTAGATTTCCTAGCTTGTGTGCCTAGAGGTGTTTGTGGTAGTCTGTGATGGTTATTAGAATTTCTGTGGGGTCAGTGTAACATCCCCTTTGTCATTTCTAACCTTTACCATTATGTAATGCCCTTCTTTGTCTTTTTTTATCTTTGTCCGTTCAAAGTCTGTTTTGTCTGAAATTAGGACTGCAACACCTGCTTTTTTCTGTTCTCCATTTGCTTGGTCGATTTTTCTCCATTCTTTTATTTTGAGCCTATGGATGTCATTGTATGTGAGACGGTTTTCTTGAAGATAGCATATCATTGGGTCTTATTTCTTTTTCTAGCTTATCACTCCATGTCTTTTAATTGGGACATGTAGCCTGTTTACATTAAAGGTCAGTTTTTATATGTGTGAATTTGATCCTACCATCGTGTTGTTAGCTGGTTATTTTGCAGACTTGTTTTTTGTGTGGTTGCTTTATAGTGTCACTGCTCTGTATATTTCAGTGTGTTTTTGTAGTGGCTGGTAATGGTCTTTTCTTTCCACATTTAGTGCTTCTCTCAGGAGCTCTTGTAAGGCACATCTGATAGTAACTAATGCCCTCAGCATTTGCTTGTCTGATGTCTTTGTTGATTTTCTGTCTAGATGATCTGTCCAGTGCTTCAAGTGGAGTGTTGAAGTCAACAACTATTATTGTATTGGGGTCCATTTCTCTGTTTAGTTCTAATAATGTTTGTTTTATATATCTGGGTGTTCCAGTGTTTGGTGCATATATATTTATAATTTTTATATACTCTTGCTGAATTGTTCTCTTTATCATTGGAGACTTTTTTCTTTTTATGTGTTTTGTCCTATAATCTATTTTTTTTCTGACATAAATAGTGAGTGTAGCTACCCTTTCATGCTTTTGGTTTCTGTTTGCCCAGAATGTTTTTTTTTTTCCTTTTCCTTCACTTTTGATCTACATGTCTTTACAATGTAAGTGAAGTTTTGTAGGCAGCATATATATTTTTAAATCCTTTCAGCCAATCTATATTTTTCAATTTAGGAATTTAAGCCATTTATATTTTAGATTATTATTGATAGATTAGGACTTACTCCTGTCATTTGTCAATGTTTTGTGATTGTTTGATATATTCTTTCTTTCATTCTTCTTTTTTTTTTTAGGCAGGGTCTCACTTTGTCACTCAGGCTGGAGTAAAGTGGTGTGATCTTGGCTCACTGAAACCTCTACCTCCTGAGTTCAAATGATTCTCCTGCCTCAGCACCCCAAGTAGCTGGGACTAAAGGTGTGCACCACCATGCCTGGCTAATTTTTGTATTTTTAGTGGAGATGGGGTTTCACCATGTTGGCCATGCTGGTCTCGAACTCCTGACCTCAGGTGATCCACCCACCTCAGCATTCCAAAGTGCTGGGATTACAGGCTTGAGCCGCTGCTCTCAGCCTTTCTTCCTCTTTTATTATATACCTTTACATTAGATAATTTGGGTCGTGAGAACATTTAACATTTTATTATTTTTTTCTCTTCTCCTTTTCTCTTCTCATCTGTTCCATCAGTGAGTTGTATACTTGTATGTGTTTTCATGATGGTAGCTATTCTCCTTTTACTTCCTGGTTTAGGATTCTCTTAAGCATTTCTTATAGGACTAGTCTAGTGGTGACAAATTCCTCGTTTTTTTTTCTTGTCTGGAAAAGACATTTTATTTCTCCTTCATTTTTGAAGGATAGCTTTGCATATAGTATTCTTGGCTGATAGTTGTTTTCTTGCAGTACTTTCAATATGTACTTTCATTCTCTCCTGGCCTATAAGGTTTCTGCTGAGAAATCTGCTGTTATTCTCATGGGTATTCCTTTATATGTGACTTGACATTTTTCTCTTTCTGTTTTTAGAATTCTCTGTTTGTTTTCTACTTTTGATAGTTTGACTATATATGTGCTTTGAACAAGACCTTTTTGGTTGAATATATTTCGAGATCTTTTGTTACCTGTATCTTGACGTCTATATGTCTTGCAAAACTTTGGAGAGTTTCAGCTATTATTCCTTACATAAGTCTTCTGTGCCTTTACATCTCTTCTTCTTCTAGTCCCAAAATTTGAATATTTGGTTCCTGTATGGTGTTTCATATGTCATGTAGGCTTTCTGTCATATATGTATATAATTTGTCTGATCAGGTTATTTAAAAAGCTCTATCTTCAAGTTCAGAAATTCTTTCTTATGATTGATCTGGTCTATTGTGGAAACTTTCTTTTGTATTTTTAATTTTATTTATTGAAATAATCAATTTCAAGATCTCTGTTTAGTTCTTTCTTATGATATCTATCTCTTTGTTAAATTTCTCATTGAAATTATGAATTGTTTTCCTGATTTCTTTGTATTATTTATCTGTGCTCTGTTTTGTCTCACTAAGTTTCTTTATTATCATTATTTTGAATTATTTTTCAGACATTTCATAGATTTCTTTTTGTTTTGGCTCTGTTACTGCATAATTTTTGTATTCCTTTAGAGGTATATTTTTTCTTTCTTTTTTCATGCTTTTTTATGTCTTTACATTAATATCGGCACATCTGGTGTATCAGTTGCTTCTTACAATTTTATGAATTGACTTTAATGGGGAAATACTTTTCCCTATAGATGTATTTATAGATGTATCCAGGTGACATGCTCAGGTGCCAGCAGTGGTGGCAGTTGGTAGAATGGACCTGTTCTCAGGTCTCCAGATGGCGTGCATGGGCACTGAAGTCAGCAGGTGGGGCAAGCTTGTCCTCAGGCCCCAGAACAGCATGTTATCAGGCCAGTCCCAAGTCCCTCTGAAGGTAGATGCAGATACACAGTGACCTTGACATTGGAGGGTTCTAGCTTGCCGTCAGTTGCAGCAGCCCTGGGCAGGAAACTTTCAAGCTCTGGGTAGAATTTGTTTGGTTCCCTTCATCCTTGAGGTAGCCTTTTTGGTGCACTGCACCACTCATTTCCTGGGCTGTAGATGCAGAATCAGCTAGAGTGCTGGAGACACAACTACATTCCTGGGTCAATCCTGTTTTGTGACACTGCAGCCCTCTGGGTGGATGTGTGGGTATGTCAGTGGGATGATAGGGATGTGGAGATGCTGGAACTGTTGGGATTCAGTTCAGGATCGAACCTGAATCAGGTGGTTTGGTGGGGCTGGGCTCTCAAAATGGTGTAGTGCTGTGTCAGCTTGCGTCTTGGTGGGTGGGGGATGGGGTGTTTGGGACCCAGCACAAACACCCTCTGTGAAACAATACCAACTTGTGGACTCCAGGCACCTGCCTACACTAATCTCAGAGCCTTTGTGGGCTGAGGGACTGTCCCATCACTAGGACTGCAGCCGTCCACAATGGGAATGTGGGTGGCTGGGCATCTTGTTTACCTTCTCTTGCGATGAGGAGTTGCTTCTGGATTTGAACTTATTATGGCCAGGCTGGCTTCTTTGCTCCTCTCTCTTTCTATGCCTCAGAAGTCTTTTTTGTCACTTTTCCAATGAATTCCAGTGTTCTCTCTTAGAACCTCTATTTAATGTCTGGTTATCTGCTTGTTCTTTTGGTCTTTTTTGTGCATGAGAAAAGTGCCAGTCTCCCTTAGTCAGCCATTTTGAAGCCCCCTCCTATTCCTGATATATCATTTTGATAATTTAATTTATATATAGTTTTTAAAAGTGACAACTTGTGTCTTTCTTATTCATACATTTAAAAAATTTATAATTGACCAAAATTTTTACGTGTATATGGGGGCACAGTGTAATGTTCCAACATTTGCATATATTGTATAATGATGAAATTAGGGTAATTCCGATATCCATCACTTTAAACATTTATCATTTCAGTGTGGCAATAACATTCAAAATCTGCTCTTCTAGCTATCTTGAAATATGCCTACATTGTCATTTGATATAGTCACCCTACTGTGTAATAAAATACCCGCACTTACTCTTCCTGTTTAGCTAACTTTGTACACATTAACCAACCTCTCCCAGTCTTCCTCTCTCTCTTCCCCTCACCAGCCTCTGGTAACCACTATTGTACTCTCTATTTCTATGAAATCAACTTTTTAAAAATTTCACACATGAGTGTAATCATGTGGTGTTTGTTTCTGCGGTCTGGCTTATTTCACTTAACAGAATGTCCTCCTGCTCCATTTATGTTGTCAGAAATGATAGGATTCCATTCCTTTTTATGGTGGAATAATATTCCATTTACATATATACCACATTTTAAAAATTAGTTTATCTGTAGATGGGCATTTATATTAATTTCATGTATTGGCTATTGTGAATAGTGCTGCAATAAACATGGGAGTGCAGATATCTCTGTGCTATTCTGATTTATTTTTTATAGCTATAAACCCAGTAGTGGATTGCTGGATCATATAGTAGTCCTATTTTTAGGTTTTTGAGGAAGGTTCATATTGTTTTTCATAATGGTTGTGTAATTTACATTTTTGCTAAGAATGTTCAAGATATTGCCTTTATCCCCATCTTTTATAGTGTGTAATTTTTTTGTCTTTTTGATAATACCCATTTTTTGATCACAAAGAATGAAACAAACACAACCTAAAAACTCTACCCTTTAACTCCCTTCTCCCCAATTTTGAGTTTTTGATCTCTAAATTTACATATTTTTATATTACCTATCTCTTAAAAATTGTTATTGTTTTTCAATATCTTTGGCTTTTAATCTTTATACCAAAGATATGAAAGTTTTACACCCCATAGTTACAGTGTTAGAGTGTTCCAAATTTGTTTACTTTTATACCTTCACATGTTTTCTTGTTGCACATTAGCATCCTTTTCTGTCAGATTGAAAAACTTCTTTTAGCATTTCTTATGGTTTGGTGGTGATGAATTCCCTCCACTTTTGTTGGTCTAAGAGTTTTGAATCACTCCTTCATTTTTAAGGATAGTTTTCCTGGGTACAATATTCTTGGTTGAAAGTTTTTTCCTTCAGGACTTGGAATATGTCATTCCACTCCTTCCTGGTCTTTAAGGTTTCCATAGAGAATTCTGCTGCCAGATGTATTGACACTCCTTCATATGTTATTTTCTTCTTTTCTCTTACTGCTTTTAGGAGTCTCTCTTGTCCTTGACCTATGAGAGTTTGATTATTATATTTATGCCTTGAGGTAGTTTTATTTGGGTTGACTCTTCTTGGTGATCTTTGACCTTCTTATAACTGGATATTTATATTTAGGTTTGGACAATTTTCCATTATTATTTATTTGAATAACCTTTCTACCCCCTTTCTCTTCCTCTACTCCCTTTGAAGGTCAATGACTCTTACATTTTCTTTTTGATGCTATCTCATTGATCCAATAAGTGTTCTTTGTTCTTTTAAATTCCTTTTTTCTTTTTTCTTCGTGATGTATTTTCAAATAGCCTGTGTTTGAGCTCATGAATTCTTCCTTTTGTTTGATCACCTCTGCTTTTCAGACCCTCTAATACATTTTTCAGTTTATCTGTTATTGCTCCAGGAATTCTGCTTGATTTTTAAAATTATTTCAATCTCTTTGTTAAGTATCTCTGATAATTTTCTGAATTGTTTCTCTGTGTTTTCTTGATGTTATTTGAGCTTCCTCAAAACATCTATTTTGCATTTTCTGTGTAAGAGTTCACACATCTTTCTCCAGGTTTGGTTACTGGTGCCTTATTTATTATACTTGATGGGATCATATTTTCCTGAATGTTATTAATGCTTATGGCTATATCTGGGCATTAAAGAATTAAGTATTTTTTCTAGTCTTCACAGTCTGGCCTTGTTTGTACTGGTCCTTCTTCAGAGGACTTTATGGAAATTCCAAGAGTACTGGCTGATGAGTTAAGACTGTGGTCACTGCTGCCATTTCAGCACTAGATAGCACCTTAAGCTCAATTATGCTGTGGCTCTCTTGAAGATTCCTATGTATCCAACCCTGATGGACTTGGGAAATATCAGAGACAGTCCTGTGGGTTTCCAAGCCCGAAGTCTCTTGCTCACTTCCTTTTTCTTCCCCTAGCAGAAGGAGTCGCTGTCTACACTGCACTGTCTGAAGTTGCAGGAGAGGTGTGTGTGCACTTTCATGGCCACTGCAACTGGCAGCTTACTGGCTCACACCTGAATCCCATGGTCTCATAGACCAGCACAGTAATGGTTAGGGTTTGCTCACCTAACACCCACAGTCACTATTACCTGATTGCTGCTGATATTTATTCATGGCCTAAAGCTTCCTTCGTCAGCCAGTGGTGAAGCTGGCCAAGGCTTGGCTCCATCCCGCTGGGGTGGCGAATTGCCTTCTGAGCTGGGGCAGGTCTAGAAGTCTGTGGGCACCAGCTGGAATCAGGGATCACGGGGTTCAGCTGTTGCTTTGTTTTATGGTAGTGGGGCTGGTACATGTTTCTCAGGCAAAGTCCCATGCACACTTCTTTCTCCCTCTCCTAAAAGACAAATTCACTCTCTATGTGCACTGCTTCAGATTGGGGAAGGGATGGTGTAGGCAATGCAAAACTGTCATTCCTACCCTCTTCAATGTGTCTTTTCTTGTTATTATGCCAACCAGTTACTGTGATCTTTTACCTCATTCTTTTAGCTCTTGTGAAGGTATTTTCTTGCATGGATAATTGTTCACTTCAGTGTCCCTATGGAGGGATGATCACCGGAGGGTTCTATTCCATGATCTTGCTCTGCCTTCTCTTCCACATCTCATCTCTTAAATCCTCACTTTCAAGGTAATGTGCACAGGCAAATCTGTAATGAAATCTGGCACATAACAGATACTCAATAAATCTCAGTTTCTTCCTTGCATTACAGATGTTTACTATATACAAATAAAGTAAAAATGGACTTCCTATGGAACTGTTCAATGAATTCTCTTTATTATTGGTATATGGGCATAATAATATATAATTTTGATAAATATACAATTTTTTTCTGAGCTATTTGAAGAAGTTCAGGACTAAGCACATTATCATTTGTTTAATAAAATTTTGTTGTTAATTGGGTGTTAATTTTTATTTGAAGTGATGTCTGTCCAAGTCTGGGTGCTAATTTTTATTTGGAATAATATCTGTTCAAATCCTTTGCCTATTTTAAAATTGGATTACTGTGTGTGTGTGTTTTGCTGCTGAACTGTACTTAGCTTTGTTTTAATAAGAACATGTATTCCAGTGAATAAAATCACATGACGTCCTCAACTATGATTTTGGCCTCTAAGCACTTACTATAAACATTTGTAATAGTCAATTGAATTTAACATTTTGAAATTAATTTATATCATATAGAAATGTGTTTTCAGAAGTATATTGCCAATGACATTATATGGATTCATCTTTAGGCAATCCAATGGTGTGAAGACTTTTAGCAGTTGCAGTTTGAGGAGCTTTCAAAATTTCATTTCAAATGTGGGTGCCAAATGTCTTCAGAATAAGCCACAAATGCAAGGAAAATCTCCAAAACCAGTCTGTGGCAATGGCAGATTGGAGGGAAGTGAAATGTGTGATTGTGGTACTGAAGCTGTAAGTATGATAACTAGGAAAATTGATTAATGAATTTATTTTTAGTTTATCTTTTTCATAAATGTCATGTATCTCAAATGAGTACCATGCAGAATGTTGACAGTAAGTGAAGCTGGGTTGAAATACAATAAAATACTGTCTAGGTTTTGTAGGTTGAAGAATTTTGAACAGGTTTAAAATGTACTGCACAAAATTATTGGTAATGGGAAAGAGAAGAGTCTAGAATAAACTTTTGAGTTTCAGACTACATAGAGTTCTTTACAAATCTCTGCTTAACCTTTGGACATTTTACAGATGTTTTAATGAAGATTGATTAAGCAGCCCAATGTGTCCTTTAGGGTTTTACTTCACAATGGAATCAGTAGTTAGTACAGGAATCTGTATCAATATTGTAATATGAACACTAGATATTTTGGTTATTCACTTGATAGGGAAACTCTGAAAATATAATGAATTCAAAAGGCCTAGGGTTTAATGCTTTTATATAATTCAATATTTGTAGCAGTACTGCAAATGTTATAAATTTCCTTGGTTACAAGGCAGACAAAAATTTATTAGGATTTGTTCCATCCATAGGTCTGAATTACTTGTACCATATCACATTATTTTAATTACTATGTTTTTGTATTATGTTTAACAATTTAGTAAGAACAAGTCCTTTCTTTATTTTTTATTTTATTTTAATTAATTTATTTTTTGAGATGGAGTTTTGCTCTTGTTGCCCAGGCTGGAGTGCAATGGTGCAATGTCGGCTCGCTTCAACCTCTGCCTCCCGGGTTCAAGCGATTCTCCTGCCTCAGCCTGCCAAGTCGCTGGGATTACAGGCACCTGCCACCATGCCTGGCTAATTTTGTATTTTCAGTAGAGACAGGGTTTCATCATATTGGTCAGGCTGGTCTCAAACTCCTGACCTCAGGTAATCCACCTGCCTCAGGCATTCCGAAGTGCTGGGATTGCAGGCATGAGCTACCACACCTGGTTCTTGATTTTTTTTTTTTTTTAAAAATCAATTTCATTGTGGTATAATCCACATACAGTAAAATGCACCCATTTTAAGTGTACAGGTTGATGAGTTTCAACAAATGTATATAACCTTTGGTATAATTAAAATATATTTTTTCATAATCCCCAAAAGCTTATTCATATTTGCAGTCATTTCTACCTCCACTTGTCTCCAGACAATTTCTGATTCTGTTACCTTTGCCTGGTCTAGAAAGTCATATAAATGAAAGGACATAGCACATATTGTTTGTGTCTGGCTTTTTCCTTTCAATATAGTGTTTTTGAGATTCATCCATTTATTTCATATCACAATAGTTTCTCCCTTTTAATTTTGAGTAATATTTAATTGTATAGATATACCATAATCTGTTTTAAACATTCACCTGCTAATGGACATTTAAGTTGTTAAACTATTGGTCCATTATTCTTAATTTGTACAAGTACAACTGCTAGGTCATATGATACATGTATGTGTATAAGAAATTGCCAAAATATTTTCCAAAATGGTCATATCTTTTTACACTCCTGTCAGCAGCATATGAAACTTTGAGTTCCTTCGTATCTGAACTAGAATTTGTTATTATCCACTTCTTAAATTTTAGCTATTCCAGTTGTTTTGTAGTGGTTTAAATTTGCATTAACTTTTAGCTTCCACAAATAAGTGGGAACATGCAGTGTTTGTCTTTCTCCACCTGGCTTATTTCACTTAATATAATGACCTCCAGTTCCATCCATATTGTTGCATATGACTGAATCTCATTCTTTTTTATGGCTGAATAGTACTCCATTGTGTATATGTACCACATTTCCTTTATCCATTCATCTGTAGATAGACACTTACGTTGCTTCCAAATCTTAGCTATTGAGAATAGTGCTGCAATAAATATGGGCATGCAAATATCTCTTCGACATACTGATTTCCTTTCTTTTGGGTATATACCTAGGAGTAGGATTGCTGGATCATATGATAGCTCTATTTTTAGTTTTTTGAGGAACCTCCAAACTGTTCCACATAGTGGTTGTACTAATTTACACTCCCACCAACAGTGTACAAGGATCCCCTTTTCTCCACATCTTCACCAACATTTGTTATTGCCTACCTTTTGGATAAAAGCCATTTTAAATGGGATGAGATGATATCTCATGGTAGTTTTGATTTGCAATTCTCTGATGCTCATTGATGTTCAACCCCTTTTCATATATTTGTTTGCCATTTGTATGTCTTCTTTGGAGAAATGTCTATTCAGATCTTTTGCCCACCTTTAATCCGATTATTAGATTTTTTCCTGTAGAGTTGTTTGAGCTCCTTATATGTTCTGGATATTATCCAGATGGGTATTATCCCTTGTCAGATGAGTAGTTTGCAAATATTTTCTCCCATTCTGTGGGTTGTCTCTTCACTTTGTTGACTGCTTTCTTTGCTATGCAGAAGACTCTTAACTTGATGTGATCCTATTTGTCCATGTTTGGTTTGGTTTTGTGTGCTTGTGGGGTATTATTCAAGAAATCTTTGTCTAGTCCAATGTCCTGGAGAGTTTCTCCAAAGTTTTCTTGTAGTAGATTCATAGTTTGAGGTCTTAGATTTAAGTCTTTAATCCATTTTGATTTGATTTTTTTATATGGTAAGAGAGAGAGGGGCCTAGTTTCATTATCATGCACATGGATATCCCGTTTTCTCAGCATCACTTACTGAAGAGACTGTTCTTTCCCCAGTGTATGTTCTGGACACTTTTGTCAAAAATGAGTTTACTGTAGATGAATGGATTTATTTCTGGCTTCTCTATTCTGTTCCACTGGTCTATGTTTCTGTACCATATCATTTTGGTTAGTATTCCTCTGTAGTATAATTTGAAATCAGGTAATGTGATTCCTCTAGTTTTGTTCTTTTTGCTCAGGATAGCTTTAGCTATTGTGGGTCTTTTTTGGTTTCATGTAAATTTTAGGATTTTTTTCCTATTTCTGTGAGGAATGTCACTGGTATTTTTATAGAGATTGCATTGAATTTGTAGATTGCTTTGGGTAGTGTGGCTATTTCAACAATTTTGGTTCTTCTAATCCATTAACATGGAATATTTTTTCATTTTTGGTGTTCTCAATTTCTTGCATCAATGTTTCATAGTTTTCATTGTAGAGATCTATCACTTATTTGATTGAATTAATTCCTAGACATTTTATTTTATTTATAGTTATTGTAAATGGGATTACTTTCTTGATTTTCAGATTGTTCACTGTTACCATATAGAAATGTTTTTCTTCTTTTTTGATATAAATGCATAGAGCTATAAACATACCTTTTATTTATTTATTTTTTTCTCTATTTTTTTTTTTTTTTTGAGACGGAGTCTCACTCTGTCGCCCAGGCTGGAGTGCAGTGGCCAGATCTCGGCTCACTGCAAGCTCCGCCTCCCGGGTTCCCGCCATTCTCCTGCCTCAGCCTCCCGAGTAGCTGGGACTACAGACGCTCGCCACCTCGCTCGGCTAGTTTTTTGTATTTTTTAGTAGAGACGGGGTTTCACCTTGTTAGCCAGGATGGTCTCGATCTCCTGACCTCGTGATCCGCCCATCTCGGCCTCCCAAAGTGCCGGGATTACAGGCTTGAGCCACCGCGCCCGGCCAACATACCTTTTAGTACTGTTTTGCTCTATCTCATAGATTTTGGTATGTTGCATTTCCATTATCATTTGTTTCAAGAAATTTTTAAATTTCCTTCTTAATCTCCTCATTGACCCACTGCTAATTCAGGAGCATATTGTTTAATTTCCATGTATTTGTAATAGTTTCCAAAATTCCTTTTGTTATTGCTTTCTTGTTTTATTCCATTGTGGTCAGAGAAGATGCTTGATATTATTTAATTTTTTTGAATGCTTCAAGATTTCTTTTGTGACCTGACATATGATCTGTCTATACCTGAGAACAAGTCATGTTCTGAAGAAAAGAATGTGTATTATTCAGTTGTTGGATGAAATGTTCTATAAATATCTATTAGATCCATTTGATCTATAGTGCAGATTAAGTTTGATGTTTCTTTATTGATTTTATTGATTTTCTGTCTGGAAGGTCTACTGACTGCTAAAAGTGGGGTGTTAAAGTCTCCAGCTCTTATTGTATTGGGTCTATCTCTCTCTTTAGCTCTAATAATATTTGCTTTATATATCTGGGTGCTCCAGTGTTGGGTGCATATATATTTACAATTGTTATATACTCTTGCTGAAATGAGCCTTTTATCATTATATAATTACCTTCTTTGTCTCTTATAGTTTTTGTCTTGAAATGTGTTTTGTCCGAGATAAGTCTAGCTACTCCTGCTCTTTGTTTAGTTTCCATTGGCAAAGGATCCCTTTCCATCTGTTTATTTTCAGTCTGTGTATGTCTTTATAGGTGAAGTGTATTTATTGTAGGCAACAGATCATTAATTTCTTTTGTTTTTAAAATTCATTCAGCCACTCTTTGATTTTTGATTGGAGTGTTTAGTTGATTTATATTCCATGTTATTATTGATAAATAATAACTTTCTCCTGCCATTTTGTTATTTGCCTTTCTTCTTCCTTTCCTTTCCCCTTTCTTCTCTTTCCTTTCCTTCCCTTCCCATTTCCTTCATTTTCCTCTTTCCTTCATCTTCGTTTTAGTAAAGGTGATTTTCCTCTAGTGATATGATTTAATTTCTTGCTTTTTATATTCTGTGTATCTGTTATGTGTTTTTAGATTTGAGGTTAGCATGAGACTAGCAAATACTATCTTAGAGCCCATTATTTTAAGCTGATAACAATTTAACACTGCACAAACAAGCAAGAAGACTAATCAAAATTCTGTTTTTAATTCCTCCCCCTGCTTTTCAACTTTTTGTTTTTTCTACTTATATATATTGTACTGACTATGTCGTGAAAAGTTGTAGTTATTATTTTGATTGGTTCATCATCTAGTCTTTCTGCTTAGAATAAGAGTATTTTTATGCGCCCCAGTTAAAGTGTCATAATATTCTGTGTTTTTCTTTGTAGGTACTCTTACCAGTGAGTTTTGTACCTTCAGATGATTTATTAATGCTCATTAACATCCTTTGCTTTCTGATAAAATAGTTTCCTTGTGCATTTCTTGCAGGACAGGTCCGGTGTTGATGAAATCCCTCAGCTTTTCTTTCTCTGGGAAAGTCTTTATTTCTCCATTATGTTTAAAGAATATATATATATATTTTTGCCAGATATGCTATCTTAAGGCAAAAGTTTTTTTTCCAGCACTTTTAAATATGTCATGCCTCTCTCTCCTGACCTGTAAGATTTCTGCAGAAAAGTCTGCTGCCAGACATATTGAATCTCCATTGTATATTATTTGTTCCTTTTCTCTTGCTGCTTTTAGGATCCTTTATCTTAGATCATTAGGGGTTTGATTATTAAACTCTTTGAGGTAGTTTTCTTTGGGTTAAATCTGCTCAGTGTTCTATAACCTTCTTGTACTTGGATATTGATATCTTTCTCTAGGTTTGGGTAGTTCTGTTATTATATTTTTGAAAAAAGCTTTCTACCCGCACCTCTTTATCTACCTCCTCTTTAAGGCCAGTAACTCCTAGACTGGCCCCTTTGAGGCTATTTTTAGATCTCGTAGATATGCTTCATTCTTTTTTATTCTTTTTTTATTTGTCACCTCTGTGGATTTTCTTTTTTTTTTATTATTATTATTATACTTTAAGTTCTAGGGTACATGTGCATAACGTGCACGTTTGTTACATATGTATACTTGTGCCATGTTGCTGTGCTGCACCCATCAACTCGTCATTTACATCAGGTATAACTCCCAATGCAATCCCTCCCCCCTCCCCCCTCCCCATATTAGGCCCCGGTGTGTGATGTCCCCCTTCCCGAGTCCAAGTGATCTCATTGTTCAGTTCCCACCTATGAGTGAGAACATGCGGTGTTTGGTTTTCTGTTCTTGTGATAGTTTGCTAAGAATGATGGTTTCCAGCTGCATCCATGGCCCTACAAAGGACACAAACTCATCCTTTTTTATGGCTGCATAGTATTCCATGGTGTATATGTGCCACATTTCCTTAATCCAGTCTGTCACTGATGGACATTTGGGTTGATTCCAAGTCTTTGCTATTGTGAATAGTGCTGCAATGAACATACGTGTGCATGTGTCTTTATAGCAGCATGATTTATAATCCTTTGGGTATATACCCAGTAATGGGATGGCTGGGTCATATGGTACTTCTAGTTCTAGATCCTTGAGGAATCGCCATACTGTTTTCCATAATGGTTGAACTAGTTTACAATCCCACCAACAGTGTAAAAGTGTTCCTATTTCTCCACATCCTCTCCAGCACCTGTTGTTTCCTGACCTTTTAATGATTGCCATTCTAACTGGTGTGAGATGGTATCTCATTGTGGTTTTGATTTGCATTTCTCTGATGGCCAGTGATGCTGAACATTTTTTCATGTGTCTGTTGTCTGTATGAATGTCTTCTTTTGAGAAATGTCTGTTCATATCCTTTGCCCACTTTTTGATGGGGTTGTTTGTTTTTTTCTTGTAAATTTGTAAATTTGTTTGAGTTCTTTGTAGGTTCTGGATATTAGCCCTTTGTCAGATGAGTAGATTGCAAAAATTTTCTCCCATTCTGTAGGTTGCCTGTTCACTCTGATGGTAGTTTCTTTTGCTGTGCAGAAGCTTTTTAGTTTAATTAGATCCCATTTGTCAATTTTGGCTTTTGCTGCCATTGCTTTTGGTGTTTTAGACATGAAGTCTTTGCCCATGCCTATGTCCTGAATGGTACTACCTAGGTTTTCCTCTAGGATTTTTATGGTATTAGGTCTAACATTTAAGTCTCTAATCCATCTTGAATTAATTTTCGTATAAGGAGTAAGGAAAGGATCCAGTTTCAGCTTTCTACTTATGGCTAGCCAATTTTCCCAGCACCATTTATTAAATAGGGAATCCTTTCCCCATTTCTTGTTTCTCTCAGGTTTGTCAAAGATCAGATGGCTGTACATGTGTGGTATTATTTCTGAGGGTTCTGTTCTGTTCCATTGGTCTATATCTCTGTTTTGGTACCAGTACCATGCTGTTTTGGTTACTGTAGCCTTGTAGTATAGTTTGAAGTCAGGTAGTGTGATGCCTCCAGCTTTGTTCTTTTGACTTAGGATTGTCTTGGAGATGCGGGCTCTTTTTTGGTTCCATATGAACTTTAAAGCAGTTTTTTCCAATTCTGTGAAGAAACTCATTGGTAGCTTGATGGGAATGGCATTGAATCTATAAATAACCTTGGGCAGTATGGCCATTTTCACGATATTGATTCTTCCTATCCATGAGCATGGTATGTTCTTCCATTTGTTTGTGTCCTCTTTTATTTCACTGAGCAGTGGTTTGTAGTTCTCCTTGAAGAGGTCCTTTACATCCCTTGTAAGTTGGATTCCTAGGTATTTTATTCTCTTTGAAGCAATTGTGAATGGAAGTTCATTCATGATTTGGCTCTCTGTTTGTCTGTTACTGGTGTATAAGAATGCTTGTGATTTTTGCACATTAATTTTGTATCCTGAGACTTTGCTGAAATTGCTTATCAGCTTAAGGAGATTTTGGGCTGAGACGATGGGGTTTTCTAAATATACAATCATGTCATCTGCAAACAGGGACAATTTGACTTCTTCTTTTCCTAACTGAATACCCTTGATTTCTTTCTCTTGCCTGATTGCCCTAGCCAGAACTTCCAACACTATTTTGAATAGGAGTGGTGAGAGAGGGCATCCCTGTCTTGTTCCAGTTTTCAAAGGGAATTTTTCCAGTTTTTGCCCATTCAGTATGATATTGGCTGTGGGTTAGTCATAAATAGCTCTTATTATTTTGAGGTACGTTCCATCAATACCAAATTTATTGAGCGTTTTTAGCATGAAGGGCTGTTGAATTTTGTCAAAAGCCTTTTCTGCATCTATTGAGATAATCATGTGGTTCTTGTCTTTGGTTCTGTTTATATGCTGGATTATGTTTATTGATTTGTGAATGTTGAACCAGCCTTGCATCCCAGGGATGAAGCCCACTTGATCATGGTGGACAAGCTTTTTGATGTGCTGCTGGATTCTGTTTGCTAGTATTTCATTGAGGATAAGCTTTGATCCGTTGCTGGCAATGAGCTGCGCTCCTTTGCCGGGGGAGATGTGCTCTTATTTTTTGAATTTCCAGCTTTTCTGCCCTGCTTTTTCCCCATCTTTGTGGTTTTATCTGCCTCTGGTCTTTGATGATGGTGACGTACTGATGGGGTTTTGGTGTAGGTGTCCTTCCTGTTTGATAGTTTTCCTTCTGACAGTCAGGACCCCAGTCAGCTGTAGGTCTGTTGGAGATTGCTTGAGGTCCACTCCAGACCCTGTTTGCCTGGGTGTCAGCAGCAGAGGCTGCAGAAAATAGAATATTTCTGAACAGCGAGTGTACCTGTCTGATTCTTGCTTTGGAGGCTTCCTCTCAGGGGTGTACTCCACCCTGTGAGGTGTGGGGTGTCAGACTGCCCCTAGTGGGGGATGTCTCCCAGTTAGGCTACTCAGGGGTCTGGGACCCACTTGAGCAGGGAGTCTGTCCCTTCTCAGATCTCAGCCTCCGTGTTGGGAGATCCACTGCTCTCTTCAAAGCTGTCAGACAGAGTCGTTTGCGTCTACAGAGGTTTCTACTGCTTTTGTTGTTATCTGTGCCCTGTCCCCAGAGGTGGAGTCTACAGAGACAGGCAGGTTTCCTTGAGCTGCTGTGAGCTCCACCCAATTCGAGCTTCCCAGCGGCTTTGTTTACCTACTTAAGCCTCAGCAATAGTGGGCGCCCCTCCCCCAGCCTGGCTGCTGTCTTGCCGTGATATCGCAGACTGCTGTGCTAGCAATGAGGGAGGCTCCATGGGCGTGGGACCCTCCTGGCCAGGTGTGGGATATTATCTCCAGGTGCGCCTGTTTGCTTAAAGCGCAGTATTGGGGTAGGAGTTACGGGATTTTCCAGGTGTTGTGTGTCTCAGTTCCCCTGGCTAGGAAAAGGGATTCGCTTTCCCCTTGCACTTCCCAGGTGAGGCGATGCCTCGCCCTGCTTCAGCTCTCGCTGGTCGGGCTGCAGCAGCTGACCAGCACCGATTGTCCGGCACTCCCTAGTGAGATGAACCCAGTACCTCAATTGAAAATGCAGAAATCACCTGTCTTCTGTGTCGCTCGCACTGGGAGTTGGAGACTGGAGCTGTTCCTATTCGGCCATCTTGCTCCGCCCCGCCTCTGTGGATTTTCAAATAGCCTTTCTTCAGGCTCACTAATTCTTTCTTCTGCTTGGTCAATTCTGCTATTAAGAGACTCTGATGCATTCTTCAGTATGCCAATTGCATCTTTCAACTGCAGAATTTCTGCTTGATTTTTTAAATAATTTCAATTTACGTTTAAAATTTATCTGATAGAATTTTGAATTCCTTCTCTGTGTTATCTTGAATTTCTTTGAGTTTCCTAAAAATAGCTATGTTGAATTCTCTGTCTGAAAGGTCACATATCTCTGTTTCTCCAGGATTAGTCCTTGATGTCTTATTTAGTTCATTTGGTGAAGTCAGAGTTTCTTGATGCTTATGGATGTTCTTTGGTTTCTGGGCATTGAAGAGTTAGGTATTTATTATAGTCTTTGCCATCTGGGCTTATTTGTAGCCATCCTCCTTGGGAAGGTTTTCCAGAGTATTCGAAAGGACTTAGGTGTTTTGATTTAGGCCATATTTGCATTAGGGGGTCACCCCAACCTCAGTAATGGTGTGGTTTTTTGCAGACTCTTAGAGGTACTGTTTTGGTGGTCTTGGATAATATCCAGAAGAATTCTCTGGATTACTAGGCAGAGACACTTGTTTTCTTTTCTTACTTTCTCCCAAATAAATGGAATCTCTCTTTCTTTCTGTGCTGACTGTCTGGAGCTGGGGTTGGAGAGACACATTCCTGTGGCCATCACCACTTGGATTGTGCTGGATCAGACCTGAAGTCAGCAGGTCACTGGGTCTCATGCAAGGCTTGCTGAAAGCACTACCTGACTACTGCCTATGTTCTCTCAAGGCCCTGGAGCTCCACGATCAGCAGGTGGCAAAGCCAGCAAGGCTTGTGTCCTCCCTTTTAGGGAGCAAGTTCTCACAGCCCCTGGGCAGGTGCAGCGATGCCATCCTGGAGCCAGGGATTGGAGTCAGAAACCTTAGAAATATACCTGGTGTTCCGTTCTACTGTGGCTGATCTGGTATTCCAACCACTTGACACAGTCCTTCCCACTCTTACCTTTTTTTCCCATAGGCTGAGGAGCCTCACCCTATGGCCTCTACCACCACAGGCCTTCAGGGAGTAATGCCAGACCACTTCTGATGTTGAGTTTAGGCCCAGTGACTCCTTAGTCCGCTTGTTGTGGGTGTGCAAGACCTGGGACTCACTCTTCAGGGCAGTGGGCTCCCCTCTGTCCCAGGGCAGGTCCAGAAGTGCTATGGAAGAGAAAAGGCTTGGAATCAGGGAACCCAAGAGCCCTCTTGGTGCTCTGCCCCACTGTGGTAGAGCTTGTACCTGAAGTCAGCATGACTAAGTTTTACTCAAGGCCCACAGCATACTACCTGGGTATCACTGTTCATTCTTTAGGGCCCAAGGGCTGTTTAATCAGTAGGTGATTAATCCTTCCTGGACTGGCTCCTTACATTCAAGGCAGCAGGTTCCCTTCTCTCAACCAGAAGGACGGGGTCTTTTTGGAGCTGTGCACTCTGCTGCCTGAGGCTGGGGGAAGGATGGCACAAGCATTCTCTTAGCTTCCCTGGCTGGTGTCTCTACAGGTCACTTGCCCCTGCAGTCTGGCTTGGAGCCCAGCTCACCACTAGGACTTGTCTAGTCATTGCAGTCCTTGTGTCACAGATTGCCCCTCAAGTTCACTTAGGGCAGCAGAGTACTCCAGCCCATGGTGGTGAGGCTTGCTGGAACTCAAGCTCTGACTGATCAGATGGATGGTTCCCCTCTGGCTAGGGCTGGTTTATATGCCCCCTCTATGGATGGGCGTCAGCTGAGGATAGCCTGGTTCTGCTTTACACTGTGTCAAGGCAACACTGAATTCAATGCAAAGTCTCACAATCACTGTGCTCTTTTCCCTGAATCACAGATTCTCCGCACCATGAAGCTGCTGCTGGGGGATGAGGGATGGTTGCTGTTGGCAATTCAAGACTTTCTTTCCCATCCTCTTTGGTGCCTCTTTCAGCAACATGAAGTCATTCAAGAGCAAGCTGTTTAATTTCCATGGTTTTTGAGATATCTTCTTGGTATTGATTTCTATTTTTATTTCACTGTGGCTTGAGTGTATGGTTGGTATACTTTCAATTTTAAAAAAATTTATTTAGACTTGGTTTATGGTTGAGCATGTGGTTGATCTTAGAGTATGTTCCGCGCATGGGTAAGAAAAATGTATATTCTGTTGTTGACATATGGGGTACTCTGTAAATGTGTATTAGGTCCAATTGGTTAAGTGTTGAATTACATTCAGAATTTCCTTTTTAGTTTTTTGTCTTGGTGGTCTGTCTAGCACTGTCAGTGGGGTATTAAAGTTCTCCACTATTATTGTGTGATTAAGTGTTTTTGTAGGTTGAGAAATAGCTAGAATCTAAGTTCTACAGTGTTCAGTGCATATGTATTTGGTACCATTAATTCTTCTTGTTGAACTCTTTTTCATTATGTGATGTCATTATTTATCTTTTATTACTGTTTTTGGTCCAAAGTTTGTGTTATCTGATATAAAAATAGTGACTTCTGCTCTTTTTTGTTTTCCATTTGCATGATCTTTCTCCAACCCTTTACTATGAGCCTACTGGTTTTGTTACATATAATATAAGATGGATCTCTTGAAGACGGCAGATGGATGGGTTTTGTTTTTTTATTCAATTTGCGCTTATAGTCTCTTTTACTTATTTCTACTTGGATCTGTATTATTTCTTTCGTTCCACTAATTTTAAGTTTGATTTCTTCTTGCCTTTCTAGTTTCTTGAGGTGCATCATTAGGTTGCTGATTTGAGAATTTTCTCCTTTTTTGATGTAGGTATTTATTCTTATAAACTACCATCTTAGTATTGCTTTTGCTGTATCTCATAGGTTTTGTTATGCTGTGTTTCTATTTCATTTGTTTCAAGCAATTTTTTTTATTCTTTATTTCTTCATTGACTGTTGATCATTCAGGAGCATGTTGTTTAATTTCTGTGTGTTTGTGTAGTTTTTTAAGTTCTTGTTATTGATTTCTATTTTATTCCATTGTGGTCAGAAAAGATACTTCATATGATTTTAATTGTTTTTTGAATTTGTTGAGATGTGTTTTTTAGCTTAGCATATGGTCTGTTCTGAAGAATGTTTCACTTGCTAATGAAAAGAATATGCATTTTATAGCTGTTTGATGAAATGTTGTGTTAGGTCCATTTGGTCTAGAGTGTGGTTTAACTCTGATGTCTCTGTTGATTTTTTTTTTTTTTTCTTTTTGGTTTGGGTGATCTTTCCATTACTGAGTGAGGTGTTGAATTATCCAAGTATTATTGTAATGTATTCTTTCTTTCTCTTTATGTCGATTAATGTTTGCTTTATATATTTGGATTCACCAGTGTTGGGTGCACTATATTTAGAATTATTATATTCTCTTGCTAAATGGACTACTTTAGTATTATATGGGGACCACCTTTGTTTCTTTTTACAGTCTTTGACTTGAAGTCTATTTTATCTAATACAAATATAGCTATTCCTGCTCTTTTGTGTTTCCATGTGCATGTAATACATTTTTCCATGCCTTTATTTTCAGTCTATGTGTGTCTTCATACATGATGTATTTTTGAAGGCAGCATATAGTAAGGTCTTGCTTTTTATCCATTTTGACATTCTCCATGTCTTTTAAGTAGAGAATATAGTCCAGAGGAAGGTAAGTAGGTTACTAGTTACTCTCTTATGACTGGTAGTATAAGTCCTACATTAGTGTTTTAAATGTTTAGAGATGTTAAAACCTATAACTATCAGCAGCATTCATATCCCTTTCCAAATTCAAACAGTAAGCCCATCAAAATATAACTCCTTGTAAAGATTTTACTATTGTCATGATGTATTTTTACTTGTACCTTTCACTAATTCATAGCAATGTGGACCTGCAAGCTGCTGTGACTTTCGAACTTGTGTGCTGAAAGACGGAGCACAATGTTATAGAGGATCATGCTGCAGAGACTGTCAAGTAAGATTTAAGTTTATGAACATTTTTCAGATATGTAATAAATCATGTGCAGGGTACTTTACAACACTTAGACCTACAGCTGTAAATCAGTTATTTTTCAGATAAAGAGAAAGATATAAACTCAGAATAGGATTTCTGATTTTTGTTAACTTTTCTTAGGTGTTCTACATGCCAATATTTTCAGTAAGTTGATGCTGTTGTTTTTTACACCTTGATTTAGAGATATTATAGGATTCTTCAATAGAGAAGACCTCCACTGAATGGAACAATTATTTATTTGCTCGATACAATATTTATATTATTGTAAAGAAAAACATTTTTATGGGTTGTGAATAAGTATCTATATGTAATTGAAAGATACAGCAGATTTCCTTGAATGTATAAGGAATGAAGCTCACTAGAAGTAACATTTTTCACATGGTGCATGTAGCATAACATTTAAACTTTGAACTTATTATTCAAAGATCATTTGACTTAAAGATTATGTTTTAGTTTCTATGGTGAAGACATTGACTCCTGTTTTCTGTTTTTCTTTTCAGCTCTTCTAAAATATTATTAACAGGTTTCTCATAGGAGAATACCTCTGTTGAAGTATCTGTAATGCATTCTATCTTCATGACTGTCCTGCACTGATGCAGTTTTATGTATTCTTTTCTTAGGATGTTATTATCTGATTGCATTCTTACTTCTATAATCTTTTTAGTGTCAGCTGGAAGTCATCAATTAAGAATTATGAGATAGATGTTTTATTTAAGATTCTTTTTGTAAATTTCCACAATTTTGTGTGTGAAAGAGTCTACATACTTCCATGATGTGAGAGAAAGGTTATAGTTGGGTTCATTCCTCTCCAAAGACTCTCACAGTTGAACTGCGTTTTTAATCATGCTTGTGTTTCCCTCTGCAGTTATTCATGTTTCACAGTTGTCATAGAATTTTAAAGTATTCCATACTTACACACTATGGCTTGAAAAAGTATATTTCATTTAGAAATGGACTAAATTACAGTATTTTCACCCAAAAGAAATAAATTTCCTAAGCTTAAAGCAAACGTTCTTCTCTTACATTGAGAATACAAATAAAACTTTGACTTTCATCACATCAGATTTGTGTTTTACATTTTCTTGTACATATATCTTATCTCCTATTTTAGTCAAAAACATTCTATTTATATTTTTATATTATTAGCATAGTAATTTGTGTAAAAAGTATTAATATACATTAATTGATAGACTAAAGTGAAAATGATTAACACAATTTTGAAGTAAATATTAATAAACACAGTAATCCTATTTGTAATGCTTTATTTTTTATATTCTAATTTCTCTTAGATTTTACAATCAGGTGTTGAATGTAGGCCGAAAGCACATCCTGAATGTGACATTGCTGAAAATTGTAATGGAAGCTCACCAGAGTGTGGTCCTGACATAACTTTATTCAATGGACTTCCATGCAAAAATAGCAAGTTTATTTGTTATGATGGAGACTGCCATGATCTTGATGCACGTTGTGAGAGTGTATTTGGAAAAGGTAATATCTTTTTGTTACATCTAAATAGCCCTTAACATTGTTGTTAACATTACCAGGATAATGGGGAATATTTTTAATATATATAAAATGTGAAATTTTTATATGGTATAAAATGTGGAATATATTATATGTATATATTTTATTATATGTATAAGCAAACATATACACACTAATTCTTCTTTTTAATGTTTATATTTTTTCCATCTTTGCTGACATAGAACTGACAAAAATTGTATGTATGTTTTTAGGTGTTTGATTTTGTTTTGATATATGTATACATTGTGAAATATTTGCCAGTTAAGCTGATTAATATGTCCATCATCTCATATAGTTACCATTTTCTTTTTTATCCTTTAAAAGAATTTTTGTATCTATCCTTTGTGCAGATTTTGAGTATATAATACAATATCATTTACTAAAGTCACATTGTTGTACATTACAACATGTACAACATGTAGTTCAACATGTACTCTTGAACTTATTTATTTTGCATAACTGAAACTTTGTACCCCTTGACTAGCATTTCCCCATTTCCCCCCTTACCTCAGCTTCTTGCAACCATCATTCCACTCTCTGTGTTTTTGAGTTTGACAATTTCAGATTGCATATATAAGTGAGATCATGCATTATCTATCTTTCTGTATCTGGCTTATTTCACTTAGCATAATGGCCTCCAGGTTCACCTGTGTTATTGCAAATGGCAGGATTTTCCTCCTTACTCTGACTGAGTAATATTGCATTTTGTATGTTTGTGTATATGTATATATATCTATATAAACACAGACATATATATATATCACATTTTTAATACATTTATCTGTTTACCTAAGCTAAAAGTGAACTTTCTTCTCTTATACTCAGAACACAAGTAAATCTGACTTTCATTACATCAGATTGTGTTACACTTTTTCAATCAAATAGACACCAGTTGTGTCCAAATCTTGGTTATTGTGAATAATGTAGCAATAAACACGGGGGTGCAGATATCTCTTTTGCAATATTGATTCATTTCCTTTGAATCTGTACTCAGTTGGAATTGGTGAATCATAAGGTAGTTCTACTTTTGATTTCTAAGGATGTTCTATATTGTTTTCCATAGAGGCTGTACCAATTTACATTCCCACCGACAGTGTATGGGGGTTTCTTTTCTCCACATCTTCACCAACATTTATTATCTTTTATCTTTTTGACAATAGTCATTCTAACAGATGTGAAGTGGTATCTCATTGTGGTTCTGTGATTAGTGATGAGCATCTTTTCATGTATGTCTTGATGAATTGTGTGTATTCTTTGGAGAAATGTTTATTCAATCTTTTGTCCATTTTTGATCAGGTTATTTTCTTTTGGTACTGAGTTTTATGAGTCTCATATATTTTGGAAATGAATTCCTTACTATACACATGATCTGCAAATACTTTATCTTATTTTACAGAAGTTGGCTTTTCACTATGTTGATTTCTTCCTTTGTTGTGCAAAACATTTTTAGGATGCCGGTCTTCATCCCCTCACAAAAAACAAAAAAATAGGCAACTATTTATGAAGTATAATAGTCTTGCAAAGGCTCTAAGGTCCATCTGAGAACCCTCTAGCAGTACAGCGGAGAAAAAAATGGGAAAAACTGTAAAGAAGGATTGCTGATTACAGCAGCACATCTGAGATATATGGAAATGGTTATGAACAAAGAAGGGAGGAGGCCATCAGTATTAGCCACTCAGCATGTGCCATTGTCATCTCCAATAGCCTGCTCTGCAGAGGACAGTGGTGTCTTTTATTACTGAGGTAACCAACAGTCATCCCAGCCTCTGGCTCCATGGAAAATGAGATCCAAATGTGCCTTTCATCCAAGAATCAGCTACTGTTTTATAGCTGTGGGACTTGAACAACTACCCCTCCCGACCCTGTGCGCACCCCTGACCCTGGAGCTGTGGTTCGGGTCTGCAGTGTGTGCACTCATGCCTCAGGCTCAGAGATAGTGCAGCTATGTGTGAGTCTTCACACTGAACCTAGGAACTTTTGTTCCTGTACACCCACGTGTGCTTAAGACCCTGACTCTCCTTCTGCTCCACAAACACCCACTGTACTTCGTACATCATTACTTATGTGGAAGCAGGGCTGTCTTCACCTTAGGCACCAGTGTCACTGCTTCCCCGTACCCTTTGGTCTCTTCATGTGTGCTTGTGATTCAGACCCTGGCTCTGTGGCTGCTGCATGGGCACCGTGCATCAGACACCAGTGAGGGAATGCCCTCAAACCAGACCTTGTGCCAAATGAAATTGCCCAGGGCCATGAACTCCCTGGTGGGAGAAAAAGAGATTGAGGACCCCACGATCCTTCACCATTGGAAACACAGCAGTCTCATTGTCCCGGCAGATACCACAACTTTAGCTGCTCAGGACCCCCTGCAATCTTTGTTAATGTTGACCTCAGCTGACAGAAATGAATGGAGGGTTCACTGCTGTGTCTTCATCAAAGCCAGAACCATCCACTCTACCTTTCTAACAGCCTTTTTCCCACCTATAGAGTAAGATTTTTTTTAAAATCAATGAAAGCATTCTGTAAAGTTTCAAAATGGTGACTCTGCATCAAATTTGAAGGTATCAATGCAATACAATAAGAAACATGAAAAACTGAGGAAACTTATCACCATCAAATGACACAATAATTTTCTAATAACTGACCCCAAAGAAATAAAGATCTTCAAATTGCCTGAACGAGATTCAAAATAATTGTTCTAAGGATACTCCACAAACTTCAAAAGATCACAGAGAAACAACATATATTTTTTATAAAATATAATCAAATTATTGGGCTGAAGAACACAATGAATAACATTAAAATGCAATAGATAACATCAACAACAGAATTCACAAAGGAAAAGAAAGATCTGTGAACTTGCAAATAGATTACTTGTATATATACAACTAGAGGAGAAATAAGAAAAAAGAATGGAAAGAAACAAAGAAACGAACACTATGGGATTTTGAAACAGCATCAAGAAAGCTAACATTCTCATTATAAGAGGTAAGAAAGGAGAAGAGAGACAAGGACAGAAAGCTTATTTAAAATAATAATAACTGAAAACTTCCAAATTCTTAGGAAAGATATAAATGCACAGGTACAGGAAGCTCAAAATCCTTCAGTCAGGTTTAATCCAAAGAAGATTACACCAAGCTCAAAATTCTTCAGTCGGGTTTAATCCAAACAAGACTACACCAAGACATATTGTAATAAAACCATCAATGAAGACAATGAAATTTTGAAAGAAGCAAGAGAAAAAAAAAGATTAAGTAACATAATCCAACATATAAGTTGGATTTTCTCAGCAAATACTTTGCCAGTGAGGAGAGTGGAACGATATAGTGCTGAAAGAAAAAAAAATGTCGACCAAGAATACTTTATCTGGCAAAGCTGTTCTTCAGGAATAAAGGAAAGATAAAACTTTCCGAGACAAACAAAAGCTCAAGAAATTCATTGCCACTAGATCTATCTTACAACAAATGTCAATGGGAGTTCTCCCATCTAAAACAAAAAGACTAATATGTAGTATGGAAATATATAGAAATATAACATTCACTGGTAAAAATAAGTATATAGTCAAATTCAGAATACCAAATACCAAAATGCCAATATGTCTCTAGTATAAAGGTTAATAGACAAAACTACTGAAATAATTATTACTATAATAATTTGTTAAGGAATATGCAACATAAAAATTTATAAATTGAGATGGATCATCATGGCAGATGGGAGGCAGGACTAGACTACAGCTCCGGATGGGACAGTGTGTGGTGGCTCACATTGTGAATTTTAGCTCCAGAGCAACTGCAAGAACAAACCAGCAATCCTGAGAGGACCCACAGGCCCTCTGAAGGAAGTGGACTGCTCCTGCAGGACCCAGGAGATACCCCAAATACTGTGAGTGCCCCAACTGTGGAAGTGGGAAAGGGGGACCCTCCCTTCCTCCTCTCCTGAACACACACCCCCATTGGAGAAACTGAAGGCCTGTCTGAGGGAGAAGTTTCCGAACTTACCTGGAGCTGCGTCAATTTAGAGAGCTGGGCAAAATACAGGGGTAGAGGAAGCAGGAGAAAGACCCTGGGAGCTCGCTGGGTCCCCAAGCAGACCATTCCTGCCTGGCACCACAGGGATCTATCTGAAGGATGGCCAGAGGAGCAGTGGGTAAAACTTCACAGGGAGAAGGAAACAAGACTTGGGGCTGTTGAAGTGGGGCATGGTGAGAGTGAGACAGGCCCTTCAGTTTGCATGGGAGCTGGTTGAGGCCTGTGACTGCCAGCTTTCCCCCACTTCCCTGACAACCTGCATGACTCAGCAGAGGCAGCCATAATCCTCCTAGGTGCACAACTCCAGTGACCTGGAATCTCACCCCCACCCCACACAGCAGCCGCAGCAGGACCTGACTAAGGAGAGTCTGAGCTCAGACATGCCTAACCCTGCCCCCACCTGATGGTCTTCCTTACCCATTCTGGTCACTGAAAGCAAAGGGCATATATTCTTGGGAGTTCTAGGGACCCACCACCACTGGTCCCTCTCCATACTACCACAGCTGATGCTCTCGGGAAAGGACCACCTCCTGGCAGGAGGCCAACTGGCACAAAAACAGGGCATTAAGCCACCAAAGCTAAGAACCCTCATGTAGTCCATTACACCCTCCGCTACCTCCACCAGAACAGTTGCTGGTATCCATGGCTGAGAGACTCATAGACAGTTCATATCACAGGACTCTGTGCAGACAATTACCAGTACCAGCCTGGAGCTGGGTAGACTCGCTGGATGGTTAGACCCAGAAGACAGACAACAATCACAGCAGTTTGGCTCGTAGGAAGCCACATCCACAGAAAAAGGGGGTGAGTACTACATCAAGGGAACACCCCAGGGGACAAAAGAATCTGAACAAAAGCCTTCAGCCCTACACCTTCCCTCTGACAGAGACTACCCAAATGAGAAGGAACCAGAAAACTATTCCTGGTAATATGACAAAACAAGGCTCTTTAACATCCCCCGAAATCACACTAGTTCACAAGCAATGGATTAAAACCAAGAAGAAATCCTTGATTTACCTGAAGAAGAAATCAGGAGATTAGTTATTAAGCTAATCAGGGAGGCAATAGAGAAAGGAGAAGCCTAATGCAATGAAATCCAAAAAATGACACAGGAAGTGAAGGGAGAATTATTCAAGGAAATAGACAGTTTAAAGAAAAAAACAATAAAAAATTCTGGGAATTTTGGACACACTGTTAGAAATGCAAAATGCTCTGGAAAGTCTTAGCAATAGAACTGAACAAGTAGAAGAAAGAAATTCAGAGTTCTAAGATATGGTCTTTGAAATAATCAAATCCAACAAAGACAAGGGAAAAAGAATAAGAAAATATGAACAGAGCGTCCAATAAGTCTGGGATTATGTTAAATGACCAAGCCTAAGAATAATTGGTGCTCCTGAGTAAGAAGAGGATTCTAAAAGTTTGGAAAACATATTTGGGGGAATAATTGAGAAAAACTTCCCTGGCCTTGTGAAAGACCTAGACATCCAAATACAAGAAGCATAAGGAACACCCGGGAAATTCATTGCAAAAAGATCATTGCCTAGGCACATTGTCATCAGGTTTTCCAAAGTTAAGATGAGGGAAAGAATCTTAAGAGCTGTGAGACAGAAGCACCAGGTAACCTATAAAGGAAGACCTATCAGATTATCAGCAGATTTCTCAACAGAAACCCTACAAGCTAGAAGAGACTGGGGCCCTATCTTCAGCCTCCTCAAAAAAAACAATTGTCAGCCAAGAATTTTGTATCCAGTGAAACTAAGCATCATTTATTAAGGAAAGATACAGTCTTTTTCAGACACACAAATGCTGAGAGAATTTGCCGTTACCAAGCCACCACTAGAAGAACTGCTAAAAGGAGCTCTAAATCTTGAAACAGATCCTGTAAACACATCAAAACAAAACCTCTTTCAAGAATAAATCACACAGGACCTATAAAACAAAAATACAAGTTAAAAAGCCAAAACAAAAAACCCAAAGTACAGAGGCAACAAAGAGCATGATGAATACAATGGTACTTCACATTTCAATACTAACATTGAATGTAAATGGGCTAAATGCTCCACTTAAAAGATACAGATGTACCATATGACCCAGCCATCCCATTACTGGGTATATACCCAAAGGATTATAAATCATGCTGCTATAAAGACACATGCACACGTATGTTTATTGTGACACTATTCACAATAGCAAAGACTTGGAATCAACCCAAATGTCCATCAGTGACAGACTGGATTAAGGAAATGTGGCACATATACACCATGGAATACTATGCAGCCATAAAAAAGGATGAGTTTGTGTCCTTTGTAGGGACATGGATGCAGCTGGAAACCATCATTCTTAGCAAACTATCACAAGAACAGAAAACCAAACACTGCATGTTCTCACTCATAGGTGGGAACTGAACAATGAGATTACTTGGACTCGGGAAGGGGAACATCTCACACCAGGGCCTATCATGGGGAGGGGGGAGGGGGGAGGGGGGAGGGATTGCATTGGGAGTTGTACCTGATGTAAATGACGAGTTGATGGGTGCTGACGAGTTGATGGGTGCAGCACAGCAACATGGCACAAGTATACATATGTAACAAACCTGCACGTTATGCACATGTACCCTAGAACTTAAAGTATAATAATAAAAAATAATTAAAAAAAAAAAGATACAGAACCCCAGAATGTATAAAACCTCATCAATAAACTATTTGCTGGCTTTAGGAGACTCACCTAACACATAAGGAGTCACATATACTTAAAATAAAGGGGTGGAAAAAGGCATTTCATGCAAATGGACACCAAAAGCAAGCAGGGGTAGCTATTCTTACATCAGACAAAACAAACTTTAAAGCAATAGCAGTTAAAAGAGACAAAGAGGGACATTATATAATGGTAAAAGGACTTGTCCAACAGGAAAATATCACAATCCTAAACATATATGCAACTATCACTGGAGCTGCCAAATTTATAAAACAATTACTAATAGATCTGAGAAATGACAACAACATAATAGTAGTGGGGGACTTCAGTACTCCACTCACAGCACTAGACAGTTATCGAGGCAGAAAGTCAGCAAAGAAAAAATGAATTTAAACTATACCTTGGAAAAATGGACTTAACAGATATATACAGAACATTTCATCCAACAGCTGCAGAATATACATTCTATTCAACACTGCATGGAACATACTCCAATGATAAGCCATAAAATGAATCTCAATAAATTTAAGGAAACTGAAATTATGTCAAGCACTATCTCTGACCACATTTATCTCAGACACCCACATTTATTGCCCTGGTGCCATCCATGCACAACTATCTATGAAAGTGCATCCACTATTTTAATGCACATCAAAGCATTTGATAATAGATTACTGCACATCAAAGCATTCAATAATGTGGTACTGGGGATCTAATTACACCATTTGGACCGTGGAAGAGCAAATTCTATTGCTTACTAAACTTAGTCAATATACTCTATTATAGGGAATATTTAACATACGACTTCACATTTGCAAAGTGCTGCCCTTTTTATTAGTATTTTCATTTTGCTTTTGAAAACCAAGACAAGTCTGAGAGAAAGTGATGATTTAATACTAATGGGAGAGAGTGTTTAAGGGAGAAATTGATGATAGGGAGTTATTGGTAACTTTAGATGCCATATGTAGACTAATAAAATTGAGTTGGTTGAAGACTATACTTTGAGCAGAATTCATCTGACTGCTTTGTGACCAAACATATTCTTTACATTATCTTTCTAAACTGAACTGAATTTTCAAATTTCTTTCTCCAGACAATCTCTCAGTGTTTAACATGCCCTGCATTGGCATTCCTAACCTGGTATCTCCCATTCACTATCGAACTGGTTAAACATTGTGAATACTCTGAACTAGTATTGCCTATCCTCATGGAATCTATATAATCTCCCGTAATGGACCAATATCAAAAATGGTGGAAAGAGATAAGATGAGGGGAAAACAAAACCCCAAAAAAGGACAGCAGAAAGAAAAAAATGTGTATCATAGAAGGTACAGGTAAACAGGAGAAACTTTCTTGATCTTGAAAGAGAATGGAGAGGGATTAGATGGGAATTAATAGTGACTAAATAGCTATAATATTAAATCTCATAACAATTCATTGACATATATTATTATCTACTTTTGTCAATAAAGCAGTTAGATTTAGAGAGGTTCATTTTGGAGAAGGTAACTGTGCTAGGCAGAATCCTAAAATGACTCCCAGAATTCTTCTGGTGTAGACACTACTTGGATAATTCCCTCCCTTTGAGTTGGGGTAGAACCAGTGAATATATGATTGAATATCAATCCTGTGATTAGCTTATATACTAAAGGTCAAGGAATCTTGAAGATGTAGTTAAGGTCTACTATCAGTCAGTTTTGAGTTAATCAAAAGGTAGGTTGCTCTGAGTGCACCTGAACTAATCATGTGAGCCCTTAAAAGACGGGAAATGTCAGAAAGATTCTCCTGTGGGTTTGGAGGAAGAAAGCTGCTGTGTTCCGAGAGTGCCATGTGACTAGGACCTGTGAGGAAGTTCTAAGAGCAAAGAGCAATCCCTAGCAGACAGCTAGCAAACCTACAACTGCAAAAAACTGAACTACTAACAACCAGTGACCTTTGAAGGGGATATAAACCTGCAGATGACACTGCAGCCCCAGCCAGTATTTTGATCTCAGCATAGTATGCAGAGAAAACCCATATGACTTGCTGAACTAACCTAGTGAGTCCATGACAATAAATGGGTGTTGTTTTAAGCTGCCAAATCTTTTCTAACTTTTTACAGAGAAATAAAAAATCCGATATAATGAAGGAAAAAATAGATAAATATATAAGTTGCTAATTTTGGTCCCTTCAATTTAGACTACCTGAAGATACAATGAAGTTTCTTCTCATTGAAGAAATTTTATTGATTTTGTTATAGACCTGGTTTTTAATGAGTTCACACTCAATCTAGAAGAATGGTATAGTTTTCTTGGTTTATCGCGCTATTGCTTTCTTTCACAGAGCCCTCTTCTAGTTGACACTTCTATAACATCTCCCCTCTACCTATATTATCTTTTGTGATGGAAATGGATGGAAATGAAGCAAAAGGAGCAATAACAGTGGGCATTGCCTTTCACTTTACTTTTCACTCTTTCCTTACAACCTCACTAGGAAAAATGTTTCAATTAGATATTAATAGAGAGATAAAGGGAACATTATATGAAGAAATGGAGGAAGATGAAAAACCAATAAACATTTTAATCCAAATGTATTTCTGACTTTAACAGGTTCAAGAAATGCTCCATTTGCCTGCTATGAAGAAATACAATCTCAAGCAGACAGATTTGGGAACTGTGGCAGGGATAGAAATAACAAATATGTGTTCTGTGGATGGAGGTATGCTCTACAAATATAAATGATACTTTTCTTATGTTCTATTAGATTTTTAAAAACATTGCCCCCTTCTCTTTAGTTTATGTCATTCATTCCAGTGGTTTAAAGTATTACATGTGCATGGGAGTGAATCTCAAGTCAAAATCTCCAGCCCTGACACCTCTCTTGTGCTGCAGGCTAAAATTTCATCTTATTTTTAAACATTTACACGTGAATGCCCATTATGTTTCTAAATCCAATCCAAAGTTGAAATTCATAATAGCCACTGTACCTTTCCTGCTTATTTTTCCTTTCCATCCACTTGGTTACTTGCCTATGAGGAAGACTGCTCAGTGTCTATAAAATGCAGTTCAATTCCTCCTGAATCTGAAGAGCCAGGTTTTTGATATTTTGATCATGAGTTTAGTTTTACAAAACATCTCTTAGGAACCTACTATACACCACACACTGGGCTAAATCCTAGTTAGCAAATCATACTCATACACTCATGGAATTTGTAGACTCATAAATATACCATGAAGTTTTATGCTTCCTTGACTTGCTTATGCTGTTACTTTTGTTTAGAAATACTTCACTGTTTCTGTTGAAAGCTTACTAATTTGTGAGTTTTAACTCGGATGGTGTCTCCTCTATGAAGTTTTCCTTAACTGTGAGGTTAGGATGTGTCCTCTAATCTCACAGTTACAGAAAACTTCATAGAACTTTTAAGAGAATCTTAAACCTCTGTAATGATTTATTTCACTTATAACATTTTAATGGAATTTGAATCATATTAGTATCTAAGCCATAGAAGAATATTAGACTGTAAAGTCCTTGAGTGTAGGGGTTACAGCTTTTTCATCTTTCTTTCCTTCTATAGGGTGATATAAAATGCTATAGTGAATTGATTATTTGACAGTAAATATATAATCTGCCCAGTAAATAACAGATCACTAGTATTGTTACCAGAAAGGGGTCTGAATACGGATCCCAGGAGACGGTTCTTGGATCTTGTGGAAGAGAGAATTTGGGGCAAATCCATACAGTAAAGTGAAAGCAAATTTATTAAGAAAGTAAAGGTATAAAAGAAAGACTACTCAACAGGCAAAGCAGCAGCATGGACTGAGGGTTCCTCTCCTTTGTAGACCATATCGGATGACTTCCTGATGTTGCTGTGGCATTTGTAAACTGTCATGGTGCTGGTGGAAGTATCTTGTAGCATGCGAATGCATTATAATTAGAGTATAATGAGCAATGAGGATGACCAGAAGTCACTTTTGTCGCCATCTTGGTTTTGGTAAAATTTGGCTGGCTTCTTTATCTCCTGCTGTTTTATCAGCTTATGACCTGTATCTTATGCCGACTTCCTGTCTCATCTTGTGACTAAGAATGCCGTAACCTCCTGGGAATGCAGCCCAGTACATCTTAGCTTTATTTTACCTAGCCTCTATTCAAGATAGAGTCATTCTTGTTCAAATGCCTCTGACAGTACCTTTGAAAATTAAGCTAGGATCAATGGATTTATACTTTTTTACTTTAAATGTTACCATGAAAACATTACGTTTTCTGTAGGTACGTTGCCGTAAGTGGAAAACTATTCTTTTTTCATCACAGAAAGCAAATCCAAAGCATTCCTAATAAATTCCTAATGTATAATAAGCATATTTTTTTTATGTTTTCAGGAATCTTATATGTGGAAGATTAGTTTGTACCTACCCTACTCGAAAGCCTTTCCATCAAGAAAATGGTGATGTGATTTATGCTTTCGTACGAGATTCTGTGTGCGTAACTGTAGACTACAAATTGCCTCGAACAGTTCCAGATCCACTGACTGTCAAAAATGGCTCTCAGTGTGATGTTGGGAGGGTAAATAATTTAAAATCTATTTTAAAAATATAGTTTTATTCATTGTTTTCCTCTTTTTATTTAAGTATCAAATTTTAATTTATTTCTAGTATTAGGTAATCTTAAATGTTTGGAAGCAAAATGAATAATCTTAAATTAGTCTCCAAATAGTAAGAGGGAAATGGGAAGGTCCCACTGCCCCCCCGCCGCCCCCGCAAAACCCCTGTTTGAATTTCAGTGTTCTGAGCAAGGAAACTCCAAATATTTGGAGCTTTCCTTGGGAGAGAGTCTTGGGAATATATTATAGTTAAGAACCTCATAGCATGGGAACTTGCTTTTCTTCTGGGAGAAGAAAGAAGAAATCTCACTGTCACTGCCAGCTTTCCCCCACTTCCCTGGTGACCTGTATGACGCAGCAGAGGCAGCCATGATCCCCCTTGGATGGTAACTCCATTGGCCTGAGAACCACCTCCCCCAATCTACCACAACGGCCATAACAAGCCCTACTCTAGGAGAGTTTGAGCTCGGACATGCCCAACCCTGCTCTCATCAGATGGTCTTTCTCTACCTGCCCTGGTAGCCAAAGACAAAAATGACAGTAACTCATGGGAGCTCTATGGCCCTGGTCATCACCTGAAAAACTTGAATACTTACCTGGGTGACCTTAGGGCAAGCTTGTATCCCCCCTATACTACTACAGCTGATGCTCTCTTGAAATTGCTCTGTTGGCTGGAGGCCAGCCAACTCAAGCCATTACAGCAATTCATAACAGAACAACCCTGCTCCAAGGAAGGAAAAAACAACAGCTAATTCCACTGCCTGGAACATTCTGGCTAACCAGAGGTCCCGAGTCTGTCCACATAACAACTTCATTGCTAGCATGACCAGCCTTGGAGAAAACCAGTTGCACTAAACAAGACTATAACCAAGGACTCTCACAGAATCCACTTCACTCCCCTGCTACTTCCACCAGAGCAGGTGCTAGTATCAATGGCTGAGAGACCTAAAGATGGACCACATCACAGGATTCTTTGCAAACATTCCCAAGTACCAACCCAAACTCCACTACCTCCACTGGGTGGCTAGACCCAGAAGAGCAGTAACAATCACTGCAGTCTGGCTCTCAGAAGGCCCCATCCCTAAGGGAAGGGGTAGAGCACAACATCAAGGGATTACCCTGTGGACAATAGTCTGAACAGCAGTCCTTGATTCCCAGATCTTTCCTCTAACATAATCTACCCAAAAGAGAAGGAACCAGAAAAATGATTCTGGTAATATGACAAAAACATAGTTCTATAACACTCTTAAAAGATCACACTAGCTTACCAGCAATGGATCCAAACCAAGGAGAAATTTCTGAACTGCCAGAAAAGGAATTCAGAAATTTGATTATTAAGCTACTCAAGGAGGCACCAGAGAAAGGTGAAAAACTACCTAAGAAATTTTTTAAAGTACAGAATATGGACAAAAAATCTCCAGAGAAATATATATCATAAATTAAAAAATCACAACTTCTGGAAATAAAAGACACACTTAGAGAAATGCAAAATACACTGGAAAGTTTCAACAATAGAATTGAACAAGTAGAAGAATTTAAGAGCTTTAAGTCAAGGCTTTGGAATGAACCCAATCTGACACAGACAAAAACAAAAAAGAATAAAAAAGTGAACAAAGCCTCCAAGAAGTTTGGGATTATATTAAATAACCAAACATAAGAAAAATTTGTATTCCTGAGGAAGAAGAGAAATCCAAAAGTTTGGAAAACTTATTTGAGGGAATAATCAAGGAGAACTCCCATGACCTTGCTAGAGATCTAGACTTCCAAATACAAGAAGTTCAAAGAACACCTGGAAAACTTATCACAAGAAGAGCATCATCTAGGCACATGGTCATCAGGTTATCTAAAGTAAAGATGAAGGAAAGAATCTTAAGAGCTGTGAGAAAAAAGCACCAGGTAACGTATAAAGGAAAACCTATCAGATTAACGGCAGATTTCTCAGCAGAAACTCTACAAGCTAGAAGGGATCGGGATCCTGTCTTTAGTCTCTTTAAACAAAACAATTATCAGCCAAGAATTTTGTGTCCAGTGAAACTAAGCTTCATAAATGAGGGAAAGATAAAGTCTTTTTCAGACTAACAAAAGCTGAGAAAATTTGCGACTACCAAACTAGCACTACAAAAACTGCTAAAAGGAGTTCTAAGTCTTGAAACAAAACCTTGAAATACACCAAAATAGAACCTCCTTAAAGCATAAATTTCACAGGATCTCTAACTCAATAACACAATGAAAAAACAATCAAGATATTCAGGCAAAAACCAGCATGATAAATAGAATAGTACCTCAAATCTCAATATTAACATTGAAAATAAATGGCCTAAATTCTTCACTTAAAAGATTCAGAATGGCAGAATGGATAATAATTCACCAAACAAGTAGCTGCTGTCTTTAAGAGACTCACCTAACACATAAGGATTCACAGAAACTTAAGGTAAAGGGGTGGAAAAAGATATTCCATGCAAATGGACATGTAAAGTGAGCAGGAACAGCTATTCTTATATCAGACAAAACAGATTTTAAAGCAAAAAGTCTTTTAAAAAAGACAAAGAGGGGGCATTATATAATGATAAAGGGACTAGTCCAACAGGAAAAAAAATCACAATTCTAAATACATATGCACCTAACACTAGAGCTCCCAAAGTTATAAAACAATGCTTGATAGACCTAAGAAATGAGATAGATGGCAACATAATAATAGAGTGGGTGATTTCAATACTTCATGACAGCATTGGACAGGTCATCAAGACAGAAAGTCAACAAAGAAACATGGTACTTAAACTATATCCTAGAACAAGTAGACTTAACAGATATTTATAGAACATTGTACCCCAAAATGCAGAATATATATCTATTCATCAACACATGGAACATATTCCAAGATTGACCATATGGTGGACCACAAAATAAGCCTCAATGAACTTAAGAAAATTGAAATCATATCAAGTACTCTCTCAGGCCACAGTGGAATAAAATTGGAAATAACTCCAAAAGAAACCCTCAAAATCATCCAAATACATGGAAATTAAGTAGTCTGCTCCTGAATGATCTTTTGGTCAACAGTGAAATCAGTGGAAACTAAAAACTTCTTTGAACTGAATGATAATAGTGACACAACCCATCCAATCCTCTGGGATACAGCAAAAGCAGTGCTAAAAGGAAAATGTATAACGTTAAATGCCTACATCAAAAAGTCTGAAAGGGCACAAATAGACAATCTAAGGTCATTGTATTAGTCTGCTTTCATGTTGCTCATAAAGACATACCTGAAACTGGGCAATTTACAAAAGAAAGAGGTTTAATGAACTTAAAACTCCACGTGGCTGGGGAGGCCTCACAGTCATGGCAGAAGGTGAAAGGCTTGTCTCACATGGAGGCAGACAGGAGAAGAGTGCTTGTGTGGGGAAACTCCCCTTTGTAAAACTATCAAACCTTGAGAGACTTATTCACTGTCATGAGAACAGCACAGGAAAGATCTGCCCTCATGATTCAATTACCTCCCAACACATGAGAATTCAAGATGAGATTTGGGTGGGGACACAACCTAATCATATCATTCAACCCAAATCTCATGTCCTCACATTTTAAAACCATCCATGCCTTCCTAACAGTCCCCCAAAGTCTTAACTCATTTCAACATTAACTCAAAAGTCTATAATCCAAAGTGTTATCCAAGACAAGGCAAGTCCCTTCCACCTGTGAGCCTATAAAATCAGAAGCAAGTTAGTTACTTCCTAGATACAACAGGGGTATAGGTATTGGATAAATACAGCCTTTCCAAGTGGGAGAAATTGGCCAAAACAAAGGGGTTACAGGTCCCATGCAAGTCCAAAATCCAGCGGGGCAGTGAAATCTTAAAGCTCCAAAATGATCTCATTTGACTGCATGTCTCACATGCAGGTCATGCTGATGCAAGAAGTAGGTTCCCACAGCCTTGAGCAGCTCTGCCTCTGTGGCTTTGCAGGGTATAGCCTCCTGGCTGCTTTCACAGGCTGGCACTGAATGTCTGCAGCTTTTCCAGGCAAACAGTGCAAGCTGTAGGTGGATCTACCATTCCGGGGTCTGGAGGATGGTGGCCCTCTTCTCACAACTACACTAGGCAGTGCTCCAGTAGGGACTCTGTGTCAGGGCTCCAACCTCACATTTCCCTTCTGCACTGCTCTGGCAGAGGTTCTCCATGAGGGCCCCGTTCCTATAGCAAACTTCTGCCTGGACACTCATACATCCTCTGAAATCTAGGCAGAGGTTCCCAAATCTTGATTCTTGGCTTCTGTGCATCCACAGCCTCAACACCACATGGAAGCTGCCAAGGCTTGGGCTTCCACCCTCTGAAGCCACAGCCTGAGCTGTACCTTGATCCTTTCAGTCACTGCTTGAGTGGCTGGATGCAGGGCACCAAGTCCCTAGACTGCACACAGCAGAGTGACCCTGGGCCTGGCCCACAAAGTCACCTTTTCCCTCCTAAACCTCCAGACCTGTGATGGGAGAGGCTGCCACCAAGGCCTCTGACATGCCCTGGAGACAATTTTCCCATTGTCTCGGTGATTAACATTTGGGTTCCCATTACTCATGTGAGTTTCTGTAGCTGGCTTGAATTTCTCTTCAGAAAATGGGATTTTCTTTTCTATTGTGTTATCAGGCTGCAAATTTTCCAAACTTTTGTGATCTGTTTCGTTTTTAAAACTGAATGCCTTTAATAGCACCCAAGTCACCTCTTGAATGCTTTGCTACTTAGAAATTCCTTCCACCAGATATTCTAAATCATCTCTCTCAAGTTCAAAGTTCCACAGATCTGTAGGGCAGGGGCAGAAGGCTGCCAGTCTCTGCTAAAACACAATTAAGAGCCACATTTGCTCCAGTTCCCAACAAGTTCCTGATCTCCATCTGAGGCCACCTCAGCCTGGATTGTATTGTTCATATCATTATCAGCATTTTGGTCCAAACCATCTGACAAGTCTCTAGGATGTTCCAAACTTTCCCACGTGTTCCTGTTTTCTTCTGAGCCCTCCAAACTGTTTCAACTTCTGCCTGTTACCCAGTTGCAGAGTCACTTTCACGTCTTTGGGTTTCTTTTCAGCAGCACCCCACTCTACTGGTACTAATTTACTGTATTAGTTTTTTTCATGCTGCTGATAAAGACATACCTGAGACTGGGCAATTTACAAAAGGAAGAAGTATAATGGACTTACAGTTCCACATGGCTGGGAAAGCCTCACAATCATGGTGGAATGTGAAAGGTACATATTGGCAGACAACAGAAGAGAGCTTATGCAGTGAATCTCCCTTTTATAAAACCATCAGATCTCATGAGATTTATTCCCTTTCACAGGAACAGCACAGGAAAAACCTGTCTCCATGATTCAATTACCTCCCACTCGTTCCCTCTCACAATATATGGGAATTCAGAATGAAATTTGGCTGGGAACATGGCCAAACCATAACAGTCATACCTTGAGGAACTAGAGAAACAGGAACAAACCAAACCCAAGTCCAGCAGAAGAAAATAAGTAGCAAAGATCAGAGCAGAAGTAAATAAAATGGAAACAATCAAAGGAAAAATAGATGAAACAAAAGCTGGTTCTTTGAAAAGATAAGCAAAACGCATGGACCATTAGTGAGATTAACCAAGAAAAGAAGAGAAAGGTCTAAATAAGTTCAATTAGAAATGAAATGGGAGATATTACAACCTATACCATAGAAACACAAAAGATCATTGAAGGCTACTGTGAACACCTTTATACACACAAAATAGATAACCTAGGGGAGATAGATAAATTTCTGGAAATATATAACCCTCATAAATTAAATCGGGAAGAAATAGAAACTCTGAACAGACTAATAACAAGCAGTGAGATTGAAATGGTAATAAAAACCATTACCAATGAAAAAAAAGTCCAGAATTGGATGGATTCATAGCTGAATTCTGTCAGAGATTAAAAAAAGAACTGGTACCAATCCTACTGAAAATATTTCAAAAGATAGAGAAAGAGGGAATTTTTCCTAAATAGTTCTGTGAAACCAATATCACCCTAATATAAAAACCAGGAAAGGAAAGAACAAAAAAGGAGAACTACAGAACAATATCTCTGGTAAACAAAATGCAAGTTTTCTCAACTAAATACTAGCCAACTGAATACAACAGCATATCAAAAAGATATTCCACCACGATCAAGTTGGTATCATACCAGAGATGCAAGGTTAACATATACAAGTAAATAAATGTAATACAACACATAAGCAGAATTTAAAACAAAAATCATATGATCATTTTAATAGACAAAGTAAAAGCATTTGACAAAATCCAACATCCCTTTATGATTAAAACCCTCAGAAAAATTGGCATAGAAGGGACATACCTTAAGGTAATGAAGGCTGTATACAACAAAACCACAGGCAACATTGCACCGAATAGGGAAAAGTTGAAAGCATTTTCCCTGAGAACAGGAACAAGATAAGGATGCCCATTTTCATCACTTCTATTCAACATAGTACTGGAGGTCCTAGCCCGAGCAATCAAACAAGAGAAAGAAAGAGTATTCAAATTGATGATGAGGAAGTCAAACTGTCACTGCTTGCCAATGATATGATCATATACCTTGAAAACCCTAAAGACTCATCTAAAAAGCTTCTAGATTTGATAAATGAATCAGTAAAGTTGCAGGATACAAAAGTAATGTACACAAATCAGTAGCACTGCTATACACCAACAGTGACCAAGCTGAGAATCAAATCAAGAATTCAACCCCTTTTACAGTAGATGCAACAAACCCCCCTCCCCCAAAATACTTAGGGATATACCTAACAAAGGAAAACTATGAAACACTGCTGAAAGAAATTATAGATGACCCAAACAAATGAAAACACATACCATGCTCATGGATGGGTAGAATAAATATTGTGAAAATGACAATACTGTCAAAGGAATATATAAATTCAATATAATTCCCATCAAAATACCATCATCATTCTTCACAGAACTGGAAAAAACAATCCTCAAATTCACATGGAACCAAAAAAGAGCTGCATGGGCAAAGCAAGACTAAGCAAAACAAAAAACAAAACAAAACAAAACAAAACAATAAAACCCCAAAAGCAAATCTGGAAGCATCACATTACCCGACTTCAAACTCTGCTACAAGGCTATAATCACCAGAACAGCATGGTACCACTATAAAAATAGACACTTAGACGAATGGAACAGAATAGAGCTCCCAGAAATAAAGCCAAGTACTTACAGTCAACTGATCTTTGACAAAGCAAACAAAAACATAAAGTGGGGAAAGACATCCTATTCAACAAATAGTAGTGGGATAACTGGCAAGCCACGTGTAGAAAAATGAAACTGGATCCTCATTCTCACCTTATACAAACATCAACTCAAGATGGGTCAAAGACTTAAATGTAACACCTGAAGCCATAAAAATTCTAGAAGATAACATCAGAAAAACCCTTCTAGATATTGTCTTAGGTAAAGTGTTCATGAGCAAGAACCCAAAAGCAAATGCAATAAAAACAAAGATAAATAGATAGGACTTAATTAAACAAAAAAGCTTCTGCATAGCAAAAAAAAAAAAAAAAAAAAAAAAAAAAAATCAGCAGAGTAAACAGACAACCCACGGTGGCTAAGAAATGTGGTATATAAATACCATGGAATCCTACTCAGCCTTAAAAAGGAACAAAATAATGACATTTACACAACCTGGATGGAGTTGGAGTCCATTATCCTAAGTGAAGTAACTCAGGAATTGAAAATGGAACATCATATGTTCTCACTCAAAAGTGGGAGCGAATCTCTGAAGATGCAAAGGCATGAGAATGATACAATAGACTTTGGGGACTTGAAGGGAAGTGTGGGAGGGAGTAAGGAATGAAAGGCTATACATTGGTTACAGTGTGCACTGTTAGGATGATGGCTACACCAAAATCTCAGAAATCACTACTAAAAATCTTATTCATGTAACCAAACACCACCTGTTCCCCAAAATATTTTGAAATAAAAATTAAAAAAGAAGAAGTAGTGAAGGTTAAATGGAACTGCGGCCTTGTTCCAATCTGACTTGCATCCTTATGAAAAATAGATTTGGATACACAAAGAGACACCAGGGGCTTGTGCACGTAGAGGAAAGGCCATGTGAGGACATAGGGAGAAGGCAAGTCTAGAAGAGAGGCCTCAGGAGAAACCAACCCTGCAGACACCTTGATCTTGGACTTCCAGCCTCTAGAACTGTTAGAAAATAAATCACTGTTGTTGAAACCACTTAAAGCTATGGTACTTTGTGATATCAGCCTAAGCAGACAATATAATATCCTTATTTAGATGTTTGCTAAAACTCTCTTATTATTTAAACACTGGACTTTTTGTTATTGTTTTAATTACTCTGCCTTAGAACTACATGAAAAAACATAGTAATAATAATATCAATTTAAAATGCAAATAAATCACAAATGTCTTTTCTTGCAAAACAAGCAAACAAATAAACAAAGAACAAACAAAAAACACCCTTCTGGAATGCAGCAAAAGCAGTACTTAGAGGAAAATGTATCATTGAATGGCTATGCTTTTATATTACATAATTACTTACTGTAATGTTATGATGGCTATACCCCTCTGACATGGAAACTTTTTTTTTATGTGTTGTTCTTTAGGTTTGTGTAAATCGTCAATGTGTAGAATCCAGGAAAATTAAGGCTACAGCACTTGTTTGTTCTGAATATACTTGTTCTGGACATGGAGTAAGTAACCACATGTTTCCCTCAATCACATTTCTTGGACACTTTTTTTGCATCACTTATTAATTTACTGACATTTTTTGGGTCACTACCATGTGCCAGACTCTGTTGCATCTAGCTTCAGTTGAGAGCTGAATTAAGTCATTAAATTCAGCAGCCATAATTAGTTACAGAAGATATTTTGAGTAGAATTAAATTGCTAATGACCTAAATATATATTGTTATAATTGGGTACTTTTCAGAGGGTGTTAAATTTTCTGATAAATACATTAACCTGGTTCTCAAAGGAAAGATAATTGTGATGTAATTCCTGTGTCTGTGAATATACAGGGATCATAAAAAACTATTGTTTTATTTATCTACTTTTAAAAATAGACTTTATTTTTTAGAGGAGCTTCAGGTTCACAGAAACTTTGGAAAGTAGAAAGTAGAGAGATTTTCCATATATCCACTCATCTTACAGAGGCACAATCTTTTCCAATTTTAACATCACACACCATAGTGGTCTGTTTGTTATAACTGATGACCTACAAGGACATATCATTATCACCCAAAGTCCAGTTTACATTAGGATTCACTGTTAGTGTCTCACATTCTATGGGTTTTGACAAATGTGTAATGCTATAGATCCATCATTATAATATACAGAGAGTATTTTCATTACTCTAAAAATTATCTGTGCTCCATCAGTTCATCCTTCTCTCTCCACTAACCCTTGGCAACCACTGATCTTATTACTGTTTTCCTAGATTTTTATTTTCCAGAATGTCATTTTATTGAAATCATATAGTATGTAGCCTTTTCAGATTGGTTTCTTTCACTTAGTAATATGCATTTAACGTTTCTCCATGTTTTCCTTTCTTTTTTTTTTTTTGAGACGGAGTCTCGCTCTGTTGCCCAGGCTGGAGTGCAGTGGCCGGATCTCAGCTCACTGCAAGCTCCGCCTCCCGGGTTCACGCCACTCTCCTGCCTCAGCCTCCCGAGTAGCTGGGACTACAGGCGCCCGCCACCTCGCCCAGCTAGTTTTTTGTATTTTTTTAGTAGAGACGGGGTTTCACTGGGTTAGCCAGGATGGTCTCGATCTCCTGACCTCGTGATCTGCCCGTCTCGGCCTCCCAAAGTGCTGGGATTACAGGCTTGAGCCACCACGCCTGGCCTTCTCCATGTTTTTCTATGGCTTGATAGTTCATTTCTTTTTAGTGCTAAATAATATTCCATTGTCTGAATGTGCCATAGTTATTTATCCACTCATCTACTGAAGAACGGTTGCTTACAAGTTTGGTAATTACAAATAAAGCTGCTATAAACATCCTTCTGCAGGTTTTTGTGTGGACATAAATTTTCACCTATTTTGAGTAAATACCAAGGATTGTGATTGCTGTATCATATCCTAAGAATATGCTTAGTTTTGTTAGAAACTGACAAAACATCTTTGAAAGTGGCTGTACCAGTTTGCATTCCCACCAGCAGTGAATGAGAGTCCCTGTTGCTCCACATCCAAGCCAACATTTTTTGTTGTCAGTGTTTCGGATTTTGGCCATTCTAACAGGTGTGTAGTGGTATTTCATTGTTGTTTTAATTTGCATTTTACTGATGACATATGTGAGGCGTATTTCATATACTTATTTTCCATCTATATATCTTTTTTGGTGAGGGACCTTTTAAATTCTTTTGCCCATTTTAAAAGTTGTTTGTTTTCTTGTTGAGTTTTAAGTTTTCTCTTAGTATTTTGAATAACAGTGACATATCTGATGTGTCTTTTGCAAATATTTTCTTCCAGTCTGTGGCTTATCTTTTTATTCTCTTAACAGTGCTTTTCACAGAGAAGGTTTTAATTTTACGAAGCCCAACTTCTTAATTATTTCTTGTGTAGATTGTGCCTTTGGTATTGTATCTAAAAAGTCTATGCAATACCTAAGGTCATCCAGTTTTTTTTTTTTTTTTTTTTTTTCTGAGTTATCTTCTAGGGGTTTTTTAGCTTTGCATTGTACATTTAGGCCTATGACCCATTCTGGATTAACTTTTTGAAGGGTGATAGGTTTGCGTCTAGATTCTTTTTTTTCCTGCATTTTGATGTCCAGCTAGCACCAATTGTTGAAGTTTTTGTTTTCTCTACTGTATTGCTTTTGCTCCTTCGTCAGAGATCAATTGACTAGATTTATGTTTGTCAGTTTCTGGGCTCCTTATTCTGTTTCATTGAGCCATTTGATTATTCTTTCTCCTATATCATATTGCCTTGATTCCTACAGACTTACAGTATGTTGAAGTTGGGTAGTGTTAGTCTTCTGACTTTGTTCTTCTTCTTTTAATGGTAACTTGACTATTCTTGATCTTTTGTGCCTCCATAGAAACTTTAGAATCAGTTTGTTGATTTCCACAAAACACCTTGCTGAGATTTTGACAGGGATTGTGTTCCATCTATAGATCAAGTTAGTAAGAACTGATATCTTGACACCATTGAGTCTTTCTATCCATGCACATGTAATGTGTTTTCACTTATTTAGTCCTTTTTTATTTCCTTCATCAGTGTTTTGTAGTTTTTCTCATATTGATCTTATATATATTTTGTTAGATTTATACCAAGTATTTCATTTTTGGGGGGAGGGGAGGCTAATGTAAATAGTATTATGTCTTTAATTTCAAGTTTCGTTTGTTCATTGCTGGTGTATAGGAAAATGATTGGCTTTTGTGCATTAACCTTGTATATTGCAACCATGCTACAATCACTTGTTAGTTCCAAGAGTTCTTCAAGTCTTTTTAGAATTTCTAAATTGCTGTTTATGTCATATATGAACAAAGACAGTTTTATTTCTTCCTTCCCAATCAGTATACCTTTTTTTTCTTATTTTATTGTATTAGTTAGAACTTTCTGTATGATATTGAAATAGGAGTGGTGAGAGGAGACGTCCTTGCATTGCTTCTTATCTTAGTGGGAAAGTGTCTAATATCTCACCATTAAGTATGATATCAGCTGTAGGTTTTTTTGCTTGGTATTTTGTTAGATGAAAAACTTTCCCTCTATTCCTAGTTTGCTGTTAGTTTACTTTTAAATCACAAATAAATGTTGGCTTTTATTTTGTTGTTGTTGTTGAGATGGAACCTCGCTGTGTTGCCCAGGCTGGAGTGCAGTGGTGCAATCTTGGCTCCCTGCAAGCTCTGCCTTCCCGGTTCACGCCATTCTTCTGCCTCAGCCTCCCGAGGAGCTGGGAGTACAGGCGCCCACCACCATGCCCGGCTAATTTTTTTTGTATTTTTAGTAGACATGCGGTTTCACCATGTTAGCCAGGATGGTCTCGATCTCCTGACCTCACGATCTGCCCGTCTCGGCCTCCCAAGGTGCTGGGATTTCAGGCGTGAGACACTGTGCCCGGCCCGAGTGTTGGCTTTTTAATATTAAATGCTTTTTATGTATCTATTGATATGATAATGCAATTTTTCTTCATTAGTTTATTGATGTGAGATGAAGTACATCAACTAATTTTCTAATGTTGAACCAGTTACATGCCTGGTGAACCCATCTCAGCAAACAATTATTTGTAACATCAATTAAAAATAAGAAAAATAAAAATTTTTAGTTTACTTTCACTTAATTCCTTCTCTAATACTATTCTTTTTATATAAATAACATTTGATGACCTTTGTGATTTTCATTCTCTCTGAAGAATCTCTTCTGACATTCATTTCAAAGGCAGGTCTACTGGTGATATATACTCTCAATTTTTGCTTGTCTGAGAGTCTTCATTTCCACTTTTGCAAGATAATTTCAAAGGATTAAATATTTCACTCATCACTCTTTTTGCTTGCATGGTTGCTAAAGAGAAGTCCAGTATAATTTTTATCTTTGTGCCTCTATAGATATGGTATTTTCTCTCTCTGGTTTCTTTCCCAATTTGTTCTTTATCTTTTCTTTTCTGTAGTTTGAAAGTTATTATGTCTAGGTATAAATTTTTGGCATTTGTCCTGATTTTTTTGTGGCAGGGGTTGCTTGATCTGTGATTTGTTGTAAGACATTAATTTTGGAAAATTATCAGCTGTTATTGCTTCAAATATTTCTTCTATTCCATTCTTTTTTGTCTTCTTGGTATCCTCATTACATGTATGTTATACATTTTTTTAGTTGTCTCACAGTTCTTGGATATTCTGTTCTGTTTTTTCAACCTTTTTTTTTTGTGTGTGTGAGCCAAATATTTATTCATTTCTTGCATTTGAAGTACCCTTCGATAACACCCTTGGCCTGAGACTCCTTTCCATAGTCCTTAACTACTACACAATTGCAACCAACCACTTTACAGGGTTTCCCCTCTCTGTCAGTTTTACAGAGGCCTACCCATTCTCCTGGTTTCTTGTTGTCATCAACCTTAATTAGGTTGATTTGGTGTTCAGCATAAAGGGCCTCCACCAACTTGATATACATAGGCTCATCACAGTTGGATGCAAGCACACAAAGATGAGCTTGGTGCTTGTCTAAGGCTTTGGCAGCTTCGGGAATTCCACGTGCTAGGCCATCGTGGATGTGGGCGGTCTTCAGCACCTCTTGTAAAGAAGTATTAACGTCCATTACACCTCCAGTAGCAATGCCGTCCTCGGCCATGGCGGTGGGTTACGGGTGAAGCAGCATCTTGAACGCACGCGAGCCTCCGCCTCCGCGGGACTCCGCGGTGGCAGGGAAAGAGCAACCTTTTTTTTTTTTTGCCTTTTTAGTTTTAGATGTTTCTATTGAGATATCCTCAAGCTCAGAGGTCTTTTCTCATCTCAGCCATGATTAATCTATTAACGGGCCCATCAAAAGCATTATTCATTTCTGTTGCAGTGTTTTTGATCTCTAGTACTTCTTTTTGATTCTTTCTTGGAATTTTTATCTCTCTGCCTACACTGCCAATCTGTGCTTACATGCAGTCTACTTTATCCATTAGAGCTTTCAGCATATGAAATATAATTGTTTTATTTATTTATTTTAATTTTATTTTTATTGACAATAGTGGTACCTGTTGTGGGGGTATAAATGATAATTAATACATTCATATAATTCATAAAATTATCTTAATTATCAGTATAATTATCTTATATCTTAATTATCTTAATTATCAGTATAATTAAGATATCCATCATTTTACACATTTGTCTTTATGCTAAAACATTTGAATTTATTTTTCTAGCTATTTTTGAAATATACAATAGGTTATTTTAAACTCTGGTCATCCTACTGATGACCAAGTGTCAAAACACTTGGTCTTACTTCTTTCAAACTGGATATTTGTACCTATTAATCAACATCTCTTCATCCTCTCCTCCCATTACACATTCTGGCCTCTGGTAACCACCCACCTACTCTGTATCTTCGTGAATCCACTTTTTTAGCTTCCACATATGAGTAAGAACATGTGATATTTATCTTTCTGTGCTTAGCCTATTTCATTTACCATAATGACTTCCAGTTCCATCCATGTTGCTATGAGTGATGGGATTTCATTATGTTTATAGCCTATGTTTTACATTGTGTATGTATCCCACATTTTCTTTATTTTTTCGTCTATTCATGGACACTTCCATTGATTCTATATTTTGGTTATTGTGAATAGAGCTACAATAAACATGGGAATGCAGATAGCATTTTGAAGTGTTGATTTCCATTCTTTTGGTTATTTACTCAGTAGTAGAATTGCTGAGTCATATGGTAGTTCTGTTTTTAGTTTTTTTTTTTTTTTTTTGAGGAATCTCCACACAATTTTTTTAAAGTGGCTGTACTAATTTACATTCCCACCTACAGTGTGTGAGGCTTTCCTTTTCTCCACAGCCTCGCCAGCGTTGGCTGTTCCCTGTCTTTTTGATAAAAGCCATTTTAACTGGATTGAGATTGTATCTCATAATTTTGATTTGCATCTCTCTCATAATTAGTGATGTTGAACATTTTTTCATCTACCTGTTGGCCATTTGTATGTTTTATTTTGAGAGATGTCTATTCAGATCCTTTGCCCATTTTTTTAATCATATAATTTGTGGAGTTTTTTCCTATTGAGTTATTTGAGCTCTTTATATATTCTGATTGTCAGTCCCTTGTCATATGGATAGTTTGGAAATATTTTCTTTTATTCTGTGGGTTGTCTCTTCACTTTGTTGATTGCTTCTTTTGCTGTGTAGAAGCTTTTTAGCTTGGTGTAATCCCATTTGTTTATTTTTGCTTATGTTTCCTATGCATTTGAGGTTATATCCAAAAAATAATTACATAATCAATGTCTTAGAACTATTTTCCTACATTTTCTCCTGGTAATTTTATAGTTTTGGTTCTTTTTTTTTTTCTTTTTTTTTTTTTTATTATACTTTAAGTTCTAGGGTACATGTGCACAACATGCCGGTTTGTTACATATGTATACATGTGCCATGTTGGTGTGCTGCACCCATTAACTCGTCATTTACATTAGGTATATCTCCTAATGCTATCCCTCCCCCGTACCCCCTCCCCACAATAGGACCCAGTGTGTGATGCTCCCCTTCCTGTTTCCAAGTGATCTCATTGTTCAATTCCCACCTATGAGTGAGAACATGTGGTATTTGGTTTTCTGTTCTTGTGATAGTTTGCTGAGAATGATGGTTTCCAGCTGCATCCATGTCCCTACAAAGGACACGAACTCATCCTTTTTTATAGCTGCATAGTATTCCATGGTGTATATGTGCCACATTTTCTTAACCCAGTCTGTCACTGATGGACATTTGGGTTGATTCCAAGTCTTTGCTATTGTGAATAGTGCTGCAATAAACATACATGTGCCTGTGTCTTTATAGCAGCATGATTTATAATCTTTTGGGTATATCCCCAGTAATGGGATAGCTGGGTCAAATGGTGTTTCTAGTTCTAGATCCTTGAGGAATCACCACACCATTTTCCACAATGGTTGAACCAGTTTACAGTCCCCCAACAGTGTAAAAGTGTTCCTATTTCTCCACATCCTCTCCAGCACCTGTTGTTTCCTGATTTTTTAAAAGCATTTGCTTGTCTGTAAAGGACTTTATTTCTCCTTCACTTATGAAACTTAGTTTGGCTGGATATGAAATTCTGGGTTGAAAATTCTTTTCTTTAAGAATGTTGAATATTGGCCCCCATTTTCTTCTGGCTTGGGGAGTTTCTGCCGAGAGATCTGCTGTTAGTCTGATGGGCTTCCCTTTGTGTGTAACCCGACCTTTGTCTCTGGCTGCCCTTAACATTTTTTCCTTCATTTCAACTTTGGTGAGTCTTACTATTATGTGTCTTGCAGTTGCTCTTCTCAAGGAGTATCTTTGTGGCATTCTCTGTATTTCCTGAATTTGAATGTTGGCCTGCCTTACTAAGTTGGGGAAGCTCTCCTGGATGATATCCTGAAGAGTGTTTTCCAACTTGGTTCCATTTTCCCCGTCACTTTCAGGCACACCAATCAGACGTAGATTTGGTCTTTTCACATAATCTCATACTTATTGGGGGCTTTGTTCATTTCTTTTTACCCTTTTTTCTCCACACTTCTCTTCTCTCTTCATTTCATTCGTTTGATCTTCAATTGCTGATACTCTTTCTTCCAGTTGATCGAGTTGGTTACTGAAGCTTGTGCATTTGTCACGTATTTCTCGTGTTATGGTTTTCATCCCTATCAGTTCTTTTAAGGTCTTCTCTTCATTGATTATTCTAGTTATCCATTCATCCATTCTTTTTTCAAGGTCTTTAGTTTCTTCATATTGGTTACATAGTTCCTCCTTTATTTCTGAGAAGTTTGATCAGCTGAAGCCTTCTCTCAATTCGTCAACGTCATTCTCCGTCCAGCTTTGTTCCATTGCTGGCGAGGAGCTGCATTCCTTTGGAGGGGAGATGCACTCTGATTTTTTGAATTTCCAGCTCTTCTGCACTGCTTTTCCCCCATCTTTGTGGTTTTATCTGCCCTGGTCTTTGATGATGGTGACGTACTGATGGGGTTTTGGTGTGGGTGTCCTTTCTGTTTGTTAGTTTTCCTTCTAACAGTCAGGACCCTCAGCTGTAGGTCTGTTGGAGTTCGCTTGAGGTCCACTCCAGACCCTGTTTGCCTCGGTGTCAGCAGCAGAGGCTGCAGAAGATAGAATATTGTTGCACAGCGAGTGTTGCTCTCTGATTCTTACTCTGGAAGCTTTGTCTCAGGGGTGTACCCCACCATGTGAGGTGTGAGGTGTCGGTCTGCACGTAGTGGAGGATGTCTCCGATATAGGCTACTCAGGGGTCAGGGACCCACTTGAGCAGGCAGTCTGTCCGTTCTCAGATCTCAACCGCTGTGCTGGGAGATCCACTGCTCTCTTCAAAGCTATCAGACAGGGGCATTTACCTCTGCCGAGGTTTCTGCTGCTTTTTGTTTAGCTATGCCCTGTCCCCAGAGGAGGAGTCTACAGAGGTAGGCTGGCCTTCTTGCGCTGTGGTGGGCTCCACCCAATTTGAGTTTCCAGGTGGCTTTGTTTTCCTACTTAAGCCTCAGCAATGGCGGGCACCCCTCCTCCATCCTCGCTGCCGCCTTGCAGTTAGATCTCAGACTGCTGTGCTAGCAATGAGGGAGGCTCTGTGTGCCTGGGAACCTCTGGGCCAGGTGTGGGATATAATCTCCTGGTGTGCCCTTTGCTAAGACCCTTGGTAAAGCACAGTATTTAGGGTGAGAGTTACCTGATTTTCCAGGTGTTGTGTGTCTCTGTTTCTCTTGGCTAAGAAAAGGGATTCCCTTCCCCCTTGAGCTTCCCAAGTTAGGTGATGCCACGCTCTGCTTCAGCTCTTGCTGGTCGGGCTGCACCAGCTGACCAGCACTGATTGTCTGGCACTCCCCAGTGAGATGAACCTGGTACCTCAGTTGAAAATGCAGAAATCACCCATCTTTTGTGTCACTCACGCTAGGAGCTGGAGGCCGGAGCTGTTCCTATTCGGCCATCTTGGGCGCACCCTTCCCCGTAATTTTGGTTCTTAGATTTAAGTCTTGAATACATTTTGATTTTATTTTTGTACACAGTGAAAGATAATGATCAAGTTTTATTCTTCTGCATATAGTTACTGAATTGCCAGCACCATCTATTGAAGAGACTGTTCTTTCTCTGTTGTGCATTCTTGGTGCCTTTGTTGAAAATGAATTGGTGTAAATGCATGTATTTGTATCTGGGTTCTTTATTCTGTTCCATTGGTCTAGGTGTTTGATTTTATGCCAATACCATGGTGATTTGGTTACTATAGCTCTGTAGTATAACTTGAAGTCAGATAATGTTATGCATTTGGCTTTGTTCTTTTTGCTCAGAATTGCTGACCACATGTTAAGTCATGAGACAAGTCTTAACAAATTTAAGAAGACTGACATCACTCCAAGTATATTTTCTGACCACATTAGATTGAAGCTAGAAGTTAATATTAAAAGAAAGTGGAAAAACTTAAAAAATACATGAAAATTAATAATAACACACAATTGAACAACAATTGGGCTAAACAACAAATCATAAGGGAAATTAGGAAAAACCTTAAGACAAACAAAAAATGAAAAAAAGATGACATATGGAAAAAACAGTACTAAAGGGAAATTTATAGTAATAAATTCTTACATTAAAAAAGAATAAAGATTTCAAATAGACATTGTAACTTTACACCTCAAGAAACTAGAAGAAATTGAACAAACAAACCCCAAGTTTGCAGTAGGAAGTTATGAAGATTAAAGCACAAACATGATAGAGAATAGAAAAATAATAGATAACAAGGAAATTAAGAGTTGAGTTTTCCAAAAGATAAAAAAAATGGACAAACTCTTAGGTAAAATAGCAAGAAAAAAAGAAAAGACTCAAAATCAGAAATGAAGGAGCAGATATTACAACTAATGTCACAGAAATTTTTTAAGAAGATATTGTGGTTTATATTTATACGCCAGCACATTGGATAACCTAGAAGAAATTGATAGATTCCTAGAGTGATATAACCTGCCAAGACTTAATCAAGAATAAATAGCCTGAAGAGAACAACAACAAATAAAGAGATTAAATCAGTAAACAAAACTTTCTAGCAAAGAAAATCTCAGGACCACCAGGGGGCTTCACAAATGAATTCTGTTAAACATTTACAGGAGAATTAAACAAGAAAATAAAATTGCAGGCTAATATATCTACAAACATGCATGCAAAAATTTACAGCAAGACATTAACAAACTATATTTCCCGCACATTAAAAGAATCATACACAATGACCAAATGGGATTTATTCCTGGGATGCAAGGATGGTTCAGAATACACAGATCAATTAATGTGGTATGCTAATTGAATCCTAACTCAATATGTTAGGATTAACAGAAAGCCTATATGTAAAAACTCCACAGCTAAAATTATACTCAATGGTGAAATAATGAAAGCCTTTACTTTAAGATCTATAACAATGCAAGGATACTCACTCTGTGCACTTCTATTCAACATAGTATTGGAATTCCTAGATGAAGCAATGAGGCAAAGAAAAGAAATAAAGGGCATCCAAATGGGAAAGTAGAAATGAAGTAGCCTCTAGAGTCTTTTTTTCTTGCTATTTTACCTAAGAGTTTGTCCATTTTTTTATCTTTTCTATATATTCATATATTAATATGCCATGATTATATACATAGGAAACCATAAAGGTTCCATAAAATTAGTAGAAGAAATAATGAATTCAGTAAAGTTGCAGGACACAAAAACAACACTCAAAAATCAGTTACATTTTTATACATCAAAAACAGACGATCAGGAAAGGCGATTAGTTAAACAATCCCATTTACAACAGCATCAAAAAGAATAAAATATTTAGGTTTAAAACAAACCAAGGAGGTGAAAGATTTGTACACTGAAGACTATAAAACATGAAAAAAATTAAAGGAGACAAAAAATTGAAAGATATTCCATGGATTGAAGAAATTAATATTGTTAAACTATCCCTAACACTCAAAATTATCTACAGATTCAATGCAATCCTTATCAGAATCTCCATGTTATTTTTCAAAGAAATAGAAAATAAAGAACTTACATAAAACTAAAAAAATCCATATAATTAGAAGCAATTTTTAAAAAGAAGAACAAAGCTTTTCAAAATATAGTACAAAGGTACAGTAACCAGAATAGTATGTTACTCTCATAAAATAGAGACATAAAGCAATGGATGAAAATAGCTCAAAGATAGACTCATATATGCTGGCTCCAGCATGTCACTGGAGGGGTCACATTTGCATTAGAATTTAAGTATGCATTTTTGAAATTAATTGCATGGTAAATTTGTAGGTAAACATTTTAAGATGTCAAATTTTCTTGATGCAAATATTGAGAGCCTCACTTTATGGTTTTTTTTTTCTTTGTGTGTGTGTGTGTCTGTGCTTTAGTCTAAGAAACCAAACATTTGATATGTGAGACTGTTGCTCTAAATAAACAAAATTACACTAGATTATGGTACAAAAGTAAGCTTGATGATCACCTTCTATGAGAAAATATTTTAAAACAATCATTTAATTTTTCAAAATGATCCTAGGTGTGTGATTCCAGACAAAAGTGCGTTTGTTCACCAGGCTATAATCCTCCAAGCTGCCAAACACGTTCCAAAGGTTTTCCCATATTTCCTAAGGAAGACATGGGCAAGTATCTGTCTCTTCAAATATCCGTTTAATAAAAGTATCAAATTGCTTATGATCACTAAACAGAGTTCGATTTTGCTACTTACGAAGCAACTGATATTTGTAATGAAAAGGTAATCAGAATTCTCTCAAGAAATGGAAACCAAACATGCCATCTTAATCTTGCTCTCTTTTCTTTATAATTAACTAATTAATCAATTAATTTTTATTTTTTTATTTCAATAGGTTTTTGGGGAACAGGTGAATTTTGGTAACATGGATAAGTTCTTTAGTGGTGATTTCTGAGATTTTGGTGCAGCCATCACTCGAGCAGTGTATACTGTATGCAATGTGTAGTCTTTTATACCTCACCTACTCCCATCCTTCACCTCAATACCCCAAAGTCCATTGTATCATTTTTATGCCTTTGTGTCCTCATAGCTTAGTTCCCATTTACGAGTGAGAACATATGATATTTGGTTTTATATTCTCTAAGTGAAGAGTTACTTCATTTAGAATAACGGTCTCAAACTCCATCCAGGTTGCTGTGAATGCTATTATTTTGTTCTTCTAATGGCTGAGTAGTATTCCATGGTGTATATATATATATCACACTTTCTTTTTTTATTTTTATTTTTTATTATACTTTAAGTTCTAGGGTACATGTGCACAACATACAGGTTTGTTACATATGTATACATGCGCCATATTGGTGTGCTGAACCCATTAACTCATCATTTACATTAGGTGTATCTCCTAATGCTATCCTTCCCCCTTCCCCCAATCCCACAACAGACTCCGGTGTGTGATGTTCACCACCCTGTGTCCAAGTCTTCTCATTGTTCAATTCCCACCAATGAGTGAGAACATGTGGTGTTTGATTTTTTGTCCTTCTGATAGTTTGCTGAGAATGATGGTTTCCAGCTTCATCCATGTTCCTACAAAGGACATGAACTCATCATTTTTCATGGCTGTATAGTATTCCAGGATATCACACTTTCTTTATCCACTCATTGATTGATGGGCATTTGGGCTGGTTCTACATTTTTGCTATTGCAAATTGTGCTGCTATAAACATTTGTGTGAGTGTCTTTTTATGTAATGACTTTTATTTAATGACTTCCTCTGGGTAGATTTCCAACAGTGGGATTGCTGGATCAAATGGTAGATCTACTTTTGGTTCTTCAAGAAATTGCCATACTGTTTTTCATAGTGGTTGTACTAGTTTGCATTCCCACCAACAGCGTCAAAGCACTCCCCTTTAAGAACATCCATGCCAACATCTATTATTTTTTGATTTTTAAATTATGACCATTCTTACAGGAGTAAGGTGGTATTGCATTGTGGTTTTGATTTGCATTTCCCTGATCATTAGTGATGTTGAGCATTATTTCATGTTTGTTGGCCGTTTGCATATCTTCTTTTGAGAGTTGTCTATTCATGTCCTTAGTCCATTTTTTGATGGAATTGCTTTTTTTTCTTGCTGATTTGTTTAAGTTCCTTATAGATTGTGGATATTAGTTATTTGTCAGACGCATAGTTTGTGAAGATTTTCTCCCACTCTGTGGGTTGTCTGTTTACTCTGCTGATTATATCTTTTGCTTTGCAGAAGCTTTTAAATTTAATGAAGTCCCTTCTATTTATCTTTGTTTTTGTTGCATTTGCTTTTGGGTTCTTGCTTATGAACGCTTTGCCTAAGCCAATGTCTAGAATAGTTTTCTCATGTCATATTCTAGAATTTTTATGGTTGCAGGTTTAAATTTAAGTCTTTGATCCCTCTTGAGTTGATATTTGTATAAGATGAGAGATGAGGATTCAGTTTAATTCTTCTACATATGGCTTGCCAGTTATCCCAGTGCCATTTGTTGAATAGGGTGTCCTTTCCCCATTTTACGTTTTTGTTTGCTTTGTTGAAGATCAGTTGGCTGTACATACTTGGCTTTATTTCTGGATTCCCTATTCCATTCCTTTGGTCCCTGTGTCTATTTTTATGTCAGTACCATGCTGTTTTGGTGACTATAGCCTTATAGTCATATAGCCTTATAGTCATATAAGCCTTATAGTCATATAAGGCTATATGTCATATAAGGCTTATGACATATAAGTCATATATGTCTTATATATGTCATATAAGGCTTATAGTCATATAAGGCTATATGGCCATACCAGCCTGAATGTGCCCGATCTTGTCTTGCTCTTTTTTCTAACATTAAAATATCATACTTGAAGTTGAATACCTTTTAAAATTTCTCTTCACTGATATCATTGACTCTGTCTTTTAGAATATTTTCAACCTCTTTTCCTCAGCTTTATGACTGATCCTGTGACCTCAGCTCTAAACAAACATTTACTCTGTGTCTAGTATGTTAGTGTGTTTCTGTTATAGAAGAAATGAAATAGAAGACAAGATTTTGCTCTGAAAGCGTTTATCATTTAAATCAGAAAAATCCATCAGTTTCTGCTTAGGAGATGACAGAAGTGATGCTGGCATATTATTCTGTTTGTGCACCACAGCTTCCATTTCTGTCATTCATTCATTTATTGAGTTAGCAAATGTTTATTGAACTCTTAATATATGCCAGGTCCAGGTGCTGGTCTACACACTGGGGATGTACAGTGATAGCAAAGGACAGAATTAGGATTAGAAATCAATTCTTCTGATTTTTATGCCAGTGCCTTTTTAGTAGCATTGCGATGACCCCATTTATAAACATGATCCCCAAGGCCAAAAGCCAACAATCTACCAAAGAAAAATAGGATATACACAAATACACTGAATTCCTTTGATAATGCACCTTGTAAGAGTGCATTTTTGGATAACCATGCAATTACACAATCCCACGTTGTATATCACTGAATTTTTTTGTCCCTACTTAGAGGGTTAATATGAGAGTTTGCTGTAGTTGCTGTGAGACTTGAATACTTTTGAACTTTCCAAAACTTGGTTACCATGCTTTTAGAATGAAAGGTTATAGAGATAGCCCCAAAGATTATGATTACAATTCTATGATGATATTTTCCATGTTCCTTGAATAACAATACAAATTCAGAACATTTTAATGAATGTGTTACAACTTGAAAATAAAAGTAGATAGTTTAATTTTTAATATATTTTTTTGGATTTCTGTTTTTAGATTCTATCATGGAAAGAGCATCTGGGAAGACTGAAAACACCTGGCTTCTAGGTTTCTCCGTTGTTCTTCCTATTCTCATTGTAACAACTATAGTAGTTTTGGCAAGGAAGCATTTGAAAAAGTGGTTCATCAAGGAAGAGGAATTCCCAAGTAGCGAGTAAATTGCATTTGTGTTCTGAAGTTAAACATTAGTACCATTTGAATCTAGTTATATGTAAGACAATATCATGAGCAGCAACAATACTTTACATATCACTGGGATTTTGAGTATTACATCAATATGTCATTTAATTTTATGAGGTAGTTGTGAGTACCCCTGTTTTGAAGACACAAAGATTTGGAAGTGTAGTTTACATAGCTTGCCAAAGTCATTGAACTGTCAGTTGAGAGAGGAAGAACTCGAATATATAATATCTGTTCTTTTCTTATCGAAGGGGGATGATCTGTATCATCTACAACAGAAGTATTTATTAAAAATGCAGATTTCTGGGCCTTACTACAGACTAAATATTTTAATTCACATTGCTGGCTCATAAAAGAAATAATTTTAAAAATATTCTTTGGGTTAAATTTTCAGAAGGGAAATTTATAATTTAGATTATTACATTTTTATTTTTCAAGAAATAATTTAAACACTAAGAGAATAACATGACAAACATCCTCTTGCCCACCATGGGAAATAAACAGATGTTAATATTTTTCTTGTTTCTCTTATAAAAGAAGCCGTTGTATTTGCAGCCGCAATTTCTTCTGGTATGATCCCCTTGCCTCCCGGTAGAGGATGTCTACACTGAATGTTTGTGTATTTTACATGTTTTTAATACATGTGTCATTATCCATATCCCATAACCTACCTAGTATTGTTTTATGTATAATTTTAAATAGCTATACTTTCTCTGCAGATGCATTTCCTTATCAATTTTGGTTTGTTTGTTTTGTCTTTTTTGTTTTTCTTTTTCATGAGCAGTCCGCTCAGAGTTGTTTTTATTTTATTAGTAATTTGAAATATGTAACTTTCAGTTTCATTGAGGTCTCTATTTCTATTGTTTTTTATATCAAGTTTTGCTCTTTTTCCTCCTTTCTGGTCTTTTTACCTTTGCTCTGTTGTGACTCTAGATTTCTTGATTTTAATGCTTTCTTTATTAATTTTCAGCCTTTCTTATTTTCTAAAATAAGAAATACTTTAATAGCAAAAATTTTCTCCTTGTATCTGTCATTTTCTTTATACTCTCTGGTTTTTAAATGATAGTCGACATTCAGTTAAAAAATTTGAAAAATCTAGCAGGATTTCTTGTTTAAATAATGAATCAATTGTGGTCTTTAGTTTTCAATTATGTGATTTATTTTCATTGTTTTAAAAATAATTTTCTAATTTTATTAGCTTATTTTGAGAAACTTGTCTGTGTGATTTAGACTCTTCAATGTTGGAACAAAAAATGAAGTAAATTTTTAGAAATGTGTAAGCTTGATATGCGTCCTCCAATGTTTTTAGGACAAACTTTTAAATTGTGATGTTTCAAACCATTTTTATACATACTGTTTTTTTTTTCTTTCCTGTCTGTTTGATACTTTGTCTTCTGTGAGAGGCAAACTAAAATTTTCAGTGGATCGTAGCTTTCCCTCTGATTGTTGAAACTTTCGCTTTAGATATTCCGAGGCAGTGACTAAATGCATAATGTTTATTTTAGTTAAATTTTCTTTTCCTTTAATCATTATTTATCGTATGTTAAATACAATTTTCACTGTTTTAGATTGCTATATCAACTTTCTCTTTAAAAATGACGTTTACTTGGTACATCTTTTTTTTTTTTTTTTTTTTTTCTCAATCTGTCTTTGCATTTAGCTGGTATAAACAGTCTTTATATGAAATGCACTAGTGGAGTTTGTTATGCTCATATGCTTAATCCATGATGACATATGTTTAGGCTGAAATTTGCCGTCCTATTTTTTTCCTGTTTACCATGCTTTTTTGGTATTTTTTTTTTCTTTTTCTATAATCTATTTTCTTTGTTTCACTTTTCTTTCTTTCTTTTTTTTTTTTTCTTGAGATGAAACTTCGCTCTTGTTACCCAGGCTGGAGTGCAAAGGTGCGATCTCAGCTCACTGCAACCTTAGCTCCCCAGGTTCAAGTGATTCTCCTGCCCCAGCCTCCCAAGAAGCTGGTATTACAGGCATACACCACCACGCCTGGCTAATTTTTTGTATTTTTAGTAGACACAGGGTTTCTTCATGTCGACCAGGCTGTTCTCGAATCATTTCATTTTTCTGTTCTCTTTCTTTTCCTTAACTATTTGGACATTTTTGTATTCTGTTTTTGTTTTAGTGATTTTCTTTAAATTTTAGTATTTGTAGTTAATGTTATATAATGTCTAAATTTAATCATTACATATAGTCTTCTTGGAAATAACCCAAGGACTTCAGTCACTTAACTCCTTCCATTTTCAATGCTTGTTATTTGACTTTCAAATTTCTCCCAATAAGTCAGTGTTATTTTTGTTATTATCATCTTTATGTTTAGTCAGTGAATACTAGGATTTTCCAGTGTATTTCCCGGTCTTACTCACCATTTCTTTTCTAAAATTGTTTTGTTTTGAAATAATTTATGGACAAAAAGTTGCGAAAATTGCGTAGGGCTCTCATGTACTCTTTGCCTAGCTTTTTCCAATCATAACATCTTACATGAACACTGCATTTCCACAGCCAGTATAATGGTATTGGTACAATACTTTTAATACAACTAAAGATCTTATTCAGATTTGCTAGTGTTTGTATGCATTCACTTATGTGTGTGTATACTATTAGCACATTTTATCATGTGATTTGTTTACCAACACCACAATCATAATTCCTTTTGGAATCCTACTTTTTCATTCTAGGTTCAATTATCTTTTTTCCCTTAGATTTATTGCGGTATGATTGACAAACAAAAATTGATGATTTGCCTGATATATGTATATGCTGTAAAATGATTATCACAATTACTATAATTAACACATCTATCACCTCATATAATTACTTCTTTTTATGTGTGTAGTGAGAACACTTAAGATCTATTCCCTTAGCAAATGTCAAGCTTTTTAGATATAAGGTCATATCATCTGAAAACAGAGACAACTTCTTCCTTTTCAATTTGGATGTCCTTTTTTTCTTATTTCTTGCCTAATTCCTGTGGCTAGGGCTTCTAGTACTACACTGAATAGAAATGGCGAGAGGGGCTTCTTGTTTTATTCTTGATCTTAGACCAAAACTTTTATTGATAGCTTTTCCCTGTTAAGTTTAATGTAGCTGTGGGCTTGTAATACAGGTCTTTTGTTATGTTGAGGTGTATTTCTTCTATGATGAACTGTTGCGAGTTTTAATTAAATATGTTGAATTTTGTTTCCTGTAACTATCGAGTGTATTTTCAGCCATCCTTGCATCACAAATATATATCCCACTTGATCATGGTATATGATCCTTATAATGTTCTAATGTGTCTTTGTTCTCTGTCCCCTTAATGTTAAACCTCTGCTGCACTGGAGAGGCCAAAGTATTCCCAGTCTGCTGGCAACAACCCTCCAATGGGGGCTGCCAGCAAAAGCACTGGGGTGGGCCAGTGGTGGGTCCATGTATATGTGCATGCAGGCAGGGTAGGTGGGGGTTCCCCCATTTGTGCATGCTGGCAGGGTGGTGAGGGTTCTGTGTGCCCACGCGCACTGGTAAGGAGGTAGAGAGAGGCTGTGCTGGTGGCGAAAGGCTGCAGGCTGGTATCCCAGACTGTTACTAATCTGCTTCTGTCACTACAGTTTACGGTTCTTTTCTAGAATTTTATATAAATGAAATCATATCATATGATTGTATGTACTTTGTATGGATTATTTACATCACTATAATTATTTTGATATTTATCCATGCTTTTGTGTGTGTCAACAGTTTGTTCCTTTTTATTGCTGAGAATTACTCAGCTGTATGAATCTACCTTAATTTTAAAAATCTATTTATCTGTTGATGAATATTTGGGTTATTTTCAGTTTATAGGTGTTATAAATGAAGCTGTTGTGAACCGCTGGAAACAAATGCTCGGTGCCACAAAGAGGAACCAGCACTGAGACAAAGGATCTCTCTCAGCAAGGCAAATTTACTTCTGCAAAAGGGTGCCTCTCATAGGTCTGGTTGCCATGAGAGCACCCTGAACAAAGGAAAGCAGGGGTTTTTATGTCTAATGCAGCTTGTCCCTACCACTGTGTCCTGCCTCCATTGGCTGGACTTGGACTGCACAATTTAAGCTGAACCCGGTTGACTAACTTGAAAGGTGCAGGAATGCGGTTACACTGATGGAAAGGTAGGAAGATCAGTTTCAGCAGGAGTAGCCATTGCAATGGGAGAGGTAATTTACAGAGTGGGTAGCAGATGTGGAATGTGGGCTGTATAGATAAGGACTGGCAGGAAGGTTGTTTACCAGGGCAGGGGGACACAGTGAGTAAAGAAGTCTGGCCTTGAAAGCAGGGAACAAAAAACAAGCAAACTTAAGCAAACTAAACCTTTGAAGAAGAATTTCTTACTATATTTAACATGAACTTTCAGGTACAAGTTGCTATGTGAATATATGCTTTCCTTCTCTTGTTTAATGCCCAGGAATAGAATAATTGGGTAATAAAATAAGTGTATGTTTAAATTCTAAAGGAAGAGCTATGTTTTCCAAAGTGGTTTTGGCATCTTGTATTTCAGCCACTAGTGTATGAGAGTTTTAGTTTCTCCACATCCTTGTCAATACGTGGTCTCATTTTTTTTTTAACATTACCAATTCTGATATTGTGTAGTGGTATCTCATTATAATTTTAATTTGAATTTCTCTAATGGTTAATCATGTTGACACTTGTTTCATCTGGTTATTTGCCATCTGTATACCTTCTTTGGAGAAATGTCTATTCAAATTATGGGCTATTTTCCTTTTTATCGTATTTTTCTAATCTTTTGATCTTTTTTAAAATGGGTTTGTTGTATTTTGAGTGTTCTGAATATAAGTCCATCATTATATATGTAATTTGCAAACATGTTATCTCGGTCTAAGGCTTGTCTTTTAATACTTTTAACAATCTTTTAAACAGCAAATGTTTTAAATGTTTAGTAAAACCAATGTATCAATTTCTTTTTTTATAGATCACAATTTTGGTGCTGTAGCTAAGAAATAATTGCCTAACCCAAGTTCACAGATTTTCTCCTGTGATTTCTTCTAAAAGTTTCAGTTTTAGGTTTTGCCTTTAGATCTATATCTAATTTGAATTAATTTTTATATATGTTAAGAAATATGGAAATAGTGTATTTTGCCCAAAAATTTTAAATTATTCTTACACCATTGATTTTAAACTTTGTTAAGAAGGATCAGAATAGTCAGCCATAAAAAGACAGTACCATTCTGAGTAACTCTATCCATCTTACTCTGAATGACCATATATTCAACTCAGGTAGTAGGAACTCAAACTATTCCTGTCCTTCTGTGAGCACAAGAAACTATTCCCTTTGTTCATTTTGGATAAATGGTTTTACTCTGGCTCGGGTAGTTCCCTCACTGGCAAGCGTTCATCAGTTCTCTGCAGAAGATGCAAGGGGTTGGGGGGTTGGTCCTCCGCCAATCTCAGGATTCCTTCTAAACATTTTCTTTTTTTCTGTGGTATTCTGCCCTGTGAACCCTAGCTTCCTTGCCCTTCCTAGGACCCCAATTCTCTCACCTCAAGCAGAGAGACTACTGAGATTTGCCTCAGTTTCCCTCACTGCACTACAGCTTGAAAACTCTCCCTAGACAATAAGAAGACTCAATCACAGAACTCACCTTGTTTCCTTCTCTCAAAGTTCACTGTACTGCACTGTCTAGTAGCCAATGTGTGAAATCAATTGTTTCATACATTTTGTTTGTATTTTTGGACCTTCTGGCAGGAGGGTAAATTTAGTCTTACTCCATCTTGGCCAGAATTAGAAGTATGCTTTTAGTATTTGCAACTTTCACATATTTTTAATCTCTGCATCTCACATTCTGATTAATTTTCTTAGCTCACTCTTTCATTTCTCTACTTTTTCTTTCCTGTCTGTCCTGGTTTAGACTTATGGATTCCATTCCTGCAAAGATCTCTATGAGGAGTCTAAATATTCCCAGATTAAAGCGTTTTTTAAGCAAATCATTTGTAGCACTTGCTGCATGAATTCATGTTAGTGTAGTGTTGACATTAACTCTTAGTGGTTTGTAATGATAGACTCTTTTATTGTCAGTGTCTTTGATGTTTCCCATGAGAATTCTGTGTGTGCTGTATTATGAAGACATATATGTAGGTTGTTGTATTAGTCCGTTTTCATACTGCTATACAGAACTGCCCAAGACTGGGTAATTTATAAAAGAAAGAGGTTTAATTGACTCACAGTTTAGCATGACTGGGAAGGCCTCAGGAAACCTACAATCATGGCAGAAGGCGAAGGGGAAGCAAGGCACCTTCTTCACAAGGCGGCAGGAGGGAGAAGTGCCAAGCAGAGGGGGAAGAACCTCTTATAAAACCGTCAGATCTCATGAAAACTCACTCACTATCACGAGAAAGGCATGGGGGAAACTACTACCAAGATTCAATTGCTTCCACCTGGTCTCTCTCGATGCGTGGGGATTACGGGGATTAGAATTTAAGGTAAGATTTGGGTGGGGACACGAAGCCTAACCATACCAGTTGTTTAGTTTTTTCTTTCTTAAAGAAAAAATATTTTTAAAAATTTACCATGCATGGTGTTCAAGAATTTGTGGGGGTGTGAACTGGGGTCCTAAAACTGCACTTTTTGGACACTTGGGAGTCCTACTTCTCTTCTTGATGCATTTTTTCTCTCTGTTTATGCATATTTCCCTCTTGCATTCCAAAAGTCACTGGTCAGAAATTTTATTATTCCTGTTTCATTGGTCCGTTCTGGCTCCTGGTTTAGTTAAAGAGTTCACTTACAGCATCTCTGCATCCAAAGGCCTGGGGCTTTAGCTCCTTCTAAGTCAGTGCTATTAAAACTCTGGCCTCAGAGGTAGTCTTTTCTTTAAAAATGAAGAAAAAACCAAAAGTTGGATTTTGAAGGTCAGGATCAGACATTTAAGGTCACATCTATATTCTGTGTTTAGAAGGGATCAGAAAAAGCAAATTTGGGTGTTTTTGATACTCTCCTCATTGCAGGATTTAAAATGTGCTCTTCTCATTGATGAGGTATATGAGTAAATGAAAATGTTATTTATTTCCATCTGTGTTCATTGACCTTTGGACAATATTTTAATTAGTCTTGTAAGGAGAAAATACTGATTATAAAATGGACCGATTTTCATTCATGAAGTTGGCAAGTTTTCTTAGTACTAACGTGAGACATTTTCAATTTTGTTTTTTAGATCTAAATCGGAAGGTAGCACTCAGACATATGCCAGCCAGTAAGTAGATTAGAAGGTGTTTTTAAGATACATGTTGAAAATTAAGAATTAACTGATAATTCACAATTTATTTCTTAATTTTTTTTGAACATCAATTGGTAAAGCAATGCACTGAAATCCAGACTGCTAATATATAGTCTAATTTAGTTTCTAATAAATTAGTCCTTTCTTCATTTAATGAATGTTTACTGGAAGTCTCTTCTGAGGAAACAAGGAATAAAATAGCTGATGCTAAAATGAGATAGGACATGTATAATTAGTAAAGAAAAAGAATTTAAAGAATTTATAGTGCTTAGAAGTTACCCAGCTTGTGTTATAGAGCCATGTGCTGCATAATAATGTTTTGGTAAATGATAAACCACATGTATGATGGTGGTTCCATAAGATTATAATGAAGGTGAAAAATTACTGTAGCCTAGTAATGTTGTAGTCAACACAACATCAGACAGCAATGCATTACTCACTTGTTTGTGGTGATGCTAGTGTAAGCAAACCTACTGTGCAAAGCAAAATATGTAGAATTCTCATGAGACAATCAATGCTACTTAACCTTACAAAAAAAAAAAAAAAAAAAAAGCCACTAACTGTGGTAATGCCAACAGCCAAAGCAATCTAAAGAAATACAGGTAATTGAAAAACCTCAAAAAAATGCTTAGGATCTGCATAGAGGTTGAAAAACAAATGGAATCCATTAAACAATAAATAAAGGAGCTGAAAAAAGATTTTCTTATTTTTAAATTATTTAGGGAAATCACTCAGAATACAACATAAACAGAATAATAACATATAAAAGACCAGTTAAGAAACAAAAGAATTCAGAGACAGAAAATTTAGAGTGGGGAAGAGTCAATATTTGAAGAAATAAGGTCTCGGACTTTTACAAAATTGAAGATGGGTAGTTAAGTGTCAGGGAATATGGAGTCCAGTTCACAGACTGTTAGAAAATAGTGAGAACTGAAGTTATAGTTAGAAAATATGAATAGGGGCTGTGTGTGTTGGGTCATGCCTGTAATCCCAGCACTTTGGGAGGCTGAGGTGTGTGGAGCACCTGAAAATTAAAAAATAAAAAAGTAGCCAGGCATGGTGGCATGAGCTTGTGATCCCGGCTACTTGGGAGGCTGAGGTGGGAGGATTGCTTTAGCTTAGGATTTCAAGACTGCAGTGAGCCATGATCACCAGTGAGCTCCCGAAAAAAAAGAAAAAAGAAAAAAAAAAGAAATAAAATAAACATAAGTAGGATGAATAGGGACAAAATGCAATTTATTGATGATTAAAAGAACAGAACGATTAGGTCAATGTAATTGGCTCTCCCAAACCCATAATTATTGTAGAAATTTATACATCTAGATTCATGACTTCTGTCACAATCTATAAAATTCCATCCATTTGTTGTTTACCCAAGCAGTACACTAATTCAGTCATGAGTCGCTTAACACAAGGATACATTCTGAGAAATGCACTGTTAGGTGATTGTGTTATTGTGTGAACATCACAGAGTGTACTTACAAAATCCTAGATGGTATAGCCTAATACGTACCTAGGTTATATCCTATAACCTTATATATATAAGCCTGTACAGCATGTTATCATATGGAATACTGTAAGCAACTGTAACTGATTGGCTATTTATGTATTGAAACAGAAAAGGTACTGTAAAAATATGATATAAAAGATAAAAAATGATATGTCTGTATAGGACACTTACAATGAATGGAACTTGCAGGACTAGAAGTTGCTCCGGGTGAGTCAGTGAGTGGTGAGTGAATGTGCAGGCCGAGGATGTTACTGAGTCCTACTATAAACTGTATAAACACTGTGCACTTAGGCTACATTAAATTTACTTAAAAATTTATTTCTTCAATAATAAATTAACCTTACGTTTTACTATAACTTTTCAAATTGATAAACTTTTTAATTTTATAAAACTTTTTGACTTTTGTAATAACAGCTCAAAAACAAACACACTGTACAAATTTCTTTCTTTATATCTTTATCAGCTTTTTTGTCTTAATTTTTTTTTCTTTTTAAACTTTTTTGTTAAAAACTAAGACACAAACAAACACATTAGCCTTGGCCTATGCAGGGTCAAGACAACCAATATTACTGTCTTCCATCTCCACATCTTGTCCTGTGGGAGATCTTCAGAAGCGATGATAGATCTTGAGCTGTCATCATGTTATCGGCCAGGATAACAATGCCACCTTCCGGATACGTCTTGAAGGACCTGCTTGAGGTTGTTTTACAGTTAACTTTTTTTTTCTTTAAATAAGCAAAAGGAGTACACTCTAAAATAGTGATAAAAAAGGATAGTATAGGCCTGGCGTGGTGGCTCACTCCTGTAATCCCAGCACTTTGGGAGGCTAAGGCGGGCGGATCACCTGAGGTCAGGAGTTCAAAACTAGCCGAGTCAACATGGTGAAACTCTGTCTCTACTATAAATAAATAAATAAATAAATAAATAAATAAATAAATAATAATAAAAAGTATCCAGGCGTGGTGGCACATGCCTGTAATCCCAGCTACTCAGGAGTCTGAGGCAGGAGAATAGCTTGAGCCCGGGATGCGCAGGTTGCAGCAAGACGAGATCTCGACATTGCACTCCAGCCTGGGAGACAGTGTGAGACTCCACCTCAAAAAACAAACAAACAAACAAAACGATAGGATAGTAAACACATAAACCAAAACCAGTTATTATTATCATTATCATGTATTTTGTACTGTACATAATTGTATGTGATGTACTTTCATATGACTGGCAGCACTGTAGGTTTAGGTACTTCTGAAGTCATTCAGCCTCAGCTCCTGTTTACTCTGTGAGCTCTCAGTTTTATCATTTTTATTGGCAACAGGAGAGTCTTTCTTTGCTGTGAGCCTCAGTTGTGTATCAAATGTTTGTGTGTGTGATTTTTTTTTCAGTACTCCTCTATGCAAGGAATGGAAAGGGAAAATTGTTGTGCCAGCTCACTCTGCTAGATTGCCTAGGGGGCAGTATAGGTTAATATTGTCTTTCTTTTTTTTTTTTTTTTAACAATGAATAAAAAAACCAAAAGTTGGAGTATGAAGGTGAGAATCATTCAAAGTCAAATCTATGTTCTATGTTTAGAAATAGCTAATCTGTGTTTTTTCTGAACAAATCTATATTCTATGTTCAGAAAAAGCAAATCTGTGTTTTGTGGATACTCTCCTCATTGCAGGATTTGAAATGTGCCCTTCTTATGGATGAGGTATGGGGTAGATGAAAATGTTATTTATTTGCATCTATGTTCAGTGACCTTTGGACATCATTTTATGTATCAGTAGTTAATCTTTTAAAGAGATAATACTAATTATAAAATGGCCTGATTTTCATTCATGAAGTTGGCAAGTTTTCTTAGTGCTAACTTGAGACATCGCTTTCAATTTTTTTTTTTAGATCCATCTCAGAAGGCAGCACTCAGACATATGCCAGCCGGTAAGTAGGTTAGAAGATGTTTTTAAGATACATGTTGAAAATTAAGAATTTATTGATAATTCGCAATTTATTTCTAAATATTTTTGAACAATGTCAATTGGTAAAGCAATGCACTAAAATCCAGACTGCTAAGATACAGTCAAATTTAGTTTCTAATAAATTAGTCCTTTCTTTAATAAATGTTTACTGGAAGTCTCTTCTGAGGAAACAAGGAATAAAATAGCTGATTCTAAAATGAGATAGGATATATATAATTAGTACAGAAAAAGAATGTATAGGGCCTAGAAGTTACCCAGCTGGTGTTACAGAGCCGTGTGCTTCATAACAATGTTTTGGTAAAGGAGAAACCACATGTATGATGGTGGTTCCATAAGATTACAAGGAAGGCAAAAATTCCTATAGCCTAGTGATGTAGCTATCACAACATCAGACAGCAATGCATTACTCACTTGTTTGTGGTGATGCTGGTGTAAACAAACCTACTGTGCTTTGTGGAGGTCATGTTTTACCCTCCTGTGTTGATAAATTTTTACATTAACTGTTGCTCTGGAATTCATGGGAAGCATGGATTGGTGTCCTTATCCTATACGTGTGAAGAATTAAGACTCCTGTTTCTCTGTGTGATTTTTCCATCCAAATTCCTAAACCAGTTTAGGTGCTCAGGGTTCCCATGCCTCCTGGTGTTGATTTTTCATCTCTACTTCTGAAGCAGTTTCCCTAATGCATCTCTGTGTCTAGTGGCCACAGCTTTTACTATCCCTGCCTTTCAGGGCTTCCAGGTTTAGAGAAGGAGGTCAGCTTCATCTTTCTAGGAAGTCTCAACTCTTGATAAGCTGATGTGGCTTACGAAACTGAATTATGTACCCCCAAGCCATTCAAATTTAGTTTGTATTTACCTTTTGCATTTTCATTTCTCTCTCTCTAACTATCACTAGAAATGGCCTTTTTTCTCGTAAAGGTTTAGTGATATGTGTTGTTTTTGCACTAGTTCTCTATGTGTAGGATAGGAGGGGAAATTACCATACCTCCCCATCAGCTCAGTCTTCTTGATATTAGTGTGGATTTTGAATCACAACCTATAGCAATGTATTTATCAATGGACAGACTCTGAAGGCCAGAATCAGGCATTTAAAATGAAGCATATATTCTGTGCTGGAAAGTGAAAAAGAGAAAAACAAATCTGTTTTCTTGTTCCTCTGCTTAGTTGAAGATTTGAAATTTATACTTTTTATGGACATTGCATATGAATAAAAACTTTACTTGTTTGCATATGCTAATTTAGTAGTCTTTTGAAATTATTCGTTAGTGGTGATTCTTGGTATCAAATAATTAACACAGTTTATAAAATTATCTGACATTCATTGTGGAGGCACATTTTTGTTTAGTATTAATGAGGAAGCATTATTTTTTTGCTTTCTTTTAGAACCAGATCAGAAAGCAGCGGTCAAGCTGATACTAGCAAGTAAGTTAATTAGGAGGCATTTTTAAAAGTCATAAGTATGTGTTAAAAATTGAGATGAACAAATTGATAATTAATAATGACTTGCTAACTATTAACTGAGTAGCCACAATTAGATTAGTAAAGTACTATACCTTAAAACAAGCTATTTGCTGATCTAGCAACTTGTGAGTATTTGTCTAAATAAGACAATATCTTCTTTCCTGCAGTTTGGTTAATATGTGTTGGGAGATTATTTTGGGGAAACAAAGGAAAACATTTTTGGTGAAATGTTTAGGAGCTAATTCATAAAAAGGATCTTTTTGTATTCTTTTTCTTGGAGTACACGAAGGGGAAGTTTACCTTTTTATTTGGAGATGGTTCAACTAGAAACTAATATGTATGCTGATGAATAACTGAGTGAATGCTCACATAGGTCACTTGGGAAGAATTTGTTGAAAATAAAAAAGCATCACAAAGAAACAAAAATTCCACATCTTTCATAGCCTCTCAGTATTACTAGGTTCCCCTCCATTTCCTGAAAGGTGGATGTCTTTTTATAATCATCTACTAAGTCTTTACTTCCCCACGCTCAGCAATTGTGGGTTTTGGGTCCTTCTGCAGATACAAAATGCTTTGACGTTTTTACTGCTCCCTCTCTGAGTTATAGTTTTTATATACATTTATAGGGGGCTGGTGTTATTCTTTCTAGGTTCCTCCAAGCCCACTGCTGTTCCCAAACACATCCAAATCCACAGGGCAAACTCTAAGCTGCACAAGGAGGTTGTATGATTTCTTTTGTTCCAGAAGAAATTTACCTCTTCAATAAGAATGCCTGCATTTCTCATTTCTAATCTGTCTCATTATTCTTCTTCCTTACAGTGACACTTTGGAGTCATGAGTTCGTCTTTAAAATGTTGATTTTTATTATCATGTCCATTCTTATTATTGTGACCAAGGGAGTTACCATATAGGGATCAGGCCCAGCAAGCCTCAGGAACCCTTTTCTCTTACTGTATTCTGTATTCTCAGATAATAAAGCCCATGTCTATCTTGCTCAGCATTGTATAGCTAGCACGTAGCAGAGTGCTTGGCTTGTATTATAAGTGATCAATAAATATTTGTTGAAGGAATGAATGAATGATTACCTTTGATCTTCACACAGAGGCAACTAAACAAAAACACAAATACAAAGATACATAGAAAAATCTATATACATTTGTACACATGCATGCATGCACACACATCCATATATCCATGATGATGTTGTCGCTTCCTCCGTTTCTTCTTTGCTCAATATATCATCTCTCATCCTGAAACCCTGTTAACATAATTCATCTCTCCCAGGACTCTTTACCTCCATTCAGTGAGGGGTGATAGCATCACCCATAGGAAAATGTACGTTTCAATAGACATTGTTTAATTTGGAATGTTAAACCACTGGTCTAGCCTTCTGGCTTAGCGTGCACCAGGGAATCATTTTAGAATAACTATTCATTTGAATTTTGGTAACATCATTTGACATGGTGGTTGTGCTTGAGTGATATAACATCCACCATGGTTTTCATGTCATTTATTTTTTGAGTAATCTTTAACTGGTGGGACGTCAGTGGAAAGGTTGTTGAGGCCAACGAAAGCAGAGAGGTGGAATGAATTCCAGTGACGCAGGGTATTTCCTTGACCCCTTCAGGGGAATCATGACAGGGGTGCCTCCTTTAGTCAGCCGCCTGACTCCTTATCGGAGGGAGCGCGTGGGTGAATGAGGTGGGAACTGCTGGAGTGCAGGAGTGCTGGAACCAGCCGTCCATTTCAACCCTGGCTGGGCGGGATCAAACTCCACTCACTGGAACCCACTGCGTTCCACCACTCGGGAAGGAGCATGCAGGTGCAGGAGCCAGAGCCAGCACTTTTGGGCGCTGGCAGGAGCGAACTCTGTGCACGCCCTGCAGCAGCATCCATGCGGAGTGCCTGTGACTCCCAAAACCCCAGGGGCATGTTACAGTGCTCTTTTAGCTTAGATGGCTTAAGCCTTAACAGCTCAGTAGGCCCTCTGCCTTTTCTAGTGAGGCGGCTGCTCTCTGCCAGTGAGGGCAAAGGGACAGTGTGACAGCCTTTTGAATCCACACTTGTGGCTCCCAAACTCTTGTTGCATGAATGAATTGAAAGATGATAAATATGAGGAATTTTATTGAATAATGAAAGTGGCTTTCAGCAGGAAGGGGAGCTGAAAAGGGAATGGGCAGGAAATCTTCCCCTCAAGTCCAAGCACCTTGGGCTGGACTCTTCTCTGAAGTTATGCCATCAAGCTGTCCCTCTGAAGTCTAGCCGCTTCTCTCTGACATCCAGCTGTAGTCCCCGAGAAGACATCCAGCTGCCTCTCCTCTCTGCCAGCTGAGTCTGGGGTCTTTATAGGCCCAGAACGGGCAGGGTGGGGCCGTGGGTGGTTTAGGAAAAGGCGACATTTGAGAAGGAAAACAGGGATAGAAGTTCTCTCTTTGGGCTGTGGTTTCAGGCTTTTCAGCTTGAGGGTGGCACTTTCGCCAGAGACCCACCCTTCTCTGCCTAGAATTTCTCTGCCATCTGTTCCCATCACCAGTATGGGTCACATTAGTACCACTTTAGTGTAATTATTTTAAATGTCTAAATTCTTTCAATATTTCCAGTCTTTTCCTAAGCAACCCAGAAGAATCTTTGAGAATTTATCAGCAAACTCTAAACATTACTCTCCTATGTTATTGTCATTTGGCTTTTAGCTTCTTCTAGGTTTTTACCTACAGAATCCTACCCTCCATTATTATTATTATTATTATTATTATCATCATTATCATTTTTATATTAAATGAATACCTGCTAGGATCTTAAAACATGTTTATCAGTGGCTTTGCTCTCACTATTTATTGTTGAATCCACTGATTTTTCATTATGGGCCTAGTTTCCTTTTTTCTCAAGTACAACCCTTTTAGTTTCAGTTTAGAGATTCTGTATTATCAACATTTTGTGTTTAATGCCTGAACATGCTTTTTTTATTCCACACTCAATTTTGAATATAGTTCAAATGGTTTCTCCTAGCTGAGAAGGACTTTTCTGCAAGTGTCTTGTAATATTCTGTTGTAATGTGCCATGTACGGTCATTGATGAGACCTTAGTTGTCAGTATCATTATTTATTCCCCTCTCAATTAATGTGTTTTTTTCTAGGTGGCTTCTAAGATTTCCTTTTTTTCTTGAATGTTTTGTTATTTTATGATTATATGTTCTGATAGAATTTGTTATTATTTATCCAGCTCTGGATTCAGTATAGTATTTAGATATCAGGACTCAGGTCATTAAATCTAAAAAATTAATTCAGTCATTATGTCTTCAATTATTGACTCTTTCTCATTCTTTCTCTTTTCTCCGTTAGAAATGATTATATTTAGGAGGGTCTTCTCATTTTAACCTCCATGTTTCTTTCCTTTTTTTTTTTTTTTTTTGAGGCGGAGTCTTGCTCCATTGCCCAGGCTGGAATGCAGTGGTGTGATCTCAGCTCACGGCAACCTCCATCTCCTGGGTTCGAGCAATTCCCTGCCTCAGCCTACCGAGTAACTGGGATTACAGGCACCTGCCACCACGCCTGGCTAATTTTTATATTTTTAGTAGAGACAGGGTTTCACCATCTTGGCCAGGCTGGTCTTGAACTCCTGACCTCATGATCCACTTGCCTCGGCCTCCCAAAGTACTGTGAATACAGGCATGAGCCACCACACCCGGCATTAACTGGGGTCTTCATGTGTTACGCCTTTCTACCTCTCTATCTGACATTGTTTCACTTCCTTATATCAGTTTCCAAATCCTCCATTTTCTTATTAGCTATTTTTTTTTGCCTCATTCCTGCCTTGATTTGTGTGGAGATCCTAAATATTTCTATTTTGAAGATTTTTATATTATCTGTTGATATTAATGTGTGAATTTTTGTTTTGCAATTTAGATTGATAAGTCCACCCTCAAGGGCAGTGATTGTTCTCATGGAAATTCTGCATGCCCTGAGTTGTAGAGGCATGCATTGGGAGGATGAGAGTATTTCAGGTTTGCTTCTCCTGGGGCATGAATGTCGTAATGTTTTCCATTAGGGGTAGTGGAACTGAGCAGTTGAGGTCTGCATTGCATGGTGCAGGCCTGTGATTCCTGCATCTCTAGATAATCCTTTTCTTTTCACTTGGCTGAGAAAATTTGCTAGTTGTGTTCTGAAGTGCAGTGGTCATAGGTTTTATTATTTTCATTAAAGACTACCAGGCTTGGAAAACAGCTCCATTCCAGCTTTCTAACGTGTCAAGATCCATGCCCTCAACTCCTTCCAAGCTAGTGTTAATGAAAACCACATCTTTTAGGGTAAAAGTAATTCAGCTTTAGCTCTTGTTTTCCCTCTGAGCTTCTAATTTCTTTATTTTTTTTAAATGATAGAAGGAAAACACTTTGTGACTGTCAGTCTTAGTTATGTATATGTTTTTGTTTTCTTCAGCTTTTCTCTATGTATCTAATAGAAAGGATAAGTTTTCCTATTAGTCCAGTCTGCCAAACTGGTCAGAAGTAAATGTAAGTTTTAATTTACAAACTGCTGCAATTTGTGTATTAACAAATACAAAACTAACTTGGAGGCTGAAGGACAGGTTTAGACATTTACAGTTAAATTTATATTAACTTCAAAGTCATTTGAAAAACCTGCTATCTTGATACTCTTCTCTACTAGAGAATTTACATTTTGTACCCTATGTTGCATTTGGTGTTTGAGTAAAAAAGAATGCTATTTATTTGCATGCTCCAAATATTTAAATAATTAGTTTTGGTGCTGTAAAATGGCCTGCTTTTCATTCTCAAAGTAGGCACGCTCTTAGTGTTGACTTTTAGATAGTGTTTTAAATTTATTTTTGACAATATTTAATAGATATTGTTTTTAATTTATTTTTAGATCCAAATCAGAAGATAGTACCCAAGCCTATACTAGCAGGTAAGCAAGATAGAAAGTGTTACTTATAAGTAAGTATGTTGAAAATTCAGAATGCAAAAGTTGATAATTCACAAATAATTGCTCAACATTTTTTGAGCAGCCACAATTGATAAAGTCTACACCAAACCCAACTTATTAATATTTCCCATTCTAGAACAAGCATTAAATTCCATTAATCTTTTTTCTTCAATTAACTAAATTTTTATTGATTACCTACTCTTGTGGTACATAAGAAATAAGCTAGTGGAATTTAATAAGAGAATTTATAATTACTTTGTGAAACTAAATCATAAGCTGAACATTTTGCATCCTTTATTCTGGGATACACAAAGGGGAAATAGTACTTTTGCAGGTTGCATTTACACCCACAAAAACTCAATGTGAACAACTGAGTGAATGATTATTTCCACTTAGGAAGAGTTAGGAGACAGTATTACAAACACACTAAAATTCTACATTTCCCACAGACCCTCAATGTGCCACACATGTGTTAACAAGGGTTCTCTGAACTTGTTTAGAGAAGCTTTTCGTTTCCTACACCCCACAGTTGTGGCTTTGTGATCCTTCTGAAGTTATAAAATATTTACTGCTATGTTCGTCATGGTTTCTCCATTGTAGAGTTTTCATTTTCTTGTATTGCCTAGTATTTTTCCTTATAGTGACCTCTTTGAGATACATTCAACCCACTACTATTCCAAAATATCCTTTATACACATAGGTTAAATTTTCTACACCACAACATTATTTAGTTTCTATTTTCCCCAATGAAGGCACCCCATCCATTAGGAAAGCTACAGTATTTCTGTCTCCTTTATCCTTTCTGTTGTTCTTGGATGTCTCCTAGCATAAGCACCCTTTTACAGACATCAGTTACTTTCTCTAAGTTATGTTTGGTCTCCATTCTCTGTCACTGTCTCCAAGGGAGTTGTGATAGAGTGCTCAAACACTGCAATTCTCCCAATCTTCTGCTCACCTGGAAGCATTGCTCTCCTTTTAGGCTCTGAAATCACTTGATGGTCATGTCCATGTTTATTTTCCTTACCTATTTATAGGTAGCATCTTGCAGGGTTAATGCTCAACAAATACTTGCTTAACGAATGAGTGGTTACTCTTGAAGTTCACATGTGCACATACTCTACTCTAATTACTACTCTAATTGTCCCCTTACATGATCTCTCCTCATAAAATATGCCATAATCATATCATAATCATCCTCTTTAAAAGTAATCAATTCAACTAGATTGAGGGATAGACAAGGGCATCATCTATAGGATAATATACACTGGATTTGGGGAGTATAATTTGGAATGTTAACCCGTTATTCTAACTTTGTGTTTAGCATACCCAGAAAGGTATTCTGTGATTATTCTTTCATTTAAACTTAGTAGGCTAAGCAGACATAATTGCTGTCCTTTACTGTTGTAGCATTCACTGTATTTTCTTGTATTTCTGTTCCTTTTACATTTATATTTTTAGTACTTTTGTTGCCATTGGGAAGCCAGTGGGAGATGTTGGTAGAGCCAATTCCTCGGGTAAATACAGTGAAACAATATATACATTTTTTAAAGCCAGAAATTTAATGGGTGTATATGTCAGTAGACTCATACATCTATAAATAGAAATCTTTTTATTGGTTTGGGAGATAACTAATTATATTAAATAAGAATGTTTCATGGTCAGAGTTGTAGGAAAAATCAACACTAAGTTTTGAAGATATCAAAGAGCAAAGGTAGGGAAAGGACGGGAGAAGTGAAATTATACATTATCACTGAAGACTCTCAATCATATTGTATTGTCTTCTCTGTGAATTAATCTTGATTAATTTGTCTTCGGTTCATTATTTTTCTCTCCCATTCTTTTAGTTGGGGGATTAGAAATAAGGAATCTGTGGATATAAAAATGGAAAAGACTGGATGTGGTGGCTCACATGACAAAATGCTATAATCCCAGCATTTTGGGAAGCCAAGGTGGGAGGATTGGAGTTCCTCCAATTAGAAGGTCAGGAGTTCAAGACCAGCCTGGGCAGCAAACTGACATCCCATTTCTACAAAGAAATAGAAAAAATTGGCTAGGTATGTTGGTGCATGCTTGTAGCCTTAGATATTTGGGAGGTTGAGGCAGGAGGACATTTGAGTCCTCAGGAGGTTGAGGCTGCGGTGAGCCACTGTCATATTCCTGCCCTCTAACCTGGGTGACAAAGTGAAACTCTATCTCTAAAAAAAGAAAATGGAAAAGAGGTAGAAATTTGGCAAATACTTCTTTTTTAGTACAACTTTGAAGGGAAAGAGGAAGAAATTGCCATAACAAATAAATACAACATAACTTTGACAGGTTGTATTGTAACAAGCTAAAAACGTTGTTTCCTTATTTACTTAGATCCAAATCACAGGAAAGTACCCAAACACAAAGCAGTAGGTAAGTATCTTAGAAGGTATTTCTTAAAAATGAATACATGTATGAAATTAAAATAAAATTCAGAATACACAATTCCTAAGTATGGATTGGGTAGATGAATTGGTTAAAGTACTACACCAATAAATAATCTATCTTTCTTTTATTCTTTTTTTTTGTTTGTTTTTGACAGAGTCTTGCTCTGTTGACCAGGCTGGAGTGCAATGTTGCGATCTCAGCTCACTGCAACCTCTGCCTCCTGTGTTCAAGTGATTCTCCTGCCTCAGCCTCCTGAGTAGCTGGGATTACAGGCTCGTGCCACCATGCCCAACTAATTTTTGTATTTTTAGTAGAGACGGGGTTTTGCCATGTTGGCCAGGCTGGTCTTGAACTCCTAACCTCAGGTGATCTGCCCCTACTCAGCCTCCCAAAGTGCTTGGATTACAGGCGTGAGCCATCATGTCCAGCCTAAATGACCTATGTTCAAATGACCAATCTTTACTAATCTTGTTACTAATGAGTATTTAAATAACTTAGTTTGGTTTTTTTTGTTTTCAGTTTAGTAAAGTTCTCTTAAGTTTATTGAGAACTTGCTCTTGTTGATAGACTAGAATTAAAGAGTTGTACCTAATAAGATGGAAGATCTGTAAATTTGTTTATAAAACAAATCTGTAATTGTGACCATTTTATTCATTAGGCAGCATAGGCTAGACTGCTTCAGGTCTATGAACTTCCAAAGACCAAAAGGCCAAAATACTGTTACACACACATACACATATGCACACACACACACACAATAATTGGCTACAAGGTATGCAAAAAGGAAAATTAATGTGAATTTAAACGTCTAAAATATGTAAATACATTAACTTGTTAAATTCATGAACATTTCATTTTATATGAAATAGTTTTAATTTTTTCATTTGTAAGTACTTCTGATTAAATATGATGGTTCCTCAGAAATCAAAGAAAAGCACAAAGTAAATAAGTGGCTCGTGGTCAAATAATTTCACAGGCAAAATTGTAAACATCCTTTCAATAATTCTTTTTTTGGTGCCACATGAATTTTCCACTTGGCAGTACCCTAGCTGCTTGTACAGTGGGAGGGAGTTTGCTGTCAGTACTTTGAGCAGGTGTTTTTTGTTCTCTTCTACAGTAACTAGTGGTTCCTTCAGAAGGCAACGGATAACATCGAGAGTCTCGCTAAGAAATGAAAATTCTGTCGTTCCTTCCGTGGTCACAGCTGAAAGAAACAATAAATTGAGTGTGGATCAATTTGCATGCCAGTGTGTTCATTTTTTTTTCTTCCCTTTCCTTTACCCCCGGCGACCGCAGTTTTGCAGCTGCAGGGCCCTTAATTGAAAACAGTCCTCCAAACTCATCTCAGCTGTCCCCATCCCCACCTGACTCTGCACGAGCTCTTCCCAATTGTCTTCTCTGCAGCTCTTCCACGACTCCTGCCCCTGTGCCCCCCGCCCCATGCCACCCCCTTTGTTGTACTGCCTGGGGCCCCAGAATCTGGGCAGTGTACCGTGTTCCTCCTTCTGGTCCTTCTCATGGGATTTGGCTGACTGCACACAGGTCCAATATATCCAGATAGCTGCCCTCCTCATCCTCCCCATGACCCCGGTCTGGGCTTCTGAGGGAGGACTGTTTGTTTCAGGGATTGTAACTTCCCATCCAGGCCTTTCCCTCTACCCCCGCCCGCCCACCTTTCTCTTGTCCCTTGGCCAAGTGACCCACAAGGTCAAGCCCAGAAGACAGAGAGGCAGCTTCTGAAGGACCCTTAGGCATAGGTCTTAAAGGCAAATATGATTCCCTTATTAGAGTTTGGTATGAGGCTTGAAAAAATGATTAGAGAAAGGTTCTCTCATTTTCCATTTTCTGAAATAATCTGAAAAAATTGTTTAGATTTTCAGTTAAATGTTTGTCAAAATTCACCAGTGAAGCTCTCTGGAACTGGAGATTTTTTTGTTTTTTTTTTTTTTGTTTTTTGTTTTTTTTGGCGAAGGCAAGATTTTAAATTACAGATTCAATTTATTTAATAGAGAACTATTCAAATTTTCCATTTATTGTTGGGATAGGTTTTTTTCAGACACTGTATTTTTTTTTTTAAAGTTTATCCATTTTATTTAATGATTAGACTTGTGGCCTAATGTTGTTTATAATATTCTTTTTTATGTCTGTAGGATCTATAGTTATGTCCCCTCTTTCATTCCTTAAAATAGTAAGGTTTTTTTTCCTCTCATCAGTCTTGTGAAGAGTTTATCTACTTAATTAATTTAAGAATCTCTCCAGAACTGCTCTTGACTTTGTTATTTTTCCCTATTACATCTCTGTTTTCTATTTCATTGATTACACATTTTATTAATTTGCTTTCTTTTACCTTCTTCAGGTGAAAGTTTAGAACATTGATTTTAAATCTTCTTTTCTAATGCATTTAAAAGTATAAGTTTGTCCTATGTACATTTTTAGCTGCATTCCACATATTTTATGTTGTGTCTTCATTATATTTCAGGTCAAAATATTTTCAAATTTTTATTTTGATTTCTATTTTGAGTTATAGGTTATGTAGAAGCCTGTTTAAATCCAAATATTGGTGTTTTTTAGCTCATTTTTTCCTTATTGATTTCTCAATGGTGACTAGAGAACATATTTATGTAATCTCAATTTTTGAAATTATTTTCTTGAGTTGGTTAAGCCTATGATATACTTTGTTGAATGTTCTGTGTGTACTAAATATATACATGTGTATTTTGTAGTTGCTGAGTATATAGATGTTAATTAAGTCATTTGTTGATAGTGTTCTTGAACTCTTGTTTTTTCCTTTTGTTCTATCAATTCTTGAGAGAGACGTGTTGAAATTGCCAACTGTTGTGTTTTATTATTTATGTTACTTGTTTTAGACATGTTAATTGCGTTTCATGTATTTTGGAGTTATATTTTAGTGCATGCATCTTTAGGACTGTTATGTTTTCCTAATGAATTGGCTCTTTATCATTATGCGATTCATGTTGTTGTCTCTAGTAATACTCTTAATTTCGAATTCTGATTTTGTGATAGTAATATTGCCATGCAGCTTTTTTTTTATTGGCAGCTTTTTAAGTTAGTCTTTTCACGGAGTATCTTTTTTCATTCTTTTACTTCCATTGCATATTTCCTTATATTTAAGATGTATCTGATGTACAGAGTATGCAGTTGGTTCTTGTATTAAAAAAAAATCCAGTCTGACAATGTTTTAAAATTGGAATGCTTAAAAGCATTCATATCTATTTATTTTTGTTTATAATTGACACATAATTGTACATATTTATGGCATAAGTGTGATGTTTCAATATGTATGTATATTGCATAAAAAATAAAATGAGTGTATTTAGTGTATTTATCTCCTCATATATTTATCATCTCTTTACAGTAAGAACATTCAGAATCCTCTCATCTAGCTGTTTGGAAATACAATTTGTCCTCCATATCTACAGGTTCCACATCCATGGGTTTCCAGGTTTCTATGTTTTGCCATAAATGACAGATTTCTTTTTTATGGCTGAGTACTATTCCATTATGTATATATATGACATTTTCTCTATCCTTGCATCAATTGATAAACACTAAGGTTTACTCTATATCTTGGCTATCTTGAATAGTGTTTCCATAAACAGAGGAGTGCAGGTGTCTCTTCTTCATTGACTCATTAGTTGTTCAGGAGCATTTTGATTAATTTGCATATATTTGTAAAGTTTCCTAGTTTTACACCATCATGGTCAGAAAACATTACTTGACATGATTTCAGTTGTTAGTTTGTTAAGACTTGTTTTGTGGCCTAATATATTATCTAACGTGGAGAATGTTTTATGTGCTGATAAGAATGTGTATTCTGCAGCTATTGGAGGGAATGGTCTGTGAATGTCTGTGGGGTCCAGAGTTGGTATGTTGGTCTAGAGTTACAGTTTAAATTCAATGTTTCTTTGTTGACTTTCTGTTTAGATGATCTGTCCTTTGACATAAGTAGGATTTCAAAATCCTTTACTATTAAGGTATTGCAGTCAATTTCTCCCCTTAAATTAATTAATATTTGCTTTATATATTTTGGTGCTCCAATTGTATGTGCTTATATATTTGTGATTGTATATCCTTTTGCTGAATTGACCCCTTTATTATGTAATGACCTTCTGTGTGTCCTTTTTTATGGTTTTAAATTCCAGTTCTATTTTATCTAAGTATAGCTACTCCTTCTCTCTTTTGGTTTCCATTTGCATGGAATATCTTTCTCCATCCCTTCACTTTCAGTTGTTTGTGTCCTTACCAGTGAAGTGAGTCTCTTGCAGGCAGCATATAGTTGCATCTTCTTTTTTAATCTATTCAGCCATTCTGTGTCTTTAATTGGAGAATGTAATCCATTTACATTCAAGATAAGGTCCTACTACTGCCATTTTGTCAATTTTTTCAAATGGTTTTATAGTTCCTTCCTTCCTTGCTCTCTTACAGTCCTCCTTTGTGATTGAATGATTTTCTCTAAGAGGACATTTTGGTTTCATGCTTTTTATTTTTTTGTGTATTTACTTTGTGGTTACCAGGAGGCTGAACAAAAAATCTTAGCGATATAATAAGTTATTTCAAGTTGAAAACAATTTAACTTTGATCTAAATAAAACAAAGACTGTATATTTTAACTCCACCCCCCTTACATTACATTCTGAATTTCTGATGTCACAGTTTACATCTTTTTATATTGCATGTCCCTTAACAAATTATTATAATTTTTTGATAGTTTTGACTTTTAACTTTTATACTAAATGTATAAGTGATTTACAGTCCATCATTACAGTATTAGAGTATTCTGAACTTGACTGTGTACTTATTTTACCAGTGAGTGTTATACTTTCATATGTTTTTGTGTTACTATTAGTGTCCTTTTCTTTTGACTTGAAGAACTCCCTAGGTGTTTCTTGTAAGGCATTATCTAGTGATGATACATACCCTCAGCTTTTTTTTTTGTTTGTTTGGGAAAATTTTTCACCTTCATTTCTGAAGAAAAGCTTTGCAGTATAAAGCATTAATTGACATTTTGTTTTTTTCTTCAGCACTTTGAATATATCATTCAATTCTCTCCTGGCTCATTTCTGCTGAGAAATCTGCTGATGGTCGTATTGGAACTTCTTTGTATTTAATCTGTTTTTTATCACTTGATGTTCTAGAATTTTTATTCACCTTTGATTTTTGATAGCTTAACTATTATATGTCTTGATAAATTCCTCTTTGGGTTGAATTTGATTGAGATGTCTGTGCTTCTTGCATCTGGGTATTGGTATTTTCTCTAGATTAGGGAAGTTTTCAGCCATTTTTCTTTGTATATGCATTCTGGCCCCTTTTCTCTTTATTCTCTTTCTGAAACTCCTATTGTGCAAAAGCTTGGTCCCATATGTCCATATACTTTCTTTATTCTTTTTGATCATTTGAATGGATAATTTCAAAGGCTCTGTCTTCCATCTCACTGATTTTTTCTTCTACTTGATCAATTCTGCTATTAAAAATTTGTTTTAAATTTTTCAACTCAGTCCTATTCTCTACCTCTAGGATTTCTTTTCTTTTTTTTTTTTTTAATTTGTCAATCTTGGTTTTTCCATGTTATTGTTTTCCAAATTTCATTTAATTTTTCTCTCTATATATTCTTGTAGTTCATCAAACTTCTTTATGAGTGTTACTATGAATTGGCATTCATTTCATAGCTGTTCATATTTTTGGGGTTTGTCATTGGAGCTTTATTAGTTTCTTTTAAAGGTGTTATGATTCCGTGATTTTTTGTACTTCTCTTATCCTTACATTGTTGTCTGTACCTTTGAGGAGAGATTCATGTCTTCTGGTCTTACATGTGTTCTTTGCCAGGCATAGAGCTCCACTTATTACCTAGTCTGTGATTCTGAAAGGGCTAGCCGGTTGTGACACCAGAGAGGTAAGACTTGTTGTGGGTTTTCAAGTTGCCTGGGCTGCTGGTGTTGCTCCAATATCAGAGGTGGCTACTATCTGAGCTCCAGTGACTGGTGAGACCACTGGCTGGGCTCTGCTATTAGGCAGAGCTGCTGGCCAAGTACTCTAATGGCTTCTGATCAGGCTGGTCACAAGATTTATTCCTTGGCTGGGCAATTTTGCTATTTGCTATCTGAATTTAGACAGGGCTTCAGGTGTGTTCTGAGGTTAGGTGGTGTTCCTACTCTGAAGAGGAAGGATCTGAGGCTATGGTCCCTAACTATGTGTGATTGGGGATATGCTTCCTTCTTTGGCTGGAGCTGTGGGATGAACCTTTAGCTGAGTTGAGTGGCTGTTTGACCTCAAGCAGGACTAGCTCCTACATTTCTCCAAATGCATACATACAGGTGGGAGTCTCCCTGCCTGGGTGGTGTCTTTGGGAGAACTTTTTGACTTTGCGGAGCCACTGCTTGCCTGCTTGCCTTCCTGGGTCAAGCTGTTATAGCCTCTATGCTTCTCTGAGAACCATGGAGGTGGAAATATCCCTGCTGAGGCAGGGTCTTTGGGTGGGTTTTTTGGGTGTGTGAAGCCACTGCTTACTTTCCTGGTTAAAGCCAGTGTAGCTCTCTTGCTAGCCTGAGGTCCTTGGAGGTGGGAGTCTTCCTGCCTTGGTGGGGTTATTGGGCAAGCTGTTTGGCTGTGTGGAGCCACTGCTTACCTTCCTAGGTTAAAGTGGTATAACCTCTATTTCTCTGAGATCTGCAAAAGCATGAGTCTGTTGGATTGGATGGGATAATTGCTCTGGCTTTTTGGCTGTGTGTAGCTACTGTCTGCCTTCCTTGGCCAAGCGAGTGTGGTCTTTTTGTTTCTGAGATCCATGGCAGTGGCACTCTCTCTGCCTTTGTGGGGTGTCTGGGATGGGTGCTGAGGCTGGGCAGGGAAACAACCAGTCTAGGAGCTGAAGCTAGACTGTGCTTCCTTCCATGCCTCTAAAGGTGACTAATGCAGTTTTGCACATGTGCTATGGGACTGGCTGATATCTGATGGAGCACCGCAGTTGGCAAAGATGCAGAGGTACCACCAGGATCCATGTGCTAGTTGCTTTCTTTCTAACCGACCCCCAGGCATTCAAGTCATGTCATTTCCTCTAGTGTTCTCTCTGAAGTGAGTCCCAAGTGGGTGTTTTGAGAAGTGTCTTGGTATGCTAGAGAAGCTGGATGTCTGCCTCCTATTCTCTTTTTTCTCCTGTAGAAACTGTGAGCTTAGGGAAATCTTCTCTGTCTGGTGCCATGCCAATTTGGGGGGTGAAGTGGGAGCATGGAGTGTGACTGTTCCTCTTACCCTTCTAATTCAGACTTTGTTCAGTTTTACATATCATGCCGGTGTCTCTGGCTTGTTTTCAGGTGTTGGGGTTTTCCAATCTGTGGATGTTGCTGGTTAAATTTTGTTGTGGGGCTAGTGGGTAGTGGAGCTCAAGACTTCTTACTTCACCAACCATCTTGCTGACATCACTCCTAGCATTTATATTTAAATTAATTTCTGATATTATTAATTTTAAATCTACCAGTTTCTATTTTTCTATTTCTCTCATCTTTTTTATTATTTTACTTTTTCCTTCTGTACTTATTTCAGGTTAATTGAGCGCTAATCTGATTTTTTTCTGTTCTATGGGCTTTGTAGCTCATTATTAACAATATTTGGTGTTTCCTCCAGAGATTACAGTATGGATTCTTAATGTATCAAACTCTATCTTGAATTAATATTATCCTACTTAACTCAAAACAAAAGAATTTTATATCAGTATGATTCCTATTACTTCCTTCTACCCTTTGTATTATTACATTTAAATCTATGTGTGTTGTAAATTCTGACATATTGCTATTATTTTTACTTGAAGCAGTCAGTAGTGCTTTGAAAAAGTTTACATAGTCTTTTACATTTACCCCATGTTTATTCTTGCTGGTGCTCTTGATTTCTTCTACTTTTTTTTTTTTTTATTATACTTTAAGTTCTAGGGTACATGTGCACAATGTGCAGGTTTGTTACATATGTATACATGTGCCATGTTGGTGTGCTGCACCCATTAACTCGTCATTTACATTAGGTATATCTCCTATTGCTATCCCTCCCTCTGACCCCCTCCCCACAATAGGACCCAGTGTGTGATGCTCCCCTTGCTGTGTCCAAGTGATCTCATTGTTCAATTCCCAACTATGAGTGAGAACACGTGGTATTTGGTTTTCTGTTCTTGCGATAGTTTGCTGAGAATGATGGTTTCCAGCTGCATCCATGTCCCTACAATGGAGACGAACTCATCTTTTTTATGGCTGCATAGTATTCCATGGTGTATATGTGCCACATTTTCTTAATCCAGTCTGTCACTGATGGACATCTGGGTTGATTCCAAGTCTTTGCTATTGTGAATAGTGCCACAATAAACATACGTGTGCATGTGTCTTTATAGCAGCATGACTTATAATCCTTTGGGTATATCCCCATTAGTGGGATGGCTGGGTCAAATGGTATTTCTAGTTCTAGATCCTTGAGGAATCGCCACACTGTTTTTCCACAATGGCTGAACTAGTTTACAGTCTCACCAGCAGTGTAAAAGTGTTCCTATTTCTCCACATCCTCTCCAGCACCTGTTGTTTTCTGATTTTTTAATGATTGCCATTTAACTGGTGTGAGATGGTATCTCATTGTGGTTTTGATTTGGATTTATCTGATGGTGAGTGCCGATGAGCATTTTTTCATGTGTCTCTTGGCTGTATGAATGTCTTCTTTTGAAAAGTGTCTGTTCATATCCTTTGCCCACTTTTTGATGGGGTTGTTTGTTTTTTTCTTGTAAATTTGATTGAGTTCCTTATAGGTTCTGGATATTAGCCCTTTGTCAAATGAGTAGATTGCAAAAATTTTCTCCCATTCTGTAGGTTGCCTGTTCACTCTGATGGTAGTTTCTTTTGCTGTGCAGAAGCTCTTTAGTTTAATTAGATCCCATTTGTCAATTTTGGCTTTTGTTGCCATTGCTTTTGGTGTTTTAGACATGAAGTCCTTGCCCATGCCTATGTCCTGAACGGTATTCCCTAGGTTTTCTTCTAGGGTTTTTATGGTTTTAGGTCTAACATTTAAGTCTCTAATCCATCTTGAATTAATTTTCATATAAGGAGTAAGGAAAGGATCGAGTTTCAGCTTTCTACTTATGGCTAGCCAATTTTCCCAGCAATATTTATTAAATAGGGAATCCTGTCCCCATTCCTTGTTTTTGTCAGGTTTGTCAAAGATCAGATGGCTGTCAATGTGTGGTATTATTTCTGAGGGTTCTATTCTGTTCCATTGGTCTATATCTCTGTTTTGGTACCAGTACCATGCTGTTTTGGTTACTGTAGCCTTGTAGTATAGTTTGATGTCAGGTAGCATGATGCCTCCAGCTTTGTTCTTTTGACTTAGGATTGTCTTGGCAATGAAGGGTTTTTTTGGTTCCGTATGAACTTTAAAGCAGTTTTTTCCAATTCTGTGAAGAAAGTCATTGGTAGCTTGATGTGGATGGCATTGAATCTATAAATTACCTTGGGCAGTATGGCCATTTTCACAATATTGTTTCTTCCTATCCATGAGCATGGTATGTTCTTCCATTTGTTTGTGTCCTCTTTCATTTCACTGAGCAGTGGTTTGTAGTTCTTGAAGAGGTCTTTTACATCCCTTGTAAATTGGATTCCTAGGTATTTTATTCTCTTTGAAGCAATTGTGAATGGGAGTTCATTCATGATTTGGCTCTCTGTTTGTCTGTTACTGGAGTATAAGAATACTTGTGATTTTTGCACATTGATTTTGTATCCTGAGACTTTGCTGAAGTTGCTTATCAGCTTAAGGAGATTTTGGGCTGAGACAATGAGATTTTTAAAATATACCGTCATGTCATCTGCAAACACGGACAATTTGACTTCTTCCTTTCCTAACTGAATACCCTTGATTTCTTTCTCTTGCCTGATTGCCCTAGCCAGAACTTCCAACACTATGTTGAATAGGAGTGGTGAGAGAGGGCATACCAGTCTTGTGCCAGTTTTTAAGGGGCATGCTTCCAGTTTTTGTCCATTCAGTATGATATTGGCTGTGGGTTTGTCATAAATAACTCTTATTATTTTGAGATACATTCCATCAATACCAAATTTATTGAGAGTTTTTAGCATGAATGGCTGTTGAATTTTGTCAAAATTCTTTTCTGCATCTACAGAGATAATTATGTGTTTTTTGTCTTTGGTTCTGTTTATATGGTGGATGACGTTTATTGATTTGTATATATTGAACCAGCCTTGCATCCCAGGGATCAAGCCCACTTGATCATGGTGGATAAACTTTTTGATGTGCTGCTGGATTCGGTTTGCCAATATTTTAATGAGGATTTTTACATCGATGTTCATCAGGTATATTGGTCTAAAATTCTCTTTTTTTGTTGTATCTCTGTCAGGCTTTGGTATGAGGATGATGTTGGCCTCGTAAAATGAGTTAGGGAGGAGTCCCGCTTTTTCTATTGATTGGAATAGTTTCAGAAGGAATGGTACCAACTCCTCCTTATACCTCTGGTAGAATTTGGCTGTGATTCTATCTGGTCCTGGACATTTTTTGGTTGGTAGGCTATGAATTATTGCCTGAATTTCAGAGCCTGCTATTGGTCTATTCGGGGATTCAACTTCTTCCTGGTTTAGTCTTGGGAGAGTGTAAGTGTCCAGGAAATTATCCATTTCTTCTAGGTTTTCTACTTTATTTGCGTAGAGGTGTTTATAGTATTCTCTGATGGTAGTTTGTATTTCTGTGGGGTCGGTGGTGATATCCCCTTTATCATTTTTTATTGTGTCTATTTGATTCTTCTCTCTTTTCTTCTTTATTAGTCTTGCTAGTGGTCTGTCAATTTTGTTGATATTTTCAAAAAACCAGCTCCTGGATTCATTGATTTTTTGGAGGGTTTTTTGTATCTCTATCTCCTTCAGTTCTGCTCTGATCTTCGTTATTTCTTGCCTTCTGCTAGCCTTTGAATGTGTTTGCTCTTGCTTCTCTAGTTTTTTTTAATTGTGATGTTAGAATATCAATTTTAGATCTTTCCTGCTTTCTCTTGTGGGCATTTAGTGCTATAAATTTCCCTCTACACACTGCTTTAAATGTGTCCCAGAGATTCTGGTATGTTGTATCTTTGTTCTCATTGGTTTCAAAGAACATCTTTATTTCTGCCTTCATTTCGTTGTGTACCCAGTAGTCATTCAGGAGCAGGTTGTTCAGTTTCCATGTAGTTGAGAAGTTTTGATTGAATTTCTTAGTCCTGAGTTCTAGTTTGATTGCACTGTGGTCTGAGAGACAGTTTGTTATAATTTCTGTTCTTGTACATTTGCTGAGGAGTGCTTTACTTCCAATTATGTGGTCAATTTTGGAATAAGTGCGATGTGGTGCTGAGAAGAATGTATATTCTGTTGATTTGGGGTGATGAGTTCTGTAGATGTCTATTAGGTCTGCTTGCTGCAGAGATGAGTTCAATTCCTGGATATCCTTGTTAACCTTCTGTCTCGTAGATATGTCTAATGTTGACAGTGGGGTGTTGAAGTCTCCCATTATTATTGTATGGGAGTCTAAGTCTCTTTGTAAGTCTCTAAGGACTTGCTTTATGAATCTGGGTGCTCCTGTATTGGGTGCATATATATTTAGGATAGTTAGCTCTTCCTGATGAATTGATCCCTTTCCCATTATGTAATGGCCTTCTTTGTCTGTTTTGATCTTTGATGGTTTAAAGTCTGTTTTATCAGAGACTGGGATTGCAACCCCCACTTTTTTTTGTTTTCCATTTGCTTGGTAGATCTTCCTCCATCCCTTTATTTTGAGCCTATGTGTGTCTCTGCATGTGAGATGGGGCTCCTGAATACAGCAAACTGATGGGTCTTGACTCTTTATCCAATTTGCCAGTCTGTGTCTTTTAATTGGAGCATTTAGTCCATTTACATTTAAGGTTAATATTGTTATGTGTGAACTTGATCCTGTCATTATGATATTAGCTGGTTATTTTGCTCGCTAGTTGATGCAGTTTCTTTCTAGCATCGATGGACTTTACATTTTGACATGTTTTTGCAATGACTGGTACCTGTTGTTCCTTCCCATGTTTAGTGCTTCCTTCAGAATCTCTTGTAGGGCAGGCCTGGTGGTGACAAAATCTCTAAGCATTTGCTTGTCTGTAAAGGATTTTATTTCTCCTTCACTTATGAAACTTAGTTTGGCTGGATATTAAAGTCTGGGTTGAAAATTCTTTTCTTAAAGAATGTTGAATATTTTCCCCCACTGTCTTCTGGGTGGAGAGTTTCTGCTGAGACATCTGCTGTTAGTCTGATGGGCTTCCCTTTGTGTGTAACCCGACCTTTGTCTCTGGCTGCCCTTAACATTTTTTCCTTCATTTCAACTTTGGTGAATCTGACAATTATGTGTCTTGGAGTTCCTCTTCTCGAGCTGTATCTTTGTGGCATTGTCTGTATTTTCTGAATTTGAATGTTGGCCTGCCTTACTAGGTTGGGGAAGTTCTCCTGGATGATATCCTGGAGATTGTTTTCCAACTCGGTTCCATTTTCCCCGTTACTTTCAGGCACACCAATCAGACGTAGATTTGGTCTTTTCACATAATCCCATACTTCTTGGGGGCTTTGTTCTTTTCTTTTTACTTTTTTTTCTCCAAAGTTCTCTTCTCGCTTCATTTCATTCATTTGATCTTCAATCATTGATACTCTTTTTTCCAGTTGATCGAGTTGGTTACTGAAGCTTGTGCATTTGTCCTGTAGTTCTTGTGTTGTGGTTTTCACCTCTATCAGTTCTTTTAAGGTCTTCTCTGCATTGAATATTGTAGTTATCAATTCATCCATTCTTTTTACAAGGTTTTTAGTTTCTTTGTGCTAGTTATGTAGCTCCTCCTTTAGCTCTGAGAAGTTTGATCAACTGAAGGCTTCTTCTCTCAATTCGTCAAAGTCATTCTCCATCCAGGTTTGTTCCATTGCTGGTGATGAGCTGTGTTCCTTTGTAGGGGGAGATGCACTCTGATTTTTTGAATTTCCAGCTCTTCTGCACTGCTTTTTCCCCATCTTTGTGGTTTTATGTGTCTTTGGTCTTTGATGATGGTGATGTACTGATGGGGTTTTGGTGTGGGTGTCCTTTCTGTTTGTTAGTTTTCCTTCTAACAGTCAGGACCGTCAGCTGTAGGTCTGTTGGAGTTTGCTTGAGGTCCACTGCAGACCCTGTTTTCCTTGGTAACAGCAGCAGAGGCTGCAGAAGATAGAATATTGCTGCACAGTGGGTGTTGCTGTCTGATTCTTGCTCTGGAAGCTTTCTCAGGGGCGTACCCCGCCATGTGAGGTGTGACATGTTGGTCTGCACCTAGTGGGGGATGTCTCCCAGTTAGGCTACTCAGGGGTCAGGGACCCACTTGAGCAGACAGTCTGTCCATTCTCAGACCTCAATCTCCGTGCTGGGAGATCCACTGCTCTCTTCAAAGCTATCAGACAGGGGCATTTACCTCTGCTGAGGTTTCTGCTGCTTTTTGTTTAACTATGCCCCGTCCCCAGAGGAGGAGTCTGCAGAGGCAGGCCGGCCTCCTTGCGCTGTGGTGGGCTCCACCCAATTTGAGTTTCCAGGTGGCTTTGTTTTCTTACTTAAGCCTCAGCAATGGTGGGTGCCCCTCCTCCAGCCTCGCTGCCGCCTTGCAGTTAGATCTCAGACTGCTGTGCTAGCAATGAGGTAGGCTCTGTGTGCCTGGGACCCTCTGGGCCAGGTGTGGGATATAATCTCCTGGTGTGCCCTTTGCTAAGACCCTTGGTAAACTGTAGTATTTAGGGTGAGAGTTACCTGATTTTCCAGGTGTTGTGTGTCTCTGTTTCCCTTGGCTAAGAAAAGGGATTCCCTTCCCCCTTGCACTTCCCAGGTGAGGCGATGCCTCGCCCTCTTTCAGCTCTTGCTGGTCCGGCTGTACCAGCTGACCAGCACTGATTGTCTGGCACTCCCCAGTGAGATGAACCCAGTACCTCAGCTGAAAATGCAGAAATCACCCATCTTCTGTGTCACTTACGCTGGGAGCTGGAGGCTAGAACTGTTCCTATTTGGCCATCTTGGGCACACCCCGCCCCCCTTGATTTCTTCTTGTAGCTTGTGCTTCCATCTGGAATCACTTTCCTCACCCTGAATAACTTTCTTTGGTATTCTGTGCCGTGTATTTTGGATGGTGGCAAATTCTGTACACTTTTATTCTGTTAAAAAATTTTTTTACTTTCGTCTTGGTAAGATACAGTTATTATGATTTGTAGTCCAATCTTGCACCACTTCTATTTTAAACATAGATAAGAGATTTATAGAAAGAACAACAACTTACTCAAACCCATGTTTTTCCAATTATTGCCTGTGGCCTATGGATTAAGAGAAGTGCCTCTAGAAGGGGAAACTGTAGGACAGGAAGGCCACATCTGCATGTTTTCAGGAAAATCCTCTACCTGACACTCAAATGACAACATTCCTTTCATTGATAGTATTTCACACCATTTTTATTTTGCTTTCTTGCTCCCTATTGTGCTTTTCCATGGCCTCTAAGGCCCAGCCTGTCTGTCTCCTGCCTGTCTCCTGCCTGTATCCTACTCTTCTTTTCATTCCATAAAACCTGGCCACACTAGCCTCCTTAACAAGCCTGTTTTATGCCCATCTGAGGCCTTCTCCACTTGCTGTTTCTTCACTGTGGAATGTTCTTCACTAGTTCCTGTCATGCCTGTCTTCTTCTCATAATTCACGTCACACTCAAATGTTTCCTCCTAGAGGTGAGCACTCAACTATAGTGCCCCCACCTGTCACTGCCCATTGTGCATAGAATTCTAAATTGGCATTTTTTTTCTTTGGCACTTTATATTTATTTCTTCTTGGTTTCATTATTTCTGCTTAGAAATTATTCTTGTTTTTGTATGTTGGATTGTAATGTATCTTCCATCACACCCCTTCAGGCACTTTTAAGATGTTTTCCCTTTGCTGTGGCTTCTGAAAATTTGATCATGATACGCTTATGTGTGGTTTTCTTTGAATTTATCCTTCTTTATGTTTACCTAACTTCTTTGATCTGTTGCTTAATGTCTCTCCACAATTATGGAAAATTCTCAGCCATTAAGAATCTTTCCTTTGCCTCATTCTCCTTAAGGAACTAAAATTATACAACTTCTTGTTCATTCAGTATTGTTTCATGTGTCTCTGAAGGCTTGCTCTGTTTCATTAATTTTTCCCTTTGCTGCTTAGTTTGAATAAGTTTTGTTGATCTGTCTCAAGTTCACTGATTATGAATTTATGTATTTAACTGTAAATTGACAACTTATGATTGTGTATATTTATGGGATACAGAGTAATGTTATGACTCATGAATACAATGTGCAATAAATAAATCCAATTAACCTGTCCCTCACCAGGTTGAGGCTGGAGAATGGCATGAACCCAGGAGGCGGAGCTTGCAGTGAGCTGAGATCGTGCCACTGCACTGCAGCCTGGGCAACAGAGCAAGACTCCATCTCAAAAAAAAAAAAAGTCCATCACCTTAAATATTTATCATTTTTTTGTAGTTAGAATGTTTGAACTTTATTCTCTTAGCAATTTTTTAAATGTACAACACATTATTGTTACATTTCTCATACTGTGCAATAGATCTCAAAAAAATCCTTATTCCTTTTGTGTAACTGAGATTTTGTATCCTTTGACATCATATCCCCATTTCCCCACCCCTAGCCTCTGTAACCACCATTCTACTCCCTGCTTCTGTGAGTTTGATTGTTTTAGATTCCACATATAAGTGAGAAGATGCAATGTTTGTCTTTCTGTGCCTTCATTATTTCCCTTAGCATAATGCTCTCCAATTCCACCCATATTGTCACAAATGACAGAATTCTTCTTTTTTAGGGCTGAATAGCATCAATTGTAGCACATTTTATTTATTTATTTATTTGTTCATAAACATTTAGGTTGACTCCATTACTTGGCTATTGTGAACAGCACTACAGTGAACACGGCAGTGCAGACATCTCATCAACAAGCTGATTTCAAATCTTTTGGGTAAATACCCAGAAGTGAGATTGCTAGATCATATGGTAATTTGATTTTTACTATATTGAGGTAAACTCCATGCAGTTTTCCATAAGGCTGTACACGTTTACATTTTCAGCAGACAAGTGTTCCCTTTTCTCCACATCTTTGCCAATAGTTGTTATTTTTTGTCTTTTTGGTAATAACCACTCTGACAGGTGTGAGATGATATCTCATTGTGGTTTTAATTTGCATTTTCCTAATTATTGATGATGTTGAGCATTTTAAACTATACTTGTTGTCTATTTGTATATCTTCTTTTGAGAATGTCTCTTCAGATCCCTTGCCCATTTTAAAACCAGTTTTTGTTTGTTTTCTTGTAAGTAAGTTCTTTGAATTCCTTCTGTATTTTGAATATTAACTATTTTTCAGATGCATGGCTTACAAATATTTTCTCCAAATCCTTAGATTATCTCTTCACACTGTTATATGTTCTCCTTGCTGTGAAGAAGCTTTTTAGTTTGATGTAACCTCATTAATTTATTTTTGCTCTTGTTGCCTGTACATTTGGGGTCAAATTCAAAAATCATTGCCCAGACCAATGTTTTGGAATTTTTCCCTATGCTTTCTTTTATTAGTTTTATAGTTTCCCATCTTTAACTCTTTAATATATTTTGAGTTGATTTTTGTATATGGTATAAGTGTCATTTAATATTATTCTGCATGTGGATATCCAGTTTTCCCAGTACTATTTACTGAAGGGATTATTTTTCCCCATTGTGTATTGTTGACAATTTTGTTGAAAACCAATGGACCATACATATATGGGTTCAGTTCTGGGCTCTTCTCTCTATAAAAATTGATGTGTCTATTTTTCTTGTCAGTACTATGCTATTTTAATTACTATAACTTTGTAATATCATTTGAAGTCAAATAGTGTAATGCTTCCATCTTTGTTCATTTTGCTCATTCCTACCTTGGCTATTTGACTTTTTTTTTCTAATTCCATGTGAATTTTCAGATTGTTCTTTTGTTTCTGTGAAAAATGACACTAGAATTTGTATGGAGATTGCATTGAATTTGTAGATTGATTTTGGTAGTATGGACATTCTAACAATATTAATTCTTCCAGTTCATAAATACAGGATTCTTTTCATTTATTTGTGACTTCTTCAATTTCTTACATCAACATTTTATAGTTTTTAGTTTACAGGATTTTCATCTCCTTGGTTAAATTTATTTCTAAATATTTTATTTTTTGTGACTATTGTAAATGGAATTGTTCTCTTTATTTTATTTCTGAAAAGTTGTTAGTATATAGAAATGCTACTCATTTTTGAATGTTGATTTTGTACCCTGTAACTTGACTGTATTCATTTATTAGTTCTAACAGTATTCTGGTGTATTATTTAGGGTTTTCTAGGTAAAAGATCAAGCCATCAGCAAACTGACAATTTTACTTCATTTTTCCTATTTGGATGCCTTACCTTTTATTTATTTCTCTTGCCTAATTGCCCTGGTGTGGACTTCTAATGCTATATTGTATAGAAGTGATGCAAGTGGCCATTCTTGTCCACTTTTTCCAGATCTTAGGTAAAGGCTTTCAGTTTTCACCATCGAGTATAATGTTAGCTGTGATCTTCTCATACATGGTCTTACTATGTTGAGGTGTATTCCTTGTATACCTAATTTGGTGAAAGTTTTTAATAATAAAAGGATGTTGAATTCTTTCACATGCTTTTTCTGCATCTGATGATATAATCATGTGGTTTTTTGTCTATCATTTTGTTGATGTGATGTATCACATTTATTGATTTACGTATGTTAAACCATCTTGCACCACTCAGATAAATCTCATTTGATTAAGATTCTTTTAGGATGTTTTTGAATTCAGTTTGCTAGTATGAGGGAACTTCAAGAAGTTTATGGAAAATGTGTATTATGAAATAACTCTGCATGAATTTCAAATTTTTTTTGCATCAAATTAAACTCATACTAACTTGTTATAACATATTTCAACAGGAGCAAATTTGAGGCACTAAGAAGGAGAAGACATTATTTTTTTTAAAGCCGCTATCAAAGTAGCATGAAGTCTGCTATAATTGAAGCAAAAACAAACATCAACTTACAGTAAGGGTTGGATGGAAGAATGATGAATAATTGATACTTATGAAAAATTTTGGGGTGCGATTCCCAAAAGAAATAATCAATTTACAAGTGGATAACTCATTTTAAGAAAGAACAAGATGATGTTGAAGATAAAGCATGTAGCAGCAGACTATGCACCTCAATTTGGAAAAAAAAATGCATCTTGTTTATGTTCTTATTGATGATGACTGATAATTAACAGCAGAAATAATAGCCATCTCAATTGGTTCAGCTTACACAATTCTGGCTGAAAAATTAAAGTTCAGCAAACTTTCCACTCAGTGGGTGCCAAAACAATTATTCCCAGATCAGCTGCAGACAAGAGCAGAGCTTTCAATGGAAATTTTAAACAAGTAAGATCAAGATCCTAAAATATTTATTCCAAGTATTTTAACAGAAGATAAAACATGGATTTACCAGTGCAATACCAAAGCTAAAGCACAATAAAAGCAATGGCTACCAAGAGGTGGAAATGTTCCCATCAACAGCAGATGTTACAACAACAATGTTTTGGGGGGATCTTCAAGGCATTTTGTTTGCTGACTTTCTGGAAGGCCAGATAATAACATTTGCTTATTATAAGTGTGTTTTGAGAAACTTAGCCAAAGACTAAGCAGAAAAATGCCCAGGAAAGCTTCACTAGAGAGTTCTTCTTCACTGTGACAATGCTTCTGCTCATTCTTCTAATCAAATAAGGGCAATTCTGTGAGAAGAGAAATAATTGCACATCCACCTTACAGTTTTGACTTGGATTTTTCTGATTTCTTTTTTTCCTAATTTTAAACACTCTTCAGAATGTAATAATTTTTGTTCAATTAGTAATGCTAAAAATAGTATATTACCATCGTTAAATTCCCAGGATTCAGTTCTTTAGGGATAGACTAAATGATTGGTATCATCACTTAACAAAAATGTCTTGAACTTGAAGGAGCTTTAGTTGAGAAATGAAGTTTATTTTTAAATTTTTATTATTAATATTTAATTCCATTTTCTATGATTTTTTGACATCCCCTAATGTTGAAAAATTTTGCATCCATGTTCATAAAAAATATTGGCCTATAAGTTTTATTTGTTATAATATACTTGTCTGGCTTTTGTATCAGAGTAATGCTGGCCTCATTGAAAGAGTTTGGAAGTATTCTCTTATCTTTGATTTTTTTGGAAGAGTTTGAGAAGCAGTGGTATTAATTTTTCTTTAAAAGTTTGGTAGAATTCAGTAGTGAAGCCATCAGGTCCAGGGCTATGCTTTAATGAGAAACTTTTTGCTACTGTCAATCTCTGTACTCCTTATTAGTCTGCTCAGATTTTCTATTTCTTTTTGATTTAGTCTTGAGTAGGTGTATGTGTCTAGGAATTTATCCATTTTTTTCTAGGTAATCCAATTTGTTGACGTATAATTATTCATAGTAGTCCCTTATGATCTTTTTTATTTCTGTGGTATCAGTTGTAACGTACCCTTTTATTTATGATTTTATTCATTTGAGATTTCTTTCTTTTTCTCTTAGTGTAGGCAAAGGTTTATTAATTTTATTTATCCTTTTGAAATGTTAACTCTCAGTTTTGTTTATGGTTTGTATTATTTTTCTATTCTCTATTTCAATTATTTCTGCTATGATCTTTATTATTTCTTTTCTTTTCCTAACTTCCAGCTTAGTTTATTCTTGATTTTTCTATGTCCTTGAGAAACGTTAAATTTTATTTCATATTTTTCTTCTTTTTGATGTAGGCATTGATTGGATAAACGTTCCTTTTATAACTGATTTTCTTCCACCGCAATAGATTTGTTATGTAGTGTTTCCATTTCAATTTTTATCAAGTTTAAAAAAAATTTTACTTTTTGGATACATAGTAGGTTTATATATTTATGGGATACATAAAATGTTTTGATACAGGCATGGAATATCCATGCCTGTATCATCTCCTCCAGTATTTATATCCTCCAGTATTTATCCTTTGTGTTATAAACAGTCCAATTATACTCTTTTAGTCATTTTTAAATGTACAATTAACTTATTATTGACTATAGTCACTTTGTTGTGCTATCATATAGTAGGTCTCATTCATTTGTTCTATTTTTTTGTACAAATTAATGATCCTCAACTTCCCTACAACACTCCATTCCCTTCTTAGCCTCTGTTAACCATCCTTCTACTCTCTGTCTCCATGAGCTCAATTGTTCTGATTTTTACATTCCACAAATAAGTGAGAACATGTGATGTTTGTCATGTGCTGAGCTTCTTATGTATTCTGGTTATCCCTTGTCAGAGGGGTAGTTTGCAAATATTTTCTCCTATCCTTGAAGTTGTCTCTTCACTGTATACTGATCATATTCTTTGCTATGCAGAAGCTTTTTAACTTAATGTGATCCCATTTGTCCATGTTTGCTTTGGTTGCCTGTATTTGTGGGGTATTACTCAAAAATCTTTGCCCAAACCAATGTCCTGAAGAGTTTCCCCAATGTTTTCTTGTAGTAGTTTCATAGTTTGAGGTCTTAGATTTAAGTCTTTAATCCATTTTGATTTCGTTTTTGTACATAGTGAGGGATAGGCATCTAGTTTCATTCTCTTGCCTATGAATATCCAGTTTTTCCAGCACCATTTATTGGAGACTGTCTTTTCCCCAGTGTATGTTCTTGGCACCTTTGTCAAAAATGAGTTCATTGTTGATGTATGGATTTGATTCTGGGTTCTCTATTCTGTTCCATTGGTCTATGTGTCTATGTGTCTGTTTTTACTCCAGTATCATGCTATTTTCGTTACTATAGCTCTGTAGCATAGACTGAAGTCAGGTAATGTGAATCTTCCAGTTTTGTTCTTTTTACTTAGAATAGCTTTGGCTATTCTGGGTCCATTGTGGTTCCATATAAATTTTAGGATTTTTTTCAATTTCTATGAAGAATGTCATAGGTATATTGATAGGAATTGCATTGAATTTGTAGATTGCTTTGGGTAATATGGACATGTTAATATTTTCCCAGTTCATGAACATGGAATTTCTTTCAATTTTTTGGTGTGCTCTTCATTTTCCTTCATCAGTGTTTATAATTTTCATTACAGAGATCTTTCACTTTTTTGGTTAATTCCTAGGCATTTAATTTTATTTGTGGCTATTGTAAATGGTATTGCTCTTTCTATTTCTTTTTCACATTGTTCACTGTTGGTATATAAAAGTGCTACTGATTTTTGTATGTTGATTTTGTATACTGCAAGTTTACTTAATTTATCAGTTCTAATAGTTTTTTTTTGTGTGGAGTCTAGGTTTTTCCAATTATAAGTTCACATCATATGCAAGCAAGGATAATTTGATTTCTTCCTTTCCAATTTGGATGTTCACTATTTCTTTCTCATGTCTGATTGCTCTAGCTAGGACTTTCAGTACTACGTTGAATAACAGTGGTGACAGCGGCATCTTTGTCATGTTCCAGATCTTAAGAGAAAAGGCTTTCAGTTTTTCCCATTCAGTTTCCCACTAGCAGTGGGTCTGTTGCCTATGGCTTTTATTATGTTGAGGTATGTTCATTCTATACTCAATGTTTTAACGTTTTCTATCATGAAGTAATGTTGAATTTTATCAAATGTGTTTTCAGCATCAATTGAAATATATGATTTTTGTCTGTCATTCTGTTGATATGATGTATCACATTAATTGACTTGCATTTATTGAACCATCCTTGTATCCCAGGGATAAGTCTCAGTTATAATAAATGCTGTTTTAAATGTATTGTTGAATTCGATTTGCTAGTATTTTGTCAAGGATTTTCGTATCAATATTCATCAGAGGTTTTTTTTTTTAGTGTGTCTCTGTCTGGTTTTGGTATCAGGGTAATACTGGCCTTGCAGAATGCATTTGGAAGTCTTCCTTTGTCTTCTATTTCTCTGAATAGTTTGAGTAGGATTGGTATTAACTTTTTTTTTTTTTTTTTTTGGAAGAGTTCAGCAGTAAAGCTATTGGGTCCTGGGCTTTTCTTTACTGGGAGACATTTTACTATGGCATTAATCCTGTTATTTGTTTGGTCTGTTCAGTTTGAATTTCTTCATGGTTCAGTCATAGTAGGTTGCATGTTTCTAGGAATTTGTCCATTTTTTCTAGATTTTCTAATTTATTGTCATATAGTTACTCATAGTGGCCACTAAAGATCCTTAGAATTTCTGAGCTATCAGTTTTATTATCTTTTTTTAAATCTCTAATTTTATGTACTTAGATCTCCCTTTTTTTTTATTTGTCTAGCTAAAGGTTTGTCAATTTCATTTAACTTTTCAAAAAACCAACTTTTTGTTTCTTTGATCTTTTGTATTGTCTTTTTTCATTTCATTTATTTTTGCTCTGATTTTTATTTTTCTTTTCTTCTGCTAATTTTGGATTTGGTTTGCTCTTCCTTTTCTAGTGCTTTAAGATGTACTGCTAGATTGTTTATTTGAAAATTTTCTTCCTTTTTGATGTCTGTACTTGTAGCTATAAACTTCCCTCTTAGTACTGCTTTTGCTGTATCTCATAGGTTTTGGTATGTTGTATTTCAATTATCGTTTGTTTTAAGACATTTTTCAATTTCCTTTTTATCTCTTCATAGACCCACTGGTGACTGAGGACCATATTGTCTAATTTTCATGTATTTTTATAGTTTCCAAAATTCCTCTTGTTATTAGTTTCTAGTTTTATTCCACTGTGACCAGAGAAGATGCTTGACATTATTTCAATTTTTTGAATATTTTGTGGGCTAACATATGGTCTTTCCTTGAGAATAATCCATGTGCTGAGGAAAAAAATGTGTATTCTGCAGCTCTTGGCTTGAATGTTCTGTAAATATCTATTAGATCCATTTGGTCTATAATGCAGATTAAGTCTGATTTTTTTGTTGTTGTTGATTTTCTGTTTGGAAGATCTGTCTACTGCTGAAATTGAGGTGTTGAAGTCTCCAGCTATTGTATTGGGGCCTATCTCTCTCTTTAGCTCTAATAAAATTTACTTTATATATATGCGTGCTCCAGTATTGGGTGCATAAATATTTAAAATTGTTGTATCCTCTTGAAGAATTGACCCCTTTATCATTATATAGTGACCTTCTTGGTCTTTTCTTACACATTTTGTCTTAAAGTCTATTTTGCTGAATATCAGTGTAGTGACTTCTGCTTTTTCTTGGTTTCCATTGGCATGGAATATCTTTTCCATACCTTTATTTTTGGTCTAGGTGTGTCTTTATAGGTGAAGTGTATTTCTTGTAGGCAATAGATCATTCAGTCATGGTAATCCACTCAGTTACTCTATGTCTTTTGATTGGAGAGTTTGGTTCATTTACATTTAATGTTATTATTGATAAGTAAGGACCTACTCCTGCCATTTTGTTGTTTTCTGGCTGTTTTGTGGTCTTCTCTTCCTTCTTTCCTTCCTTCTTGTTTTCATTTTAGTGAAGGTGATTCTTTCTGGTGACATGATTTAGGCTTTTGCTTTTTATTTTTTTCTGTACTCATATTTTTTTGCCTTGAGGTGGCCATGAGGCTTGCCAATGCTATCTTGTAACCCATTATTTTAATCTGATAATGACTTAGCACTGTTTGTATAAACAAGAAAACAAACAAGCAAAGACTCTACACCTTAACTTTGTTCCCCTGGTTTTTAACTTTTTGTTGTTTCTAGTTATATCTTATCATACTGTCAATATCTTGAAAAGTTGTAGTTCTCATTTTTGATTGTTTTTTAGTCTATTTAAGATGTTTACACACCATTCTTTCAGTGTTCTAATATCTTTTTTTTTTTGCACACTTACTATTGCCAATGAGTTTTGTATCGTCACACGATTTCTTATTGTTCATTAACATCCTTTTCTTTCTGATTGAAGTACTAATCCCTTTATCATTTCTATTAGGACAGTTCTGGTATTATTAAAATTTGTCAGATTCTGTTTGCCTGGAAAAGTCTTTATTTCTTTTTTACATTTGAAGGATATTTTCATTGGATATACTATTCTAGGGTAAAAGCTTTTTTTCTTCAGTACTTTAAGTATGTCATGCAACTCTCTCCTGTCATGGAAGATTTCTACTGAGAAGTCTGCTATCTGGCATATTGGAGCTCCATTATATGTCATGTGCTACTTTCCTCTTGCCACTTTTAGAATCCTTTCTTTATCTTGGACCCTTGGGAGTTTAAGGGATTATAACATGCCTTGAGGCAGTTTTCTTTGACTTAAATCTGCTTGTCATTGTCTAATCTTCTCATACTTGGATATTGACATTGTTCTCTAGGTTTGGGAAGTTCTCTATTATCCCTTTGAATAAACTTTCTACCCCTATCTCTTTCTCTACCTCCTCTTTAAGGCCAATAACTCTCAGATTTGCTTTTATGAGGCTATTTTCTATAATAGATCCTGTAGGCCTGCTTCTTTTTGTAATTCTTTTTCTTTTGCCTCCTCTGACTGTATTTTCAAATACCTTTTCTTCAAGCTCACTGATTCTTTAGTTTGCTTGATCAATTTTTACTAAAAGACTAAAAGATGCATTCTTCAGTAGGCCAATTGCATTTTTCAGCTCCAGAATTTCTGCTTGATTCTTTTTAATCATTTGAATGTCTTCGTTATAATACATTTGTCTGATGGAACTCTGAATTCCATCTCTGTGTTCTCTTGAATTATTTTGAGTTCTCTGCATAAAATGTCACATATCTCTCTTTCTTCAGGATTTGTTCCTGGTGCCTTATTTAGTTCATTTGGGGAGGTCATGTTTTCCTGGATGGTCTTGATACTTGTGATGTTCATCTGTGTTTGGGCATTGAAGAGTTAGGTATTTATTGTAGGCTACTCAGTCTGGGCTTGTTTGTACCATTCCTTCTTGGGAAGGCTTTCCAGATATTCTCAAGAACTTGGGTATTGTAATGTAAGCTGTATCTGCTTCAGCGGCCCAATAGTGCTGTAGTTCTTGCAGACTCGTAGAGGTACCACCTTGATGGTTTTGCACAAGATTGAGAGAATTCTCTGGATTAAAAGGCAGAGACTTTTGTTGCTTCCTTTAATTTCTCCCAAATAGAGTATCTCTTTTTGTTCTGACCCACTTGGAGCTAGGGGTGGAGTGACACAAGCATTCCTTTGGACATCACCAGTACAACTGCACTGGGTCAGACCTGAAGCCAGCACAGCATTGAGCCTTATCCAATGTTTTCAGTAACTACTCCCTGGCTTCCACCTATGTTTGCTCAGTGCCCTGGGACTCTGCAATCAGCAAGTGGCATAGCCAGCCAGATCTTTGTCCTTCCCTTCAGGGCGGTGGGTTTCCTTAGGCTCCAGGCAAGTTCAGAGGTGCTGTCTTGGAACCAGGGACTAGAGTCAAAAACCTTACAAGTCCACCTGGTGTTCTATTGTACTGTGACTGAGCTGAGACTCAAATCACAAGACACAGTCCTTCCAACTCTTCTCTCTCCTTTCCAAAGGCAGAGGAGCCTCATTCCATGGCTACCCCATCGCAGGCCCACAGGGAGTACTGCCAGAATACTGCCAGTGTTTCCTTAAGGTCCAAGGGCTCTCCCGTCAGCTTGTGGCGAATGCTACCTGGTCTGGGATTTATCCTTCAGGGAAATGCCCCCTGACTGCCTAGGGGCAGGTCCAAAAATGCTATCCAAGATGCAAGTCTGGGAACTGGGAACTCCAGGAGCCCACCTGATGTTTTACCTGCTGTGGTTGAGCTGGTACCTAAGGTGCATGACAAAGTCCTTTTTACTTTTCCCTCCACATTTCTCAAGCAGGCAAAATCTCATCCTATAGTCACCACAGCTGGCAATGTGCTGAGTTTCACCTGAAGCCAGCAAGTCTCAGAGGTTCACCCAAGGCCTTCAATGTAGTGCCTGGTCTCACTGCTGATTATTCAGGGTCCAAAGACTCTTCAGTAAGAAGGTGATGAATCCTGCCAGAACTACATCCTTCCCTTAAGGTAGCAGGTTCCCTTAGGGTCCAGAGTGTGTCTAGAAATGTCATCTGGACCCATGAACTGGAAAGGGGGCCTCACAACTTTGACCAGTGTCCTATCCCGCTGGGGGTGAACTGCTATCCAAGATGCAAGACAAAGCCCTCCCCACTCTTTTCTTTCCTCCCTCAGTGGAGGGAAGGGGTCTCTTGGAGCCACGAGCTGTGAGATATCCCGTAGAGAAGTCCATGTGGGAAGAACCTGAGGTTGGCCTTCTTTTAACAGCCAGGAAGAAACTGAAGGCTCTTGCAAAACAGAATCTTTCCAGCAATGCCAGAATAGGTGGATAGTGAATACTTTCCCAGTCAAACTTTGAGATAACTGCAGTCCTAGCTGGCACCTTGATTCTTGCCTGTGAGAGACTGTAAACTGGAGGATCCAGTTAAGTGGTACATCACTTCCTGATTTACAAAAATTAAGATAATAACTCTCAATGTTTTAGACACCAGTTTTAGGGTAATGTGTTACACAGTGAGAAATAACTACGTCAGCTTGTAATCCTAGCACTTTGTGAGGCTGAGGCAGGTGGATCACCTGAGGCCAGGAGTTTGAGACCGGCCTGGCCAACATGGTGAAACCCCGTCTCTACTAAAAGTACAAAAATTAGCCAGTGGTGGTGGTGGGACCTGTAATCCCAGCTACTTGGGAGGCTTAGTCAGGAGAATCACTTTAAACTGGGAGGTAGAGGTTGCAGTGAGCCAAGATCACGCCACTGCACTCCAGCCTGGGCAACAGAGTGAGACTCTGTCTCAAAAAAAAAAAAAAAAAAAAAAAAGGACTACTTCAACTTTATTGCACAATGTTTGTATGAAAATGTTACTTTTACAATTAGAAAACAATGCTTTTGACATAGAAGAGACAATGTGATTTTAAAGATAATACTCTATAGTAAAATCCATTTGTTTTAATCCACTTGTGCTGCTATAACGAAATGCCACCAACTGGGAAATTTGTACATATTAACAAGAGAAATTTATTTCTCATTGTTCTGGAAGCTGAGAAATCCAACAAGATCAAGGTGCTGGTTGGTGAGGGCCCAGGCTCTGTTTTCTCAGATGGCACCTTGTTGCTCTTCTGGAGGGGAGGAATGCTGTGTCCTTACATGGTGGGAAGGACAGAAGGGGCAAAAAGGGACCATACTCCCTCTGTCAAGCCCTTTTATTACGGTATTAATCCATTCATGAGAGGGGCACCTTCATGACCTAAATGCCTCTCAAAAGCCCCCACCTTTAAACACTGTTGCATTGGGGATTAAGTTTTCGACACATTAATTTTGGGGGACACATTCAGACTGTAGCATTCTGCTCTTAGCCCCCAAAATGTATGCTCTTATTCACATGAAAAATACATTTATTCCACCTCAATAGCTCCAAAAGTTGTTTGTTTTTTTTTTGTTTTTTGTTTTTTTTTTTTTTTTAGATGGTGTCTCACTCTGTCACCTAGTCTGGAGTGCAGTGGCGCGATCTTGGCTCACTGCAACCTCTGCCTCCCAGGTTCAAGCGATTCTACTGTCTCAGCCTCCCTAGTAGCTGGGACTAGAGGCGTGCACCACCACATCCAGCTAATTTTTGTGTTTTTAGTAGAGACAGGGTTTCACCATGTTGTCTGGGCTGGTCTTGAATTCTTGATCTCAGGTGATCTGCCTGCCTCAGCCCTCCGAAGTGCTGGGATTACAGGCATGAGCCACCATGCCAGCCCAAAAGTTTTAACTCATTAAGGTATCAACTCAAAAGTCTAAGGGTCAGAGTCTCATCTTAATCAGAAATGAGTAAGACTCAAGGTATGATTCAGCCTGAGGAAAATTTACCTGCAGCAGTGAGCCTGTTGAAATTAAACAAGTTACCTGCCTTCAAAATACAATAGTGGGACAGGCATAGGATAGACATTCCCATTCCAGAAGAGAGAAATAGTCAAGAAGAAAGTGGTAGCAAGTCCCAAGTAAGTCCAAAACTCAATAGGACAAACACAATAAAATCTTAAGGCTTGAGAATAATCTTTTTGACTCCATTTCCTGCCTTGTGGATACACTGGTGTCGGGGGTTGGGCCTCCAAGGACTTGGGAAGTCCCATCTCTCTGACTTTGCTGGGTGCAGTCCATGTTTCAGCTCTCACACACTGAAGGTGCATTCCTACAGCTTCCCAGGCTGATGCTGTACACTGGTGACTCTACAGTGCTGGAGGCCTGAGAGTGACCCAGTCCCCACAGCTGCACTAGACATTGCCTAGTGGGGGCTCTCTAGAGTGGCCTCATAACCATTGCTCCATTAGACACTGCCCTAGCACAGACCCTCTGCAGTGGCCCTAACTCTGTGTCTCTGCTAGGCATTGCCCTAGTGGAGATTTTATTCAGCACTCCTGGCTCTGTGACAGTTCTCTGCCTGGGCCCCAAGGATCTCTGAGGCATCCTTTGAAATACAGGTGCTCCCACAGCTCACACACGCTGTGCACCTACAGAATTAGCACCATGTGGAGGCTGCCAGATTTTACTATGTGCATCCTCCAGACAAGTGGTTCAAGCTCCACCTGGGCCCATTTGTGCCATAGCTGAAGTGGCCATGGAGCACTGCACCAGAATGCAGGGGGTGGAGATTTGAGGTGGCCCTGGGTATCCAGTCCTGAGGTCCCATGGGTGTCCTAGGCTTCTCCCTTAAAACCATTCTGCCTTCAAAACCCTGGCACTCTGGGCCTGTGATGAGAAAAGCAGCATCAAAGATCTCCAAAATGCTTTTAGAGTCATTTATGAATTTGTACAGGAATTTTCCACTGTCTCAATGGATAACATCTTGTTTCCTTCTATCCTTGCTAATCTCCTTATCAAGCATTTCATTTGGCCATACCCTTGGTATTTTCTCCCAAATAAGCCTTTTCGTTCTTTATATGACCAGGCTGAGAATTTTCTTTTCCAAATCTTTATGTCCTGCTTCCCTATTGATTATATATTTCACCTTTAACTCATTTTTCTCCTCTGGCATTTCACTACAACCAACCAGAAGAAGACACAGAGCACCTTCAATACTTTGCTGCTTTGTGATTTCTTCCAGCACAAATCCTTGTTTATTATTCTCCATTTCTGCCTTCCACAAAGCCCTAGGTTACAGACACAATTCAACCAAATTCTTTGCCACTTTAGAGCAAGGACGGCCTTTCCTCTAGTTTCTAATACCTTGTTTCTCATTTCCATCTGAGACCTCATCAGAATAGTCTTTACTGTCCTTATTTCTACCAGCAATTTGTTCATGACAATTTAAGTACTATCTATGAAGAACAAGATTTTTCCTACCTCTCTTCTCTTTCGAACTCTCACCAGAATGTTTTTAATGCTACATTTACAATAATATAGGCTATATTTTTTTAGTTTATATATTTTTCACTTCAAAACTGTTCTAACCTCTACCCGTTACCCAGTTTCAAAACTGCTCCCACAGTTTTAGGCACTTGTTATACAACGCCCCACTTATCTGGTACCAATTTCTGTCTTAGTCCCTTAGTACTTCTATAACAAAATACCAGATACTGGGTAATTTATAAAGAACAGAAATTTATTTTTTTTCACAGTTCTCAAGGCTGGCAAGTGCAAGATCCAGACCGGAAGATTCGGGTGTCTGGCGAGGGCTGTTCTCTGCTTCCAAGATGATGCCTTGTTGCTGCACTTCTGAGTGGGAGAAATGCTGTGTCCGCATTTAGCAGAAGGGATGAAAGGAGTGATACAAAGAGCAAACTGTCTTTATTACAAGCCCTTTTATAATGGCATCAACCCATTCTTGAGGGCTGTTCTCATGACCTAAACAGCTCCAAAAGGTCTCCCCCTCTCCAAGACTATTGCATTGGAAATTGAGTCTCCAACATGTGAATTTGGGAAGGACACATTCAGGTCACAGTGATATAGGAGTTAAGAAGAAATTATTAGGTGGGCGCACCACGAGTTCAGGAGATCGAGACCATCCTGGCTAACATGGTGAAACCCCACCTCTACTAAAAAATACAAAAAATTAGCTGGGCATGGTGGCGGGTGCCTGTAGTCCCAGCTACTCGTGTGGCTGAGGCAGGAGAATGGTGTGAACCCGGGAGGCGGAGCTTGCAGTGAGCCGAGCTGGCGCCACTGCACTCCAGCCTGGGAAACAGAGTGAAACTCCGTCTCAAAAAAAAAAAAAAAAAAAAAAAAAAAAAGAAGGAGAAGGAGAAAAGGAAGAGGGGTAAGGAAGTCCTCAGTAAGATTTTCCTTTTTAACAAAAAGCAGCCCCCAGATCATTTCCTTTTCTAACAAAGAGCAGCCTGTAAAATCGAGCTGCAGACATAAAAAGGCAAGCCAGAGAAGCTTGCACAGGTGAATGCTGTCAGATGTGCCAATAGGAAAGGGCCTACCTGTGGACTAGGCATGTTCAAAATGGTGGCTCCATCTTCCCCTTTCCTTGTCAGCCACGTGCACAGTAAGAAGCAGGCAACATAGCATTGGCCAAGTAGAGACCCCATTTGCATAATAAAAGACTAGGGTGGAGTGGCTAGCTTCCCAGTGCATTATGTAAACATCACACCTGGTCCAACCAATCTTTGGGCCCTATGTAAATCAGACACACCACCTCAAACCTGTTTATAAAACCCTGTGCACTCCTAAGCAGGTAGGAAGTCCCATTCCGGTTTCCTCCCTCTCTCTATAAGGGAGAGAGCTGTTATCCTTTCTCTCTCTTTTGCCTATTAAACCTCCGCTCCTAAATCTGCTTCTGTGTTGGCATACTGCATTTCCTTGGTGCAAGACGATGAACCTCGGGTATTTACCCCAGACAATGATGCCATTTCAATAAGAATTAAAAATTAAACAACAACAACAACAACAACAACTTCAAAGGATAAAAAGCAGATCTGATGTGATACATCTTTAGAAAGCATTTCCAACACACTTAATAGAAGTCATGTTGTCGTTCTTCATTGGGAATTTAGAGGCCATTAAGATGTTTCTTATGTTTAAGAATGTCAAAACAGTAATTTATTAGAAAAATAAGAACTCACCTATAGATAATTACATCTTTCTATTAAAGCATGTGATTATATTTCAGACTCAGATTTACAGCTCTATGAACTTGGAAGTCAATTTTTGAAATCATATCTTGCAGAAACAAAACCAAATATATTACATATTTATCTAGAGAAAAACCTATGTTAACATAATAGTTATGCATCTACAAATTGATGTTATATAATGTTGTAAAAAATGGATATTTATGTGTCCATCAATGATAGACTAGATTAAGAAAATGTGGCACAGATACACCATGGAATACTATGCAGCCATAAAAAAGGAGGAGTTCATGTCCTTTGCAGGGACATGGATGAAGCTGGAAACCATCATTCTCAGCAAACTATCACGAGGACAGAAAAACCAAACGCCACATGTTCTCACTCATAGGTGGGAATTGAACAATGAGAACACTTGGACACAGGGCGGGGAACATCACACACTAGGGCCTGTTGTGGGTAGGGGCCTGGGGGAGGAATAGCATTAGGAGAAATACCAAATGTAAATGACGAGTTGATGGGTGCAGCACACCAACATGGTACATGTATACCTATGTATAAAACCTGCTCGTTATGCACATGTACCCTAGAACTTAAAGTATAATAATAATAAAAAAAGAAATTAAAAAAACCCCAAGATATTTATGAAATTCTGCATTTTTTCAGGATGTTTTAGTAACCAAAGCAGTTGACTTCTGGGAATTGAATAATGGAGAATTCTTCAAAGGACCTCAACTATACAAGTATTTATAAAATATGTACAATAATACTTCAAATGTACCTATTTCATGTTTTTGAGGACTTTTAATTTGTTTTTTTACATGAATTCTTACAGAATAGAATAGAAATAAACCTTCACACTCCGTTAGAAAACATTCCTGGTATGGTAATTTTGTCTCAGTCTCTCAGATTGTGGTTTTATAATCTATTATTCAATGATCATTTATTACTATTCAGCTAATGGATATGCCACAGAAGATTTATAGTAATAGTAAGTGTATTTTAATCTACTTAATAAAAATATTCTATGGCTTTAATTTAAATGTATATCTGAAAATCTAGAATACATTTCTTTTTTAAAGTGATAACTGTAACAGCATGCAATGATCTTCCTTATATGCATCCAATTTTGTTTTAAAATGAAACCGCCATACAGTAAGTACACTAGTTTTTAAGAAAGATAAGAAAATAATGAATTGTCAATCTACCTTAATTTCAGCGAAGCAGTTATCATTTCTAGGATTCATTCTCAGGAGGACTGTATTCTTTGCAATTGGTAAAGACTGCCACGAATAACTTCTTAGACACATATCATGAAGGTATTTGCTCATGGTTTCCGGAAATCTGGATATTTGGTGAGCCTGATAATTTCATAATATCCAAGAACTTTTCTTTTTTTTCAGAAGTTCAAGAAAGGGCCAAGAGTCTCATGGGCTTCTTACGTGTTTCTGATGCTCAGGAGGAGGCTGTGAAGCCGAAGGCATCCTTTCCATTCTGTTTCCTGCTGGTGTCTCTCATTTCAGAAATGTGTAAGAATGTGTCCAATCCTATCTTTAGGTGATGAAAATCTAAGGTAAGCTTCTCAGGTCTCAGTCTTTTATGTTTCTATCGGTTTTCTAATTATTTCTCTCTGTAATTTAATGGCGATGGAAGAATCTGTTTATGGGAGCTGAATATTTAATGTATTATAGAAGTAGCTTCTTCACAACATTTAATGGAGTCAAACATATTTGATATAAATTTTAACTTATTTGAAGAAATCTTGAAATATCCAATTGGATTTTGGGATGGATTTTCCTATTTTTGCAAAAAACAAAAATAATAAAAAACAAACCCTCCCCAAAAGACAACAAAACCGCTTTGGGATTTGGATAGGGACTGTATTGAACCTGTAGATAGATTTTGGTAGTACTGTCTCCTTAACAATATTAAATCTTCCAATCTGTGAACATTAGATGTTTCCATGTATTTATGTTTTCTTTATTTGCTGGCATGTTGTTCTCTGTGGACACAGATGAAGAAAGATTTCACACCCAACATTATAACCAGCTAGTGCTGGTCTACAATACATTTCAGCTAGAATGACAGCTATTTGCATGCAGTAGGTTAACTCCAGGAGGAATTAAAGAGAGGAACTGTGGTTTCTCCAGCCACTACATTTGCAAGTCTCTCTCTCCAATTTATTGGCCTATGCATGCGGGTTCACTTTCCTGAAATCAGCTGAACTGCCTAGACACTTTGTCTAGCCCTGCCAACCTTGGGCATACATATGCCTTCTCCAAAGACAGATAACAGGTGCAAAAATGTGTTTTCTGAACAGGTATTGTGGAATCATGGATAATTAGCTGCTGAAGAATTTGCTTTCTGCATAAACCAAATTAGAATTAGCTGAAGTGATAACATACTTTCTGCTTTATGGATATAACATAAAGAGTGACCCACTGCAATCTATCTGTCAGTGATAGTATGGGTCAATAATTTTAGGAAACAGAGGATGCCTGGAGCAAGAACTAATTTGTAGCTAACTTCTCACTCATGAGCTACTTGAAGGTGTTCTCAAGCTGCCATAGGAATCATCTTGGCTGGACCCCACAAAAGGCAATATTCTTTTCTTCATGTCCATTTTATTCACTCCTTTGCTTCATTGTTTTCAGTGTGTTTGTCATGTCAGAGAGTCTATAGGTTTTGTTTGCAGATCAACAGTATTGTTCAAGGTCAATATATTCTAGAAATGTGGTGGGCATCCATATAGGAAATTAGTTTTTCAATTCTATTAGAAATGTCAGAAACTTGAATGTATAGGAATTAGACTAGTTCAATGCTGATTAAATTTCTCCAGTCATTAGAATACCAGACAGGTTAGCTAAACTATTAGGGACAGACAAGTAACAGAAATTATAAGGAGTAGCCTGATGGAACGTTAGCATCCAGGTACATTTCATGAATACTATCTTCAGTTCTGCCTACTTGACTAGGCTCCTTCACCTTTCTCTTTAAATCTATACCAACAGACTGTATTCTATGTGCTTGCCATCCTTACACATTTGGATGTGAGGGTGATGGAGCCAGCCATAAATCATATAGCAGATTTAAGGTCCAAGAAAAGCATTTCATAAGAGGTGAGTTTCCAGGATCCAGCAATTTCTTGTACGGAGAGATAAACCTCATGCATCATTTCAACATCACTCTTATTTCCCCGTATAACTTTGGGGGTTTTCAGGTTGCATGTGACCTAATTCAGGTGAGGCATCTTTGGTTGTGGAAAGAGTGAAATTTGTTTGCCACTCTAGCAACACCTAGCAACAGAAATTCAAGGTTTGTGTACATAGTGGCAGGTTCAGGGGGACTTTACCTTTTTACCACCTTAAAGACCTGTTGGAACACCATACCACCTCATCCTCAAAGAATGGCGCCTGAAGAATCATATCTAAACCTGGTTGATAAGGACCTGAAGGACTAGAAGACATTATTCCAGGCAGAGTTCTAAAGATGTTCCTCCAAAATTCCTGTTTCCTAGTTATTCAATCAAACACAAAACTAGGTATTTCTGTGAGGGAACTTTGTAAATGTAATTAAGGTTGATAATCAGTAGATATCAAGATAGGGAGATGATCTTGAGTAAATGCTATAATTCTAAGGTAACCACTAAAAGAAAAATGTAAAAACTACATAGCTGTCATGTCAATAAAATAGGAAAATAAAATAATAATGATCAATCCAAAAGAAGGCAAGAAAGGAGAGAAAAAAAAGGACAGGGCAAATGGAAAGTTAATGGTAATTATGATCCAACTATATCAATAATTCCTTAATATTAAATTGACTAAATGGTTCACTTAATATATAGTGATTATCAGTATAATTGAAAACACATAAACTCAATTACATGCTTATTCTTTGAAATTGGTGAAATATTATAAAACCTAGGTCGTGATCATTTTGTAAATATTCCATGGGTGGTTGGGAAGAATGTGTATTCTCTACAGTTGATCTAGAATTGTACAAATGTTTACTAGATCATGCTTATTTGAGTCATCCAATTCTCATATATTTTTGTTAAATTTTGTCTGCTTGATCTATCAATAATTATAAGAGATGTGTTTCAATCTCCAATCCTGATGATACTTTTGCCAGCTTTCTCCTATATTCCTATCAATTTTTGTTGATATATTTTATTTTATTTTATTTTATTTTATTTTTATTTTTATTTTTATTTATTTTTTTTTTTTGAGACGGAGTCTTGCTGTGTCGCCCAGGCTGGAGTGCAGTGGCCGGATCTCAGCTCATTGCAAGCTCCGCCTCCCGGGTTTTTACGCCATTCTCCTGCCTCAGCCTCCCGAGTAGCTGGGACTACAGGCGCCCACCACCTCGCCCGGCTAGTTTTTTGTATTTTTTAGTAGAGACGGGGTTTCACCGTGTTAGCCAGGATGGTCTCGAACTCCTGACGTCGTGATCCGCCCGTCTCGGCCTCCCAAAGTGCTGGGATTACAGGCTTGAGCCACCGCGCCCGGCCGATATATTTTAAAGCTATTTACTTACATAAATACATGTTAGAATGTTTCAAATTGAGAACATTATCATTTTGATATTTTCCCTCTCCATTCTTCCCATCATAGTCATATTGTCTAAAAATATGCTTCTAGGTTAATAGATATATATGTTCTCATTATTCGATTTAGTATTTTTCTGTCACATATAAACAAACTCTGGAAAGATATTTGATTGCTGTTACTGCGACATCATTTATCATAATTTTCTATTTTCCTTATCATGTGATTTGTTCTCTGAAATGCCTTTCTGATATGTATCTTTACGTCAAATTTTATTTGAACTTATATATTGAAGAAAATTTTAAAACTCATGCTCTCACATTTGAATAATATTTCAGATTTCTTTTCAGTTAATACTTTAATAATATTAACCCATTGATTTCATGTATTCAGTATGGCTTGATTCTTGTTCCTTGGTAGGCAACTTGTTCTTTTCCTTTAGAAAATTCTAGAATTTTCTCTTTGGTGTCATTTTAAATTTCAGGGGTGTGTGTGTGTGTGTGTGTGTGTGTGTGTTTTCCTCTTCAGTGCCCAGTTTGTAATCTCTGGGTTCTTTCAATCTAAGGTCATTCTCTTACTTTTTAAATGTACAGAAACTTTTTCCATTATTTCTTTTAATATTTCCTCCTATTTTGATTTTTCTCTTTTTTTTGGGAAATACTATTCTCTAGATACAGACAGTTCTATTTCTATTTTCCATATAACTTAATTTTATTTTTGCATTCCTACTTTTTTTCTTTCCTTGTTCTTTTCTGTCAGAGTTTGCAAATCTGATATTCCAAATTTCTGCTTCATTAAGCAATTGTATCCATTCTACTATGAACTTCATGTCTTGTGACTTTATTTCTTTGTCTCTTGGTTCTTTTTAAAAGATAGTATGTTATTGTTCTTCTGCTGATAACGTCCCTTGGATTTGCATCCAAGTAATTTCAAAACATATTTATAAACACGCTTTCAGTATTTTTACTGAAAATTTACAGTTAATGTGGGGATGTGGCTGTATTTTAGTGTATTTAATATGATGTGTGCTAGGACTTGCAAAGGAAAGAGTGCCTATGGACCCCAATAAACCAAACTGTTTCTGCTTCTACTAAGAGGCAGAATTTTACAAGGTCTGAATAAAGAAATAAAAGCTAGGGATTGCAGGATTATACAGAATGTAGCAGTAATAGTTTGGGACAATAGAGAAGATTTGTTGGAAGTCTGAGCAGGGATTGTATGGGCTGTTTTGCATTCAATAGCTGTCCTATAATGGTGTCTCCAACCTGGAATGTTACAATCACAGCGTTTGCAACATTTTCTGCAAACATGCATTTTGCCTAGTTCTAGCTAAACTGTTTGCATGGTATATAAATGTAATGGGAAGAAACTTGATTGCTGTCAGTAACCAGAATATTTTTATATTTGTTTCTTTTCTCACTGTAACTGGAAGTTAATTAAAAAAGCGATGGTCTAAGTAAAAGATATAAGCAAAAGCCTCACCAGGCACCACCCTAACCTGAGAATTGACAATTAGGAATCCTTTCTTCTTTAACAATAAACTGACTGGCGTATCAATGCTGAGACACTTCTCTTGAGTGCTCAGCTGCCCGCCAGCAGCGCATTACCTACTTCCAATCACCTCCCGCTTCTTCCATGTGCTTTTCCTCTCCGCAGCCTCCCTGGGCCGCCTCACGCGCGCTCAGCCCTGCGCGAGCTGTGCCTCTCCAGGTCTCAACGTCTCAACTGCTGTTCATCGCCAGGGCTCCAAGACAGCGAGCCATGTTCCTTCTTCTGGTGCTTCTCACCGGACTTGGTGGGATGCATGCAGACCTCAGTAAGTCCAGGAATCCAGGCTTGCGAGGGAGACCTTGTTCACTCTTTCCACCGCCCGGGTCCAGCTCAGACTTTACCCTGGCTCCACGCTCTCCCGCTTTCTCCTGGCCCCTTGCCTCAAGGTCTGTGGCTAAAAAGGCAGAGAGGCAGCTTCCGACAGAAAATCGTTTTATTTCTTTGGGATGGCTTCCTGATCCAGAAAATGAACAAAAATGAAATTTGTGGTTTTTTCCACATACAAAAATTCTGCTACTCTACGAAAAATTGCATCACCGTAAAAAAAAAGCTATTTATCAAGGATTGACTGATTTGGCAACTGTTAGCCTCCACCTGCCCCATTGAAAAGTGCAGATCATCCTTGTATTCAATATCTATATTGGTCCCTGCAAAATATCTCACTTTCTGGATGCATCTGTGTTTTCTCATTTCCACATCTGTTTACAACACCGAATTTGGTACTTAACGTTTAGTCAAGCTGTGCCAGCGCCAAACTGTGTGTGTGTGTGTGTGTGTGTGTGTGTGTGTGTGTGTATCTGTGTAGACAGGGATTTGCAGGGGAGAATGAGAATAAAAATTTGAGATCTTGACAAGGGGTCAGAAATTTGTAGGTAAGAATGACTAGAAAGGCAGTGGAAAGGGCGAGATGTGTAGATTATATTAAAAATAGCCGCTAATGTAGAGAAACAAATGCAGAATCAGAGAAGTGAATAACATAAGATCACGGGTATCAAAATAACGTAGTTTATATTTATTTTTAGATCCTCATAAAACCTTCCTGCAGACCACAATTCCAGAGAAGATTTCATCATCGGATGCTAAAACAGATCCAGAACATAATGTAATTTTAATAATATTTTTAATATGAAATGTTGTTAAGTTGTGTTTAATGTCAAGACCAAAGGTGCTGAATGTGGGCAGGATTGTACTTCTTGGAGGCAGAGTTGACAGCTGAGAACAGGTTCACAAGAGGGAGCATGTTGATGTTTACGAATGTGTGAGACTGTGTGTGTGTGTGTTTCTGTTGATGATGAAGGATTTTAGGGATAAGATCCCCCGGGGTCAAAATGCTAGGTATAGGATCCCCCAAGTTTGAAATTTAAGGAGGTAGCAGAAAACTTGGATCCCCCTAGGACTAGGATTAGGGTGAGGCAAGTGAAATGAGTCATGTAACTACAGGATCAGATCCTGTCTGTCTTGAAAATTTTGATATTGTTTTCATCATGGTGTTTTTTTGCATTGATTTTTAAAAAGGTTGCATTAAGATATTATTTATCTTGATAACCGAGTTTTCTAGTAGCCTAGTTCTGGCCCTAGTGATCCCCTAGAGATTTCTCTTAGCTTTCACTAAGTCAGTGAGGATCTGAATGGTGATGATCTCTGAGCAGGTTTATCTGTTAATGATCACGTCAATTTCACATCCAAGATTGAATGGTAGTGAATGTTCCTTCTCTAATAGTTCGGCAAGAGAATACTTCTTACATGGTTTCTACCAGTATAAGATAATCTATTGTTTTTAGTAATTATGGGCCTCCAAATTTATCTTTTTTCCATTTAGCGGTTTCAGAAACCTTTCCTGTCTGTTTCACTTAAGGATATACTATTTATATTGTTTCCCCTTCCCCATATACCCTTTCTTTACCTTTTCTTCTTCTAGTAGCTGAGGGTTATTTACCAACATGCTTATCATGCAGCTTTGAACACCCCTCTGCTCTGCCTAGCTATGCTGTGAATTACTAGCTATGCTGTGGTGTATGAGCCCTATGACAGCTTCCCTTTCTGACTGGAAAGAAGAGGTGACATTACATCTTTGTTTAGTTTCCTTTTTCCTGAGATTAATAATACCAACTCTCCCTTTCCATTGTTTGTCACTGATAATCTTTGAATTCCTCACTTGTCTAATTTCTAGAATTTTTATAAAGGCATTTATAATATGGAAATTCAGTGTGTTTCTTTTAACTATAATGATTTAAAAAGGTATATTGTAATATATTTTAGCAACAAAATTATAATTATTGTGGGATGTGATTTTATTTGAATATGTTTGGTATCATATGGGGTAGGACCTGCAAAAGTAAAAGTGCCTAAGGGCACACAGTTATAAGATTTAGTAAATAAAAATATAGAATACCCAGTTAAATGCATGTGCACATAAAGATAAAAGAGAAATATTACATGAGGCTTACTTATACTAAAATTATTTGTTGTTCACCTGATATAAACTATAAGCATCTAAATTACATACCTCCTTCTTAACTTACAGCTGCCTGATGATTTGACTTCCCCTAACAGTTCCCTGTTGTATAGAATTTGCTTGTAACACTGCTTGCAGTTATACTCTGTTTCATTTAGATCGTAACATAATTTCTACAGTGGTTACACACAATGTATTTTATTCTTTATTTCTAGTGAATATTTCCAGTAGTTTTACAGTTTTCGCATTTTACATTTAGATGTATGGTCCATTTTGAGTTAATTTTTGTGAGGGATTTAAAGTCTGTGTCTAGATTTTTTTTTTTAATGTGGCAATACTATTGTTCTAGTACATATTTTTGAAAAGACTCTTTTAAAAATATTGTTTTGCCTCGACTTCTTTGTCAAAGATCCATTGACCATATTTATGTGGATCTATTTCTGGGATCTCTATTTCTTTGAACTATTTGTCTATGATTTTGCAAACACCACCCTGTTTTGAGGGCTGTACATTTATACTAAATCTTCTGGTTTTTTTTTTTTTTTTTTTTTTGAGACAAGGTCTCGTTCTTTTGCCTAGGCTGGAGTGCAGTGACACGATCTTGGTTTACTGCAACCTCTGCTTCCCAGGTTCAAGTGATTCTCTTGGTCTCCTGGCTCAGCTTCCTCAGTAGCTGAGACTACAGGCATCTGCCATCATGCCCAGCTAATTTTTGTGTTTTTAGTGGAGGCAGGGTTTCCCCATGCTGGCCTGGCTAGTCTTGAACTCCTGACCTCAGGTGATGCACCTGCCTTGGCCTCCCAAAGTGCTGGGATTATAGGCATGAGCCACTGTGCCTGGCTTTATAGTAAGTTTTGAAGTTGGTAAGTGTCAATTCTCCAACTTTGTTCTTCACCTTCAATATTACATTGGCTATTTTGGGTCTTCTGGCTCTACATATAAAGTTGAAAATCAGTTTGTTGGTATATATAAAATAGCTTGCTGATAATTTCATTGGGTTTACATTGATCTGTGGTTGACATTGGAAAGAACTGATATCTTGACAATATTGAGTCTTTTTATCTATAAACATGGAATATCCCTCCATTTAGTTAGTTCTTTTTGAGTTTTTGCATTAGTTTTGTAGTTTTTCTCATAAATACATATTTTGCTATATTTATACCTAAGCATTTCATTTTTCAGGGTGAAATGTAAACGACATTGTGTGTTTCACTTAATTTATTACCTGTTCATTGTTGGTATAAAGGAAAGAAAATGAGTTTTTAATATTAACTTTGCATGCTGCAACCTTGCCACAATTGTTTATTTGTTCAGGGTTTCTTTTTGGTGAGTCTTTCAGATTTTCTCCATAGACAATCATGTAATCTGTGAACAAGGACACACATTTATTTCTAGCCAATCTGAATCTATTTTATTTACTTTTTTTTTTTTTGCTTTATTGCATTAGCTAGGACTTTCAGTATGATATTAAAAAGTACTGCAGAGAGGGGAAGTCCTTTGCCTTCTTTCTGATTTAATAGGAAAACTTTAGGGTTCTCACAGTTAAGAATGACATCAGCCATTTAGACCCTTTCTCCAAATATGGTCACATTTTGAGGTGCTGGGAATTAGTACTTCATCTAACGAATTTTTTGGGGGGTTACAGTTCGGCTTATATCAGTTGGACATTGTATATGAAAAGATGTGGAGGCTCTAGATAATGTATCTTTTGAGAGTTTTTTCCTCCTATTGGTTGGTTTTGTACATTTTTGGTTTATTTTAGTTTTTTTGTTTTATCTTTGTAAGATATGTGGATTTTAAATGTTATTGGTGCTTTCATAGTCTCCTTTAATTTTCATCTTATTTGTTTAATATCAAAGGATTTTAGAGGGCACAATTTTAAAGGTCCCCTCCAAATTCCACTTATACTTCTTTTCACAATGCCATTCAACTAATTCCTCACAGAACATTTACCTGATACAAAGTACCTTGTTATGCTTCAGTATAAAGTTGAGGAATTGAAAACTGTTAAATGCTATTTCTCTTGCTAAAATAAATGTCTAAAATTAACCAAATACATAATTTAATGACTGTTGCATTTTCTATTGTCTTCTATGTTGTTCTCTAGACATGTCTTTAGTCTCCCTGTATTCTCTCCTACATTCTATTTCAGAGGAGTTTGATTGTTCACACAGATGAGTAAAATGCAATGGCTTTTGATGTTATATTGCTGGAAATATATTACATTTCTTGTACTTCTATCTTTTGGGAGGGTCTCTTTCAATGAGCAGGACAATTTACCTTCCAGGAGAGCTCTAGGTAAACAACCAATGGGTCCTCACAATTGAGGTGGACATCCTTGATGGTGGGGTCTGTCTGAACTGAAAGATAATAATCATCGGGTAAGCTTCTCCCTCAGAGGTGTGAGTAATAGTGAATAGCAGGCAAGTGAGTGCTTTACTACCTAGTTCTCAATGCAGAATTCTGAAGCTCCAAGTATCTGTGTGGGAAGGAAAGCCAATATAATGGTTACAGGTTGTTATTAATTTTGTCAATATTTTAAACCCTAATTTGGAGAAGATACACTATTTGGCATGTGTTATTATTGAATTTTTCTAATAATTTTGTTATAGGTTGTTTACATGATTACAATAGAAGGAAAGCCATATTTCGTCCATCTCAAAAAGCAGTGAGTATTTTGTCCTTTCAAAATTTAATCTTTGGCTTCTTAATTTCTAAAAGTATGTATAAGTAGAGTGAATCATTTTGATTCAAATATATTGATACCTACTCTATACTGGGTATTGAGTAAAAACCTAGACATGCAAAAGAGAATAAAACATATTACACTGTTAAAGAATTATAATACAGAATGATAGATTCAGACACATTAATAGAAAGCAAATAATTTTATTATAATATGGTAACATGATAAATGTGTAAACAGTATTCCTTGGAAGTCAGGGGAGGCTTTTAGGGAAGAGGAAAGAGATTACTTGTATCTTAAGGGAAGAGACAGAGCTATGTAAAGAAGAGGGGCAAGACAGGGGAACACTTTTTTTTGTTTTCTGAGACAGAGTCTTGCTCTGTTGCCCAGGCTAGAGTGCAGTGGAGTGATCTCGGCTCACTGCAACCTCTACCTCCTGGGTTCCAGTGATTCTCGTGCCTCAGTCTCCCAAATAGCTGGGACTACAGGTGTGCACCACCATGCCTGGCTAATTTTTTGTATTTTTAGTAGAGATGGGGTTTCACCATGTTGCCTAGGCTGGCCTTGAACTCCTGACCTCAAGCATTCCTCCCTCCTTGGCCTCTCAAAGTGCTGGGATTACAGGCGTGAACCACCACACTCAGCCAACATTCTATTTAGAGAAGAAATTATGTGTAAAGCATAGAGGTGTGAGACACAGTGGCTTTTCTGATATGCACAAAGCCAGTGTGAATTACTAAAGCAAACATTTTCTGAAAAATAGAGGTAAAAGATTCTGGAAAGGTAGGTAGGGGCCAGGTTGTAGAAGATTCAGAATGCATGGTCAGATATTGGGAGCCAAAAATGGTTTTAAGTATGTACTTATGTAGCCACATTGAGTCTCATAGGCTTTTTTTGAGGGGACAAAGTTAGAGTTAAGGTGACTAATTATATGACTATACAGTTTAGGTGAGTAATGGTGGTGGTTTGAACGATGGCACCAGTGATAGCACTTGAAAGAAAAATTCGGTGGACCTCAATACAGATTTGGTGGAATGATTGGTAAACAGTGAGGAATTTCAGATAATTTAGTTGTCGCTCAAGAAAATGAATAGGCTATAGTATAATTAACTGAGGAACATGAACAAGGGATATATTTGTGTGAGGAAGTGGTGATTTTGATTTTTTAGCACATGTGAGATACCCAAGTGTGTTTTTTCCTGTAGATCAGGGGTGTCCAGTCTTTTTGGCTCCCATGAGCCACACAGGAAAAATTGCCTTGGGCCACATGTAAAATACACTTATGATAGCTGATGAGCTAAAAAAAATATTTTAAAATCTCATAATGTTTTAAGAAAGTTTACAAATTTGCTTTGGGCCACATTCAAAGCCATTCTTGGCCATATGTGGCTAGCAATTTGAATCTGAAAATATTCAATAAGAATATTGGAAAATAGATTTAGCTATAGGTATATAGATTGAGCAGAAAGTAGTAGCTTGTGCTCTACTTTCTTGTGTTTTTTTTAATGAGTGCTGTTACGTAGGGTGCTTATAAATAGATTGTGGTTAAAGAGTGAACCCTGGGAAACAGCGATGTTTCCTGGGATAGGTTGAACAAAAACAGCAGCCAACATGGAAGATAAAGCTGGAGGGACCAAGGAGGTAGGAAGAATAGCAGAAGAATGAAGTGTTATGTAAATTGAGTGGACTGAGTGGCCACAGTTTTCAAAAAGAAGCCAGAAGTCCAATGTAAAATGATTTTTTAAAATGCCTTTTGGATTTGACATTCTAATATTTGTGGATCTTTTCTAGGGATGTTTCAGGGATAATAAGAATTGAGAAACTGAAGGAATTGTGTGTAGACAATTCTTTTGATGAAATGTATTAAGAATGGAAAAAAATGTACATAAGGAATAGCCACAGGAGAACATGGGGTCAAGAAAGGGTTCTTTAGGATGATAATGACTTATTAGTATCATTTTAAATAGCATTATGATAAAAATCAGTAGAGCACAAGAGTTCAAAATTATAGGAGAGAAAAAGTAGTGTCCTCTGCATATGGCACAGGATGGTATCTACAGCACCAGTGTAAGGGGTTGTTCTGAATGAAAGAAGTAACCTTCTGGCAATAAAGGTAAGGAGTGCAGATGGGGAACAGGTGATCTGAGAGGGAGGGAACATGGGGGTTTTGTGGGATGATTGACAGGAGTAGTGTCAAGTTTTTGAATAGTTACTGAGGGAAATAAAATTCTGACCAGAGTTATTGAGAAGAACTTGGCACTTAGCAAAGTTTAGCAAATATGAATTTGTAGTGACACCAAGTAACTCTTTCTAAGTTTTCTGTTTATATTAGTCCGTTTTCACACTGCTGATACAGACATACCCAAGACTGGGCAATTTACAAAAAAAGAGGTTTATTGGACTTACAGTTCTACTTGGGTGGGGAGGCCTCACAATCATGGTGGAAGGCAAGGAGGAGCAAGTCACATCTTACATGGGTGGCAGCAGGCAAAGAGAGCTTTTGCAGAGAAACTCCCATTTTAAAAACCATCAGATCTCATGAGACCCATTCACTATCACGAGAACAGCATGGGAAAGACTTGCTCCCATGATTGAATTATCTCCTACTGGGTCCCTCCCACAAATGTAGGAATTATGGGAGCTACAAGATGAGATTTGGGTGGGGACACAGAGCCAAACTGTATCACTGTCCTAACTTTACACTTTAATTTTGAAACTTGAGTATAAAATCTAAAATCAATGAGTGAAATAGACAAAGATTAGAAAGTTCTATGCTGGAAATTGGGACCTATACTATTTCCTCTTCATGTCTCTAGCAATTTGAGTTGCTCATTTATCTGCATTTTTGTATGGTATGTCATTCTAGTTAAAATGTCTCATCAAGCACCTAATTCAGTTTAAGTGCTAGAAATACATGCACAATAGGATAAAACAAGTCGATTAACACTACTTTAAATTTTTCAGTAAAAAGAAAATTTGTATGAATATTTTTTCTACCTTTTCTGTTTCACAACTTGAGCATGTTTTTTATTATTTTGCCTAGATCAATTTTATCTTCAGCTTCTTTTATTCATTCTTATGACAAAAATGACATCCGTCATTCCAAACCTCTGCTAGTTCAGGTAAGAATTAGGTTATTTTTTTGTTACATATTTGTAATTCTAGATTTCTTTAAAAAGACAAATATTCTATAATAACTAGAATGTTATTTTACATATTCGCTGAAATTGAGTAACTTAGGCTGGTGCTTATTTCTACCTGGCACAAATTTATTAGGTAATTGCCAATCATATTAAAGTAGAAATGTAGCTAAAGTAATAAATAGTAAATGTAGCTAAAGTAAAAAATAAAAAAATATCAAGTAATAAATATAAATAAATATAAAGAATATATTTGGGGTATATATTTAAAAAATAAGTTATCCATTAATTTTTCTTTTTTTTTTTCTTAGATGGATTGCAATTATAATGGATATGTTGCGGGTATTCCAAATTCTCTTGTGACCCTCAGCGTGTGTTCAGGACTCAGGTTGTAGACTACTTAAAGATACTCAATTTGCCAATATTATATCCTGGTAGCCTATGAATTAATTCTCCATGTATCTGTTCTAATTCTATAATCACCTTTGTCATTTCAATTCCTTAAGGACTGAACCAAAATTACTAATAAAATAGGATTGATATTCCAGCAATATCTGTTCCTGATGAGAGGCTACTTGTTGATACTGACAGGATCTGCTGCTTTAGGCTTTAAGAAAGCTTGCGTGTAGGGAGATTGATTGGTCTCCTCATACTTTTTTAGTTTTCTCAAATTCTGTTCTTGTCCAATTTCTTAATGTCCTAGAATAATTGACAATTGTGGAATGCATGGGATAATGGACACTGGCTCTGCAGTCAGTAATTATTAGGCCTATTGTGCCTTCAATTCAGCCCACACAAACAAATGATTTAGGGTATCAAGTGTCAGAGGAGAGTTAAGTGTATCAAAGAGAAGGAATCAAAGACTAAAGAAGAGACTGCCTAGAGATTCTACAGGCTGGTTAGAAAATCTACACAACAGAAAGGGGTTTCAACCTGTTTAAGTGCACAGATCCATGCCACTACCATGCTTTCTTGAAGATAATCACAGATTTGTAATGTAAGGTAACATGTATCCTGTGATATAGTGGTCCAGTTCTGGTGTAAGAAAGACCCCAAAAGATAAAGAGATAAAAGTAAAAAAACCTAAGGTCTTAAAACTTAAAAACTTTAAATCTTAAAAACTGTGGCCCCAATTTCTCACTATAATATTATGGTTTTGGTAGAATCATTTCAGACTTATTTCGATTGTCTTAACACTCAGGGGAACAATGCAGCTGAAAAACATCTCATATGGAATTGAACCAATGGAGGCTGTATCAGGATTTATACACAAGATTTATGAAGAAAAATTTGCTGACACTAATATTCTCTTAGAAGAAAATGACACTTATTCTTGGTTTAATTCAGAGTATCAAGTCAGAAAAAGTTCAGAAGTAAGTATTGGCTCTTTTATTTTAATTTAGTATAATTTTGTGTAATAAAAAATACTTTCAGAGCCAAGATTTGGTGACTTATAAATCTTAAAACTATTTTACTTTTTCATGAGGGCTCTACGTGACTTTTACAATGGCGAGAGAATAAACTTATGTTTGTCATTATGCTTGCCATTAGATGAAAGCTTAGCAAAAACTTAATCTTAGAAATATGAAGATATGAGTATAGTATAAAAGAAACTGGAACATTAATTTTCATATGTGAGCATTTAGATAATTAATGTAAAATATTCCTTTTCTTTAATTACTCAGATAATTTAGGAGAGAATATTATACAACCTGGATTTCCCAGTTGACAGTTCAAAAATGGATGAGTGACTTACATAAAGTATATGTAAAGCAAAGCGATGAATTTTTTTCTCTACCAAGACCCATAGACTGCCTTAAATAATATGTCTGGCTCTAGCAAATTGCCATTGGTTGTACATTTTAATATTTTTCTAGACTACATTGTTTGCCAAAAGTAACTTCCTAGTAATTGGTAGCAGAAAATCTGCTTGCATGAAAGATTAGTATGAAAAATTATCAAAAGGCTGAGAAAAACCAAAGCTTTAGGTTATAAACTGAAAATTTCAGTTTCAATTATTATAAAAGTAAAAGATACCTGAGTTCTTACGTATCTTGAGAAGTCTAATAGAAAAGTCTTACTACCCAGGGCACTTTGAACTGGAATCTTCTGAATAGTACCTAAATTTTGTACTTGAAAATAGCCTCGTCCTTTCGGCCGGAACCGCCATCTTCCAGTAATTTGCCAAAATGACGAACACAAAGGGAAAGAGGAGAGGCACCCGATATATGTTCTCTAGGCCTTTTAGAAAACATGGAGTTGTTCCTTTGGCCACGTATATGCGAATCTATAAGAAAGGTGATATCGTAGACATCAAGGGAATGGGTACCGTTCAAAAAGGAATGCCCCACAAGTGTTACCATGGCAAAACTGGGAGAATCTACAACGTTACCCAGCATGCTGTTGGCATTGTTGTAAACAAACAAGTTAAGGGCAAGATTCTTGCCAAGAGAATTAATGTACGTATTGAGCACATTAAGCATTCTAAGAGCAGAGATAGCTTCCTGAAACGCGTGAAGGAAAATGATCAGAAAAAGAAAGAAGCCAAAGAGAAAGGTACCTGGGTTCAACTGAAGCGCCAGCCTGCTCCACCCAGAGAAGCACACTTTGTGAGAACCAATGGGAAGGAGCCTGAGCTGCTGGAACCTATTCCCTATGAATTCATGGCATAATAGGTGTTAAAAAAAATAATAAAAGACCTCTGGGCTGAAAAATGTTTCTCTTCATTGAGTAGAAGTGTGGTGTCCTCTCCCCCAAAGAAATACTTAAAGCAAATTTTAGTTGTGTCCTAATTCATTATGTAATGACTTTCCTATTCAAATTTAATGTATTCCTTGCTGAAGGATGTAAGGTAGCTTATTGTGCAACACATTACTCAGTTGGTTAGAAAATGGCCAGGTATTATGTATGAAATATTTGTACTGGTTTGAAGATAGTCTTAAATCATCAAGGAAGAAATAAAGTAATTTTTTTTTCAGACAGTCTTGCTCTGTCAACCTGGTTGGAGTGCAATGGTGTGATCTCGGCTCACTGCAACATCTACCCTCTGGGTCCAAGCGATTCTGCCTCAACCTTCTGAGTAGCTGGGATTATAGGCGCGTGCCACCGTGCCCAGCTAGTTTTTATATCTTTGGTAGAGACGGGGTTTTACCATGTTGGTCAGTCGGGTCTCGAACTCCTGCCCTCGTGATCCACCTGCCTCGGCCTCCCAGTGCTGGGATTACAGGCATGAGCCACTGTGTCAGGCCATATAAAATAAATTACAAAAATAAGTGGGATATAATCTATTGCATTACAGTTAAGCTCAGGATCCAGAGTTTGCTTTTGAACCCTAAAAAAACACATTGTTTAAAGTATCCATTTGTGTGTTATATACTAGTTTGGAATTGCTTTGACCATGCATGAAACAGAACTCAGAAAATAATAGTGGTAATAGCATTTGTGTTAGGCCATTGTCTTGCTGTAACAATATGCCACAGACCTGGGTAAGCAGTAGAAGCTTATGTGGTGGATCTGGAGGCTCTGACGTCCCAAGATAAAGGTGCTGGCAGGTTTGGTATCGTATGAAGGTTTGGCCTTCACTTACCTCTTGATAATTCCACAATGGGAGTTCCTTTTTTTTTTTTTTAATTGAATATTTTATTTTGAGATAATTGCAGATATACATGGAGTTATAAATAATAAAGATTCCTTGTACACTGTAAAAAAAAAAAAAGAAAATAGCCTCATTATGTAATCAGGAGCAATATATCTTTCAGTTTATCTCTCAATATAATTTCAGTAGAAGGTAAATTTTTGTAAATTCCTCATGACTCATGTTATGTGTTTTTCAGAAAACTGACTTTATTAAGTTATTCCCTCGATACATTGAAATGCATATTGTTGTGGACAAAAATCTGGTAAGTCTTACTTTATGCATCATTGTTTTAAAACTAGTATATCTCTTTAACTTGATTTCAGTGAGGCAATGAAAATTACCAACCATGCTATATTGCATTTGCAATGAACACATTCTTATAGATTATAAATCAAGTTTTTGTTATTTTGTACATAGCATCTACTCACTTTTGCAAAGTGAAGCATCTTAATTTCTAAAGCTTGTTGACTATTGTTGATTTTTCAAAAAACCTACATCCTCAGTGAAAGGATAGATTGCAACTCCCTTAAGCCCTCAACCCTCATATACAATAATAATATTTAACTGCCTCAGTCTAATTGGAAGGATGGTCTATAAAACAAATATGCCACTTCTTTAAAGCAAAAGGAGAAAACATTATCACCTGTTTTCTTCTCAGTTCTAGGTAAATGAAACAACGAGAAAAACAAATGAACAAAATACTCATATTGAGAATTCATGGCTATACTTTGGATCTCTTATAGATTTAGGCTCCGAATATTTATTACCTATGTGGTTAGGATTCTAATCCATGAGGCTACATTTGTCCCAGATTGGTAAAAGCCGAGGGTGCATGAGGGAAGCAAATAGTATTTATATCTGGGGGAATGCCACTTCAGGCAGAATACCTCAGGACTCCTACAGATTAATATCAGCCATACATATACGGGCTCACAATCCATAAGGAAATAAAACACCATGAACAATGGTTAGCAAAACAAAAAATACATGTATGGCTAATATTAATTTTTTTAAAATATAGTTTATGATTGGCAGAACAGTAAGGTGACTGTCATTAACAATAACTTATTGTATATTTTAAAACAACTTAAAGAGTGGAATTGGAATGTTCCTAACACAAAGAAGTGATATTAATGAATGTTTGAGGTAATGGATATCCCAGTTACCCTGATTTGATCATGACACATTGTATGCCTGTATCAAAATATCACATGTACCCCATAAGTATGTATAACTATTATGTACCCATAATAGCTAAAAATAAAAAAATTAAAATAAAATACAATATTTTTCCCCTCAAAGAATCTGTTGATTCCAGAAAGGGTGAATATGAGTCAGGGTTGCTGAGCAAAATGTTGGCAGGAATAACAGAACTTGAAGTTCATGGCTCATTAGAATTGAGTCGAGGGTACGTTAGCATAGCTAAGTTGACCCAGTACAAAGCAAATGCATACCCTGAAATAATATTTCTATCAAATTACAAAATCAGAGGGAGGAAAGCAGAATTTTAAGCATAATCAACAAAAAGAAGGCAATTAAGAGAAAGAAAAACACATATTTAGGATTTGTTTCATAAATCTGGAACAAATTTGAAAGCTAATGTTAAGACAAAAGGTTTAAACTGAAATACCTAAGTAATTATATGTAGGGGGATTAAGTACTGCAATTAAAAACCAAAGATAAAGATTAATTAAAAGCAAAGACAAAGATTATCGTACAACACACACACACATAAACACACAGATATTCTGCTTACAAATGACATATGTAAAATATCGTACATAAGTAACAAAAGTAAAATAATGGAAAAATATAAACAAATTTAAAAAACTAGTTTAGCTGAATTAATATCAGACAAAGTAGATTTTTAGACTTTAAAGTATTTCTATTGTTGTGTAGCAAACCACTCTAAAATTTAGTGGCATAAAATGTAACAATTTATTTCTTTGACTGGGAACCCAGAGACTTTTTGCATTTTTACCAATCTTAGACCCCTTTAGTTTAACTTGGTGGCCTTTCATTGAAATAGCTATCAGATATGGTTTTGCTGTGTCCACACCCAAATCTCATTTTGAATTGTAGTTCCCATAATCCTCATGTGTCATGGGAGGGACCGGGTAGAGATAATTGAATCATTGGGGCAGTTTCCCCAATCCTGTTCTCACGATAGTGAGTTAGTTCTCATGAGATCTGATGGTTTTATAAGGTGCTCCCCCCTTTGCTGGGCACTCATTCTTCTCCTTGATGCTGCCATGTGAAGAAGGACGTTGATATGGTTTGGCTGTGTCCCCACCCATATCTCATCTTGAATTGTAGTTCTCATTATTTTTACGTTTGGAGGGTAGGACCCAGTGGGAGGTAATTGAATCATGGGGATAGGTCTTTCCTGTGCTGTTCTTGTGATGGTGAGTAAGTCTCATGAGATCTGATGGTTTTATAAAGGGCAGTTCCCCCGCACATGTTCTCTTGCCTGCCGCCATGTAAGACATGGCTGCTCCTCCTTCACCTTCTGCCATGATTGTGAGGCCTCCTCAGCCATGTGAAACTGTGAGTCAAGTAAACCTCTTTCCTTTATAAATTACCCAGTGTCAGGTATGTCTTTATTAGCAGTGTGAGAACAGACTAATATACTGTCTTAAACATTTTGTGGGATTTCTTTTTTAAACATTTTTTTTTCCCAAAGAGAAAGTTCCTTAAATTAAGATTTCAAAAGCATAGGAATACACTTAGGAGGTATCAGCTACTTTATTAAAACAAAATACACATTGCTGTGAGGTTACTTATGGCAACTATGAGGACTAACTTAGGTCTAGGTGCAGTCTAGTTGGGGGCTTGCAGGGGAAGTTCTCCTAGTGCCCTTTCTAGAAATGGTCACTAGTAGGAAATTGCCCATTCCTCTGGTTGTTTTCCAAATGGCATGTTTATGTCTGGATTTGCTTGCAGCACCGTTTGTTTGATTGCTTCTAGGTGAAAAGGGATACAGTTTATAAGAAGGTTTAAAATATTGGGCTAGAATATGAGTATAGTGAGGGAGCACAGGTTCATTGTGTTTAATAATATATTAAATGGTAGTGCTTATAAGTGCATGATTTGGGAATCAGAGAGACTGGGGATTGAATCTTCATTTTGCTCATTAGAACTCTATTTTTCTTTTTTTCTTTTTTTTTGAGACGGAGTCTCGCGCTGTCGCCGGACTGGAGTGCAGTGGTCGGATCTCAGCTCACTGCAAGCTCCGCCTCCCGGGTTTGCGCCATTCTCCTGCCTCAGCCTCCCGAGTAGCTGGAACTACAGGCGCCCGCCACCTCGCCTGGCTAGTTTTTTGTATTTTTTAGTAGAGACGGGGTTTCACTGTGTTAGCCAGGATGGTCTCCATCTCCTGACCTCATGATCCGCCCATCTCGGCCTCCCAAAGTGCTGGGATTACAAGCTTGAGCCACCGCGCCCAGCCTATTTTTCTTTTTATTGGGGAAAAGCACGTAACATTAAGTTTACCATCATAACCATTTTAAAATGTATAGTTCAATAGTGTTAAGTATATACATACTGTTGTGAAACAGATTTCTAGATCTCTTTCCTTTTGAAACGGATACTATCCCCATTAAACATGAATTCCCTTCACCCTTTCCCCCCAGCTCTTGGCAACTACCTTTCTACTATCTATTTCTGTGATTTTGACTACTTTAGATACTTCACAGGAGTGGAATCATACAGTGTTCATACGTTTGTGATTGGCTTATTTCATTGACATAATGTCTTAAAAGACTCATCCATGTTGTAGCATGTATCAAAATTTTATAAATTTTTAAAGTTGAATAATCGTCCATTATATGTATATGTCACATTTTGTTTCTCAATTCATCTGCTAATGGACCTATGGGTTTCCACATATTCCTTTTGTGAATAATGCTGCTGATACAGCTCTGATGACTGCAGGAACACCAGGGTCCTTGGGCTCACACTGATTTAGATAAAATGACACAGACACATGTGGAGTGGTTTTAAGGAGCGGAGAGTTTGTTAGGCAAGAAAGAAGGAAGGAAGAAGAAAACAGCTCCCCTATACAGAGAGAGAGGGAGGGAGGATTCTAACAATGAGAAATCCTGTGTGTGGCAGAAGAGTGGTTGCTTATATTGGGATGCTGGAGGAGGCACTGTCTGATTTGCACAGGGCCCAGGGGATTGGTTTGACCAGGTGTGTCATTCACATAGCCCACAAAAACCTGGCCCTCCCACGTGAGCCCTTTAATATGCAAATATGGGTCACCATGATGTTTTGAACACATGGTATTATCTGGAGATGGCCATGACACTTGTGATACCTGGTGACAAGGAGAAGAAGGCAGGAATTGCCATATTGAGTGGACCCATTTTTTAATCGCCGGCATTTGCATGTCAAAGCCTGCCAGCCTGGGCCTTCAAGCCTCCTTTTCTGTTAGAGAAGAAATGTTTGAGGGCGTTGCTTCTTTTTACAGGAAAATTTCCACTAAGAACCTCTACCCTTTCTAGCTGCCTAAAAATTATTTATTCACAACTCCTGTATTATTCCCCACCTCAAGAGAAGCAAACCTAACTGCTGTTAGGGGGTGTTGGATGATGGTTCTTTCTGGATACTTCCTGCTGAAAAAGCGCATCGTGTGGGCGAAGAGCAGTGGGGTCTTCTGAGGTTGATTTAAGGGTTCTCTGAAGAATGGCATGTTTATGTGTGGATTTGCTTGCAGCACCATTTGTTGTTTGATTGCTCCTAGGCGAAAAGAGATAAATTTTACAAGAAGGTTTAAAATATTGGGCTAGAATATGAGTATTCAGATTACCACCATTAGTAGGGGTCCTATAGACCATAACTGATTGTAGAGTTTGACACCTGTTAGTTACACCAATGGATTGCAATACCAGTTTACCTTCACTAGATGTCGCTGTATGTTACTAGAAACCTTAATATAAAAGTAACGTTTTCCTTGAGCAAAGCATACCTTTCCCCCTTGACTTACCATTAGAGAATAACTTTAGCTTTAGGCCCTTGTATAACTTGCAATATGATTGGGAGAAATATGCTATTGGGTGGCTAAAATGCCGTTAATTTTAACAATTCTTTTCCTTTAGTAATTAAATTTTTTTATGACTTTTACAGACCATTTTATAAAATACTTAAACATTTTGACTTGTCCTAAACATCCATCCTTTAAACAACAAATCATTTCCTTTTTGGACAAGTATTTATTATATAAGATTCTTCCTTATATATATTTTTTCTCTATAACCTTTTAATAGCTTAGAGTGCATTATATTACCGACCTTTAGTAAAAAGTCCTGTTAAACTTAATGATAGTAAAACTTTCATGCTTCCTTCTTATTCCTGTTACTCTTGTTATAAGCAAAACAACCTTGACTAAATATTTTCTCCAGCTATTAATTCTGATGATGATAATTATTAGGCAAAGTATTTTAGCAATTAGAATTCTACAACGAGAATTCCGCATTGTGGGTGCTACAGTGTGCTACTGGGGTTTCAGTATAGCTTTATTGCAAATAGTAATGTGACTATAACAGTTTTCCACAAGAGGGGCATAATAAATAATTTCCACTGAAAACTTTACTTGCCAAGATCTAACATTTCCCTTTGGGGACTTACGAAGTTATAAAGGCAATCCCATGTACAATTAAATCTCCCTGCAAATATGCATGAAAATGAAGTTTTAACATTTGGCAGTGAACTTCGTGAGGAAAGGTTAGAAACAATGAAAAGTATCTGGCGAGGTGGGAGTGGGGCTGCGTAAGGTGAGAGTCCTCACTTAGTTACTTATTTTTTATGTTTTTTTTTTTAGCTTAAGGTCTTCTATTTCTTCACATTGATATTCTGGCCATTTTTTCTGGGCTGTCAGGGGTTGCTCCCTCAGTTTTTCAGACTTTGACTTGAGTGTAATGTATTCAGGAGTTGATTTTTGTAACTTTTACTGCCGAGGGGGTTGAAAAAACAGCGTAGGGCTCTTCCCAGCTTGGCTTAGGGAAGGAGAGATGAGAGTTTTTACTAATACTAAATTTCCTGGGTTAAATAAAGTTGGTTCTTATTGTAAGTGAGCTAGAGAGGCTCTATGTTTAACCAATTTAGAGGTTTTCTGCCTGAAAACAATTTTTGAGCACATTGATAAGTTTTATCCTTTCCCAAGTGAAAAGCTTGGTGAAGGAATTTTTTTTTTTTTTTTGAGACAGTCTCACTCTGTCACTCAGGCTGGTGTTCAGTGGCACCGTGTCAGCTCACTGCCACCTCTGTCTCCTGGGTTCAAGCAATTCTCCTGCCTTAGCCTCCCGAGTAGCTGGGATTACAGGTGCCCGCCACCATGCCCAGCTAATTTAAAAAAAATTTTTAGTAGAGACAGGGTTTCACCATGTCTCGAACTCCTGACCTCAGGTGATCTGCCTGCCCCAGCCTCCCAAAGTGCTGGAATCTTAGGCATCAGCCACCGTGCCCAGCCCCTTGTGAAGGATTTTAAGGACTCTCTATTGGCTGGAGGCTGGCAAATGGAGTTTGCCATTCTCTGACTGTAGCCATTTTGAGGGCTGAAAAGTATGCCCTTGAGAAGTGGCCTATTTTGTTTTTGCAGGGGAATACTGAGGTTAATTTTTCTTATGGAGCCTTCCTAGATTGGAAGGGCTTGAAGCATGTTAATGCCTTGAAGCTTCCTTGTCACTGACTTAGCTGCCTGATCAGCTAACCTATTTTTTTTTTTTCCCTCGGCTACCTTATCTGTTTCCTTTTGCTGTTCCTTAGAGTGTGTTTTTGATATTTTCTTTGTGGAAGAAAAACCGAGGATAATAGCCTGCTAATTTATTGGTGATATTTGATAGGAGATTTATTGGTGGTAAGAAAATGTTTTTCCTTTTAAATGGCAGCATGAGCATGCAGAACTAAGAAAGCATACTTGGTGTTAGTATAAATGTTAGCTATTTTTCCCTTGGTTAATTCAAGTGCTCTTGTAAGAGCTGTTAGTTTAGCTAATTGAGTGCCTGTGCCTGGGGAGAGTGACTACTGTTGATTCAGCCTTCTGTACTTCTTGCTTTCAACACTGTTTGTTAGCTAAGAAGAGCTCCCCCTAGAGGACAGTAATCCTGCCACTTCATGTGGAGTGTACATAGTTAAATTATTTCCTGTGGTTAACTTGGAGGCTTTTTTGAATAGTAAAACTATCATGACAATGGCTTGGAAGCATGTGTTAGTAGGTCTTCTTAACTGCAAATAAAGTTGAGAAAAATATTGGGTTAGAGTTTTTCTCGAGATGCCCCTTATGGTCATGGGAAGAGGGGAGGCCTGGATTAGAGAGGAGAAAAGAGAGAGACTGACTCTAGTGTTTAGAAGGAGGTCTACTTTCCTTTCTTTAATTTGCAGAATTAGCTGGAATTGGAAATTTAATTTCCAAAAAGCCCCTTTGCTGTAATGGCAGTTCGAGCCACTGGAGCTGGGGCTTGAGACCCGGGACCCATTAGTCGTGCTGGACCATGTGTGAGACTGGTTCTGAACCCAGTAACCTCTGCCTCTGGGGGCAGTTGCGTCTCCAGTGGTTTCTGTTACAAACTAGACAGGGTTGAGGTGGCTTCATCTTGCTACCTGGGCATTCCTTTGTAAAATGCCCTGGCCTGTCACACTAATAGCAATGAGCAGATGCACCTTGGGGATCCTGGACTTTGCAAACCTGCAAAGCTGCTGTTAGAGACTTTGTCCTTCTTCTGAGCTTGCTTTCTTTCTTTTGGGCCTCCTTCTGGTTCCTATTACAAAAGACTGAAGTGGCCACCTTCAGGAAGTTCTCTAAGGTGCTATTTGGTCCTATAGCTTGCTTCTGTAGTTTTCTTCTAATATTGGGAGCTGCCTGTGTAATAAACTTGTCCTTCAGGATGAGCCGTCCCTTGACTGAATTAGGGGATAAAGAGGTGTGTTCTATTAGTGCTTCTCTCAGCCTTTCCATAAAGGCTACAAGATTCTCATTTAGCTTTTGGTTTATTTTAGACAGTTTAGAGTAATTGAGTGGTTGGTCCTGGTTTTCCATAGGCCTTCTAAAAGTCATATGAAAAAGTGCAAGTGCTTTCTTTTCCATTCAGCTCCTGAGCTATTGGGGTTTCAGTTAGGGTTGTCTGCTGGAACTGCTTCCCCCCCAATTGGGAATGGTGTTTCTATTACTTTTTCACTTTCCCAATCTGCTTCCTTACCTTTTGGTGTATTATGGGAGATATATTGTTCATTTTCAAAATTCGCCGCTGCTTGCAGAGCTGCCTGCTTTTCAGCTGCAGTTAGGGTCTGACTTAGGAGCAACATGACATTACTTCATATGAGGTGAAATACCTGAGTTAGATTTTGGAAAGTTTTTATATACCTCTCAGGGTCATCAGAAAATCGGCCTAAGTCTCCTTTTATTTGCTTAAGGTCCTGTAATCAGAAGGGAACTTGAAGGGGGATCCTTAGATGGTTCCCCTGGAAGTTGCTTTCTTCACTTTGGGGAGCTATTTTACCTGGGCCTGCCTGATACAATTGCTCAAAGAGCTGGGTTGATCTTACAATGCTTGTAAAGGTTTAGTAAAAATGTTATGTATGCCCTTGTGGAAAAGAAAATGAGTTGCTTTTTCCTTCAGTGTTCTGAGGTTAAGGAAGTGCCAGTGTTTCAGAGTACATTCCAGAGGGGTGCAAGCTGAAGATAATTTGTTACCCATTTAGAAAAAGAAAAGAGAATAAAAGCATCCTCTTATTCTCCTTCTTTTCCATATGACCCAGAGTGGAGGAGAAGACAGGGAGCATCCTTGTACAATTTTCCCTCCCTGGTTTCTGGATCCTGGCCCCGTGTTAAACGTGCCACCCATGGTTGAAGGCATGGTCCTTCAAGCCATGGAATCAGATGAACTAACCGATGGGACTAACCATGCTTTACCCACGCAACCTTAGCTTCTCCGCCTTGTGTGATTCCCTTTTGACTTCCTAAACCTGTGTGATCTGCCTGGATCCCCAAAAAATGGATCTTGGGAGAGACTGTGTCACCTTTGGGTAAAGTTCCTTTAATGTAGGCAATGTGCTAGATTGCCTGCTATTACAGCCCGTGTTAAAGCATTTAACCTTAAAAAAATGGTTCCGGTTATCTTCTGAATTTAAAATCCCCTTACTAATTAAGTACTATCTTAATTGGAGACAGAATAGGTGCCTTAAAAGAATGTAGCAACCGAATGGCCATTTTCCTGCTGATGGGACAATATCGAGACTAAAATTTGGCTGTGGGAGACATCTTACTCCTAAATGTTGTGGCAAAGGACTGGCAATGTGTCTTATGAAGAGGATTTCTATGTCCACTAGGTGGCGCTGTTGGCTTAGAAATACCATGTGCTCATCAGCGAGTTAGTAGAGTGACCTCCCTGTGGGTGAAAGGGGAGAACTCTCTTCCTAGAAGACTGCAATGGCATTTTCCTGAGCTATATCCCCATTCTACAGCATTTCCTGATCTTGCCTAACAGGATTGTTTCCCTAGCCCGTAAAAGTTTCCACACATTCCACACACACAGAGAGTAAGAGAATACAGATAGAGAGAGAAGAAAAGTTTGGCGACAGGATAACTGGAAGAGAGCCTTGAAATTAAAGGACAGATTTAAGGTTGAGGTTTGCTCCTAATACTCACCACTCTAATGAATGATTTCTCGACCCATGCACCAAAATGATACAGCTCTGATGAATGGAGGAATGGGGGACTCGGAACAAAGAGGAACCCCGTGTGCAGCAAAGAAGTAGTTGCTTATATTGGGAAGTTAAAGGAGGCAGCGTCTAATTTGCGTAGGGCCCAGGGAATTGGTTTAACCAGGTGTGTCATCCGCATAGCCCATGAAAAACCTGGCCCTCCCACCTTAGCCCTTTAATATGCAAATGTGGGTCACCTCAATGTTTTATCACATGGCGTTATCTAAAGATGGCCATAATACTTGGCACACCTGGTAACAAGAAGGAAAAGGTGGGAATCGCCATATTAAGTGGACCCAGGTTTTAATTGTCGGTATTTGCATATCAAAGCTTGCTGGTCTGGCCCTTCATGCTGCCTTTTCTGTTAAATAAGAAATGTTTCAGGGGGTTGCTTCTTATTACAGGAAAATTTGCACCAAGAACCTTTACCCTTTCTAGTGGCCTAAAAACTGTTTCTTAATAACTCCTGTATTACTGCCGTGAACGTTGGTGTACAAATATTTTCTACGAGTCTGCACTTTCAATTTTTGTAGGTATATACCCAGAAGTAGAAGGTTAGCTCATATGGTAATTCTATGTTTAACTTTTTGAAGAACTGTCATACTGTTTTCCACAGCAGCTGCACCATTTTCCATTCCCATTAGTAATGCACAAGGACTTCAGTTTCTCCCCATCCTCACCAACAATTGTTATATTCAGTTTGTTTTATTAATAATAGTAATTCTAATGGGCGTGAAGTGGTATCATCTTGTAGGTTTGATTTTCATTTCCTTAATGATTAGTGATGTTGAGTGTCTTCTCATGTGCTTATTTCCCATCTGTGGATCTTCTTTGGAGAAATGTCTGTTCAAGTCCTTTGCCCATCTTTTAACTGCACTGTTGCTTTTGTTGCTGTTGTTGTTATAGAGATTTGGGATTCCTTTATGTATTCTGGATATTAATTCCTCATATAGATGATTTGCAAATATTTTCTTCCATTCTGTGTGTTGCCATTTTACTCAGTTGACGGTGTCCTCTGATGCACAAAAGTTTCTAATTTTATGTGGGTTTTTCTGTGTTTCCAGTTATAGTTTAGTCCATTCATCAAAAGCCACATTCACAGATTCTTTTAAAAACAGGCACCTTTCCTCTGGGAGGCTTGCCAAGCTTCTGAGTGACAACTCCCTTAATATTAGAAACTGTTTTGTATAACTAAGGGTGTCTACTAAGCACAATCTTAAATCTCACAAAGGTGTTAACAAAATATATTATAGTTACACCCTTGATGTGAGATAGTTTCTTACTTTGAGCATGAATGGCTGGAGATGAGGATTCTCCTTGCAATCTGAACAGTTTTTTCCTTTAGAATATCTCTTTCTTCTTTTACTTTATCAAAAACAGCAAATATAAGCTAATTGACACACTTAACACTGATTTTAAATTATTTTGCCAAAGTTCACAAATCGATTAGGAACATTTAAAATTTTTTTTCCAAAGACTACACATTGGGTACAGAGTACACTGCTCAGGTGATGGGTGAACCTCAATCTCAGAAATCACCACTAAATAACTTAATTGTGTAACCAGACACCACCCTTTGCAAGTAAACTCTCAGGATTTTAGTTCCAGCGAATGAAGGCAAAAGTGACTAATCAGAGCAAATGAGACTGAGTCAGGTGCATCAGGTGCAGGGGGCATGAACCTCATCCAGCTGGCACAGAGCACTGTTTCTGTGGCCACCAAGCTGCAGACACACCAGCAGACTGCAAAGAACCACATCACTTAGAAGCTGACAGAAGTCTTATTATTGTGATAGAATATGCTGAAACATTGAGCCTTACTGTAATACATCCTTTCATAGAGATTTCACAATGACAGTAAAACCCTGCCACAAGTGGCACTGTCAACTTTTCTATGTGCACTCCCTTTTCCTCACATCAACATTCAAATTACAGAGTCTGCTTCGTCTAAAGGAGCTGTCCTATTGAAGCAGCATCGTTGCCTGGGTTTGTCGTGTCGTGCTGAGATTAATGACACGGACACACACACACGGAGTGGGTTAAGGAGCAGGAAGTTAAACAGGCAGAAGAAAGGAAAGAGGAGAGCAGCTTGCTCTTTCTTATGAGAGAGAGGTGTCCAAAAAGGAAAAGCCGGCCGACCGCGGACTGCACCAGATCTTATAGACAGTCTGGAGGAGGCAGTGTTTGATTTACGTAGGCCCCATAGATTGGTTTGATCAGGTGTAATGTTTACATGGTGCCCGGGAAGGCTGGTTGCCCCACCCTAATCTTATTATGCAAATGGACTTTCTACGTGGCCAGCACCATCTTGTCTGCTCCTTACTGGACATGTGGCTGGCAAAGAGAAGAGAAGATGGAGCCGCCATTTTGAACATGCCTGTTCCCAGGTAGCCTTTTCCTACTGGCACAACTGCCAGCATTCACGTGTGCAAGCTTTTAGCTTGCTTGTCTATGTCTGCAGCTTGATTTTACAGGCTGATGTTTGTTAGAAAAGAAAATGATTTTGGAGTTGCTTTTCATTAAAAGGAAAACCTTACTGAGGACTCCTGTACCCTCACTATCTGCCTAAGTAATTTCTTCTTAACTCTCATGTAACTATCAGCTTGCTATTGAGACCAATTTATTTAACTTGCACTGCAGTATAGCCACAGAGCAGAGTAGTAGGTACAGGATCCAGGGGGAATGAGTCCTCCCAGCTGGCCTCTCCTGCCATTTGATTCAGTGATGACTTCCTCTTTCTTTTGACTTAGGCTGATTTATAGAAAAAAAGCACATTCCAGAATAATTAAGTTAACTATTAGCCAGATCGCCTTTAGCTGCTGGCTTGGGTTATATAACAACTCCCTAACTCTAGAAGCTAAGGAACAGAAGGCCAGCATTTTCTCTGATTTCCTGTAGTTTTAATGCTTTTCCACTCTCCCCTCCCCTTCTCCCAGCCCACTGTTCCACCACTTCACCGCATGTGCCTTTGAAAGTCTCTGTGGATCATATTCCTCAAGTATTTTGATTATCTTGGGTGCTTCTGCTTATACTGCCATGTATTCTGGCCTCATAAGATATTCACTTTACATGACCCTTGCTTGCTGCCTTTGACACACTCACCATATAACACTTGCAGAGCCAAAATTCTAGGAAAGCACCTGCAATTATTAATGCGTTAAACCGGTATTCCGAAATGACTAAATGCATTGTTTCTGCTGTAGAAGAAAATGCTGGGGTGAAGCCAGAGCAAAGGTAAAAGACCTGGTTTTCCTTAAACGGATATAGCCTCAGAGGCATTTATATTTTCAGAGGACCCAGTCCTGATGCTTCTGATCATTTTTCAAATCAACTTAATGAATAGGAGATGGGCTGCACATTAAACTGATATAACAGGTAAATATCACCTGCATTGAGGGTGGGCAGCTGATACAGGGCAACCTTTTTTCTGTGATTCTAAAGAATTTGTAAGGGGAGTAAAAATGCGGGCTGGATTTCTGAATGAGATTTACGTTCTGCTCTCACTCTTGACTGGCTGCCACAATAAACACGGGGAGATATTTTTAAGCTCTCATGAGCTAAAAGCAATGCCAATTGCTATGGATTGCTTTTGGTAGAGTTTGGGTAATTTCACATGATAAATGTTACCTCTGCTTATGACTTCCTTAAAAGATAACTAAATGCTGAGCCCACTGGAATAAACATCCAGAGTAGAGAGCTACATATACCCCAACATATTGTTTTTTCCAAAGCCACAAGCCTATGTCAGATGCTTTGTACCCCGCACTGCTGTCCAAGTGAAGCCTCCCTTTCTCTATCTTCCAAGTACAGCCCAAACCCTAAATGCGACCTTTAAAAGGATCCTTTACAAAGTGGATGTTTAAAGTGAATAAAATGTCATCTAATCATCGATTCCTTTTGCCTTAAGCTGCAGAGTCATCCACATTTGCTATTTCCTTCAAGACTGCTTTCTTTTCCTAAACACCGGAAGCTTCGGAGCCACTCACGCGTTGTAGTAATTTCGCCTGCTCAGGGTAAAAAACAAGGCCTTCTCTGTGTTGATGAAATCAGGCTGGTTCCTCAGTAGGATCTGTGGTCTAGGACTACCCTGGAGAGACATGAATTTCTAATTTTTATGCTTGACTCAAATTTCATACATTGTTTTTTTTTTCAAAATCCAGTGCTTTAGGGCTGGGCGCAGTGGCTCATGCCTGTATTCAGCACTTTGGGAGGCTGAGGCGGGCAGATTGCTTGAAGCCAGGAGTTTAAGACCAGCCTGGCCAACATGATGAAACCCGGTATCTACTAAAAATAAAATAAAAAATTAGCTGGGCATGGTGTTGACCCCTGTAGTCCCAGCTACTCAGGAGGCTGAGGCAGGAGAAGCGCTTGAACCCAGGAGGCGGAGGTTGCAGTGAGCTGAGGTTATGCCACTGCACTCCAGCTTGGGTGACAGAGCAAGACTCCCTCTCAAAAACATCCTTTAAAAATCCAGTGTTTTATAATGAACTGTTAAGTTGCCTAAGGGGATCTCCATTCATATTATATGGTATTTCATTCACAGCTTCTCTGGGAGAGAAGCACAGAGCTGTACCTCTCAGTCAGCCAACAACACTCCCGCTTGTGATGTTCATGTATAATAATGAGAAACGAGGCTCCCATGGGTGTCCCACACACGTGCATAAAAGAAATGCCATCAAAGTGAAAGTGTTGCCACGCTACACCTAGCGTAGGATCACCCAGGTTAGCTGGAAAAAAAATGTGTCAGTGTCTGTAGTCATGAAGTGATTCTGTATTTTATTGTAGAAATCCTATCAAGTATCAGTTTCAAATGATTTTTTTTTTTGAGATGGAGTCTCGCTCTGTTGCCCAGGCTGGAGTGCGGTGGTGCAGTCTCCACTCACTGCAGCCTCTGCTTCTCAGGTTCAAGTGATTCTCTTGCCTCAGCCTCCCAAGTATCTGGAATTACAGGTGTGCACCACCACACCTGGCTAATTTTTATATTTTTAGTAGAGACAGGGTCTCACCATGTTGGCCAGGCTGGTCTTGACTCCTGGCCTCAGGTGATCCGCCTGCCTTGGCCTCCCAAAGTGCTGGAATTACAGGCGTGAGCCACCGGGCCTGGCCTCAAGCAATTTTTACATACTCCATGCTTAAGTTGAGATGTTGCCTCTTTCTTTCTTTCCAGGAGTGTTAGCAGCTATAGTCAAGTTTCAAGAAGTGGGGAATGCTGTTGGGACTGTGCAGGCAATGGCCTAAAAACAATAAAAAGCCCCACTAAAAGCTGGTTTTCTTTTGATTATTATCCTGTACTGACAATTCTAAGTAATATCAGTGATAAAATAAATCACTGGGGACGACCACTCCCACACCCGCCCCTAGTTGATATGGCACTGTGAAAGCACTCCAGTATCTTTCCTTTTTTTCTTTTTTTTGAGATGGAGTCTCACTCTGTCACCCAGGCTGGTGTGCAGTGGCTCACTGCAAGCTCCACCTCCTGGGTTCACGCCATTCTCCTGCCTCAGCCTCCTGAGTAGCTGGGACTACAGGTGCCCTCCACCACGCCTGGCTAATTTTTTGTATTTTTAGTAGAGATGGGGTTTCACCATGTTAGCCAGGATGGTCTCAATCTCCTCACCTCGTGATCCGCCCGTCTTGGCCTCCCAAAGTGCTGGGATTACAGGTGTGAGCCACTGCGCCCAGCTTCCAATATCTTTCTTAGGAAGGATACATCATCAGTTAAATAATGAAATCAATATATATTCACTGTAGAACATCTAGAAAACTTTGAAAAAGTATTTTTAGGAGAGAATTAAAATTCGTATAACCCCACCACTTATTGATAATCATAGACCTTTATGTCATTATTACTTTTTTGGTTATTAAAAGTAATTCTGCCATAAATATACTTGTTACATATATTTCTTTTGGCATTTGTGATTTTTTTTTTGGGGAAGTGCATTCTTGAAAGTTTAACTTTTAAAAAGAATCCAATATATATCATCATGTCCTGTAAAAAGTATTTATCATTTTATAATTCCTAGATTGGTGTACATCTCTCCCAACACAAAACTTTATCATGAAAAATAAATCCTGATTATTTAATTGGCAATTTTTTTTGGGTTTTCCAATTGTTGTGTTACTACATTTAATAGGTCACTACTTTTGTCCGGGTAATAGTAGTTTCCTCATTGCTCTCTTAGCTGCTGGTAACAAACGGCTCACCATTTCTCTAGCCTTTGCTAGAGAAGAGCTCCTCTGAAGCACCTGGAACCCTGGGTTGCTTTCTTAGGCCGAGAGTAGTCACACATATTTGTGGTGCTTGTTATTATAGCACCTTATTTACAAGCACCAATTTTAAATAGTCTAGTACTCTGTAAAGAACCACCACAAAAAAGTGGCTTAATGCAAAAGCCATTTATTTAGTAATTCTGCTAGATATTTCTTTTGGTCTGTATGTGGGTTGGCTGGGAAGTTCTGCTTGTCTCCGCTGGGCTCATTAATGCTTCTGAAATCAGCTTCTAGTCAAGAAGGTGTCTTTGATTCTGGAAGTTGGCTAACTATGAGATAGGGTCACTGGGCTTTGTGTTTTTTGTCTACTAGGAGGGTAGGCCAGGCTTCTTCACATAAGTGTTGCAGGGATCCCACAGCATCAAGAGAGTGAAATCCAATGTTCAAACACTTTAAAAGTCACTTTTGCTGCTGTTCCACTAGCCAAAGAAACAGAAAGTTCATCCTCCCCTCAAAACCCCCACTACCCTTCCCAGTCTCTGGAAACCATCCTTCTACTCTCCATGACCATTAGTTCAATTGTCTTGATTTCTCAATCCCACAAATAAGTGAGAACATGCGATGTTTGTATTTCTGGTCTTGGCTTATTTGACTTAACACAATAATCTCCAATTCTGTCCATGTTGTTGCAAATGACTGGATCTCATTCTTTTTTTCATGGCTGAGTAGTACTCCATTGTGTATATGCACCACATTTTCTTTATGCATTTATCTCTTGATGGACCCTTCTAAATCTTAGTTATTGCAAACAGTGCTGCAAGAAACATAGGGATGTACTGATTTCCTTGCTTTTGGATATATACCCAGCAGTGGGATTCCTGGATCATATGGTAGCTCAATTTTTAGTTTTTTTGAGGAAAGTACAAACTGTTCTCCTCAGTGATACATCCCCACTAGCAGTGTACAAGGGTTTCCTTTTCTCTGCATCTTCATCAGCATTTGTCATGTGATGAGCCTCTTATATATTTTGGTTATTAATCCCTTGTCAGATGGGTGGTTTGCAAATATTTTCTCCCATTCAATGGGTTATGTCTTCACTTTATTGACTGTATCTTTCAATGTGCAGAAATTTTTATTATTTCTTTTTTGAGATGGAGTCTTGCTCTGTTGCCCAGGCTGAAGTGCAGTGGCGCAATCTCTGCTCACTGCAAGCTCCGCCTTCTGGGTTCGTGCCATTCTCCTGCCTCAGTCTCCCAAGTAGCAGGGACTAAGGCACCCGCCACCATGCCCAGCTAATTTTTTGTATTTTTAGTAGAGATGGAGTTTCACCATGTCAGCCGGGATGGTCTCGATCTCCTGACCTGGTGATGCACCTGCCTCAGCCTCTCACAGTGCTGGGATTACAGGCGTGAGCCACTGCACCAGGCCTGCAAAAGCTATTTAACTTGATGTGATCCCATTTGTCCATGTTTGCTTTGGTTGCCTGTGCTTGTGGGGTGTTGCTCTAGAAACCTTTTCCCAGACCAATGTCCTGGAGAGTTTCCTGATGTTTCTTTGTAGTAGTTTCATAGTTTGAGGTCTTAGATTAAGGCTTTAATCCATTTTGATTTGATTTTTGTATATGGTGAGAGATAAAGGTCTAGTTACATTCTTTTGCATATGGATATCCAATTTTCCCAGCATCATTTATTAAATTTGTTTAATTTTATCAAATGCTTTTTTAGCCTCAGTTGAAATGATCAATGTTTTCTATCCTTCATTCTGTTGATAAAATGAATGATACTGATTGATTTGGATGTGTTGAACCATCCTTGCAACCCAGGGATAAATCCCACTTGGTCATAATGAATGATCTTTCTAATGCATTGTTGAATTTTGTTTGCTAGTATTTTGCTGAGGAATTATACATCAATATTCATCAGAGATATTGGCCTGTAGTTTTCTTTTCTTTCTTTCTTTCTTTTTTTTTTTTCATGTCCCTTTGTCTGGTTTTGGTATCAGGGTAATACTGGCTTTGTAGAATGAGTTTGGTAATATTCCGTCCTCCTCTATTTTTTGGAATAGTTTGAGTAGCATTGGTATTAGTTCTTTCTATGTTTGGCAAAATTCAACAGTGAAGCCATCAGTTCCCAGTATTTTCTTCACTGAAAGGCTTTTTATTATGTCTCTCATCTCAGTACTTGTTATTTATCTGTTCAGCTTTTGGATTTCTTCTTGGATCAATCTTGGTAGGTTGCATGTATCTATGAATTTGTCCATTTCTTCTAGATTTTCCAATGTATAGGTATATAGTTGTTCATAGTAGACACTAGTGATCCTTTGAATTTCCGCAGTATCAGTTGTAATGTCTCCTTTTCCATTTCTAATTTTATTTGGATCTTCTCTCTTTTTTTCTTAGTCTAGCTAAAGGTTTTCAATTTTGTTTAACTTTTCAAAGAATCAACTTTTTGTTTCATTGATCTTTCATTCTTTTAATTTCATTTATTTTTGCTCTGATCTTTATTATTTCTTCTACTAATTTTAGGTTTGGTTTGCTCTTGTTTTAGTAGTTCTTTAAAATGCATTGTTAGATTGTTTATTAGAAATTTTTCCTCTTTTTACAATTTTTAAATTTTACTTTAAGATCTGGGATACATGTGCAGAACGTGCAGGTTTGTTACATAGGTACACATCTGCCATGGTGGTTTGCTGCACCTATCAACCCATCATCTAGGTTTTAAGCCCCACATACATTAGATATTTGTCCTAATGCTCTCACTCCCCTTGCCCCCAAGCCCCTGACAGGCCCCTGTGTGTGATGTTCCCTCCATGTGTCCATGTGTTCTCATTATTAAACTCCCACCTATGAGTGAGAACATGCAGTGTTTGGTTTTCTGTTCCTGTGATAGTTTGCTGACAATAATGGTTTCCAGCTTAATCCATGTCCCTGCAAAGGAAATAAACTCATTCTTTTTATGGCTGCAGAGTATTCCATGATGTATATGTGTCACATTTTCTTTATCCAGTCTATCATTGATGGACATTTGGGTTGGTTCCAAGTCTTTGCTATTGTAAATAGTGCTGCAATAAACATACGTGTGCATGTGTCCTTATAGTAGCATGATTTATAATCCTTTGGGTATACACCCAGTAATGGGATTGCTGGGTCAAATGGTATTTTGAATTCTAGATCCTTGAGGAATTGCCACACTGTCTTTCACAATGGTTGAATTAATTTACACTCCCATCAACAGTATAGAGGCGTTCCTATTTCTCCACAGCCTTGCCAGAATCTGTTGTTTCCTGACTTTTTAATAATTGTCATTATAACTGGCGTGAGATGGTATCTCATTGTGGTTTTGATTTGCATTTCTCTAAGGACTAGTGATGTTGAGCTTTTTTTCATGTTTCTTGACCACATAAATGTCTTATTTTGAGAAGTGTCTGTTCATATACTTTGCCCACTTTTTGATTTTTTTTCCTTGTAAATTTATTTAAGTTTCTTGTAGATTCTAGATATTAGCCCTTTTTCAGATGGATAGATTGCAAAAATTTTCTCCTATTCCGTAGGTTGCCTGTTCACTCTTTTTTGATGTAGGCACTTACAGCTATAAACTTCCCTCTTAGTACTGCTTTCGTTGTATCCCATAGATTTTGGTATGTTGTATTTCCATTATCATTTGTTTCAAGAAAATTTTCAATTTCGTTCTTAATTTCTTCATTGACCCACTGGTCATTCAGGATCATGTTGTTTAATTTCCATGCATTTGTATAGTTTTCAAAATTCTTCTTGTTATTAATTTGTAGTTTTATTCCATTGTCATCAGAGAAGATGCTTGATTTTCTGTCAGTTTTTTGAATGTTTTAAGACCTGTTTTGTGACCTAACATTTGGTCTATCCTTGAGGATGATCCATGTGCTGAGGAGAAGAATGTGTATTCTGCAGCTCTTGGATGAAATGTTCTGTGAATATCTATTAGATCCATTTGGTCTATAGTGCAGATTCAATCTGATTTTGTTTTGTTAACTTTCTGTCTGGAAGACATTTCTAATGCTGAAAATGGGGTGTTGAAGTCTCCAGATAATATTGTACTGGGGCCCATTTGTCTCTTTAGCTCTAATAATTGCTTTATATCCCTGCCACTTACCACTCTGTGAAAAAAAATAAAAATAAAAATAATTTGCTTTGTATACCTGGGTGCTCCAGTGCTGGGTGCATATATGTTTAAAATTGTTATATCCTCTTGCTGAATTGACCCCTTATTTATTATGTGCTGACCTTGTTTGTCTCTTCTTATAGTTTCTGTGTTGAAACCTATTTTGTCTGATGTAAGTGTAGCAACTCATGCTCTTTTTTGGTTTCCATTGGCATGAATATCTTTTCCTGTCTTTTTATTTTCATTCTATGTGTGTCTTTATAGTTGAAGTGTGTTTCTTGTAAACAATGGATCAATGGATCTAGTATTTTTCATCTATTCAGCCAGTCTGTATCTTTTGATTAGAGAGTTTAATCTATTTGCATTCAATGTTATTACTGATAAGTAAGGAGGACTTACTGTTGACATTTTAATATTTGTTTTCTGGTTGTTTTGTGGTCTTTTCTTCTTTCTTTCATTCCTGTCTTTCTCTAGTGAAGTTGAGTTTTTCCTTTGGTGATTATTTAGTTTCTCATTTTTTATTTTTTGTGTATGCATTGTATGTTTTTTGATTTGAGGTTACCATGAGGCTTGCAAATACTGTCTTATACCATATTATATTAACCTGATAATAACACTATTTTGCATAAACAAACAAAGAAGCAAAAAGAAAACTAGTACAAACTCTATACCTTAATTTCATCCTCCCACTTTTTAACCTTTTGTTGTTTCCATTTATATCTTATTGTACTGAGTATGTCATATACTTAATATAATCTTTGCTATTTAATACTGTCTTGGCATTTTTAAGCAATTAGACATAGGAAGAGCTTACTGGAAAAAGAAGAAATTAGAACATGTGTTATAATATGTTGTGAAAAAGGATGTTTCTAACACAGTATACAGCATCATTTTAATGGTGATCCTGTCATTGAGGATTTTCCCACTTTCTCCACATATTGTTTTTCAGTCTAGGATTATATTTATAATAGAAATGAGAACTGCTTGAAATATCACATTTTAGAAATTCAGTATTCAATTTTCATTAAAAAGAAATAATATGAAAATTGAATGTACTAAACATTGCTTAAAATCATGTTTTATATATTTTTATTAAATCATTATTTGCATATTATTACTGATTTCCTGGATTTCAATTGGAGTGGATTCCTATGGCTACTTTAGAATACAGCATATTGTAAAATAAAAGAGATGTGATATATTAATTATGCCCACTAGTTTTTACAAATCATTTATCTTTTTCAGTTTGATTACATGGGCTCTGATATAAACGCTGTAACGCAGAAGGTTATTCAGATAATTGGCCTTGTTAACACTGTAAGTTTTTAAAAGCTATTATTTTAAAATATATTTTATAAAAATGATGTGTATAATAATTTTCTGTGCTGTTGAAGAGCTTCCATAACCAAAGTACTGTATCAAATGTGTTTTTAGAAAATGTAATATAATGTTCAAGTTTATTTACGATTTTTAATTATATTCTTCTTTTAGATGCTTACCCAGTTACAACTGACTGTCATTATATCTTCCATTGAAATCTGGTCAAATAAAAACAAAATTTCTACTACAGGGCATGCTGAATATGTATTGTTAGAATTTTTTGAATGGAAAAAGGACCATCTTAACTTTAAACCACATCAAATTGCATACTTATTTGTGTAAGTGTAGTATTCTGCATTTTATAACATTAAAGGAATAACTCAAAATGACTTAATATGTTCATTATGAAAAATAAGCATTTATTTTATAGATATCTTGTGTTCTACCCATTTAATATAGATACTATGGAATGTGAGAAATGTAAGCAAGAGTCCTTGTCCTCAAGGAGTTAATGTGAGGCAAAACTTAAAATGTTGTATTAAACAACATAAAGTTATTCATAAAACTAAAATTCCACAAAAGGTATTGAAATAACGAAAAGTTTAATTGTGAGTGCTACAATTTATTTGATTTCCTTTGGTTTATGAACCTTTACCCCAGGTTATCATATTTCTATATTCCTGGCTCACTTCTAGGTAATTCTTATGTTTTTATTTTCTAATATAGTGAAGGGTTAAATTTTCCTACTATCTAGAATTTAATGTGCAGAAAAATCTGGTCAAAAATAAGTAATAAATGAACAAGGAGGTCATAGAAATTTGAATTTTCAGGGCTATAAATATAGAGGAAACCAGAATAAAAACTATAATCATTAGTGCAATAGTATTTCCATAAACTGTTAGGCCTTATCCTAATTATATTTCTGGATATTTATCAAATTCAAAAGAGAAAAGTGTATGTTGAAATATTCTTAACATTGAAACTTTGAGAGAAATGTATTTATGGCATAATTCAAAGTAGTATGGTGCTTGGGAGATAGTAATTGTTTGATAATGTTTGCTGCTATGAAACTTATCACCAATAATACCACATTCAAATTCACTTATGGCAAAAGTTATTTTTCAGCTACAGGAAACTTCCCACCTTAATAGGAGCCACATTTCCTGGGCAAGTATGTAATAAGGATTTTGCTGCTGCAGTTGCTCTGGTAGGTAATTATCTGGTTTGCTCTCAATACTTTCATGTTTCAAATTTTCCTAAATATTTTAAAACATGCATAAATATATTACTTAGTTTCCTCATAATTTTATAGCTTTTATATTACTAATTTGGAGCATAATCAAGGGGTATGTCAGGAACGAGGCTAGAATGAAGCCAGTGGAAGCATGATGCATTTCCATAAAGATCAAGCACATTTACTCCTGGTTAAGGAGTAATGTTAGATCCTCCAATCCCTTTTCTCCTGGGATGTGATTATATTTTTGTGAAATTACTTGCTATCATCTTGCAGGTCACTCTGTGTTCATTTTTTCCCCATTTTTGTTTTCTGTGCTTCACTTGAGATAATTTCTATTAATCTGACTTTAAATAGAATTATCTATTCTACAACAGTTTCAAATCTGCTATTAAGCTGACCAATTCAGATGGTTGAATTTTTAAATTCTAGAGTATCTACTTTATGATTTGTTTAAAAACTTTGTTAATTAATTAAATCATAAAATCACATAATTGAGGTATAATCAACATACAAAAGCTATACTTATTTAATGTACACAACTTGCTGAGCATGGAGATAAGTATTACACTTGTGACACTGTCACCACAATAAATGCCATAAGCATATTTGTCATCTCCAAAAGACTACTTTGCTCCCTATGCTTATTATTATTAGTAGTATTTTGTCATAATAACATTTAATGGAAGTTCTATCCTCTTAGAAAATGTTTTTAAATTAATATTTTATATTTTATTTTAGATTCAGGGTATACATGTGCCTGTTTGTTACATAGGTATATTATGTACTGGTAGGGATTGGGCTTATAGTGTGCCTGTTACCAAATAGTGAACATTGTACCCAATAGGTACAAGTGGGTTCTCTATTCTCTTCCATTGATCTATGTGTCTATTTTTGTAATAGTACCATGCTGTTTTAGTTACTATAGCCTCATAGTATAATTTGAATTCAGGCAATGTGATGCCTCTAGATTTGTTCTTTTTGCTTAGAATTGCTATGGCTATTTGTGCTCTTTTTGTTTCCATATGAATTTTAGGATTTTTTTTTTTGTACTTATTTTATTTTATTTTATTTTATTTTATTTTTTTATTTTTTATTTTTTTAATTTTTTTAAAAATTTATTTATTATTATTATACTTTAAGTTGTAGGGTACATGTGCATAACGTGCAGGTTTGTTACATATGTATACTTGTGCCATGTTGGTGTGCTACACCCATCAACTCATCATTTACATCAGGTATAACTCCCAATGCAATCCCTCCCCCCTCCCCCCTCCCCATGATAGGCCCCTGTGTGTGATGTTCCCCTTCCTGAGTCCAAGTGATCTTATTGTTCAGTTCCCACCTATGGGTGAGAACATGCGGTGTTTGGTTTTCTGTTCTTGTGATAGTTTGCTAAGAATGATGGTTTCCAGCTGCATCCATGTCCCTACAAAGGACACAAACTCATCCTTTTTTATGGCTGCATAGTATTCCATGGTGTATATGTACCACATTTTCTTAATCCAATCTGTCACTGATGGACATTTGGGTTGATTCCAAGTCTTTGCTATTGTGAATAGTGTCACAATAAACATACGTGTACATGTGTCTTTATAGAAGCATAATTTATAATCCTTTGGGTATATACCCAGTAATGGGATGGCTGGGTCATATGGTACATCTAGTTCTAGATCCTTGAGGAATCGCCATACTGTTTTCCATAATGGTTGAACTAGTTTACAATCCCACCAACAGTGTAAAAGTGTTCCTATTTCTCCACATCCTCTCCAGCACCTGTTGTTTCCTGACTTTTTAATGATCGCCATTCTAACTGGTGTGAGATGGTATCTCATTGTGGTTTTGATTTGCATTTCTCTGATGGCCAGTGATGATGAGCATTTTTTCATGTGTCTGTTGGCTGTATGAATGTCTTCTTTTGAGAAATGTCTGTTCATATCCTTTGCCCACTTTTTGATGGGGTTGTTTGTTTTTTTCTTGTAAATTTGTTTGAGTTCTTTGTAGGTTCTGGATATTAGCCCTTTGTCAGATGAGTAGATTGCAAAAATTTTCTCCCATTCTGTAGGTTGCCTGTTCACTCTGATGGTAGTTTCTTTTGCTATGCAGAAGCTCTTTAATTTAATGAGATCCCATTTGTCAATTTTGGCTTTTGCTGCCGTTGCTTTTGGTGTTTTAGACATGAAGTCTTTGCCCATGCCTATGTCCTGAATGGTACTACCTAGGTTTTCCTCTAGGATTTTTATGGTATTAGGTCTAACATTTAAGTCTCTAATCCATCTTGAATTAATTTTCGTATAAGGAGTAAGGAAAGGATCCACTTTCAGCTTTCTACTTATGGCTAGCCAATTTTCCCAGCACCATTTATTAAATAGGGAATCCTTTCCCCATTTCTTGTTTTTGTCAGGTTTGTCAAAGATCAGATGGCTGTAGATGTGTGGTATTATTTCTGAGGACTCTGTTCTGTTCCATTGGTCTATATCTCTGTTTTGGTACCAGTACCATGCTCTTGTGGTTACTGTAGCCTTGTAGTATAGTTTGAAGTCAGGTAGCGTGATGCCTCCAGCTTTGTTCTTTTGACTTAGGATTGTCTTGGAGATGCGGGCTCTTTTTTGGTTCCATATGAACTTTAAAGCAGTTTTTTCCACTTCTGTGAAGAAAGTCATTGGTAGCTTGATGGGGATGGCATTGAATCTATAAATTACCTTGGGCAGTATGGCCATTTTCACGATATTGATTCTTCCTATCCATGGGCATGGTATGTTCTTCCATTTGTTTGTGTCCTCTTTTATTTCACTGAGCAGTGGTTTGTAGTTCTCCTTGAAGAGGTCCTTTACATCCCTTGTAAGTTGGATTCCTAGGTATTTTATTGTCTTTGAAGCAATTGTGAATGGAGGTTCATTCCTGATTTGGCTCTCTGTTTGTCTGTTACTGGTGTATAAGAATGCTTGTGATTTTTGCACATTAATTTTGTATCCTGAGACTTTGCTGAAGTTGCTTATCAGCTTAAGGAGATTTTGGGCTGAGACAATGGGGTTTTCTAAATAGACAATCATGTCATCTGCAAACAGGGACAGTTTGACTTCTTCTTTTCCTAACTGAATACCCTTGATTTCTTTCTCTTGCCTGATTGCCCTAGCCAGAACTTCCAACACTATGTTGAATAGGAGTGGTGAGAGAGGGCATCCCTGTCTTGTGCCAGTTTTCAAAGGGAATTTTTCCAGTTTTTGCCCATTCAGTATGATATTGGCTGTGGGTTTGTCATAAATAGCTGTTATTATTTTGAGGTACGTTCCATCAATACCGAATTTATTGAGCGTTTTTAGCATGAAGGGCTGTTGAATTTTGTCAAAAGCCTTTTCTGCATCTATTGAGATAATCATGTGGTTTTTGTCTTTGGTTCTGTTTATATGCTGGATTATGTTTATTGATTTGCATATGTTGAACCAGCCTTGCATCCCAGGGATGAAGCCCACTTGATCATGGTGGATAAGCTTTTTGATGTGTTGCTGAATCCGGTTTGCCAGTATTTTATTGAGGATTTTTGCATCGATGTTCATCAGGGATATTGGTCTAAAATTCTCTTTTTTGGTTGTGTCTCTGCCAGGCTTTGGTATCAGGATGATATTGGCCTCATAAAATGATTTAGGGAGGATTCTCTCTTTTTCTATTGATTGGAATAGTTTCAGAAGGAATGGTACCAACTCCTCCTTGTACCTCTGGTAGAATTCAGCTGTGAATCCATCTGGTCCTGGACTTTTTTTGGTTGGTAGGCTATTAATTATTGCCTCAATTTCAGAGCCTGCTATTGGTCTATTCAGGGATTCAACTTCTTCCTGGTTTAGTCTTGGAAGAGTGTAAGTGTCCAGGAAATTATCCATTTCTTCTAGATTTTCCAGTTTATTTGCGTAGAGGTGTTTATAGTGTTCTCTGATGGTAGTTTGTATTTCTGTGGGGTCGGTGGTGATATCCCCTTTATCATTATTAATTGCGTCGATTTGATTCTTCTCTCTTTTCTTCTTTATTAGTCTTGCTAGTGGTCTGTCAATTTTGTTGATCTTTTCAAAAAACCAACTCCTGGATTCATTGATTTTTTGGAGAGTTTTTTGTGTCTCTATCTCCTTCAGTTATGCTCTGATCTTAGTTATTTCTAGCCTTCTGCTAGCTTTCGAATGTGTTTGCTCTTGCTTCTCTAGTTCTTTTAATTGTGATGTTAGAGTGTCAATTTTAGATCTTTCCTGCTTTCTCTTGTGGGCATTTAGTGCTATAAATTTCCCTCTGCACACTGCTTTAAATGTGTCCCAGAGATTCTGGTATGTTGTATCTTTGTTCTCATTGGTTTCAAAGAACATCTTTATTTCTGCCTTCATTTCATTATGTACTCAGTAGTCATTCAGGAGCAGGTTGTTCAGTTTCCATGTAGTTGAGCGGTTTTGATTGATTTTCTTAGTCCTGAGTTCTAGTTTGATTGCACTGTGGTCTGAGAGACAGTTTGTTATAATTTCTGTTCTTGTACATTTGCTGAGGAGTGCTTTACTTCCAATTACGTGGTCCATTTTGGAGTAAGTACGATGTGGTGCTGAGAAGAATGTATATTCTGTTGATTTTGGGTGGAGAGTTCTATAGATGTCTAATAGGTCTGCTTGCTGCAGAGATGAGTTCAATTCCTGGATATCCTTGTTAACTTTCTGTCTCGTTGATCTGTCTAATGTTGACAGTGGCATGTTGAAGTCTCCCATTATTATTGTATGGGAGTCTAAGTCTCTTTGTAAGTCTCTAAGGACTTGCTTTATGAATCTGGGTGCTCCTGTATTGGGTGCATATATATTTAGGATAGTTAGCTCTTCCTGTTGAATTGATCCCTTTACCATTATGTAATGGCCTTCTTTGTCTCTTTTGATCTTTGATGGTTTAAAGTCTGTTTTATCAGAGACTAGTATTGCAACCCCCGCTTTTTTTTGTTCTCCATTTGCTTGGTAAATCTTCCTCCATCCCTTTATTTTGAGCCTATGTATGTCTCTGCGTGTGAGATGGGTCTCCTGAATACAGCAGACTGATGGGTCTTGACTCTTTATCCAGTTTGCCAGTCTGTGTCTTTTAATTGGAGCATTTAGTCCATTTGCATTTAAGGTTAAGATTGTTATGTGTGAACTTGATCCTGCCATTATGATATTAACTGGTTATTTTGCTCGTTAGTTGATGCAGTTTCTTCCTAGCCTCGATGGTCTTTACATTTTGGCATGTTTTTGCAATGGCTGGTACCGCTTGTTCCTTTCCATGTTGAGTGCTTCCTTCAGGGTCTCTTGTAAGGCAGGCCTAGTGGTGACAAAATCTCTAAGCATTTGCTTATCTGTAAAGGATTTTATTTCTCCTTCACTTATGAAACTTAGTTTAGCTGGATATGAAATTCTGGGTTGAAAATTCTTTTCTTTAAGAATGTTGAATATTGGCCCCCACTCTCTTCTGGCTTGGAGAGTTTCTGCTGAGACATCTGCTGTTAGTCTGATGGGCTTCCCTTTGTGGGTAACCCGAGCTTTCTCTCTGGCTGCCCTTACGATTTTTTCCTTCATTTCAACTTTGGTGAATCTGGCAATTATGTGTCTTGCAGTTGCTCTTCTCGAGGAGTATCTTTGTGGCGTTCTCTGTATTTCCTGGATTTGAATGTTGGCCTGCCCTACTAGGTTGGGGAAGTTCTCCTGGATGATATCCTGAAGAGTGTTTTCCAACTTGGTTCCATTTTCCCCCTCACTTTCAGGCACCCCAATCAGACGTAGATTTGGTCTTTTTACATAATCCCATACTTCTTGCAGGCTTCGTTCATTTCTTTTTCTTCTTTTTTCTTTTGGTTTCTCTTCTCGCTTCATTTCATTCATTTGATCCTCAATCGCAGATACTCTTTCTTCCCGTTGATCGAGTTGGTTACTGAAGCTTGTGCATTTGTCACGTATTTCTCGTGTCATGGTTTTCATCTCTTTCATTTCGTTTATGACCTTCTCTGCATTAATTACTCTAGCCATCAATTCTTCCACTTTTTTTTCAAGATTTTTAGTTTCTTTGCGCTGGGTACGTAATTCCTCCTTTAGCTCTGAGAAATTTGATGGATTGAAGCCTTCTTCTCTCATCTCGTCAAAGTCATTCTCCGTCCAGCTTTGATCCGTTGCTGGCGATGAGCTGTGCTCCTTTGCCGGGGGAGATGCGCTCTTATTTTTTGAATTTCCAGCTTTTCTGCCCTGCTTTTTCCCCATCTTTGTGGTTTTATCTGCCTCTGGTCTTTGATGATGGTGATGTACTGATGGGGTTTTGGTGTAGGTGTCCTTCCTGTTTGTTAGTTTTCCTTCTAACAGTCAGGACCCTCAGCTGTAGGTCTGTTGGAGATTGCTTGAGGTCCACTCCAGACCCTGTTTGCCTGGGTATCAGCAGCAGAGGCTGCAGAAGATAGAATATTTCTGAACAGCGAGTGTACCTGTCTGATTCTTGCTTTGGAAGCTTCCTCTCAGGGTGTACTCCACCCTGTGAGGTGTGGGGTGTCAGACTGCCCCTAGTGGGGGATGTCTCCCAGTTAGGCTACTCAGGGGTCAGGGACCCACTTGAGCAGGGAGTCTGTCCCTTCTCAGATCTCAACCTCCGTGTTGGGAGATCCACTGCTCTCTTCAAAGCTGTCAGAACCAGTCGTTTGCGTCTGCAGAGGTTTCGGCTGTGTTTGTTATTGCCCCGTCCCCAGAGGTGGAGTCTACAGAGACAGGCAAGTTTCCTTGAGCTGCTGTGAGCTCCACCCAGTTCGAGATTCCCAGCAGCTTTGTTTACCTACTTAAGCCTCAGCAATGGCTGGCGCCCCTCCCCCAGCCTCGCTGCTGCCTTGCCGGTAGATCACAGACTGCTGTGCTAGCAATGAGGGAGGCTCCGTGGGTGTGGGACCCTCCCGGCCAGGTGTGGGATATGATCTCCTGGTGTGCCTGTTTGCTTAAAGTGCAGTATTGGGGTGGGAGTTACCCGATTTTCCAGGTGTTGTGTGTCTCAGTTCCCCTGGCTAGGAAAAGGGATTCCCTTCCCCCTTGCGCTTCCCAGGTGAGGCAATGCCTCGCCCTGCTTCAGCTCTCGCTGGTCGGGCTGCAGCAGCTGACCAGCACCGATCGTCCGGCACTCCCCAGTGAGATGAACCCAGTACCTCAGTTGAAAATGCAGAAATCACCGGTCTTCTGTGTCGCTCGTGCTGGGAGTTGGAGACTGGAGCTGTTCCCATTCGGCCATCTTGCTCTGCCCCTAGGATTTTTTTTTTTCCTAATTCTGTAAAAACTGATGTTGATAATTTGATAGGGATTTCATCAAATCTGTGATTGCTTTAGGTAATGTGGTCATTTTAATAATATTGATTCTTCCAATCTATGAGTATGGGATATTTTTCCATTTGTTTGTGTCATCTACAATTCTTTTCCTAGTGGTCTGGAGTTCTTGTACAGATCTTTTACCTCCTTGGTTAGATGTATTCCTAAGTATTCTCTGTGTGTGTGTGTGTGTGTGTGTGTGTGTGTGTGTGTGTGTTTATGTGTATGTGTTTGTGTGCCTACTATAAATGAGACTGTTTTCTCGATTTGGCTCTCAGCATAAATATTATTGGTATATAAAAATGCTACTCATTTTTGTTCATATATTTTGTATCCTGAAACATTACTGAAATAGCTTATCAAGTCTAGGAGTCTTTTGGAGGAGTTGTTAGGGTTTTCTAGGTACATGATCATGTCATCAGTGAGCAGAGATAATTTGACTTCCTCTTTTTCAATTTGGATGCCATTTATTTCTTTCTCTTGCCTGATTGCTCTGGCTAGGACTTCCAGTACTATGTCAAATAGGAGTAGTGAGAGTGGGTATCCTTTCCTTTTTCCATTCTTAGGGGGAATGCTTTCAAGTTTTCTCCATTCAATATGATGTTGGCTGTGGGTTTGTCATATATATAATTCTTATTACTTAGAAGTATATTCCATCTATGCCTCATTTGTTGAGGGGATTTTATCATAAAGGGATGTTGGATTTTGTGAAATGTCTGTTCTGCATCTATTGAGATGATCATATGGTTTTTGTTTTTAGTTCTGTTTATATGTTGAATCATGTTTACTGATTTATGTTGAACCATCCTTGCATCCTGGAATAATGCTCACAGATTGTGCGCTTGATCTGTGTTCTCTCCCTGGACTTGGAGCAGCAGGAATGGAGGCAGTAGTGGCAACAAGTGAAAAGGGCTCATCAGTGACCTCTGGGAGTAGAGTAGTATATATTCTGTTGGTACATGAAAGTGCCTGGCCTCCTTTGTTGATGTGGTGGTGTCAGCTGGCACTGGGCTCCTCAGCTCAGGCAGTGGGGCCAGGAGTAGCTTGGCCCCACAGGGGAGGGTATAGCAGCAGCTTGGCTCAGGGATGGCAGGCCACCAGGCAGGGATGTTTCAGTAGTGGCAAAGCATCAGGGATAGAATGGGACATCTCCAGAACAGGACACACTCCAGCAGTGGTTCTGGTTCCAAGCAAGCAGAGTGGAGTAGTTGCTCAGGCCATGGGGATAGGGCAGTGTCATATCCTTCTCATGTGGAAGCTCCTTCGGGTGGGTTCAGCACCTATGATGACTGTAGGAATCTCCAGTGGTGAGGACTTTAGGTATCCAAGATGGCGATGGGGGCTGCTGGGGTCCTTTTGCTTACCTTCTCCCTCAGGGAGAAGTCCCTCCTGTATCTAGACTAATCTGAGCTGGGAGACACAGTCGTGGAGGCAAAGTGTTTTCTTCTGTTCTCTGTGTGGCTGTCCTGGGTTTCTATGTGTTTTTGTTTGTTTGAGTTGGAGTCTTGCTCTGTCACCCAGGCTGGAGTGCAGTGGTGCAATCTCAGCTCATTGCAATCTCTGCCTCCCAGGTTCAAGCAGCCTCCTGAGTATCTGGGATTACAGCCATGCACCACCACGCTTGGCTAATGTTTGTATTTTTAGTAGGGACAGGGTTTCACCATGTTGGCCAGGCTGGTTTCAAACTCCTGACCTCAGGTGATTTACCCATCTTGGCATTCCAAAGTGCTGGGATTACAGGCATGAGCCACCACGTGTAGCCCATCCTGAGTTTTTGTGCTACACAGGGCTTCTGCTCTCCTTTGATATACTTGGCACCCTTATTTAGCTATTTTCACCAAAGCGTAGTTGCTTATTCATTGTTTTGACTGTCTTTGTAGCGGGGACAAGTGGTAGGGGCTTCAGTTGGCCATCTTGCTGCTGTCACTTCCCTCCCAATATCTTTTTTTAAAAAGTTTCTTTTTAATTTCATTATGATTAGTTTAAATTTGTGTTTCTTTACTGTTCTGGTTCATCCATTTTGATTTCTGTTTGTATGTTTTTCAGCTTACTTTCCTCATAGGACTTTCACATATTAAATGCTACAGAAGGCAGGGCAAATTAAGAAAACAGGTACTACACTAGGTATTTCAAAAGGATTTAGAACAGAGAATTAGTTATACAGGTATTTCACATCTGAAAAAAGTCAAAAGGGAATAATGAGTTAACAGATAATAAAATGATAGTTACCACTCCAGAACTAAGGAAAATTGGGGTTCCCAAAATTGAGGTCAGAAGAGGGAATTTCCAACTGGCATTTAGGTCTCTGGAGGAAGGAGTACTGCCTCAAGCTGCTGCTACATTGAAGGGGCATAATTACATGGGTTCTGATAGTACTGGAAGAAGTTGGAGTCAGGAAACTATTGATCCTGGAGTAAACTACAAACGCTGAAATAAACTTCCGCTTTAGGAGCAAAATGGTGCTGACTGGGCCATGGTGCTGAACGAAACAACTGTCCGCGGGGAAAAGAAAGCCACTTCATTCTTCCAACTGCAGATAATTTGGTAACAAAAAAATATGAGAAATGTAGTTTGCAGAATCTTAGTCCCACAATCTTATAGCAGAGTATAGAAGGGTAGATTTGAAATTCGTTTTGTTGTTTTTTATGGTGCTTGCACTCATCTGTTATATCATTTTTTCTTATGAGATTTCTTAACATATGAGGAAAAAAAGAGGATTCTAACTTTTTCGTCTAACGGATAGTAGAGGGAATAGGGATCTACCAAGGTTAGGCAAAAATGTGGCTTTTGCTACCATTTATTCCTTGCTTCTTTCCTCATAAGTTCTTTTGATCAAAAGCTGGGATGGGGAAGGAGAGATTGCTTGCGTTCAAGCAGCCTGCCAGGAAGTGAAATTGCTCTTTTTTGAAGGTGTACTGAAACGTTCGATGCATTCGTTTGTTGTTATGTTGGCCGTGCTGTTTTTCTACCTGTTAGTGGGTGCAGGTGAACAATAAGCAACCAGGGCAGTATGGAGAACCAAACATTCAGAAACATCTCCATGGATTGTGGCCGCCTTCTCTGAACTACTCTTTACTTATCACTCCCTCACTATCATTTACTTCAGGTTCCATCAGAAACCAACTACCTTTTTACATTAGAAGATCAGTTAACTTTCTTCTATGATGTTGTTGTTTTTGTATTTTGGAGATGTTCAGTGGCCCGTATTATTTTGCTATGTGGTGGAAGAATTAATTGATTTTGGTGGAAGTACTTAAATAAACAGAGTAATGTCATGTGAGTAATTAAGGCATATAACAGCTGAGTTATTCTGAATGTTTTCAATTTTACCTGCAACTTCAAAATAATTTGAAATTACTTAGAAACAGATGATAGCTGTGTTCTTTCTCCTATATCACAACACTTTAATTGTGTTCTGAATAGTCATCTGAGCAGGACTCTTAAAGGAAAACATAAGCATTGGAAATTATGTACAGGAGAACAATAAAACCTATGAGGATGTATTATTTATCTATTGTGACATAACAGATCACACTAAAACTTAGCAGACAAAAACAATGCAGTTCTGTAGGTTAGGAATCTAGGAGGAATTCAGTGGGTAGTTCAAACTCTAGATTTCCAACAAAGACAAAATCAATGTGTCAGCAAGGGCTGGAGTTATCTCAAGGTTTGACTAATGGAGGATATGCTTTCAAGCTCAGTCATGTGGCTGTTGGCAGACCTCAGAAAGTCATTTCCAAGATCACTCATGTGGGCTTCTCTACTAGTTCACCTCACGGCATTGCAGCTGGATTCCCCTAGAGTGGGCAAGAAAGAGCAAGATAGAGAATTTAAGAAGCCAGTCCTTTTATAACATATCCTGGACATGATGACCCATCACTTCTGCTATACTCAGTTAATTAAAAGCAAGTCAGTAAGTCCAGCCTATACGCAATAAAGTGGGATTCCACAAGGACGTGAATACCAGGAGGCAAGGATTATTGGGACCCATTTCAGAGGATGTCTACTATAGAAGGAATGTAGAATCGACTGTTGAAAAATATTAAAGGCATTTTGTTTAAAATAATTCAAAGAAGCCATAAACTAGGGTTTTTGACTGTTCTGTTTGCTAAGATAGCTGATAATGTCATTAAGTAATAGTGTTTTGAAACTTAATATAACTATTATGTGGACTCATTCATGTTTAATAAATCTATAATCAAAAAATTTATATAATTACTATAATTGCATCCACATAGGTATCTTGAGTGCATTTTAAGAATTACTTTCATATACTAACTTTTGATTCGGTAAATATTGTTGTATTTTAGAACTGATTATAATTATTAGTTAACTTTTTCTTTTTCTTATATTTAGTACCCAGAGGGTTTATCCTTGGAGTCATATACTGTCATTATTGTTCAATTGCTTGGCCTTAATCTGGGATTAACTTATGACAAAACTGACACCTGCCATTGTTCAGGAGATGTTTGCACAATGACACCAAAAGCAGTGTAAGGATTTTCTTTATTAAATAGACTTGTTCTTTCTTTAATTAATTTCTTTTCTCCTTGTTTTCTTTCAAACTTTTTTCTTTTTAATTTTTGTGGGTACATTGTAGGTGTACATTTTTGGGGTGCATGAGATGTTTTGATAGAGGCATGTAATGTGAAATAAACACGTCATGGGGAATGGGGTATCCGTTTCCTGAAGCATTTATATCCCTTGAGTTACAAACACTCCAGTTACACTTTTTAAGTTATTTTAAAATGTATAAATAAGTTATTATTCATTGTAGTCACCCTGTTGTGCTATCAAATAGTAGGTTTTATTAATTCTGTTTTTTTTTTTTTTTGTACCCATTAACCATCCCCACCTCTCTATAGCCCCCTACTACCCTTCCCAGCCTCTGGTAACCATCCTTCTACTCTCTATTTCTATGAATTCAATTGTTTTGATTTGTAGATCCCACAAATAAGTGAGAACATTTGATGTTTGTCTTTCAGTGCCTGGCTTATTTCACTTAATGTAATGATGTCCAGTTCCATCCATGTTTTATTTTTAATTGTGGATACATAATAGCTGCACATCATAAATACATACAGCATGCATATTTATGATATAGGTGTGATATTTTAATCCAAGCATACAATGTGTAATGATCAAATCAGGGTGATTAGGATTTCCATTACTACAAGCATTTATCAATTCTTTGCATTAGGGATGCTCCAATTCCACTCTTTTAGTTATTTTGAAATATGCAATAAATTATTGTTAACTGTAGTCACCTTATTCTGCTACCGAACACTAGATCTTACTCTCTCTATGTAACTGTACTTTTCTACTCATCAACTATCCTCTTTCTACCTCCCCCTCCAACCTTCCCAGCCTCAGGTAACCACCATTCTATTCTCTATCTCCATGCATTCAACTTTTTTTAGTTCCCCTATCTGAGTTAGAACGTGCAATGTTGTCTTTTTGTGCCTAGCTCATTTCACTTAACATTATGTCCCAGTTTCATCCACATTGTTGAAAATGAGAAGATTTCATTCTTTTTTATGGCTGAATAAAATCCTACAGTGTATATGTACAATATTTTCTTTCCAGATTCATCCACTGATGGACACTTAGGTTGATTTTATATCTTAATTATTGTGAATAGTGCTGCAGTAAACATGGGAGTGCACATACCTCTTCAATACATGAATTTTTTTCTTTTGAATATACTTCTAGCAGTGAAATTGCTGGTTCATATGGTAGTTCTATTTTTAGTTTTTTCAGAAACATTTATACTGTTCTTCATAGTGGCTGCACTAATTTACATTCCCACCAAGAATGTATGAAGGTTTCTTTTATCTGCATCCTCACCAGCATCATTCTTGTCTGTCTTTTTGCTAAAAGTCATTTTAACTGGCGTGAGATGATATCTCATTGTAGTTTTGATTTGCATTTATCTGGTGATTGGTGATGTGCAGCATTTTTTTTCCTATAGCTGTTTGTTGGCCATTTATATGTCTTTAAAAAATGTTTGTTCAGATCTTTTGCCCATTTTAAAATCAGATTATTTGTTTCTCTGCTATTGAGTTGTTTGACTTCCTTATATATTCTAGTTATTAAGCCCTTGTTAGATGGGCAGTTTGCAAATATTTTCTCCCATTCTGTAGCCTGTTCACTACACATTGCTTATTAAATCCTTGTTAGATGAGTAGTTTGCAAATATTTCCTCCCATTCTTTAGTCTGTTCACAATCAACAGTCACTGTGTTGATTGTTTCTTTTGCTGTGCAGAAGCATTTTAGTTTGATGTAATCCTATTTGCCTGTTTTTGCTGTGGGTGCCTGTGCTTTTGAAGTCTTACTCGGGAAATCTTTTCTCAGGCAAATGTCCTGGTGTATTTCCCCAGTGTTTCTTCCAGTAATTTTATAGCGTCAGGTCTTAGATTTAATTGATTTTGATTTGATTTTTATATATGGCAAGAGATAAGGGTCTAGTTTTTTTCTTTGGCATGTGGATGTCCAGTATTCTCAGTATCTTTAGTTAGAGACACTGCTCTTTCCCCAATGTATGTTCTTGGAGGCTTTGTCAAAAGTGAATTGACTATAAATGTGTGGATTTATCTCTGTATTCCCTATTCTTTCCAGTGGTGTACATATCTGGTTTATGACAGTACTGTGTTGTTTTGGCTACTGTAGCTTTGTAGTATAATTTGAAGTCAGGGATGTGATTCCTCTAGTTTTGTTCTTTTTGCTCAAGATGGCTTTGGCTCGTCTGGATCTTTTGTAGTTCCATATAAATTTTGCATTTATTTTTTCCATTTCTAAGAAGATTGTCATTTCTATTTTGATAGGGATTGCCTTGAATCTATCTGTAGGTTACTTTGGGTAATATGGACATTTTAACAATATTGATTCTTCCAATTCATGAACATGGCATGTCTTTCCATTTTGTGTCTGTGTGTCCTCTTCAATTCCTTGCATCAATATTTTATAGTTTTCATTGTATGAATTTTTCACTTATTCTAAGGAACACTTGTATTTCTGTTAATCAAACTAAAATTTTTGGCAATTATACAACACTACACCAAACAGCTGCAGAATACAGCTTCTTTGCAAGTGCAAATAGGCCTAGCAGTCTCCCAGGCCTCTCCATGCCTGGGGAAACCCTTTCTCTTTACTATTTTCAGAATATGGATTATAGTTTTTTTCTTTTGGCCAGCTCAAGGGCACTTTCTATGGACAGGCCATATGAATTGTCTATTTTTAGTGATTCTGAAAGATCTAAATACTGACAGATGTAAAACATTGATAAAAGAAATTGAAGAAGACACAAATAGAGAGCACTTGTTTATGGATTGGAAGAATTATTCTTATTAAAATGTTCATAGTATTTAAAATGATCTACAGGTTTGGTGTAATTTCTATTAAAGTTTTATTGTCATTTTTCACAGAAATAAAATACAAATTATAAAATTTGTTTGGAACCACAAAAGACACTGAATAGCCAAAGCAATCTTGAGCAGAAAGAACAAAGCTAGAGGTATCACAATACCTGGTTTCAAAATATATTACAAACATATAGTAATCACAACAGCATGGTACTGCCATAAAAACAGACAGATTGACCAAGGGAACAGCATAGAGAACCCAGAAATAAATCCACACCTCAAGTCAATTTATTTTTGACAAAGATGCCAATGGTACACAATGGGGAAAGGACAGTCGCCTCAATGAAAGATGCTGAGAAAACTGATATGTGGTGCTATGTTAACATTCAGAAGAATGAAATTGGACCCTTATCTCATACCATATGAAAATCAATTCAACATGGATTAAATACAAAAGCATAGGACCTGAAACTCTAAACTACCAGAAGAAAACAAAGGGGAAATCTTTTTGACATTAGTCTGGGCAATGATTTTTTAGATATGACTCCTAAAGCACAAGAAACAAGAGCAAAGATAGACAAATAGGGTTACATCACACTAAAGGAAACAGCTAACAGAGTGGACGGACAACCCACAGACTTGTAGAAAATATTTGCAAAGCATACACATGATAAAATAATAATATCCTAAAATATATAAAGAACACAAACATCTCAATAGGGAGAACATATACAAGTCAATTTAAAAATGGGCAAAGGACCTGAATAGACGTTTCTCCAAAGAAGACATACAAATGATCAATAGATTTATAAAGAAATAGTCAACATCAGTAATAATTAGAGAAATACCAATTAAGATAGCACCTCATGCCAGTTAGAATTGCAGTTATCAAAAAGAAAAAATACATGTGTTGACCAGGATGAGGAGAAAAGGAAACGCTTGTACTCTGTTGGTGGGGATATAAATAATACAGCCATTAAGGAAAACAATATGGATATCCCTCAAAAATACTAGAAGTAGAATACCATATGATTCAGCAACCCCACATCTGGGTATATATTAATAATTAAAATCAATATGTTGAAGAAATATCTGTACCCATGTTCATTGCAGTTATTGACAATAGCCAAAATATGGCAGCAACCTAGGTGTCCATCAGTGGATGAATAGATAAAAACATGTGGTTGTCCTAGTTCATTTTGTGCTCCTATATCAGAATACCCAAGACTGTTAATTTATAAAGAACAGAGATTTATTTGCCTCACCATTCTGGAGTTTGAGAAATCCAAGGTGGAGAGGCCTGCATCTGGTGAGAACCTTCTTTCTCTACGATGCTATGCAGGAGGAAGGGCAAGGGCGCACAGGTGCATATATGAGAGGAGCTGAACTTGGTTTTATAGCTAAACCACTTTTCATGATAACTGTGACAGTCCATTCAGGACATGCATGATGGAAGCATCCTCAAGGATTAGTTCTCATGGTCTAATCCACTCTTGAAGGTCTCACTTCCCAACACTGTTGCATTTATTGGGTATTAAAATTGACACGTGAATGTTGGGGGACACACTCAAACTATAGCGATTCACCCTGCCCCCGAAATTCACATCCTTCTCATAATTCAAAATACATTCATTTCACCCCAATACCCCCAAAGTCTTAACTTCTAGCATCAACTCAAAAGTCTGAAGTTCAAATTCTAATCTAAGTCAGATGAGGGTAAGACTCTAGGCGTGGTTTATCCTGAGGCATATTCCTCTCCAGCTGTGAGCCTGTGCAATTAACAAGTTGCATTGTTTTTTGGTGCTTCCAAGATACAATGGAGGAACAGGCACAGGATAGATATTCCCATTCCAAAAGAGAGAAATAGGCAAGAAGGAAGGGGTAACTGGTCTCACATGACTCCAAAACCCAACAGGGAAAAACAATACTGGCTTAAACTTGCAGAATAACCTCCTTTGACTCCATGTCCTACATCGTGGGCATACTTGGGTGTAGGTTGAGTTCTGCAAAACATCAGGATTCTTGCTTCTTTCTGGTCTTAGTCCACCCAGCAGCTTTCACAGGTTGGAGTCTCATGCCTGCATCTCTCCCAGACTGAGGTTGCAAACTGGTGGCTTTAAAGTTCTGGGGCCTCAGGGGCTGCCCCACTCCCATGGCTTCACTAGGCATTTCCCTAGAGGGAATGCTCTGTATAGTCTCACTCTTACGGCCTTGATGGGTTTTGCCCTAGTGGGAGCTCTCTGCAGTGGCTCTATCCCTGTGACAAGTCTCTGCTTGAGCTCCCAGGCTGTTGATGACATTATTTGAAAAAAATCTAGGTGGAGGTCACCATGGTCTGGCATCTCTTGTGTTCTGCAGGTTTGCAGAGTTAGCATTGTGTGGACATTGTCAAGGCTTACCACTTGTGCCCTCTGGAGAGGTGGTTGAGCCACACCTGGGCCCACTTGAGTAATGGATGGGGAAGCTGAGAAGCACTGTGTCAGAAAGCAGAGTCCCAGGGTAGTCCTGGGCAGTGAACCTGTGGATCACACCTCAGGCCTGTTCTCTGAAACCATTCAGCCCTTCTAGAGCTCTGAGCCTATGATGGGATGAGGGGAGAGGCATACTCAAGGATCTCAGAAATGCCTTCAGGGTCATTCTCTTGTTGTCTTCCTGGTTAAGCTGGATAGAACCTGGCTTTATTCTATCCATATTAATCTGTTTAGCAAACAGTTGCTTTTTTTTTGTTTTGAGATGGAGTCTCACTCTGTCACCGAGGCTGGAGTGCAGTAGTGCAAGCTCAGCTCACTGCACCCTCTGCCTCCTGGGTTCAAGAAATTCTCCTGCCTCAGCCTCCAGAGTAGCTGGAATTATAGGCTCATGCTACCATGACTGGCTAATTTTGTATTTTTAGTACAGAAGGGGTTTCACCATGTTGGCCATGGTGGTCTAGAACTCCTGACCTCAAGTAATCCTCCCTCCTCGGCCCCCTAAAGTGCTGGAATTATAGGTGTGAGCCACCGTGCCCGGTCAAAGTTGCCTTTTTAAACATGCTTTTTTATTTTTTTACATAGCCATCCTGAAAGTTTGTCAAATCTGTCTGTTCTGCTTCTTCTAATGATAAATTCCATATTTAAATCATTTCCATTCTCATTTTACTATAAGCATCCAAAAGAAGCCAGGCAGCACCTTGAACACTTTGCCACTTAGATATTTCTTCTGCCAGATATCCTAGTTCATTACTCTTAAATTGAGTCATGGATGGGGAAGCTGAGAAGCACTGTGCCAGAATGCAGAGTCCCAAGGCAGCCCTGGGCAGTGAACCTGTGGAGCACAGCATGTCTTCTATCTGGTCCTCGGACGCCAAAACAATTCCACTAAATTATTTGCAAATGTGTAGCAAGGATGGCCTTTACTTTGTTTCCAGTACCTTGTTTCTCATTTCCACCTGAGGCCTCATCAGAATGAAGTTTAAGTCCATAATTTTATTGGTTTTATTATCACAACCACTTAAGTAATATTTAAGACGTTCCAGACTTTTTCTACACTTCTTCTCTTCTTTTGAGCCCTCACCACAATCTCCCTTAATGCTCCATTTATGACAATCTGGGACTTTTCTGCTTCTCCAAACTCTTGTAGCCCCTACCCATTATTCAGTTCCAAAGCTGCCTTTACATTTTTAGAAATTTGTTATAGCAATAGCTCCACTACTAGTACCATTTTTCTTCTTATTCTGATTTGTACTGTTAAAACAGAACGCTGATGACTGGGTAATTACAAAGAGACGTTTATTTGCCTTATGGTTCTGGATCCTGATAAGTTCAAGGTTGAGGGGCCCACATCTTGTGAGAGTTCCTTGCTGTGTTATCCCATAACAAAAGGTATAAGGACAAGAAAGCATACACACGTACCAGAGAGGGGCTCAAACTCACTTTTATGACAAACCCACTATTCTTTTTTTTTTTGAGATGGAGTCTCGCTCTGTCGCCCAGGCTGGAGTGCAGTGGCCGGATCTCAGCTCACTGTAAGCTCCGCCTCCCAGGTTTATGCCATTCTCCTGCCTCAGCCTCCTGAGTAGCTGGGACTACAGGCAACCACCACCTCGCCTGGCTAGTTTTTTTGTATTTTTTAGTAGAGATGGGATTTCACTGTGTTAGCCAGGATGGTCTTGATCTCCCGACCTCGTGATCCGCCTGTCTCGGCCTCCCAAAGTGCTGGGATTACAGGCTTGAGCCACCGCACCCGGCCTAAATTTGCTAATTGTTTTCTATGAAGAATAATGCTTTTTAAATCTCTCTTTAAAGTACCATATTATGGGATATATAAAAATATACAACATTAATTTGTGTCATAACCATATTTTTATATTTTAGGTACTCTGGTGGTGTAAAGGATTTTAGCATCTGTAGCTTGGATGACTTTAAATATATTTCTTCTCATAATGGCCTTACATGTCTTCAGACAAACCCTCTTGAAATGCCAACCTACACGCAAAGGAGAATATGTGGCAATGGATTGTTGGAAGGAGGTGAAGAATGTGATTGTGGCAATAAAGACGTTAGTAGAATTTTTTTCTAAAATTTTAAAAATGTTCTAGTAGTAAAGAAGATAAATGCCTTATCTATTAGTAAAATATATTTGAAAAATATATTGTTTGGAAAAGATGGAAGCCTTTGTTTTCTAATACTATTATTTTTGGAAGCATGGTCCTTAGATAATTTTTGTCTTTGGTTATTGTCTTCTGACATTATTTAGTGTACGTATTAGTTCCAAATGTAAATTTAAATGCCATTAAGAGTGTCGAAGGGATTGAAAGAATATACCCTCAACAACAAGCAGAAATAAAAACAGACAACAACATCTAAATACAGTAGATTATAACCAACAGGGTAGCAAAATGCATGGTTTGTTAATATAGGTAAAAACATTTTCTGTGGAAAGGTGATTCTAATTAAAATATTTTGAAATTAAATCTATCATAATTATAAAAAATATAAAAATATACAACTAAGATCAAACAAAAATAATTATAAAATATGATAAAGGGACATCAGCAAGATGGCCCATTAGACAGCACTAGAAGTGCCTAATGCTGGTCTCCCACCATAAGAAAGGACCAAAACAATGGATAAACAACTACATTTGACCAGAGTGACTTACATAGAGTGCTGGAGTACAGGAGAGGAATGGCAAAAACCTAGTGGTGCACAGAAACTCAAAATGGCTGCCTAGAGAGAAGAAGGAAACACTATGGTTGTGGCAAGATAAACATGTAATGATAAATAACAAGAAGTAAAACTCAATCTGGCCTAGAAATATAGATTACTGGCAATCTTCAAAATAATAAAACTAATGAATCTTGCAAATCATTGAATACAAAAGTCAATATATAACAATGAGTTGGATTTCTGTGTAGAAACAGCAAATAGAAAATGAAATCAAATGGACAATTCTACATATGTTTCCCAAAACATGATATGTATAGATATAACAAAATATGTGCAATTGTGCACAATAAAAATTAACGTTACTCAGGAAAAGCAAAAAACATTGAAATGAATGGAGACATATCCCATTTTCATGGATTGGGAGACATAATATTGAGATTTCAGCTCTACACAAATGGATCCATACATTTAACACAGTCCCAGCCAAAATCCACTTATCTTTTTGTAGAAATTGATAAGCTGATTCTACAATTGATGTGGAAATGGAAATGACCTAGGATAAACCAAGCCATGAAAAGAAAAACAATAAATTGGAACACATATACTAATTTTCTATACATTTCAATGTTTTCTATGAAGTTATAATAATGAAGACAAGGTAGTATTGACCAAAGGATAAATATATACAATTAATAAAGTAGAACAGAGAATCCAGCTATAAAATGATTTTATATGGCCACTTTATATGATAAGACAAAGGGCTATTCAATGGGTGAAGAAAATCTTTCCAACAAAATTGTATAAACTAAACATATGTGTAAATAAAATAAAACTTCACATCTCACCATACACAAATAATTAACTTGAAATAAATTAAAGACTTAAAAATTAGAGTTAAAGCTAAAAAACTTTTGGGATAAAACGTAGGAGACAATCTTTGTGGCTGGTGGTAGGCAAAATTTTTTAGATTATGGCAAAAAGAAGGAAGTTTAAAGAGAAAAATTGTAAGTAGTGTTTTCTCAAATTTAGAACCCTTTTCACTTAGACTCTGATAAAAATAAAACGACAAGCTCCAGAATGTGAGAAAATATGTACAATTTGTATATTGACAGGTGGCTTTTATTCAAATATGTGAAAAGACAAGACTTAGTTTCTGATCAGGTATCTAAGACACTTGGAAGTTGCCACTCCAATCTGTCAACAAGTAAAAAGGTGAACAGACTGAATAAGCAGCAACTCTTTCTAGGTCTGTTGGAGAAGTGAGATCACAGGATGAAGCACTGCCCCCAAATTCAATATATCAACAAGTGCATACAGAGAATCACAACTTGCTAGAACAGAAGCATGTGAGCTAAACTTTCACACAGACAGCACTGGAGTCGAAAAGCCTAAACGAAAACTGACAAATTGCCAGAGGCTCAGTGTATATAACTGTGAGAGTTAAAAACTCCAGGAGGACCCAGTTATTGAGGATGTTCTCATACTTTTATGAGCTTCACCTCTAGAAGTTTAATCTTGTTCTCACAGTGAATATCAGAGAAAAATTCCCTTGTGCTTCCAGAAGAAAGAGGAGAAAAGGAACCATTTTGAAATAAGCCAGAGTGTTCAGTTCTTACCAAAAAGAAATGGAAGGGAGAAATTAGGATTATTATGTTTTTATGAATTGTACTATCCCTGAAGTGGTATACTGTTATTTGAAAGTGGACTTAGATTAGTTGTAAATGTATATTTTCATCTCTAGGGCCACCACAAAAAAAATGTTTTAAAAAAGTATAACTGATACACTAAGAAAAGATAGAAAATAACATTATAAAATGCTTAGTTAAACACAAAAGGCAGGCTGAGCATCATGACGTGCAGCTGTAGTTTCAGCTACTTGAGAGGATGAGGTGAGAGGATTCCTTGAACCTAGAAGTTCAAATCAGCCTGAGCAACATGGTAAGATCATTTTTCTAAAAAGAAATAAAAAAGGAAAGAAAAAAAAAAAAAGACAAAAACAAGAAGAACCAAAGTCACACAAATAGAAAACAGCAATAAGTATAGTACTTATTAATTCAACTGTATTCATTATCACTTTGCTTTCAGTGATTTAAGTGCACCAATTTAAAAAATAAAAGAGATTGTCAGAATGGATCAAAAACCAAGATCTAGCTCTCTGTTGTGGTGGGTAATACTGAGTGTCAGATTGACTGGAATGAAGGATGCAAAGTATTGTTCCTGAGTGTGTCTGTGAGGGTGATGCCAAAAGAGATTAACATTTGAGTTGGTGGACTGGGAGAGGGAGACCCACCCTCAATCTGCATAGGCACCATCTAATCAGCTGCCAGCACAGTTAGAATAAAAGCAGGCAGAAGAACGTGGAAAGACTAGACTGGTTGAGTCTTCTGGCCTCCATCTTTCTCCCATGCTGAATGCTTCCTGCCCTTGAACATTGAACTCCAAGTTCTTCAGCTTTGGGACTCTTGGAACTTTGACCACAGACTGAAGTCTGCACTATCGGATTCCTTACTTTTGAGGTTTTGGGACTGAGACTGGCTTCCTTGCTCCTCAGTGTGCAGATGGCCTGTTGTGGGACCTCACCTTCTGATCATGTGAGTCAATACTCTTTAATAAACTCCCCTTCATATATACATCTGTCCTATTAGTTCTGTCCCTCTAGAGAACCCTGACAAATACAGTTGTCTACAAGGAGCCCTCATTAAGTATAAATATACATGTGGATAAAAATTAAAGAATGGAGAAAAATATGCTATGCTAACAGTAATTAAAAAATCCAGGAGTAGCTATTATTAATTTCAGACAAGCAGTATGCAGAATGAGGAAAGTTTTCCTGGACAAAGGGGGACAATTATAATGACAAAGGGGTCAATTCTGTAATAAGACATAAAAATTTTCAATGTGTATGTGACTAACAACTGAGTGTCAAAATATATGAGGCAAAAATTTATAGAACTATAAGGAGAAATAGATTAATCTATTATTATAGTTGGAGACTTCAACACTCCTTTATCAGAAAAAGACAGATCCAGCAGACAAAAAATCAGTAAAGACATAGTGGAATTCAACAATAACTTTAACCAACTAGATATAATGGACATCTATAGATGACTTCATCCAACAACAAAAGAATACACATTTTTCTCAAAGTCATATTGAACATTCCGCAAGACAGACCATGTTCTGAGCCACAAATCACCACTGAACAAACTTCAAGGAATAGATACCATAAAATGTCTGACCTCAGGCCACAATGAAAATGAACTAGAAATTTGTAACAGAGAGATTGCTGGAAAGTCCCTAATACTTGGAGATTAAAAATCACACTTCTAAATAACACATGGATTATGTAAGAAATATCAGGAGAAGTTTAAAAATAGTTTGAACTGAATAAGAATAAACACATAATTATCAAAAGCCATGGTATTCAGCAAAACAGTGCTCAGAGTAAAATTTATAACATTGGTTACATGTATTAGAAAAGGAAAGAGATCTAAAATCAACAGGCTAAGCTTCCACCTTAATAAACCAGTAAAAGAACAAACTAAATTTAAGGTAAGCATAAGGAAAAAATAATAAAAATTAGAGCAGAAATCAATGAAACTGAAAACAATAAATTAATAGGTACAATGAATAAGATTAAAAGATGGCTTTTTTGGAAAGATCAATAAAAGTAATATGCCTCTTACCAGACTAAGAAAAAAGAGAAATGACACATATTACTAACATCAGAAATAAAATAGAGCACATCATTACAGATGGGGTATTAAAAGAAACTATGAACAACGCTATGCCCACAAATTTTATAACTTAGATAAATTGACTAAATCCTTGAAATATAATCTGCCAAATTTAAACAAAAACAGACAATATTAATAGGCCTATATCTATTTAAGAAATTGAATAAATAATTAATAACCTTCCAGAAGAGAAAGCATCAGGCCCAGACAAATCTACAAATAATTCTACTAATAATGTAAAGACAAAACATATACCAATTCTCTATAGTCTGTTTTAGAAGATAAAAGCAAAGGAAATACTCTTTAACTTATTCTGTGAAGTCAGCATACTCAAATACTGAAAACCAAAATGAAGGCCTTACAAAGAAAGAAAACTACAAAACAATATCACTCAAAAGCATAGAGACAAAAATACCCAACAAAATACTAGCAAATAAATTCCAACAATGTATAAAAATAATTATACAATACAATCAGGTAGGATTTATCCCAAATGTGCAAGGCTAATGCAACATTTGAAAATCAGCTAATGTAATCCATCACATCAACAAAGTAAAGGCGGAAAAATTATGTGATCATATTAATAGATGCATTAAAAGTATTTTATAGAAGCTAACAATCATTAATGATAAAAACTCTGAGTAAATTAAGAATAAGGAAACCTTCCTCAACTCAATTAAAAAGTATCAACAAAGAACTTACCCATGAGGAATTGGAAGATTTTTCACTAAATCAGGAACAAGTGAAGGATGTCCCCCTTCGCCACTACTTTTCATTATCACACTGGAAGCCCTAGGTAATGCAATAAATGATACATGTAAATAAGATTGATACACATTAGGAGGAAGTAAATTAAAGTGTCATTGTTTCCAAATGGCATGATAATCTATGTAAAAAATCTGAAAAAATCAGCAACAACAAAAACTGTGTGAAACAAATAAGTGGTTATAGCAAGGTTGTAGGATACAAGGTTAATATATGAAAGCCTATTGGGTGAAACCCCCACCCCCAATATTCTTGTGGGTCTTTTCTATTTCCCTAAGTGTCAGCTGGTCTGATAAATAAGGAAAGAGTACAAAAGAGAAACATTTTAAAGCTGGGTGTCCGGGGGAGACATCACATGTCAGCAGGTTCCGTGATGCTCCCTGAGCCGTAAAACCAGCAAGTTTTTATTAGCAATTTTCAATAGGGGAGGGAGTGTATGAATAGAGTGTGGGTCACAGAGATCACATGCTTCACAAGGTAATAAAATATCACAAAGCAAATAGAGGCAGGGCGAGATCACAGGACCACAGGACGGGATGAAATTAAAATTGCTAACGAAGTTTTGGGCACAAATTGTCATTGAAACATCTTATCAGGAGACAGGGTTTGAGAGCCGACAACCAGTTTGACCAAAATTTATTAGGCAGAAATTTCCTGTCCTAATAAGCCTGGGAGCGCTACAGGAGACTGGGACTTATTTCATCCCTTTGGCTTTGACTGTAAAAGACAGCTACCCCTAAAGAGGCCATTTTAGAGGCCTACCCTCAGGGGCCATTCTCTTTCTCAGGGATGTTACTTGCTGAGAAAAAGAACTCAGCGATAGTTCGCCTATTTGCTTTTGAAAGAAGAGAAATATAGCTCTGTTCTGCCCGGCTCACCAGCAGTCAGAGTTTAAGGTTATCTCTCTTGTTCCTTGAACATTGCTGTTATCCTTTTCTTTTTTCAAGGTGCCCAGATTTCATGTTGTTCAAACACACATGCTCTACAAACAATTTGTGCAGTTAACACAATCATCACAGGGTCCTGAGGTGACATACATCCTCCTCAGCTTACGAAGATAACGGGATTAAGAGATTAAAGACAGGCATAGGAAATCACAAGGGTGTTGATTGGGGAAGTGATAAGTGTTCATGAAATCTTCACAATTTATGTACAGAGATTGCAGTAAAGACAGGCATAAGAAATTATAAAAGTATTAATTTGGGGAACTAATAAATGTCCATGAAATCTTCACAATTTACGTTCTTCTGCCATGGCTTCAGTGGGTCCCTCTGTTTGGGGTCCCTGACTTCCTGCAACAAAGTCAACCTTTTTCATATATACCAACAATGAACAGGTAGAATTTGAAATTAAAAATGCAATACGATCTACATTCTCATTCCCTGAAATTAAATACTTAGGTATAAATCTAAAAAAATGTTCAAGATCTATATGAGGAAAAGTATAAAACTCTGATTTAAAAATTCAAAACACCAAATAAGCAATATTCCATGTTTATAAATAGGAGAACAATATTTTCAGATGTCAGCTCTTCCAACTTTGATCTAGAAATTCAATGCAATTCCAATCAAAATCTCAGAAAAGTTGTCTGTAGATACTGAGAAAGTGATTCTAAAGTTTGTATGGAGAGGCAGTAAACCCAGAATTGTCACAATATTGAAGGCCAATAACAAAGTTTGATGACTGATACTACCTGATTCAAGAGTTACTACAAATGTACAACAATGAGGAAAGTGTAGTATTTACATAAGAATAGACAGATAGATTGATGGAATGGGATACATGAGCCCAGAAATAGACCCATATAAATATAGTCAACTGATTTTTGACAAATGAGCTAAGATCATATGATGGAACAAAGATAGTATTTTCAACAAATGGTGCTAGAACAACTGGATATCCATGTACACAAATGTGAATATTGACACAAACCTTATACCTTTTGCAAAAACTAACTTAAAATGGATCACACTCCTGAAATGTAAAATGCAAAACTGTAACACTTCTATGCGGTAACACAGGAGAAAATCTAGATGATCTTGGGTTTGGCAATGACTTTTTAGATGAAAAAAACCAAAGGCACATACATGAAAGAAATGATTGAGAAGATGGGCTGTATTGAAATTTAAATAATATCTTCTCTGCACAAGATGCTTTCAAGAAAATGAAAAGACAAGTCACAGATTTTGAGAAAATATTTGCAAAAGACAGACATTATAAAGGACTTAATCCAAAATACACAAAGAACTCTTAAAGCTCAATTATACAGTTTGACTGTGTCTCCACCCTAATCTTGTCTTGAATTGTAGTTCCCATAATCCCCATGTGTGGTGGGAGGGACCCAGTGGGAGGTAATTTAATCAGGGGGGGTGGCTCCCCTCTTGCTGTTCTTGTGATAGTGAGTGAATTCTCATGAGATCCGATGGTTTTACAAGAGGCTTTTCCCCCTTTTGCTCGGCACTTCTCCTTGCTGCAGCCATGTGAAGGATGTGTTTGCTTCCCCTTTTGCTGTGAATGTAAGTGTCCTGAGGGCTCCCCCCAAGCCATGCTGAACTTTGAGTCAATTAAACTTTTTTATAAATTACCCACTGTCAGGTATGTCTTTATTAGCAATGTGAGTCTGAACTAATATAGTAAATTGGTACCAGGAGTTGGGGGCTGCCGTGGAAGGGACTTTGGAACCCAAAGATGTGGAAGTGGCTTTGGAACTGGGTAACAGGCAAAGGTTGGAAGAGTTTGGAGGGTTCAGAAAAAAAACAGGAAGATGTGGGAAATTTTGGAATGTCCTTGAGACTTGTTGAATAGCTTTTATGAAAATGTTGATAGTGATATGTACAATGAAGTTCAGGCTAAGGTGGTCTCAGATGGAAATGAGGAGCTTCTTGGGAACTGGAATAAAAGTGATTCTTGCTATGCTTCAGCAAGAGACTGGCAGCATTTTGCTCCTGCCCTAGAGGTCTGTGGAACTGTGAACTTGAGAGAGATAATTTAGAGTATCTGGCAGAAAATATTTCTAAGCAGCAAAGCATTCAAGATGTGACTTTTTAGAATTTATTCACAAAGATATTGTTTGGAATTGGAACTTACTTACGTTTCAAAGGGAAGCAGAGCAAAAAGTTTGGAAAATTCACAGACTGATGATGTGATAGAGAAGAAAAAACCCATTTTCTGAGGAGAAAGAGAAATTCAAACTATCTCCAGAAATTTGCATAAGTAATGAGGAGCCAATGTTAATCAATAAGACAATGACGAATATATCCCCAGGGCATATCAGAAGTCTTCAGGGTAACCCTTCCCATCACAGACCCAGAGGCCTAGGAGGAAAAATGGTTTCATGGGCTCGGCCCAGGGTCTTGCTGCTTTGTGCAGTCTCAGGATTTGGTGTCCTACACCCCAACCATGGCTAAAAGGGCGGAGGCACAGCTCAGGCCATGGCTTCAAAGGGTGCAAGCCCCAAGTCTTGGTAGCTTCCACATGGTGTTTAGCCTGTGGGTGCACAGAAGTCAAGAATTGAGGTTTGGAACCTCTGCCTAGATTTCAGAGGATGTATTGAAATGCCCGGATGTCCAGGCAGAAGTTTGCTGCAGGCTGGCACCCTCATGGAGAACCTGTGCTAGGGAAGTGCAAAAGGGAAATGTGGGGTTGAAGCCCCTCCCAAGAAAGTCCCCACCGTGGCACTGCCTAGTGGAACTGTGAGAAGAGGACCACCATTCTCCTGAACCTAGAATGGTAGATCCATTGACAGCTTGCACTGTGCACTTGGAAAAGCCAGAGACACTAATGTCAGCCCATGAAGGAAGCTGGGAGGGGTGCTGTACCTTGAAAAGCCACAGGCGCAGAGCTGCCCAAGGCTGTGGGAACCCACCTCTTGCATCAGGGTGACCTGGATGTGAGATGTGGAATCAAAGGAGATCATTTCAGAGCTTTAAGATGTGACTTCCCCAGTGGATTTTGGACTTACATGGGGCCTGTAGCCCCTTCATTTTGGCCAATTTCTTCCATTTGGAATGGGTGTATTTACCCAATGCCTATACCCCATTGTATCTAGAAAGTAACTAACTTGCTTTTGATTTTACAGGCTCATAGGCGGAAAGAACTTACCCTGTTGGGAAAGCATGATTGTGTTTTAAAATGTGACGAAGTGAGATTTGGGAAGGGCCATGGGCACAATGATATGGTTTTGCGGGGTCCCCACCCAAATCTCATCTTGTATTGTAGTTCCCCTAATGCCCATGTTTTGTGGGAGGGACCCAGTGGGAAGTAATCAAATCATGGAGGTGGTTACCCTCATGCTGTTCCTGTGATAGTGAGTTCTCATGAGATCTGATGGTTTTATAAGGGGTTTTTCTTCCTATTGCTTGGCACTTCTCCTTGCTGCAGCCATGTGAAGAAGGACATGTTTGTTTCCCATTCTGCCATGACTGTAAGTGTCCTGAGGCCTCCCCAGCCATGCTGAACTGTGAGTCAGTTAAACCTCTTGCCTTTGTAAATTACCCAGTCTTGAATATGTTTTTACTAGCAGTGTGAGAAGAGAGTAATACACTCAACAGTAAGAAAACAAACAACCTGAGTAAAAAAGAGCCAAGGATTTTAACAGACACCTTGCCAAAAAAAGATATACAGATGGCAAATACAAAAAGATGCTCCACATCATATATTATTGCTGAAATACAAATTAAAACACCAGGATACCACTACATACCTATTAAATGTTCAAAAATCTAGAACACTAAAAACACAAAATGCTGGTGAGGCTGTGGGGCAACAGGCATTCTCATTCATTATTTAATAAGCAAGATGAGTGGAATACAAAAATAGCACGGTCATTTTGGAAAATAGGTTGGTGGTTTCTTAGAAAACTAAATATGCTCTTACCATATTATCCAGCAATCACTCTCTTTAGTATTTACCCAAAAGGGTTGCAGATTTATGTCCACATATAAACATGCACACAGATGTTTCTAATAGCTTAATTTTTAATTGCCAAAACTTGGAAGCAACTAAAATATTTTTGATAGGTAAATGAATAAATAGTCTTTGCTACATTGGACAATGGAACAATGCTCTAAAATATTGTCTATTAAATAAAATGTGCTAAAAAGAAATAATCTATCAAGTCATGAAAAAACATGAAGAAATCTAAAATATGTATTACTAGGTAAAAGAAGCCATCTGAAAAAGCTATGTACCACATAGTTTCAACTATATGACATTCTAGAAAAGATAACAGTATGGGGACAGTAAAAAGATCAGCAGTTGCCGGGGGTTAAAGGGAAGGGAGGGATGATTAGGCAGAACACAGAGGACTTTTAGGACAGTGAAACTACCCTGTATGATACTCTGGTGGTGGATACATGTTATTATAAATTTTTCAAACACATACCATGTAGAATACCAAAGTAAACCCTAACTAATGTAAAATTGAACTCCAGGTGATAATGGTGTGTCAATGTAGGGTTATCATTTGTAACAAATGTACCACTCTGATATGTTGATAAGGAGGTAGGCTGTGTATATGTGTGGGCGAGGCATGTGGAAAATCTCTGTACCTTCTGCCCAATTTTGCTGTGATCCTAACAATGCTCTAAAAATATTGTATATTAAATAAAAATTAAAAAGACAAAATCTATATTTCTTGAGAGTACATATTACAACTCAATTAAAAGGAGACAAATGACCTAATAAAAGTAGACAAAATAATTTGGACAGTTTACAGTAGATTATTTATAAATGACAATAAGAAAATGAAATGATGTTTAATATCACTAGTCATCTGGGAAAAATAATTAAAACCACATCATATACACTGCCCACATATTAGAATATCTGTAATAATACACCCCCTTCTGATAATAATAGTGAGTTTTGTTGAGACGTACAGCAATTGAAATTTGTGTAAATTGCTAGTTGAGTGTAAAAATATTTGAAACATTTTGGCCATGTCTTATAAAGTTAAATATACACTTTCCTTTTTCCCTAGATTTCCATCTCTGAGTATTTTTTTTCCCAAAGAAATGAAAATATATATCCCCTAAAATATTTGTACGTGAATGTTTAGAGCTGCTTTATTCATGGCAGCCAAATACTAGAAACAATCCAAATATCCCTCATCATGTGGACAGATACATTGTGGTATTTCTAGTCATTGGAAAACTACTCAGCAATAAAAAAATGAACAAAATGCTGGTAAATTTATCACCATTGGTGAATCACAAAATGATTATGCTGATTGAAATGAGCCAGATTCACAAGGTTATGTAATATATGATTCTGTTTCTCTAAAATTATAAAAAATGGTAAGTAAACTTTAGTGTGAAGAAGTGGTTGACTTCAATAAGTAGGAGATGTCTCTGGTTGGCAATGAGAGTGTTCTGTAACTTGAGTATATGAGTAAATGCATAAACTAAACATTTTAAATGGGTATAGTTTATTGCAGTTAAGTTAAAGGGTACATGCTTTCAGTTACGCAAGAATACCCTCTACTGTAAACTTATATAGCCAAAATGCTTCTCCCAGAATACTTTTGTTGATTCTGTAGTTAACTCAGTGTATGATTGTGATTCAACAATGATTCGCTAATTGGAGTTCTATCCTAATTTGCTGACTCTTACCAAGTAAATTTATTTTTATTAAATCTGGTATATTAGCTACTGTTGAATTATTTCTCAACCTCATACAAATTATATTAACCCAAAACCTTTCAGCACGCACACCAAGACAATCAACAAAATCTGAGTTAGGCCGTGATTTGTAGCACTTGCTGAATTCCTTCCTTTAAACACTCCTACAATGGCAGATTTAAAGTGACAAATGCAACATTATTAAATGCAGAGTTGGAAAAATGTGAATGGTAGCAGATCATTATACAGTATTTCCACCAAAAATTAATAATAGATATTAATATCTTCAAGAGTATAGCTAAAATTAAAATGTAGGAAAATAAGAAATGATGTTGTCAATATTTGCTACCTTTTAAAAGTATAATTTATTTCATTGTAAGTTAATGAAATTCAATTTTTATTAATGGCTTTGTTAGCAACCAGTTCACAAAATTTCTGAAAATTTAACAATTGACCCTTAAAAACCAGAACAGGGTTGGTCCAGCACACTAGGACATGTAATAATTGTAAATTAAAAATCACAAACATAGTTTCAAAATATTTTAAAGCAAAATTTTACTATGAGGAGAGACAGACAAATTCATAATCACTTTAAGAGGTGTTAACACATCTTTGGTAGCAAATAACAGAAAAAACATATGAAGGCCAGGCGCAGTGGCTCACGCCTGTAATCCCAGCACTTTGGGAGGCCAAGATGGATGGATAGCTTGAGGTCAGGATTTCAAGACCAGTCTGACCAACATGGTGAAACCCCGTCTCTACTAAAAATTCAAAAATTAGCCGGTGTGGTGGCAGATGCCTGTAATCCCAGCTGTTCGGGAGGCTGAGTCAAGAGAATTGCATGAACCTGGGAGGTGGAGGTTGTAGTGAGCTGAGATCATGCTACTGCACTCCAGCCTGGGCAACGAAGCGAGACTTTGTCTCACATTAAAAAAAAAAAAAAAAAAAAAAGAAAGAAAGAAAAAAGAAAAAGCAAATAAAAAAATTATTGCAGATGCACAATATTTGAACAACATATTAAAGATGACCTAATTAAAATATATAAAACATGTTTTCTAAGAGCTGCTGGGAACACATTATTTTATTTATTTACTTTTTATAATTTTTACTTTTATTTCAGATTGGGTGGGGGTACATGTGCAGGGTTGTTTTCTGGGTATATTGTGTGATGCTGAGGTTTCAGGTACAATTGATCCTATCACCCAGGCACTGAGCTTAGTACCCAATAGTTTTTCCACCCTTGCCTCTCTTCCCCACTTCCCACTCTAGTAGCCCTCAGTATCTGTTGTTGCTACCTTTATGTCTATGAGCACCCAATGTTTAGCTTCCATTTGTAAGTAAGAATAAGCAGTGTTTGGTTTTCTGTTCTTGCATTAGTTCACTTAGGATAATGGCATATGGTTTTTGTTTTTAATTCTATTTATGTGATGAATCACATTTATTGATTCACATATGTTGAACCAATCTTGCACCCCATGAATGAAGCCTACTTGATCATGGTGAATTAACTTTTTGATGTGTTGCTGGATTTGGTTTGCTAGTATTTTGTTGAGGATCTTTATGTCTATGTTCATCAGGAACATTAGCCTGTAGTTTTCTTTTTTTCATTATGTCTTTGCCAGGTTTTGTTATTAGGGTTATGCTGACTTCATAGAATGAGTTAGGGATGAGTTCCTCCTCCTTGATTTTTTGGAATAGTTTCAATGGAATTGGTGCCAGCTTTTCTTTGTATGTGTGGCTGAATTCAGTTGTGAATCCATCTGGTCTGGGGCTTTTATTGGTTGGTAAGTTTTTATTATTGATTCAATTTCTGAACTCGATATTAGCCTGTTCAGGGTTTCAATTTCTTCCAATTCAATCTTGGGAGATGGTGTGTTTCCAGGAATTTGTCCATTTCCTCTAGATTTTCTAGTTCATGTGCATAGAAGTGTTAATAATAGGCTCAGTATCTTTTACATTTCTATGTGGTTGGTTATAATGTTACCTTTGTCATTTCTGATTGTGCTTATTTGGATCTTTCCTCTTTTTTCTTTGTCAGTCTAGCTAGTGGTCTATCAATCTTGTTTATCCTTTCAAAAAACACTTTTGGTTTTGTTGATTCTTTGTATTTTTGGGTTTCAATATCATTTCATTCTGCTCTGGTTTTAGTTATTTATTTTTTTCTGCTAGCTTTGGGGTTAGTGTGTTCTTGTTTTCCCGGTTCTTCTAGGTGTGAGGTTAGAGTGTTAATTTGAGGCCTTTGTAACTTTTTGACGTAAGCATTTGCTACCATAAACTTTCCTTTTAACATCATTTTTGCTGCATCCTAGAGATTTTGGTATGTTGTGTCTGTTTTCATTTATTTCAAAACAGTTTTTGATTTCTGCCTTAATTTCGTTGTTTACTCAAAAGTCATTCAGGAGCAAGTTGTTTAATTTTCATGTAATTGTGTGGTTTTGAGAGATATTCTTGGCATTTATTTCTATTTTTATTTCACTATGGTCTGAAATTATGGTGTGATTTTAATTTTTAAAAATTTATTGAGACTCACTTTATGGCCAAGCATGTGGTTGATCTTATAGTATGCTCTGTGTACAGATGAGAAAAATACATATTTTGTGGTTGATGGGTGGTGTGTTCTGTAGATGTCTATTAGGTCCAATTGGTTAAGACTCAAATTTCAGGACAGAATTTCTTTGTTAATTTTCTGCCTCAGTGATCTGTCTAATGCTGTCAGTGGGGATGTTGAAGTCCCCCAGTATTATTTTGTGGCTAAGTCTTTTGGTAGGTCTAGTAGTACTTATTTTATGAATCTGGGTGCTCCAGTGTTGGGTGCATATATTTTTAGAATAGTTAAATCTTCTCATTGAATTGAACCCTTTCTCATTATGTAATGTCATTCTTTGTCCTTTTTTTTTTATTGTTGTTGGTTTTATGTTTGTTTTATTTGATGTAAGAATAGAGACGCTGTTCTTTTTGTTTGTTTTGTGTTTGCATGATAGATGTCTCTGAAAACATTTACTTTGAGTCTGTGGGTGTCATTACCTGTGATATGGTCTCTTGAAGACAGCAGACAAATGGTTCTTGTTTTTTTAATCCAACTTGCCAATCCATGCCGTTTAAGAATGGCATTTAGACCATTTAAATTCAAGGTTGATATTTATATGTGAGGTTTTGATACTATCACAAAGTTGTTAGCTGGCTGTTTTGTAGTTTCTGTTGTGCATTGCGTTATAGAGTCTGTAGATTAGGTACTTAAGTGTGTTTTCGTGGTAGCATATATCAATCATTCTTTTGTTTCCTTGTTTAGAATTCTCTTAAGGATCTCTTGTAAGGCTGGTCTAGTGGTAATGAATTCCCTTAGCACTTGCTTATCTGGACAATATTTTATTTCTCTATTTATGAAGCTTAGTTTGGTGGGATATGAAATTCTTAGTTGGAATTTCATTAAAAATGCTGAAAATAAGCTCCCAATCTCTCCTGGTTTATCAGCTATCTGCTGAGAAGTTCACTGTTAGCTGATGGGTTTCCCTTTTTACATGATCTGACCCTTTTCTCTAGTTGTCTTTCAGACTTTTTCATTAGCATTGAACTTGGACAGTGTAGTGACTATGTGCATCGGGAACACATTTTTTTAACCATAATAAATATATTCAGTGTGTCAGTATTTTATCCCAATCACTGCCAACTAATCCTTGGTCTTGACCAAGTCATACCTAGCCCTAGAGGTTATGAGACAACTGGCGTAAAATTATATTTTCAAAGTAGGTATGTATTTTTAACTATGTAAGTAATACACAAATATATGATAATTGTAAAAAAATCGAACATTAAAGATAAACATAAAATTTCCCCTTGGGACCATCACTTCCATCTATAAGGTCCCCATTGTTAACAGCTTTGTGTATATTTTTTCAGACTTTTTATTCTATTTTTACATATATATGTGTCTATAGAAATATGGGCTATAATTCTGGGGAGGAAGTTTTGGACAAATGATACTCTATACATTTTCTGCAAATTACTTTTCTTACTCAACAATATGCTTCAAATATGTTTATATCTATGCATAAAGGCTGCATAATGTTCCAGTGGAAAAAAAAAGATACACAAGAGTATGTTTACCCAATACATTGCAACAAAGTATAAATCAATAAATAAATCAATTAATAATTTATCTTGCTGCCGAGAAGTTCACTCAGTAAACCAATTAACATAGCCAGAATATCCTCAATATTTGCAAAGTTAAAAAAAGTATGCTTTTAAATTACCAGTGGGTATTACAATGAAAATTAGACATTATCAAAACTCAGCAATATATCTATAACTATATTTCAATGAAAATTTATAGACTTAAATGTATAAATAATAAAGATAAGAGCAAGAATTAATAAAATAAGCAATCATTATATAATAGATAGCTTAAAAAGAAAACTTAGTTCCTTGAAAAAACTAAAAAAAGTTAAAAATTTTCAAATAACACTAATGAAACCAAATAATAAAAGGTATAAACAACCAATATTAGGACTGAAAAAGAAAAAAAAAAACAACTCAGAACCTACAGCTAGAAAGAGGACATGATACAAAAATTTATATTAATAAATATGAATATTCTGTGAATATGAGAAATTGCTAGAATGGTAAAACTTACAAATTACTGACTCAGTGAGAAACAACCAATTAGAATGTTCTCATAACTAACAAAAGAGTTGTATCTCTATTTTAAAAACTTCTGACAACTACCACCAGCCCAGTAGATTTCTCTGATAAATTCTAATATTGAAGGAGGTAATAATCCAATTTTCTTCTTCTTCTTTTTTTTTTTTAAATAAACAAAGCTCCATTCATTTTATAAACCAGTGTAAACTTGACACAGAAAAAACCTTTGAGAAGCTTATTAGAGGAAAAGAAAATTAGAGACCAAAGTCACCAGTGAACTTAGATAGAGAAATTCTAAACAAATGTTAGCAAGACAAATTTGGGCTTAATAATGTAAAATTGATTTTGTATTTGAATATAAATCAACCTTATTCACCACAGTAAAATAAATAAGGACAAAATTTATGCTAGATCCAATAAATAAATACAAAACTTACTGTAAAATTAAACATCCATTTTCTAGAGCAGTGTTCTTCAATGGAACTTTTCATAATTATGGAAATGTTCTTTTGTGCCATACAATACACTTTCCACTAATCATATGTTAGTGTGTTGAGCACTCAAAATGTGGCTCATGTGACTGAGTACATAAATTATTAACTTTATTTAATGTTAGTTAATTTAAATTTAAATAGCTACACATGGCTAGTAGTTGTCATATTTAACATTGTGGGTCTAGAATCTCTAGTTTTTCATTTCTTCCAGAGAAGTTAAGTGGAAGCATTGAGAAAACAGTAAACATTTGTGATTTTATGAACAATTTTTGAGGTTATTTAATTTTGGTTTCTACAGGTGAATAAATCTGGCTGATACGATTTGTTATAAAATGAATAATATAAGGAAATGTTTAAAGACAATGTTAGTTAATAAGATATCTAATAACTGTTTTCTCTAGGTTTTGGCCCCATAGGAATATCATTGAAATTATATGAAATATAGTGACATAGTACATTTCTTTTTTAAAATTTCAACTTTTAATTCAGCTACAGGGGGTACATTTGCAGGTTTGTTACATGGGCATATTGCACACAGGTGGTGAGCATAGTACTCAATAGGTGGTTTTTCAACCCCCTCCCTTTCTCCTTCCTCAAGACAATACATTTATTTTACACATTACTGAATGAGATATTGATTTCTATAAATCTCACATAAAGAATGGGATTATGAAAAATCAGTGAATTTTAGAAAAGTTTTATACTTTGTAAAGTTATATGTCACAGTTTTATTTGGTGGTACCTAATTATATGTGATTAACTAACACTTAGCATTTTTTTTTACAGAATTGTACACATAAGTTATGTTGTGATGCTTTAACATGTAGACTGAAAGATAATGCGCAATGTGGTTCCGGAGATTGCTGTTCAAAAGATTGCAAGGTAAGCGGCAGTTTGTATCTGACAATGGCTCAGCATCAAATGTCTTGAAATACTTGTTTCAAGGAGATGGTAAACGTATCAGTAATATATTCAGCCCTTGCCACCATATTATATCCAAGCAACCTAAGACGCACTATCATACTTAAATTCATTCAGTAATCTATCACTTCCTGTACTTTCATGTACACAATGCCTAATGCTGCTTCTCTCCCAGCTTGATGTTCCAACTCAACATATCAGTTGTTGTTACAACCATTTTGTCTCTCTTATTGACACCATTTAATGAATTCCTGGTGGACAAGAGGTAAAGCAAGTTGGTGGAATAAGACTCTCCAGTGATTGTTCCCCCACAAAAACATCAATTTGAACAACTGTTCACGTATGAAAATACCTGCATAAGAGCTAAGGAGGCCAGGTGATGAAACGGCTCCGTTGTCTGGGTTATATACCCTGGTTCTTTGTCACGGTCCAGAAAGAATTCAGGACACGGACACACACGAGGAGTGGGTTTGGGAGTGGAAAGTTTAATAGACAAGAAGAGAGAAAAAGCTTCCTCATAATGAGAAAGTGGGTTGCCAAAAAGAGGGTCTCCTGTTCGCTGTGGAACGCAATGGATTTTGTACAGAGACTTGAGGAGGCAGCAATTAATTTACATAGGGCTCAGGGAATTGGTTTGACCAGGCGTGCGGTTTACACAGCCCTGGAAAAGACTGGCCCTCCCACCCTAGTCTTTTATTATGCAAATGCAGCCTCCACCTGGCGGCGGCCATGATACCTGTACACGTGGTTTTACTTGGAGGCTGTCATGACACCCTTAAACATGGTGACAAGGAAAAGAGGGCAGGGGACACCATATTGAATGTACCTGGCTTCCAGGTACAGCTGCCTGCATTTACATATAAAAGCTTCTAGTTTGCATATCTATGCCTGACTTACCAGGCCGCTTTCTGTTAAGAGAAGAAATGGTTTGGGGCTGCTCTTCATTAAAGGAAAATTCCACCAAGAGCTTTTACCCTTTCTAGCTGCCTAAAAATTATTTCTTAATAATTCCTGTATTAGTGAGAGGTCATAGTGCCTGGTTATAGCATGATAAAAAAAGATGCATTAAAGAGGGTAGGAAGGACAGTTTTACATTACCTGCATCGCCCCTCCCTGAACCGCACAGCACAGCATAGCACAGCACAGCACAGAAAAAAGATACTGTCGGCTTGCCAGAAAAAGAGGGACGTAAGACTAGAACTGTACCTTTTAACCAATACCAGGTCAACCGCAGTAAAATCAGGCACTAGGCAGACACCCAAGGCCCTTGAATCTTGGCTGGTACTTATGATCTGAGCTTTCAGACCTGCCGCGGCACCGAACAGTAATCGGTAGCCCCTGCAAGATGGCCTCAAGTTTCGGCCTGCATCACCACCCACCACTACAACAGTGTTGGGCTCCAAAAAGCCCACAGTGACAAGCTGACTTCAGCAGCTGGGAAGGTTGAATTCTAGCCCAATGTTTCAGTAACTTCAGCAGCCAAGAGACCGAAAATCAAACAGGAATCCTGGAGCTGAAAATACAATGAATGATGTTTAAGAATGCAGTAAAGAGTGCAAACAGCAGAACTGATAAAGCCAAAGAAAGAATCTGTGAAATAGGACACAACTATTTCGAAAATATTCAGTTAGAGGAGAAAACAGAAAAAGGATGAAAAAGAATGAAGAAAACTCACAGGATTTATGGGGCACCATCAGAAAAGGTAATATATGAGCAGCTGGTGTTCAAGAAAGAATAAAAAAGATAAAGAGATGGGGCCAGGCGCGGTGGCTCACACCTGTAATCCCAGCACTTTGGGAGGCGGAGGCTGGCGGATCACGAGATCAGGAGATCGAGACCATCCTGGCTAACACAGTGAAACTCCGTCTCTACTAAAAAATTAGCCAGGCGTGGTGGCCGGCGCCTGTAGTCCCAGCTACTTGGGAGGCTGAGGCAGGAGAATGGCGTGAACTCGGGAGGCGAAGCTTGCAGTGAACCCAGATCGCGCCACTGCACTCCAGGACAGAGCGAGACTCCGTCTCAAAAAAAAAAAAAAAAAAAAAAAAAGAGAGCGAGAGAGAGAGAGAGAGATAGCTTATTTACAGAAATAATAGCAGAAAACTCTCCAAACCTAGAAAAAGATATAATCCAGGTACAGGAAAAGTCAAAGTTCTCCAATTAGTTTCAATCCAAATAATCAATATATATGTTCTAATTGATCCCTATGTAGCCATTCCCCTGTCTCTCTCCCTCTCCACAGGCTTTTCTGTTCCTCGAAACAAAACAATATTGACAGTAGACCAATTAATAACCATACATTGCCTCTAAGCGTTCACCAGAAAGAAAGTTTCATGTTTTTCATTTTAAGTCAAGAGCTGGAAATGATTAAGCTTCCTGCGACAGGCATGTCAAAAGCTGAAATAGGTTGAAAGCCAGGCTTTTGTGCTAAACAGTTAGCCAAGTTATAAATACAAAGGAAAGTTCTTGAAGGAAAGTAAAAGTGCTAGCCCAGTGAACACACAAATGGTAAGAAAGCAAAACAGGCTTATTGCTGATATGGAAATAGTTTTAGTGGTTTGGATAGAAGATCCAACCAGTCACAACATTCCCTCAAGCTAAAGCCTAATCTGGAGCAAGGCCCTAACTCTCTTTAATTTTATGAGGGCTGAGAGAAGTGAGTAAGCTGCAGGAGAAAATTTTAAGCTAGCAGATGTTGGTTCATAAGTTTTATGGAAAGAAGCTTTTTCCATAGCATGAGTGCAAGGTGAAGCAGCAAGCGCTGGTATAGAAGCTGCAGCAAGTTATCCAAAAGATCTAGCCAAGATCATTGATGATGGTATCTACACTAAACAATGGATTTTCAGTGTAGATGAAACAGCCTTCTATTGAAAAAAGATATTAATATAGTTTGGCTATTTGTCCCTATCCAAATCTCATGTTAAATTGTAATCCCCACTGCTGGAGGTGGGAGGTGTTTGGATTATGGGGGTGGATCCCTCATGGCTTGATGCTATCTTCACAATAGTGATTAAGTTCTCATGAGATCTGATTGGTTAAAAGTGTGTGGCATGTCTCCCCTCTCCCCCCACCAACTCCCTCTTGCTTTGGCTCCTGTTCTCCCCATGTGATGTGCCTGCCCTCTTTTGCCTTCTGCCATGATTGGAAGCTTCCTGAGGCCTCCTCAGAAGAAGATGCCACTATGTTTCCTGTACACCCTGCAGAACCATGAATCAATTAAATGTCTTATAAATTACTCAATCTCAGGTACTACTTTATGGCAGTGGAAGAATGGCCTAATACTGATGCTTTCTAGGACTTTCATAGCTAGAGAGAATTTAATGCCTGGCTTCAAAGCTTTAGGCTGACACTCTTGTTGTGGGCTAATACAACTGGTGACTTTAAGTTAAAGCCAATGATCATTTATCATTCCAAAAATCCCATGACCTTTAAGAATTGTGCTAAATCTACTCTGCCTGTGCTCTATATTGGAACAACAAAGCCTGGATGACAGCACATCTGTTTATAGCATGGCTTAATGAATATGTTCAGCTCATTGTTGAGACCCAATACCCAGGAAAAAAAGATTCCTTTGAAAACATTACTGCTCATTGACAATGCAACTAGTCACCCAAGAGCTCTGATGGAGATGTATAAGCAGATTAATGTTTTCTACCTGCTTAGCACAATATCCATTCTGTAGCCCATGGTCAGACAAATGATCAAGGAGTCATTTTGACTTTCAAGCCTTATTATGTAAGACTCAAGCTGCCATAGATAGTGTCTTCCGATGGGTCTGGGCAAAATTATCTAAAAACTTTCAGAAAGGATACACCATTTAAAATACCACTAAGAACATTTGCAATTCATAGATGGAGATCAAAATATCAACATTAACAGGAGTTTGGGAGAAGTTGATTCAAACTTTCATGGATGACTTTGAGGGGTTCAAGATTTCAGTGGAGGAAGTAGCTGCAGATGTGATACAAATAGTAAGAGAACTAGAATTAGAAATAGAGTCTGAAGATGTGACTGAATTGCTGCAATCTCCTAATAAAACTTGAATTGGTGAGCAGTTGCTTCTTATGGATGAGCAAAGAAAGTGATTTCTTGAGCTGGAATATATTCCTGGTGAAGGTACTGTGAACATTGTTAATATAACAATATAGGATTTGGAATATTACATAAACAAAGTTGATAAAGCAGTGACAACATTTGAAGGGATTGACATCAGTGTTGATAGAAGTTTTACTGTGAGTTAAATGCTGTCAAACAGCATTGCATGCTACAGAGAAATCTTTCAGGAAAGAAAGAGTCAATTGATGTGGCCAATTTCATTGTTGTCCTATTTTAAGATATTGCCACAGCCACTTCAATTGTTAACAGCCACCACCCTGATTAGTCAGCGGCCGTCAACATTGAGGCAAGATCCTCCAACAGCAAAAAGATTACCAGTAAACTGAAGGCTTAGATGATTGTTATCACTTTTTATCAATAAAATATTTTTTAATTAAAGTGTACATATTTTTAGGGCATAACCCTAGTACACATGTAATAGACTACAATATAGTTTGAACACAACTTATATGCACTGAGAAACCCCAAAACTTACGTGGCTTGCTTTATTACTCAGTATTTGTTTTACTGAGGTTCTCTGAAACTGAATCCACAATACCTCTGAGGTATATCTATATATAGAAAACTCCACCCCCCCCAAAAAAAACCAAAAACTGTTAGGTTTAGTAAATAAATTCAGTAAAGTTGTAGGATACAAAATTTACATACTAAAGTCAGTGGTGTTCCTATACATTAATAGTGAATTATTTCAAAAAGAAATCAAGAGAACAATCCCATTATGATAGATAAAAATAAAATAAGAATAAATTTAACCAGGGAGTTAAATGATGCCTACACTGAAAACTATAAAATATTGATGATAGAAATTGAAGACACAAATAAATAGAAAGCTATCCCCTGTTCATGGATTGGAAAAATTAATATTGTTAAAATATCTATAATACCTGAAGCAACCTACAGCTTAATTGCAATTCTTATCAAAATACCAATGACACTCTTCACAGAAATAGAAAAATATTTCCTAAAGTTCAAATGAAATCAGCAAAGACCCCCAATAGCCAAAGCAATCTTGTACAAAAAGAACAAAGCCATAGGCATCACACTACCTGACTTTGAAATATACTACACAGCTATAGTAACCAAAAGAGCATGGTACTGGCATAAAACCAGATACTTAGACCAATGGAACAAAATACAGAGCCCAGAAATAATTCTACTCATTTATAGTCAACTGATTTTCTACAAAGGTGCCAAGAATACATAACTGAAGAAAGGGTAGTTTCTTCAATAAATGGTGCTGGAAAAACTGGATGTCCACATACAGAATTATGAAGTTAGATCCTTGTCTCTCTCCATGTGCAAAAATAAAACTGAAATGGATTAAAGACTTAAATATAAGACTCAAAGTTGTAAAACTACTTGAAGAAAACAGGGAAAAAGCTTCATGACATTGTTCTGGTCAGTTATTATTTTGGACATGACTTCAAAAACATAGACAATGAAAGCAAAAATATACAAATGGGATTACATCAAGCTGAAAAGCCTCTGCACAGCAAAGGAAACAATCAAAAAAGTGAAGAGAGAATCTACAGAATGGGAGAAAATATTTGAAAACTATACATCTGATAAGGGTTAATATCCAAAATACATAAGGAATTCAAACAACTCAATAGCAAGAAAACAACCCAATTAAAAGATGTGGAAAAGATCTGAATAGGCATTTCTCAAAAGGAATCATATAGATGGCCAACAGGTATATTAAAAAAGTGCTCAATATTACTATCTTGAATATCTTGTCAATGAAAACCACAATGAGCTATCACCTCACTTCTGTTGGAATGGGTATGATCAAAAGACAACAGATAACAAGTCTTGGCAAGGATATGGAGTAAGGAGCACCCCTACACACTGTTTATAGGCTTGTAAATTAATACAGCCATTATGGAAGACAATAGGGGAGTTCCTCAAAATATTAAAAATAGAATTACCATGAGACCCAGTGATTCCTCTACTGGGTTTGTATCCAAAGGAAATAAAATCTGTTTGTTGAAGAGACATTAACACTCCTGTGTTTATTCCAGCACTATTCACAATAGCCAAATTATGGAATCAATCTCTGTGTCCATCAACAGATGACTAGATAAAGACAGTGTGGTATACATACACAGTGGAATACTATTTAGCCATAAAAAGTAGGAAATTCTGTAGTTTGTGGCAGTATAGTTAAACTAGGAGGATACTATCTTAAGATAAATGAGCCAGGCAAAGAAAGACAAATAATGTATAACCTCACTCATATATGGAATCTTACAAAGTTGATCTCATAGAATTAGAGATTAGAATGTTTGTTGTAGGGAGGAAGGAATGAGGAGATGTTGGTTGAAGGATGTGTAATTAAGTTAGAGAGGTGGAATAAATTCAAGATAACTATTGTATAGCATAGTTACTATGATTATGTTGTATTTTTGACAAATGCAGAAAATGGATAGTAATGTTCTCACTACAAAAAAGCTATATATATAGTTCACTTTTAAATATTGTGTTGCATATGATAAATACATGTAATTTTATCTGTCAATTAAAGAATTCCCAAATAATTTTCCACACCCAGCAGAGTTCACTGAAATACTCTGGGAAAATGAAACAAACTCTGGAGCAGGGTAAATGGCAGACATCCATGAGACTGGAGGGAGTGTATGCTTTTAAAATTAAGTCATTATAGAATCTATAAGCAGTTTCAGAAAAAAATACTATTCTCAAAAAAAAAATTGCAAGGCTTGGCATCTTTGAACTAAGAGAATGTTGTAAGAATAGAACAAAACAAAGCTGAAGGTGAATAAAATGAAGAATCATTACAGATAAACTACATTCACAATTTAAACTTAAGATAAATGCCAAACTTAGAGAATATCAGAATTCTGTGGCTCAAACTAGTTATTGATATGGAAGATAAATGTAAGAAATTAGAGCCAAATGTAAGGATTATAGCAGAGATAAAAATAGAAAAAAATAGGTAGCACTGAACACACAGATAGTAAATTTTTAGAATCAATATAAAAAATCAGTAGCTTCCAGCGTTCTGTTTAGCTTTCTCACATTATTCCTAAAATTACATGGAGCAACAATGTGCAGATCAAACCTTGCCAAAATAGGATGAGATAAAAGGCTGGCATTAGAAGCAGACAGGTTCATTTATAGCTTAAAGTTATTTGTTCATTCACTAATTCAGGAAATAATTTACTCCATACTATCTAGTGGGAAATAGTAAAGAGAATAAACATATATGCAAACAAACACTAAACAAGATAGTTTCAGGCAGGGATAAGTGATTTAAAAATAAAACAAAATAGGACAATAGAATAAAAAGTGAGAGAAGAGGGTATTTTAGCCAGAGTAAACAGGAAATGTCTTTCTGCAGGGTGACATTAGAGCTAAAACCTTAATGACAAAGAAAATAATTGGCATAGGGGCTTCAGGGAATAAGTGAAGTGGTAGAGAGATCCTTATTTTGGACATGACTTCAAAAACATAGACAACAAAAGCAAAAATATACAAATGGGATTACATCAACCTGAAAGGAAGATGTATGCATAAAGGAAGAAAAGTGACCTGTTTTGCTCTAATTTAATGACTAATAGAGAAATAGCGTACTGGTCCTAGTCAATGTGACTCTTCAGAATTATTCAGCCATGATTTTTTTTTCTCAGTGTTACTGATGGAGAAACAAAAGTATGTAGCTAACAGTTATTTTCAAAGTGTGGATTCTGTCAAGATTGTCAACTCAAATCACAATTAGATAAGATGATTTAGAACCACATTCTAAAATGTTGTTGACTGCACGTTCTCACTTATAAATGGGAGTACACATGGACACAAAGAAGGAAACAGCAGGCACCAGGGCTTAGATGAGAGTGGAGGGTGTGAGGAGAATGAGGATCGAAAAACTGCTTATCAGGTAAGCAGATAAGCTTACAAAATTATCTGTGCAGCAAATCCCTGTGACCCATAATTTACCCATGTAACAAACCTGCATATGTGTCCCTTGAACCTAAAAAAAAGTTGGAAAGAAAAAAAATGGAGATGTTAAGCTAAAAAAATATGGTTGACTAATCAAACAATTTTTAAATTGGTTCCTGTTTTAAAGGTGATAAAAATGATTTCGTTTGCATACAAATATCTGCTCGTGAATTTACCAACAGATTTGCTATAGTGTAGTGGTAGATGGTTTACCAGACAGAGTTTATGCGATTATTGAAATGGGCTCCATCATGGTTTGATGCTCAATTCTAATGCCAGATTGTTTTGAGAAGAAATGTTTCATGTGCTCTTTCTAGAGACAAATCTCCTGATAGAGCAATTACATAGGATATATTTGGTAAAGCTCTGGCCAGTCTGATAATTCACTGCCTAAGTCCAGATAGCCTGACTGGTGAATTCTAACAAATATTTAAAGAAGGGATAATACAAAAATACTCCACAATCTTTGGCATAAAATAGAAGAGGGAGGAACACTTCAAAATTTATTTTATGAGAACAGTATTACCTTGATACTAATGCTAGACAAGGTCATTACAAGAAAAGAAAACTATAGATCAATGTCCCTCATGCATATGGATGCAAAAAGTCCTTTAAAAATGGCAAACAGAATAAAGAAACATAAAAGGAAGTATCCACCATGACCAAAAAGGATTATCTCAGTAATGCAAAAGTGGTATAGTTAATTTAACACATCATACTAATATAATAAAGGACAAGAAAATACAAGATCATCTCAAGTGATGCAGAAAAAGGATATAACAAAATAACACCCATTACAGATTATTAACAAATTGTAAATAGAAGGGAACTTCCCCTACCTGATGCAAAGTATTTATGAAAAACCTACAGCTAACATCATACTAACCATGAAATTCTCAATGCTCTCCACCCTAAAATTAGAATGAAAGTGAGGATGCAAGCTCTCAGTACTTCTACTAAACATTGTATTGGAGGTCCAAGAGAGTAAAATCAGGTAGGAATAAAAATTAAAATGCATCTAACTTGGAAGACAAAAAGTATAACTGTCTTTATTTGCAGATTACATGACCCTGTGTATGTAAAATCTTAGGAAATTTACCAAAATACCTGTTTGAATAAAAAATGAATTCAGCAAAGTCACAGGATACACAATTGCTATGCAAAAATGAATTGCACTTTTATATACTAGCAATGGAAAATACAAAAATAAAATTAAGAATAGAATTTCATTCACAATAGCATAAAAATTAATACTTAGGCGTATATTAACAATACAAAATATACATGCAAACAACAAAAAATTTCTGAAAAAAACCACAAAAACCTAAGTAAATGCTGAGATATTCCATGTGAATGATTTGAAAGATGGTATTGTTAAGACAGCGATTCTCCCTTCTGTCAGGGGTCTGCAGTATTACCCCTTGGTTCAGTAAATCAGTAGGAAGACTCACGTGATTGAACATAGAATATACTCATCACTATAATTTATTACAGAAAAAGGATACAAAGCAAAATTAGCAAAGGAAAAAGGCTCATGGGTCAAATATGAGGGAAAGTAGTCACAGGCTTCCAAGAGTCATTTCCTAATAGAGTCACCCAATGATGGACTTAATTCCTCCAGCAATGAATTATGACAATATGTATGAAATATTGACTGCTGGGAACCCAGACCCTAAGCTTTTTATTGGAGGCTGGTCACACAGGCATCTTTTGCCTGGCATCTACCAAAATTCCAGACTCTTAGATGGAAATTGGTTGTTCATTACAAATAACAAGGTCTAAACAGTTCAGGCACAGTGACTTATTAGTTAGGCAATGGTGGGAACTCTAACTCAGGTGTCAGTCAAAGGCCAGCCTTGCGAATATACCTTTCTAAGTATAGCAGTCTTAAGTCTGCTATGTTAACTCTTTTCTGTACATCTCTAAATTGATCTATGGATTTAAGACAATCTTTGGCAAAATTCCAGTAGACTTCTTTACAGAAATTGATGACATAATCCTAAAAATTCTGGAAATGCAAGGGATCCAGAAGTGCTAAAACAATCTGAAGAACAAATTGATGGGGTCACCATTTCATATTTCAAAAATTACTACAAAGCTAAAGTAATCTAGCTCAACATTGTACTAGCATAACAATAAATACATGGATAAATGGGATGGAATTGAGAGTCCAGAAATAAACTCTTATATTTATAGTCCATTGAGTTTTGACAAATGTGTCAAGACAATTTGTTGATAAAGGAATAATAGTCTTTTCAGCAAAGGCTGTTGGGACAATTCAATGTCCACATACAAAAAAGTAAATTTGGACCCTTTTATCATGCCATACACAAAATTTAACTCAAAATAGACAATCAACCTAACTGCAGTAGTTAAAACTATACATCTATTGGAAGAAAACATAGGAAAAAATATTCATAACCTTGGATTTGCCAGAAATTTCCAAGATACAACACCAAAAGTATAATTCATAAAAGAAATAGTTGGTAAATTGGACTTTCTCAAAATTAAAAATCTTTGTGCCTCAGAAAACACTGTTAAGACAATAAAAAGACAAGCCACAGAGGGGAAGAAAATATTTACAAACTGTATTTCTGATATAGTACTTGTATACAGAATCTATGAATCATCCTAACAACTCAATAATTGAAGGGAAACAATCCAATTACAAATGTATGAAATATTTGAACAGGTTAAATACCTGTTCAAAGAAGATAGGCAAATATATACAAAGTTATATACAATGATATACAAAATATATAGAAATATATACAAAATGATAATTACATGGAATAATAAATAGATGAAAAATAGTAAAGACATTGTTAGTCATTAGCAATGTGTATATTCAAACAAGATACTACAAGACACCCACTAGAATGGCTGTAATCAAATGACAGAAAATAACAAATATTGGCAAAAACATAGAGAAACAGGAAATCAAAGACTGCTAGTAGGACCAAAAAATGGTGTTACTACTTTGGGAAACCAGTTTGACAGTCTCTTAAGCAGTTTAACATAAGTTTACCAATTGAATGAAGGACTCTACTCCTAGGTCTACTCAAGATAAATGAAAACATGTATTTACAAAAATTTGCATATGGATGTCTATAGCAACATTATTCAATGACCAAAATCTGAAAACAACTCAAGTATCTATAAACGAATTGACAAAAACTATGATATATCTGTATAATGGAATACTAGAGAGCAATAAACGTTGACAGAATACTCATACATATTACAATCTCAAAAACACTACTATGCAAGAGAAGCTAAATACAAAACCCTGCCTATTTTATCATTTTATTTGTAGAAAAGATCCCAAAATGCAAATTTATAGAGACAGTAAGTAGATTAGTGGTTACCTGGGGCCAGTCACAGGCATGGGGATTAACTATAAATGGATATTGGGGATCTTATCCTATGCTAATAGAAATGTCCTAAACTTGGGTTGCGGTGCTGGTTGCACAACCATGTAAATTTTCTTTAAATATCACTAAAGTGTACACTTAACATAGGTGAATTTTATGGTATGTAAGTTATAAATTAAACCTCAATAAAGTTAAAAACAGAAAAGGTCACCCTGATGAAGATAAACTCCCACCTAGTGGCCAAGAAACATGTTTCTCCTGAATTTAGTGATTGTGGACTCATGAGTTGTGTTAGTTGATAATAAGTGAAAAAAATGATTTGAGCATATTTGTAGGCCATGGGAAATATTTATTAAAATGGTGACCTTGCAGGTTTTACAGTGAGAATTGTAGAATGATGGAAATGTCATCCAGTATGTCAGTGGAGCAGTTGACATCTCTAAAAAGAAGAAGTAAATAAGAATATGTAGGTGTTATTGAAAATAATATCACATGGTGAGAAACAATGTGGCATAATAGAACAAAACTGAGATCAGAATCTTTGGATTTAAATTTGTGTCTATACTTTTGTCTCTCATAATGTCATATAGTTGTAAGAATATGCGCATGTAGCCTTTTCAGGTTGGCTTATTTCAATTATCAACATATATTTATAGTTCATCTATGTTTTATAGCTATAGTTCATGGCTTGGTAGCTAATTGCTTTTTATAGCTGGTTAATATTCAATTATATGAATGTACCAGAGTTTATATATGTATTTATCTATTGAAAGACATTTTGTTTACTTCCCAATTTGGGTAATTATAAATAAATCTGTAATAAACCTCCTAAAAATAAAAAATTCCATTACCCATCTTGTCAAGTCACATTATAGAATCACAACTTCCTAACCTTAAAAACAGTGTTTGTTTTATGTTTGTTTTAATTATTTAACAGATATATATTTGGGGTGCAATGTATTTGAACATTGTTTTTTGGAAATATGCTAATTCAGTAAGCTATTCTTTTTTATCATACATCTTATTTGAGATTGCCACAGCTTTCTGGACACACACATGCACACACATGAGTAAGCGTAGATAATAGGTTGACCCTGAAAAAAGCATAATTTTCAAAAAATTAAAAGGGCCACTCTCATAATATACAATTAATATGTCAGAGTTTTATTCAACTCATTAATGAGGAAATGAGGAAGAATAATAGGCTTGTTCAAGAGTATGTAACAAAACTATATAAATAGGATATTGGAACAAAAGAATGTTAGAATAATATTGCTATGTTCAAAACTGTAATATCCACAGGAAAAAAAATAACTTACTTGGCTATCTTTTCTAAATGATAGGAATTATTTCCTATTCTATCAGACAAAAACCTAAAAGTTAATATGTAACTTCACAAAGTCTATGACAATTAATCAATATTTCTTAGTTTCATTACTTTTTTTCTAGCCTCTATTTAATTTATTTCTGTTCTTATTTTTATTTCCTTTTTTCTATTAACTTTGGATTTTGCTTTTTCTAGTTTCTTGAGGTGTAATTAACTTTAGATTGATTATTTGATATCTTCTTTTTTGATGTAGATATTTATTGCTGGAATGATTTTTGCTGCATCTGATAAGTTTTAGTATATTGTGTGACTATTATTGTTTGTATCAAGATATTTCAAAATATTTTTACATTTTCATTTTAAGTTCTTCTTTGCTCCATTGATTGTTTAGCAGTATGTTGCTTAATTTTCATATACTTGTAAATTTTCCAAATTCCAAGTCCTGTTATTGACTTCTTGCTTTATATCAATGTGGTGAGAAAGATACTTGATACTATTTCAATCATTTAAAATTTTCTAAGACTTGTTTTGCTGCCTGACCTATGATCTATCCTGGAGCATATTTCATGCGTTCTTGAGAAAAATATATATTCTCTTGCTGTTTGATAGAATGTTTTTTATGTGTACATTAGGTCCATTTGGTCTAAAGTGTAGTTTGAGTCTGATGTTTTCTTATTAATTTTCTGTCTGGATTATCTGTCTGTTGTTGAAAGTGGAATACTGAAGTCCATTATGATTATTGTATTATAGTATATATCTCCTTTAAAGTCTACTAATATAGACTTTAATACACACACAATTACTGCTAGACCTCAGAAATTAGGTTGATGGCAACACAATGATAGTGGGGAACTTCAATACTCCATTGAGAGCACTAGAAAGCTGCAAGAGAGAAAGTCAACAAAAAAACAATGGACTTAAAGTACACCCTAGAACAAATGGACTTAACACATATTCACAGAACATTCTACCCAACGACTGCAGAATGTACATTCTGTTCATCAGCACATGGAACATACTCCAAAATAGACCATATGATAGACCACAAAACAAGTCTCAATAAAGATAAGAAAATCAAAATCATTGTCAAGTACCTCTCAGACCACAGTGTAATACAATTGGAAATCAACTTCAAAAGGAACCCTCAAAACCATGCAAATATATCAAGTTGAATAACCTGCTTCTGAATGATCATTGGGTCACCAATGAAATCAAGATGGAAATTGAAAAATTCTTTGAACTGAATGGTAATAGTGGCACAACCTATCAAAACCTCTGGGATACAGCAAAAGTAGTGCTAAGAGGAAAGTTCATGGCATTAAATGGCGACATCAAAAAGTCTGAAAGAGCACAAATAGGCAATCTAAGGTCACACCTCAAAAAACTCAAAAAACAAGGACAAACCAAACCCAACCCCAGCAGAAAAAGAGAAATAACAAAGATTAGAGCAGAACTAAATGAAATTGAAATAAAAAAATACAAAAACTAAATGAAACAAAAAGTTAGTTCTTTGAAAAGATAAACAAATATGATAGACCGTTAGTGAGATTAACCAAGAAAAGAAGACGGAAGATCCAAATAACCTCAATTAGAAACAAAATAGGAGACATTACAATTGATATTACAGACATACAAAAGATAATTCAAGGCTACTATAAACACCTTTATGTGCACAAACTAGAAAACCTAGGGGAGATGGATAAATTCCTGGAAATATACAACCCTCCTAGATTAAAGCAGAAAGAAATAGAAGCTCTGAACAGATCAATAATGAGTAGCAAGATTGAAACAGTAATTAAAAAAAAATGCCAACAACAAAAAAAGTTCAGGACTACATGGATTCACAACTGAATTCTTTCAGACATTGAAAGAATTGGTACCAATCCTACTGAAACTATTCCAAAAGATAGAGGAAGAGGGACTCCTCCCTAAATCATTCTATTAAGCCAGTATTACCCTAATACCAAAACCGGGAAAGGACATAACATGGAAAGAAAACTACAGACCAATATCACAGATGAACATAGAAGCAAAAATCCTCAACTCAATACTAGTTAAATGAATTCAACAGCATGTTAAAAAGATAATCTACCATGATCAAGTAGGTTTTAAACAAGGGATGCAGGGATGATTTAACATACAGAAGTCAACAAATGTGATACACTACATAAACAGAAGTGAAAACAAAAATCATATGATCCTCAATAGATGCATAAAAGCATTTGACAAAATCCAGCATTCTTTTATGATTAAGACCAGCAAAATTGGCATAGAAGGGACATACCTGAATGGGAAAAAGTTGAAAGCATTCCCCCCGAGAACTGGAACAAGATAAGGGTGCTCATTTTCACCACTTCTATTAAACATCATACTGAAAGTCCTAGCCAGAGCAATCGGACAAGAGAAAAAAATAAAGGGGATCCAAATTGATAATGAGGAAGTCAAACTGTGGCTGTTCACCTATGATATGATCATATACCTAGAAAAACCTAGAGACTTGTTTAAAAAGCTCCTGAATCCGATGAATGAATTCAATAAGTTTCTTGATACAAAATCAATGTACACAGACCAGTAGCACTTCTATCCACCAACAGCGACCAAGCTGAGAATCAAATCGAGAACTCAACCCCCTTTACAACAGCTGCAAAAAGAAACCCTTAAGAATATACGTAACCAAAGAGGTGAAAGATCTCTACAAGGAAAACTACAAAACCCTGGTGAAAGAAATCATAGATGACACAAACAAATGGAAACATCCCATGCTCACGGATGGGTAGAATCAATATTATGAAAATGACCATATTGCAAAAAGCAATCTATAATTTCAATGCAATTCTCATGACAATACCATCATCGTTCTTCACAGAACTAGAAAAACAATCCTAAAATTTATAGGGAAAACAAAAAGAGCCCACATAGCCAAAGCAAGACTAAGCAAAAAGAACAAATCTGCAGGTACCACATTACTAGACTTCACACTATACTGCAAGGCTATAGTTACCAGAACAGCATGATACTGATATAAAAACAGGCAAGTAGATCAATAGAACAAAATAGAGGACCCAGAAAAAGACCCAATACTTACAGCTAACTGATCTTCAACACAGCAAATAAAAACATAAAGTGTGGAAAGGACACCCTATTCAACAAGTGGTGCTGGGATAATTGGCAAGCCACATGTAGAAGAATGAAACTGGATCCTCATCATTCACCTTATACAAAAATTAATCAAGATGAATTAAAGACTTAAATCTAACACCTGAAACCATAAAATTCTAGAAGATAACATGGTAAAAGCTCTTCTAGACATTGGCCAAGGCAAAGACTTCATGACTGAGGACCAAAAATCAAATGCAACAAAAACAAAGATAAATAGATGGGACTTAATTAAAAAGCTTCTGCACAGCAAAAGAAATGATCAGCAGAGTAAACAGACAACACACAGAGTAGGAGAAAATCTTCACAAACTGTGCATCAGACAAAGGACCAATATCCAGAATCTACAAGGAATGCAAACAAATCAGCAAGCAAAACAACAACAGCAACAAATAATCCTATCAAAAAGTGGGCTAAGGACATGAATAGACAATTCTCAAAAGAAGATATACAGATGACCAACAAACATATGAAAAAATGCTCAACATCACTAATTATCAGGGAATTGCAAATCAAAACTACAATGTGATACCACCTTACTCCTGCAAGAATGGCCATAATTAAAACTTTTTTTTTTTTTTTTTTTTTTTTTTAAAGATGTTGGTGTGGATGTAGTGAAAAGGGAAAACTTTTACACTGCTGGTGGGAATGTAAACTAGTACAACCACTGTGAAAAGGACTATGGACATTCCTTAAATAACCAAAAGTAGATCTACCATTTGATCCAGCAATCCCACTCGGGGGCATCTACCCAGACGAAAATAAGTCATTATATGAAAAAGACCCTTGCTTATGCATGTTTATAGCAGCACAATTCACAATTGCAAAAATATGGGACCAGTCTAAATGACTATCAACCAACAAGTGGACAAAGAACCAACAAGTGGGTAAAGAATTTGTGGTATGTATATATAGTGTATACATATGTGTATATATATACACACACATATACAATGGAATACTACTCAGCCATAAAAAGGAATGAAATAATGGCATCTGCAGTAACCTGGATGGAATTGGAGACCGTTATTCTAAGTGAAGTAACTCAGGAATGGAAAACCAAACATCATATATTCTCATCGTATATTCTCAAACGATAAATCCTCATCATAAACATTTAAAAAGTATTGCAGGCTTTAAAAGGAGATATTTTAAGAATCCCGCGTGATGCTTAAGTAGTTAATAAGTGGAAGCTAAGCTATAAGGATGCAAAGGCTTAAGAGTAATATAATGGACTCTGGAGATCTGTGGGAAAGTATGGGAGTGGGGTGAGGGATAAAAGACTACACATTGGGTGCAGTGTACACTGCTTGGGTGATGGGTGCACCAAAATTTCAGAAATCACACCTAAAGAACTTATCCATGTAGCCAAACCCCACCTGTTCTCCCAAACAATTGAAATAATTAATAGTAATAATAATAATAATAATAAAGGTGAGATCCAGAACAAAAAAAGATGAGCCCATGAGGTGCACTTCTTGAGCAACACAATTCAATTTATTTAATTTTACCTCCATGATTGTGAAAATACATTTTTTCAATAATCTAAAGTCACTACTCTCATATACCTACAAAGTTAAAATATGTTAAGAAGAGTTTCCTCTGCCTCTCAATGGAGGAGCCAATAGGATGATAAAGCTTGATTCAAAGAGTATTTGAGGAAGTGGGTGTTCATAGATATTTTTAAAAATGTTAGAATAGGCTGGGCGTGGTGGCTCACACCTGTAATTCCAGTACTTTGGGAGGCCGAGGTGGGAGGATCACGAGGTCAGGAGATCAAGACCATCCTGGCTAACATGGTGAAACCCTGTCTCTACTAAAAAATACAACAAAAATAAGCCAGGCGTGGTGGCTGGCGCCTGCAGTCCCAGCTACTTGGGAGGCTGAGGCAGGAGAATGTCGTGAACCTGGGAGGCGGAGCTTGCAGTGAGCCGAGATTGCACCACTGCGCTCCAGCCGGGGGGGACAGAGCGAGACTCTGTGTTAAAAAAAAAAAAAAAAAAAAGTTAGAATAAAAGTACGATTGCCTTTTATACCAATTTGTAAAAGGAAACAAATTCTGAAGAAACAAGTGTTGATATTTACTCATTATACATATGCAAATTTCCTCTATAAACACTTCCAATCATTAGTTTTGAATTTAATGTTGTCTCTAAGCTTGAGTGACACAGTAGATATTGTATTTGTCTTCTCATGCATCACCTAAAAAATTTGTGTGAGACTTTCTACAGATAGCAAATACTTGAAAGCTTAAGAAAAAGTTGGCAAAAACAATTTTGAGAAGATAAATGTTATATAAGCTGGGCCTTCAGGACCTTTGAAAACTAGGAAAATTTTTATTTACTTTGCATAGGATAATGACAGTAGCCATAAAAGACTGGCGCATGTGTTGAAGAAAGAAGAGTTTTCAGAGATGATGATTAGATGCTTCTCAGCAAAAGTAAATTTGTAGAAAGGGAAGCCCAGAAGCAGATGAGAAATATGTAATTATGGAAGTTATTTTTAAATTTTTTGCAACACGAAATTTGAAATAAATATGAAATAAATTTTCTCATGTGTGTTCTTAGATCATCATTTATGTGATACATTTCTTGTGTATAAAAAAATGGGTAATGCTTATAAGAGAAGCTAGAAACTCAAAGATAAGCAGACATCCATAAAGGAAAGAAAGACAAAGTGGAGCTGGGGAATATAAAAATTATTTGTAATCCATTTTGACTGAGCCCAAACTGCTCAGTTGGGCAGTTTCTGGTTTCTCCATATCAATCTTAAAGAAGAAATCAGCAGCTATTTATAAAACAATAAATCCTCATCATAAACATTTAAAAAATATTACAGGCTTTAAAAGGAGATATTTTAAGAATCTCGTGTGACGCTTAAGTAGTTAACAAGAAGATTTAATTTTCTAATTGCTATTAGAAACTTAGGGAGAAAAAATGGACCAGCATACAGAGCCTACAGAGAAATAAAACTTAAATATCATTGATATTTAAAGTTTTATGTTCCTCTTTCCTCCTAGTTCAAACCAGCTAATACGATTTGCAGGAAATCAGTTGATGTGGAATGCGATTTCACTGAATTTTGCAATGGAAGCTATCCATACTGTTTGCTTGACACTTATGTACGTGATGGAGAATATTGTGATTCAGGTGGAGCCTTCTGTTTTCAGGGAAGGTGTCGAACTTTTGACAAACAATGTGATGATTTAATCGGAAGAGGTAATAATCATAATTTTCTTCTTAGTCCCTAAATTCTGATTATTCCAAAGTCTGTTATTGAATTTTATGGAACAAAAATGTAAACATACGTATTAATGACTGAATTCTTGCACAGTGTATATTATTAGTGTTAAAGAAAAGCAAAATTGGCCGGGCGCGGTGGCTCAAGCCTGTAATCCCAGCACTTTGGGAGGCCGAGGCAGGCGGATCACAAGGTCACGAGATTGAGACCATCCTGGCTAACCCGGTGAAACCCCGCCTCTACTAAAAAATACAAAAAAACAAAAAAACAAAACAAAAAAAAACAAACGAGCTGGGCGAGGTGGTGGGCGCCTGTAGTCCCAGCTACTCGGGAGGCTGAGGCAGGAGAACGGTGTAAACCCGGGAGGCGGAGCTTGCAGTGAGCCGAGATCCGGCCACTGCACTCCAGCCTGGGCGACAGAGTGAGACTCCGTCTCAAAAACAAAAACAAAAACAAAAACAAAAACAAAAAAGAAAAGCAAAATTATCTTTTCTTTTTCTTTTTTGAGACAACGTTTCTCCCTTTCGCCCAGGCTGGAGTGCAGTGGCGTGATCTCAGATCACTGTAACCACCGCCTCTTGGGTTCAAGCGATCCTCCTGCTGCAGCCTCTGGAGTAGCTGGGATTATAGGAGCACACCATCACGGCTGGCTAAGATTGTGTTTTTAGTAGAGACGATGTTTCACCGTGTTGGCCAGGCGTGTCTCAAACTCCTAGCCTCAAGTGATCTGCCCACCCCATCCTCCCAAAGTGCTGGGATTACAGGCACGAGCCACTGCACCTAGTGCAAAAACAAAATTTTCTTGATTGTGAAATACAACAACAAAAAACCTCTCTGAATTTATATGGAATTCTTGTTCCCACGGAAAAGAAACCTCAAGTGAAAATGCAGTTTTTCAAAATATTATATAGAATTTGTGGTGGGGGTTTAGTTTAAAGGAAGCAAGGTGTTTTAATCAGAGGAAAGCAGGGCGAATCACTGATTAGTTGGGTTTCAAAGGGCTTGCTGATAAGTGAGGGCTTCAGTTCACTACCAATCTAGTCCATTTTGATAATTTCCTATAAATGTCATTTGCTTCATTGGAAGATACAAATTCCTGAACGTATGCAGTGTATGTTCTCTGAGAGTGAAATTTTTCATTCTTAGCCCTCCCTTGAGGTCTTCTCTAACCAGGTCGTAGATCTCTAAATATTGTCTACAGCAATGTGACTGCCAGGAATTTAGGGAGAAGGTGAGATGGAGGTTTTGATGATTATCATAATTTTGTTCTGCTTTTCTAACAGAATCATTATTTGTACCATATGGCAAGACAACAGCTATAGACTTTAAAACATTGTTAACATATAAACAAAGAGCTGGGTTCAGTAGCTCATGCCTGTAATCCTAGCACTTTGGGAGGCCAAGGCGGGCAGATCACAAGGTCAGGAGCTCAAGACCAGCCTGGCCGACATGGTGAAACCCTGTCTCTACTAAAAATACAAAAATTAGCCGGGTGTGCTTGGGATGAGGCGGGAGAATCGCTTGAATCCCTGGAGGCAGAGGTTGCAGTGAGCCGAGATCTTGAATCCCTGGAGGCAGAGGTTGCAATGAGCCGAGATCACGTCATTGCACTCCAGTCTGGGCGACAGAGCCAGAGGCTGTCTTGGAAAACAAAAACAAAAACAAAATCGTACAAACAAATGACCAGTAAAATTAGGAGGAATGGGACAGTACTCCAGATCTATGATTTAATGTTTCTTTAAGTAAAGCCAGGACTCAATGCTAGGCAGATAAAATTAGAGCCACATAGTGGATTGCCAATCAGGTGTCTTCCAGCTTATGCTATTCACTGTGTATTTAGTATTATCAGTGATTTGGAGAGATTTTAAAGTCCTTTGTGAGAACTGTGGGAGTACAGGAGTATTTGCCCCAAATAGTACAATTTTTTTTTTTTGGAAGGCAAGCATGACTTCTAAAGCATCTTGATTTTCAAATAATGTATGTCCACTTCTAGTGACCACATGTTAATGCATCTAGGATGTGATAATTCTGCACTTGACTACCAGTGAGTTTTTGTACTTATTTTTGAAAAACAATCTCACTTTGCTAGCCTCTTGAGGGCAATAGAAGCCTGATGAAAATTTTTCCTTAATGGTACCTGTATTTCAACACATATTACATCCAATTCTTTGTACAGTAACATGCTATATGGGTTTGCACCCTAGGAGCAAATAGGCTACACCATATAACCTAGGTTTGTAGCAGGCTATACCATCTAGGTTTGTTTAAGTACATGTATGATGTTCACACAACAATGGATACATTGCTTAGAACATATTCTCATCATTAAGCAACTCATGACTGTACTCAGTAAATATAAGGTAGTATTATTATTAGATTATGATATGTATTCCCTACAAATACCCAATTATTTGACTAGGTCATCTATGAGCTGTCATGGTCAGCTAAAATGATCCTTGAACAGGGTTTGATATAATTCTGAAGTAGGCATTAGTTTTGCATGGTAAAACCTATATACTATTTGTAGGAAACAGACAATAAGAATTCTTATACCACAGGCCTAATACAAATCATCATGCACCCCCAAATTGTTGGTTTCTGGACAAAATATACTAATGAAGTTGTCATATTGAAAGACATAGCTTATTCATCAAGCAATAGCATTTAAAGTAGGGAAATCTGTAGATCTATGGTAAAAGAACGAGGTTAACTATTAAGTTTTTTTTTCAAAAAAATAAAACCAGTAAAGGAAAAACACCTCAACTGGTTACCACCTTTTTCTAAGCTCTTTACTAAATACTGTTTTTAGAAATGTCTGGCCCCTACAGTATGCTCCTCTTCAGTGTTATCTCTGCAGATGCAAAAACTTCCTATTGTAGGTATAATATAAAATGATATTATTACCTTTGGTGTTATTTGGTTTGTAGTTATGTTTGCCCTCCATAAGACTGAAAGTCTCATTAGTTGTAAAGTTCTGTATATTATTAGAGGGCTTCATGACCAAGTTGAGTTGTATATCATCTAGACAAATGTTAAGTTCTAATCCAACAGTTATATAAAGTTTTCTCAACCTCAGCACTAGTGATATTTTAGGCCAGATCATACTTTGTTGTGAGGAATGGGGACAGGGAATGCTTCTCCCATGCATTGTAGGATATTTGGTAGTGTCTGTGGCCTCTGCCAACTAGACAGGATGCCTGGAGACACTTTTGGTTGTCCCAGCATGGATGGGGTGAATCTTGGCTTCTAGTGAGTACAGGTCACCAGATCAGGTGATGGATGCTGCTAAATGCTTTACAATACACAGGATAACCTCTACAACAAAGAATTATGTCTGCCGTGCTGCATTGAGACCACCTTCTCTAGAGAGGGCCAGAAGTTTGACTACTTTTGCTGATTAAGACTCTGAAAAAGATTATATTCCACACTAAAGTATGAACAGTTTTTGTAAAACTAACCTGGTAATGTTTCTTTTTCAATTTTTAAGATATGATTTATCAAAAACCATATTGGATCAATATTCTTATGAAAGTGTCACAAAGATTGGCTCTGGGCATAGATATTTTCCAAACCATAGAAGCATACTTACCGGGGAATTTTACGTAAAAGATTTGCTGGATTATTGGATAGTTGTGTGAGAAGGAGAAATAAACAATATTTCGTGATTATTTAATCAACTAACAAAATATGTTCAGGGTTTTCAGCATATATGTTCACGCTTATTTAGTATATAGCACTATAAAATTTAAATGTAATCCTTGTACAAGGTCTGAGGATGCTTCAACTAATTTATCTGAAGCTACAATTGCTCTGGATTTAAGAAACAGACTATAAACAGGTGATGGAGCTTTGATGAGCACTGGGCAGTTAGGTAAATATTCCTATAATATCACTCTAGCTTTAATGAACACATAGACACTAACATTTATGATAATCTGGAAAACACAGTAAAGATGATTATTGAAGGCTGCGTTGGGGTCTTTTACCTCTCAGTGCACTGAAAGATATTCTGAAATGTTTGAAAAAGTAAAATCATGTGTGGAACTTAGTATTGCATAAAATTAGGAACCAATTGTGTATTTAACCATTTAATCCTGGACATTCTTAAATTTATAAATGTCTTTCAGAAGTTTCTTTTGGATAATTATGAATAGTCAACAATCTTTTGACTATTTTGGACAAAGTTCTTCCTTTGGCTGACAAATTATGGCTAGGTGCTAAAATAGGATAGTGAAGCTTTTCCTTAAAAATTTTATACTCCCTTTTAGCCAATGCAATAGATAAATATATAGAGATAGCTTGAAAACTCCAAATAAGTACAGATAGAAGATTGCCTACTTTGGATGAAGGTGGATCTGGAAGGAAACTTTATATTTTGAAATGCTGATTTAAACCGTGAGAAAAGTAAGGTGGATACTCAGAAAAGCCTTAATGTATTATTGTCGAAGTATATTATAAACTTGCTCAGTTGAAGGCAATTAAATGTTGGCTATCTTCTGTGACACAAAAGAATGCTGAACACAAGACTATCAAAATAATAAATTTAGCTTCAGGCAAGACTGAAAAAACTGTATAGTGTGGTTTTGTTTGTTTTTTAGTTTTTCAATGTTTATTTTAGCTTTGGGGGGGTACATGTAAAGATTTGTCACTGAGGCTTGCTGTACGAATGATCCCGTCACTTAGATAGTGAGCATAGTCCTGATAGGTAGCCTTCCAACCCTCTCCCTCTTTTTACCCTCCTCCCTCAAGCAGTCCCCAAAATCTACTGTTCCCGTCTTTGTGTCCAAGTGAATTCTGTGTTTATCACAAGTGAGAACACGTGGTATTTGGTTTTCTGTTCCTGCATTAGTTTGCTTAGGATAATGGCCTCCAGCTACATCCATGTTGCTGCAAATAACATGATTTCATTCTTTTTTATAGCTGCATAGTATTCCATGGTGTATATGTACTACATTTTCTTTATTCAACCTACCGTTGATGGGCTTCTTGGTTGAGTCCATGTCTTTGCTATTGTGAGTAGTGTTGTGATGAAGATAAACATGCATGTGTCTTTTTGGTAGAGTCATTTATTTTTCTTTGGGTATATACTGGTACCAGGATTGCAGGGTTGAATGGTAGTTCTAAGTTCTTTGAGAAATCTCCACACTGCTTTCTATAGTGGCTGAACTAATTTATATTCCCATCAAAAGTGTATGTGTTCCCTTTTCTCTACAACCTTGCCAGCATCTGTTGTTTTTGGAACTTTTTAATGAATGGTGATGTTGAGCATTTTAAAGTATATTTGTTGCCCCCATGTTTTTCTTCTTTTGTGGAGTGTGTTCATATCCTTTGCCCATTTTTTTAAACAGAGTTATTTGTTTTCTGTTTGTCGAATTGCTTATAGATTCTGGATATTAGACCTTTGTCAGATGTATAGTTTATGAATATTTTCTCCTATTCTGTAGGTTTTCTGTTTACTGTCTTGATAGTTTCCTTTGCTGTGCAGAAGCTCTTTGTTTTAATTAGGTTTCATTATCAGTTTTTGTTTTAGTTATAAATTCTTCTTCAAGGCTGATGTCTGGAATGGTATTTTCTAGATTTTCTTCTAGAGTTTTCATGCTTTTAGGTCTTATATTTGTTTTGTTTTTTTAAAATTTATTTATTATTATTATACTTTAAGTTCTAGGGTACATGTGCATAACGTGCAGGTTTGTTACATATGTATACTTGTGCCATGTTGGTGTGCTGCACCCATCAACTCGTCAGCACCCATCAACTCGTCATTTACATCAGGTATAACTCCCAATGCAATCCCTCCCCTCCCGCCTCCCCATGATAGGCCCCGGTGTGTCACGTTCCCCTTCCCGAGTCCAAGTGATCTCATTGTTCAGTTCCCACCTATGAGTGAGAACATGCAGTGTTTGGTTTTCTGTTCTTGTGATAGTTTGCTAAGAATGATGGTTTCCAGCTGCATCCATGTCCCTACAAAGGACACAAACTCATCCTTTTTGATGGCTGCATAGTATTCCATGGTGTATATGTGCCACATTTTCTTAATCCAATCTGTCACTGATGGACATTTGGGTTGATTCCAAGTCTTTGCTATTGTGAATAGTGCCGCAATAAACATACGTGTGCATGTCTTTATAGCAGCATGATTTATAATCCTTTGGGTATATACCCAGTAATGGGATGGCTGGGTCATATGGTACATCTAGTTCTAGATCCTTGAGGAATCGCCATACTGTTTTCCATAATGGTTGAACTAGTTTACAGTCCCACCAACAGTTTAAAAGTGTTCCTATTTCTCCACATCCTCTCCAGCACCTGTTGTTTCCTGACTTTTTAAATGATCGACATTCTAACTGGTGTGAGATGGTATCTCATTGTGGTTTTGATTTGCATTTCTCTGATGGCCAGTGATGATGAGCATTTTTTCATGTGTCTGTTGGCTGTATGAATGTCTTCTTTTGAGAAATGTCTGTTCATATCCTTTGCCCACTTTTTGATGGGGTTGTTTGTTTTTTTCTTGTAAATTTGTTTGAGTTCTTTGTAGGTTCTGGATATTAGCCCTTTGTCAGATGAGTAGATTGCAAAAATTTTCTCCCATTCTGTAGGTTGCCTGTTCACTCTGATGGTAGTTTCTTTTGCTGTGCAGAAGCTCTTTAGTTTAATTAGATCCCATTTGTCAATTTTGGCTTTTGCTGCCGTTGCTTTTGGTGTTTTAGACATGAAGTCTTTGCCCATGCCTATGTCCTGAATGGTACTACCTAGGTCTTCCTCTAGGATTTTTATGGTATTAGGTCTAACATTTAAGTCTCGAATCCATCTTGAATTAATTTTCATATAAGGAGTAAGGAAAGGATCCAGTTTCAGCTTTCTACTTATGGCTAGCCAATTTTCCCAGCACCATTTATTAAATAGGGAATCCTTTCCCCATTTCTTGTTTTTGTCAGGTTTGTCAAAGATCAGATGGCTGTAGATGTGTGGTATTATTTCTGAGGACTCTGTTCTGTTCCATTGGTCTATATCTCTGTTTTGGTACCAGTACCATGCTGTTTTGGTTACTGTAGCCTTGTAGTATAGTTTGAAGTCAGGTAGCGTGATGCCTCCAGCTTTGTTCTTTTGACTTAGGATTGTCTTGGAGATGCAGGCTATTTTTGGTTCCATATGAACTTTAAAGCAGTTTTTTCCAATTCTGTGAAGAAAGTCATTGGTAGCTTGATGGGGATGGCATTGAATCTATAAATTACCTTGGGCAGTATGGCCATTTTCATGATATTGATTCTTCCTATCCATGAGCATGGTATGTTCTTCCATTTGTTTGTGTCCTCTTTTATTTCACTGAGCAGTGGTTTGTAGTTCTCCTTGAAGAGGTCCTTTACATCCCTTGTAAGTTGGATTCCTAGGTATTTTATTCTCTTTGAAGCAATTGTGAATGGAAGTTCACTCATGATTTGGCTCTGTGTTTGTCTGTTACTGGTGTATAAGAATGCTTGTGATATTTGCACATTAATTTTGTATCCTGAGACTTTGCTGAAGTTGCTTATCAGCTTAAGGAGATTTTGGGCTGAGACAATGGGGTTTTCTAAATTGACAATCATGTCATCTGCAAAGAGGGACAATTTGACTTCTTCTTTTCCTAACTGAATACCCTTGATTTCTTTCTCTTGCCTAATTGCCCTAGCCAGAACATCCAACACTATGTTGAATAGGAGTGGTGAGAGAGGGCATCCCTGTCTTGTGCCAGTTTTCAAAGGGAATTTTTCCAGTTTTTGCCCATTCAGTATGATATTGGCTGTGGGTTTGTCATAAATAGCTGTTATTATTTTGAGGTACGTTCCATCAATACCGAATTTATTGAGCGTTTTTAGCATGAAGGGCTGTTGAATTTTGTCAAAAGCCTTTTCTGCATCTATTGAGATAATCATGTGGTTCTTGTCTTTGGTTCTGTTATATGCTGGATTATGTTTATTGATTTGCGAATGTTGAACCAGCCTTGCATCCCAGGGATGAAGCCCACTTGATCATGGTGGATAAGCTTTTTGATGTGTTGCTGAATCCGTTTGCCAGTATTTTATTGAGGATTTTTGCATCGATGTTCATCAGGGATCTGGTCTAAAATTCTCTTTTTTTGTTGTGTCTCTGCCAGGCTTTGGTATCAGGATGATGTGGGCCTCATAACATGAGTTAGGGAGGTTTCCCTCTTTTTCTATTGATTGGAATAGTTTCAGAAGGAATGGTACCAACTCCTCCTTGTACCTCTGGTAGAATTCAGCTGTGAATCCATCTGGTCCTGGACTTTTTTTGGTTGGTAGGCTATTAATTATTGCCTCAATTTCAGAGCCTGCTATTGGTCTATTCAGGGATTCAACTTCTTCCTGGTTTAGTCTTGGAAGAGTGTAAGTGTCCAGGAAATTATCCATTTCTTCTAGATTTTCCAGTTTATTTGCATAGAGGTGTTTATAGTATTCTCTGATGGTAGTTCGTATTTCTGTGGGGTTGGTGGTGATATCCCCTTTATCATTTTTAATTGCGTCAATGTGATTCTTCTCTCTTTTCTTCTTTATTAGTCTTGCTAGTGGTCTGTCAATTTTGTTGATCTTTTCAAAAAACCAACTCCTGGATTCATTGATTTTTTGGAGGGTATTTTGTGACTCTATCTCCTTCAGTTCTGCTCTGATCTTAGTTATTTCTTGCCTTCTGCTAGCTTTCGAATGTGTTTGCTCTTGCTTCTCTAGTTCTTTTAATTGCGATGTTAGAGTGTCAATTTTAGATCTTTCCTGCTTTCTCTTGTGGGCATTTAGTGCTATAAATTTCCCTCTGCACACTGCTTTAAATGTGTCCCAGAGATTCTGGTATGTTGTATCTTTGTTCTCATTGCTTTCAAAGAACATCTTTATTTCTGCCTTCATTTCGTTATGTACCCAGTAGTCATTCCAGAGCAGGTTGTTCAGTTTCTATGTAGTTGAGCGGTTTTGATTGAGTTTCTTAATCCTGAGTTCTAGTTTGATTGCACTGTGGTCTGAGAGACAGTTTGTTATAATTTCTGTTCTTACACATTTGCTGAGGAGTGCTTTACTTCCAATTACGTGGTCCATTTTGGAGTAAGAACGATGTGGTGCTGAGAAGAATGTATATTCTGTTGATTTGGGGTGGAGAGTTCTATAGATGTCTATTAGGTCTGCTTGCTGCAGAGATGAGTTCAATTCCTGGATATCCTTGTTAACTTTCTGTCTCGTTGATCTGTCTAATGTTGACAGTGGAGTGTTGAAGTCTCCCATTATTATTGTATGGGAGTCTAAGTCTCTTTGTAAGTCTCTAAGGACTTGCTTTATGAATCTGGGTGCTCCTGTATTGGGTGCATATATATTTAGGATAGTTAGCTCTTCCTGTTGAATTGATCCCTTTACCATTATGTAATGGCCTTCTTTGTCTCTTTTGATCTTTGATGGTTTAAAGTCTGTTTTATCAGAGACTAGTTTTGCAACCCCTGCTTTTTTTTGTTCTCCATTTGCTTGGTAAATCTTCCTCCATCCCTTTATTTTGAGCCTATGTATGTCTCTGCATGTGAGATGGGTCTCCTGAATACAGCAGACTGATGGGTCTTGACTCTTTATCCAGTTTGCCAGTCTGTGTCTTTTAATTGGAGCATTTAGTCCATTTACATTTAAGGTTAAGATTGTTATGTGTGAACTTGATCCTGCCATTATGATATTAACTGGTTATTTTGCTCGTTAGTTGATGCAGTTTCTTCCTAGCCTCGATGGTCTTTACATTTTGGCATGTTTTTGCAATGGCTGGTACCGGTTGTTCCTTTCCATGTTTAGTGCTTCCTTCAGGGTCTCTTGTAAGGCAGGCCTAGTGGTGACAAAATCTCTAAGCATTTGCTTATCTGTAAAGGATTTTATTTCTCCTTCACTTATGAAACTTAGTTTGGCTGGATATGAAATTCTGGGTTTAAAATTCTTTTCTTTAAGAATGTTGAATATTGGCCCCCACTCTCTTCTGGCTTGTAGAGTTTCTGCCGAGAGATCTGCTGTTAGTCTGATGGACTTCCCTTTGTGGGTAACCCGACCTTTCTCTCTGGCTGCCCTTAAGATTTTTTCCTTCATTTCAACTTTGGTGAATCTGGCAATTATGTGTCTTGGAGTTGCTCTTCTCGAGGAGTATCTTTGTGGCGTTCTCTGTATTTCCTGGATTTGAATGTTGGCCTGCCCTACTAGGTTGGGGAAGTTCTCCTGGATGATATCCTGAAGAGTGTTTTCCAACTTGGTTCCATCTTCCCCCTCACTTTCAGGCACCCCAATCAGACGTAGATTTGGTCTTTTTACATAATCCCATACTTCTTGCAGGCTTTGTTCATTTCTTTTTCTTCTTTTTTCTTTTGGTTTCTCTTCTCACTTCATTTCATTCATTTGATCCTCAATCGCTGATACTCTTTCTTCCAGTGATTGAGTCGGTTACTGAAGCTTGTGCATTTGTCACGTATTTCTCGTGTCATGGTTTTCATCTCTTTCATTTCGTTTATGACCTTCTCTGCATTAATTACTCTAGCCATCAATTCTTCCACTTTTTTTTAAGATTTTTAGTTTCTTTGCGCTGGGTACGTAATTCCTCCTTTAGCTCTGAGAAGTTTGATGGACTGAAGCCTTCTTCTCTCATCTCGTCAAAGTCATTCTCCGTCCAGCTTTGATCCGTTGCTGGCGATGAGCTGCGCTCCTTTGCCAGGGGAGATGCGCTCTTATTTTTTGAATTTCCAGCTTTTCTGCCCTGCTTTTTCCCCATCTTTGTGGTTTTATCTGCCTCTGGTCTTTGATGATGGTGATGTACTGATGGGGTTTTGGTGTAGGTGTCCTTCCTGTTTGATAGTTTTCCTTCTAACAGTCAGGACCCTCAGCTGTAGGTCTGTTGGAGATTGCTTGAGGTCCACTCCAGACCCTGTTTGCCTGGGTGTCAGCAGCAGAGGCTGCAGAAGATAGAATATTGCTGAACAGCGAGTGTACCTGTCTGATTCTTGCTTTGGAAGCTTCCTCTCAGGGGTGTACTCCACCCTGTGAGGTGTGGGGTGTCAGACTGCCCCTAGTGGGGGATGTCTCCCAGTTAGGCTACTCAGGGGGTCAGGAACCCACTTAAGCAGGGAGTCTGTCCCTTCTCAGATCTCAACCTCCGTGTTGGGAGATCCACTGCTCTCTTCAAAGCTGTCAGACAGAGTTGTTTGCGTCTGCAGAGGTTTCGGCTGAGTTTGTTATTGTTTACTGTGCCCTGTCCCCAGAGGTGGAGTCTACAGAGACAGGCAGGTTTCCTTGAGCTGCTGTGAGCTCCACCTAGTTCGAGCTTCCCAGCAGCTTTGTTTACCTACTTAAGCCTCAGCAATGGCGGGCGCCCCTCCCCCAGCCTCGCTGCTGCCTTGCCGTGATATAGCAGATTGCTGTGCTAGCAATGAGGGAGGCTCCATGGGCGTGGGACCCTCCTGGCCAGGTGTGGGATATGATCTCCTGGTGTGCCTGTTTGCTTAAAGCGCAGTATTGGGGTGGGAGTTACCCGATTTTCCAGGTGTTGTGTGTCTCAGTTCCCCTGGCTAGGAAAAGGGATTCCCTTCCCCCTTGGGCTTCCCAGGTGAGGCAATGCCTCGCCCTGCTTCAGCTCTCGCTGGTCGGGCTGCAGCAGCTGACCAGCACCGATCGTCTGGCACTCCCCAGTGAGATGAACCCAGTACCTCAGTTGAAAATGCAGAAATCACCGGTCTTCTGTGTCGCTGGCCCTGGGAGTTGGAGACTGGAGCTGTTCCTATTCGTCCATCTTGCTCCGCGCCCCCCTTATATTTGTTTTTAATCAATATTGAGTTAATTTTTGTATTTAGTGAAAGGAAGGGGTCCAGTTTCAGTCTTCTGAATTGATCTGTTGTTTCACAGTAGCAGAATCTATTATATAAATAACAGTGTACTATATACAAAAAAAAAACTTTACTGACATTTTATGTTTAAAGGTCAGTTCATTTAAGAAGTCAAGGGAAAGATAAGGCATTGACAAATGCTGCAGCATCATTTGATAAGTGTTGGGGCCATTGTCCCATTGCTTTTTGGTCATATGGAACATTGCCTATTTCAAAAACGTTTTTTAAAATATGGCAATCAATATAGCCTTAATATCCTTAATTTTTAGAGAATGAAAGTTTTTTGATCAATTTTCTATGTTGGGGGTCAGTTGTCATCAAAGGAGCTCTATGTTGGTGTTCCTAGCTTGCTAGTTTTCTGAGTCCCTTTGAAAATGTTCAGCTGTGTTTTGGAGTCTCCCAGATTTGCAGATTCTCATTCCAATTTATTTTTTTCTTACAATGTCTCGTATTTTGGATTTTATACAAAAAAAGAGGATAGGGCTTCTTTCATTTTAGGTTTCTACTCAACAGCATTCAATAATTTCTCTTCCTCTGAGGAGCTAATAGATGAATCACTATAGGTCTACTCCCTTAGACGGTAAGTGGATAATAAAATAATACAACTAAAAATTCCTGAGCAAACTTTTTATGTCTCCTTGTGGCTTTGCAATATGCTTTATGTGGTTCTTAGCTCAGGTCTAGGGCATAACTTAAATTTGCGAAGATTACTATCTATACTAACAGTATTAAATAGGTATTAAATCATTAAATTGGTAGTTTTCTTGGGAGAGACCTTGAGGGAAAAGCAATTTGAATAGGAATTTGGGGAAGTGAGGTGAGGGAACAGGACAGTAGGTGATAATGTCAAAATAGGGTAATGAATGTTAGAGGCACAAGGAGATAAATTTCAGATTGATTTACTTTCATTGGATTTTTCCAAAAAATCTTTAAGAGATGCAATTTTTGTATCAGAATATTGTTGTGAAAACCCTGAACTTTTGTTCTAAAGTCTGATCCTTTCCTATTTGGTACTTCTGTTCTCAAGCTCTTTTTAGCTACATCATCTTTGGCATGTCAAAAGTTCTCTATGATGGCAATTGCTATTTTAAATCATCTTTAGTGAAGTTTTGGTGGTTATTGAGGTAAACTAAAAATGGGGATTACAGTGAAAATCTATTTAGCAGTAATTCTGTCAGGTGTGTTTTAGATGCAGAGAGACCAATTTTAAGACAGTCATTTCAAACAGGGTCTGTAAGTTTTGTGAAACGGTACCTCTGTCTTTTGATTATTTTTCTCAACACTGTATAGTTAATAGCCCAAAAACAATTAGCCTTAGACTGTCCAAACATGATAAGGAGGTTTTCTATGTTAAAGTGATACTGATTTTAAAGACAAAGACTCTCTTCTTGAGGGTTTTTTAGAGCTCAGGGTAACCATTGTTGCTTCAGTGAAAAAACAGCCTAATGGGACCCTCTTATATATTTTTCTTTAAGGCTGGGCTAGACAATGTCTTATAGAATCTGTATACTGCCTGAGTTCTTTGAAGGTTGTTTTAAAACACTCAATACAGGATCAAATGTCATAAACAACAGAAAGAACAAATGATTCCATAACTTGATTAATAAAAGAAACAATATCAGCATATAAAGTTCACCCACCTCCTTGCTTTTGTTTTCTAGTTCAGCATTTTTTACTTTTTTTGAGATGGAGTCTTACTCTGTTGCCCAGGCTGGAGTGCAGTGGCTGGAGTGCAATGGTGCCATCTCGGCTCACTGCAACCTCTGCCTCCCAGGTTGAAGGGATTCTCCGCCCTCAGCCTCCCAAGTACCTGAGATTACAGGCATCCGCCACCACACCCAGCTAATTTTTGTATTTTTAATGGAGATGGGGTTTTGCTGTGTTGGTCAGGCTGGTCTCAAACTCCTGACCTCAGGTGATCCGCCCGCCTCGGCCTCCCAAAGTGCTGGGATTACAGGCCTGAGCCACCATGCCTGGTCTAGTTCAGCATTTTGGATTCCCACTAGAGATGGGGCTTGACCACACATAAGGCTCAGGGAATACGCAGTACTGTTGTAGAGTATGAAAGTTCTAATAAACAAAATCAACAAGAGTCTTGAAGGTATTTTCAATAGAAGACCTCTAGGCAACCATAATTCACTCTAATTTGAAAAACAAAAAGCTGAAACGATTTAGAGTTCTTGCTCTAGTTTATCTACAAGGCTGCACGCCTAACAGAAGGCCTACATCTTTCCTTATAACTTTGACATGAAGTAACTTTGAAAGCATATTTAATTAATGTAAAACGTCAGCATAATAATAAAATACTTTTAAAGAGAGGGGCGTCAGAGTCTGACAACTTCACTTCACTTTACTAAGGAAAGGAGGCCCAGGGAGGTCACACAAGTTTCCCTCTATCACACTGCCTAGTGGAGAGACAGACCTGAACACTGACTTTGGGTTCTGTTAAGTGATCTCCTCATTTGTGCCATTGCACCCTCCTGGCTGGACTGGCTATTAAAAAACTGCCTAGAATTTATATAACATTTCACCCTACTCTGGCATGATTAAAAGCTATAGGCGACTGGGCCCAAGAGCCACTGATGATATTAAACTTCAAAAATTGATTGACGGCATGAAAGATTGTATGAGATTCAATTAATTTCAGCTCTCCTGAGTAAATACTAATTGTGAAAATTGCATAATTTTATTTTCTTTGCTTACTAATGTGCTACTCAGTCTCATCACTTCAGCCTGGGCAATCCAAGCATAGGTCCACACTGGTTGCAACTTCTTTCTATTTTATACCAGAAAATATATTTATGAGACCCTCTGCCCCCAGCTAGGGCCTGTTTTATTATATTTTGATGCTTCTTGTTCAATTAGACATTTTGGTAATAGGTGTGGTCTGGAAATATTTTTATGTGGAATATAGTTTTATGGATCTATCTTATCTCACCTTTGTCTTCCCCCTGCCCCAGATATTTAACTGCAGAAGACTAAAATGATGCATTCTTTTATTTGTATTTCTTCTACTTCTCAATTCTGATGCCCCAAAGGGACCAAATTTAGAAGTAGCAGCTTGTATAGTAGTCAATGTAACCAAGTGCAAGACATTGGTTTTCCTAACCAAATAAGCAGAAACACAGATACCTGTGAGCCTTCATCATAGGCCTGCTCTGGGATTCAGATGGGGTGGGAAAGCACTGTAGTTCTACAGCAAAAGGAATTAACAACTAAGGTGAACAATTACATAAGCATCCACAAAATAAAGGCGTTTTGTCCAAAGTTTTTTGCAGCTGCGTAAGAAAAGAAAGAAAAAGAAGAAAAGAAAAACAGAAATAAACCCCCAAAAGAGTCGTTGACTTTTACTTGGGCCATACCAGGCAAAAAACCCCACAATACAACATAACAAAAAAACCAGCCACACATTCTTTTTTATAGAATCTCCTCCAAGAACATTTCTACAGCAGGTTACTACAGTCCCTAATGTGATCAGCCCTTGACATAGTCTCTCCCACTATTGACTGTGCACCTTGAGGTTCCAGGAGGCACAGCGACTTCAGATGTCACAAGGGTTTGTCCTAAAATCTCCCAAACTAAACTTCCAGTCACTGCCTTTCTTAAACTGTGCTTTTAGGTGTTGTGGAGACCTCAGTTCAAAGCCCATGAAATGGAGGCAGGAATAGGAAAGCTGCTGAAGAAAATGCCTAAATCTCCCAGGGCTTTGGAGAATTAGGTGGTAGGACTGCCCTGCATAGGTATCATCATCCTAGGGGGAAAAGAAATTCCTGGCCAGGAATTTCACCCGGAGCAACAAGGCCTTGAGAGTCAAAAAACAAAAAACAAAAAAATAAAAAAACAAAAAAACCCCCACAGATATTGCTGCCATCCTGACCCTCAAAAATGGAACTGAAAAGACACCAGAGAGATGTTGGGTTGTTAAGGGGTACATGGGAATATCCCATGTTTTGCTGCTTTTTCTCCTGGGCAAGGTAGGCTGCCAGGGCCACTCTGGGTTGGGTCCGTGGGCTTCAGGAGGTTGCAGAGAAAGCTTCCTGAGCCTCGTCAGGGAACCACTGGCTAATTGCAAAGGCTGTACTTGTTGCTCAGTAAAGCAGGGTTATGGAATAATGACCCATCCCTGTCCCTGTCTAGAGTTTTAGTGTTTTGTTCATTGTAGATTTTTCTTGCACTAATTTTGATTTTTTTATACTATTGCATTCAGATGTTATTTATTTTGTATTCTTAGGTTTATACCTTAAATTTTGAGCCATCCTAATTGTGACTCTCTATATAACTTAGAGGAACTGGGAAGTTTAAATTAGATTTAATCAAAGAAGTATTTTGTTTGGAGCAAAGCACACAAACCCGATTACTTACTGGGTGAGTTCAAGAGTAGGCTTTTTCGAAAAAGAATTGCTGATGATGGTGGATTCCACTCACAAATCTGTCCTGGCCTGTTCTGTAGCACCTTGTACATGTCTAGATTGTGCTCCTTAACAGAGTGAAATTTACAGATCATGTTCTCCAAGTATGAAATTCTGTGAAATTATTGAAGAGAGCTCTCTTGTCAATTAAATAGTAGTAACAACAAATGATCTCTATTTTGATTACATATGACTAACATGATCAATGGAAGCTACCTCTAAACTACTAAGTGAAAGTAATAGGACAGTTATTATAGATGTTTGAATTTTTCATAATTTTAAAATTAGACATAACTAAATATATAAAGGACTGAAGTAGATGAACATTGATATTCTTTCTAATTTTAAAATTCAACAATTTTTATTTAGTGATTATTAGGATCTAATAATCTAACAATGGATGCTGACTCTAGTGTGGAGCAAGGAGAGTTAAATGAAGTGTTCTTTGTGTTTGTCATCATTATTGCACTACAGATACTATTTTTCTACTGTTTCATTTGGAATAAGAGTAAACAGCATTTTCACATGGGGTAGGGAAGTAAGGCAGGAAGTAAATAATTTATAGGCAATAGGGCGATAGTTGCTTATTTGTCTAACAATACAGAACCATTCGAATAATGTTGTTTGTTTTCTGTTTGCTGCAGAAGAAAGTCTTTTAGGCTTATAAAAAGGAGTTTGTTTTTTAATCCTAGCTCTGCCCCCAGAAACTTTTTAGTCCTGGGTAATGATAAACTTTCTTATGGATCACATTATAATTTCCAGACTGAGTCTATCATTTCTTTAATATAATTTAAATTCTGTATTGTAATTTACTTAAGTTTTTGTTGTTGTTCATAGGTTCAAGAGGTGCTCCAATTTTCTGTTATGATGAAATTAATACCAGAGGAGACAAGTTTGGAAACTGTGGCACTGAATATTGTTTGTTTCAGTATGTATTTAGAAAATTATAAATCTGTTTGGAATATAGGTTAGAGATTGCTAAAATCTAGGAAATATATTCTATGCAGTCAAATCGAATGTTGGGGGTCAGGTTTTCTTCATTACATAATCTGAGCTGGACAATATTATCCACTGCCTACAAGAACATGTATTTGGTGCCTATAATGTTAAAACAACAATGACCATAAAAATGGCCTCTGTTTATTGTTGTGATGAGCTAGACATTGTTATGCAGCTTATGTATATTATACATTTATAATATAGGTTATAAATATACAACTTACATACATCAAATGTGTATAAGAATTACTTATCTCATTTACTATTGAAAAAACTGGAGACCAGAGATCATTTTCTCAAATTTCAGCAGCTATTGTGGAACAGATCACAGCTGTCATAGTGTAAAAACCACCAGTTTTTCACTTGCCAGTTTGCCTCGTGAAACAAAAAAGAATCATAACATAAGTCATTGTGCAACAAAAAGGTACTGAGAGAAAATTGGATTTAAATTAGTAAATCACTTTTTAAAAATTTCACTATATCAGCATCCTGTGTTATCTCAATAAACAATAAGGTAATTTTTTTCTTCCTTGTGCTTCTAGACATATTCTATGTGGAAAATTAGTCTGTACATGGGAACACAAAGACTTAATATCACGTCCAAATTTATCTGTGATTTATGCACATGTACGAGACCAAACATGTGTGTCTACGTATCTACCCAGTAGGAAGCCACCTCCAGTAGCTTCAACTGTTTCAAAAACATCATATTATTCAGTTGATGACAGAGATGAAACATTTGTACAAGATGGTTCCGTGTGTGGTCCTGATATGGTAATTAGAAATACAAAAATTAAAGTGTTTTAAATTTATTTTTCTGGTTATACTCATTTTGACAATATACTAACCAATGCATTTTCTTCCATTTTTTCTTGTGGTAAAATGCACGTAATATAAAAATTGCCATTTTAACCTTTTAAAGTGTACAATTCAGTGGTATTATATACATTCATAATGCTGTAAAACCATCACCACCCTCTATCTTCATAAATCTTTTCATTTTGTAAAAGTGAAACTCATTTCATTAAGCAATAACTCCCCATTCCTACCTCCCCTGATCCCCTGAAAAACCACCATTCTACTTTCTGACTCTATAAATTTGACTACTATAGGTATCTGACATAAGAGGAATAATATAGTATTTTTCTTTATGTGACTGGCTTATTTCACTTAGCATAAGACACTTAAGTTTCAGCTATACTGTAGTATGTCAGAATTTCCTTCATTTTTAAAGCTGACTACTATTCCATTGTATGTACATTCTGCATTTTATCTATACATCTGTTGATGACCATTTGTGATCATTCCATGTTTTAGCTATTATAAACAATGCCACTATAATCATGGCAGTATAAATATATCTTCAAAACTGTGCTTTCAATTTCTGGGGGTATATACCTGGAAGTAGAATTGCTGGATCACATGGTAGTTCTATTTTTAAATTTTTGAGGAACTGCCGTACCGTCTTCCACAGTGGCTATACCATTTTACATTTCCACTAGCCATGCATAATGGTTCTAGTTTCTCCACATTCTCACCAATACTTACTTTCTGTTTTTTTTCTTTTTTCGATAGTAGCTGTACTATCAAGTGGTATCTCACTGTAATTTTGATTTGCATTTCCCTAATGATTTGTGATTTTGAGCAGCTTTTCTTGTGCTTATTGACCATTTGTATATCTTCTTTAGGGAAATGTCTATTTAAATGCTATTCCTATTTTTAAATCATCTTTCTTTGTTGTTTAGTTTTAGGAATTCTTTATATATTTTGGATATTACTCTCTTATGATATGATTTTAAAATATTTTCTTTCATTCTTTGAGTTGCCTTTTTGCTCTGTTGATAGTGTCTTTTAATGCACAATTTAAAAACAATTATAAAATCCAATTAGTCTATTTTTTCTTTTGTTGCATGTACTTTTGGTGTCATAGCCAATAAATCACTGGCTTTTGCCCCATATTTTATTCTAAGAGTATTATAGTTTTAAGGTCTTATGTTTACCTATAGAATCCATTTCAAGTTCATTTTTGTATGTGGTGTTAGGTAAAGGTTCAGTTTTATTCTTTTGTGTGTGGACATCTTGTTTCTCTAGCACAATTTGTTGCAATGATTGTCCTCTCTCCATTGAATGGTCTCAGCACCCTTGTAAAAATTCAGTAGTATCTTTTGACCATATATGCAAGCATTTGTTTATGGGCTGTTTATTCTATTCCATTGGTAATATATTAGTCTTTATGCCAGTACCACAATGTTTTCATTCCTGTAGCTTCCTAGTAAGTTTTGAAATTGAGAAATGTGACTCTTTTAGCTTTGTTCTTGTTTTTCAAGATTGTTTTTGGGGTTCCTTGAGATTCTCTATGAATTTTAGTATAAATTTTTCCATTTCTGCAAAAAAATCATTGGAATTTTTATAGTAATTGTATTGAATCTGTAGATCACTTTAATATGGACATCTTAAACTGCCTTGTTAAATTAATTCTTTAAGTACTTTGCTTTAAGTACTTTTTGATGCTATCATAAATGGAAATGTATTCAAAATATCCCTTTCAGAGTGTTCATTGTTACTGTATAGAAATGAAGCCAGTTTTTGTATGTTGATTTTGTATTTTGCCACTTTGCTGAATACATTGTTAATTCCAACAGCTTGGTGTAATCCTTAGAGTTTTCTACCTGTAAAATTATGTCCTCTGGAAACAGAAAAGTTTTAATTGTTCCTTTCCAATTTGGATGCCTTTTATTTCTTTTTCTTGCCTAATATCTCTGACTAGAACTTCCAGTATAATGTTGAGGAGAAGTGGTGAAAGGAAGTATCCTTGCCCTGTTCCTGATCTTAGAGGAGAAGCTTTAAAGTCGTATCATTAAGTATAATGTCAGCTGTGGGGTTTTTATATATGGATTTTTATCATGTTGAGGTAGTTTTCTTCTACTTCATGACTGAGTGTACTTTGGGTGTTTGTGTCATGAAAGGTGTTGAATTTTGTTAAAACCTTTTCTTTATCAATTAAGATGATCATTTTGTTTTTCTCCTTCATTCTATTAATGTGGTTATTACATTGGTCAGTTATCATACATTGAACCATCCTTGCATTCCAGAAATCGCAGTTGATCATAGTGTGTACTCCTAATATAGCGCAGTTTGCCAGCATTTTACTGAGGATTCTGCATCTATGTTCATAATGGTTATTGGTCTGTATTTTTTCTTTATAGTGTATTTTTCTGGCTTTGATATCAGGATAATGCTGTCCTTATAAAATGAGTTAGAAGATGTTTCCTCTTCTTCATGTTTTTGGAAAAATTTGAGAAGAACTGGTGTTAATTCTTCTTTACATATTTGAAGCCATTACGTCCAGAAATTTTCTTCATAGGAAGGTTTATGATTATTAATTAATTAATTAATTGAATTATTAATTAAATCTCCTTATGAGTTAGGAGACTGTTCAGGTTTTTAAGTTCTTCATAGTGTTGATAGGTTTTGTGTTTCTATTAATTTGTCAGTTTTATCAAGCTAATACAGTCCACTGGTAAACAATAGGTCTTGGTATTCTTATAATCCTTTCTATTTCTGTAGAATTGGTAGTAATGTTCTCACTTTTATTCCTGACTTTAGTAATTTGAGTTTTCTGTCTTTATTAGTATGTCTAGATAAAGGTTTGTCAATTTTGTTCATCTTTTCAAAGAACCAATTTTTGGTTTCATTAACTTTATTGTTTTACTCTGTATTTTATCTCTGCTTTACTCTTTATTTTCTTCCTTCTGCTAGAATTTAGTTTATTTTGTTTTGTTTTTTTCTATTTCCTTAAGTTGTAAAGTTAGGTTGTTGATTTTAAATTTTTCTTCTTTTTTATGTAGCATTTATGCTAATAAGTTTTCCCCCTAGAACTTCTTTCACTGCATTCCATAAGTTTTGGAATATTGAGTTTATATTTCTATTTGTTTGTAAGTGTTTTTTAATTTTCTTAGTGATTCTTTCTTTGTTTCACTGGTTCCTTAAGAGTGTTTTGTTTAATTTCTATAGCTTTGTGAAGTTTACAGTTTTCCTGAGATTATTTTTCCAGATTTTTAATTTACTTTTTTATTAGAAATTATTATTCTAAATTTTTGATAGATTAAATAATTTATTTTTAAATTTTTATAGATTCAGGGAGGTACATGTGCAGGTATTGGTGAAGTTTTGACATCTAGTGTGCCTGTCACCTGAATAATGAACATTGTCTCCAGTCAGTTATTTTTCAACCCTAACCCCCTGATTTTTCCCCACTTTTGGGGTTCCTGGTGCCTATTATTTCCATCATTATGTCCATGTGTACCCATTTTTTAGCTTTCACTTATAAGTGAGAACACATGGTATTTGATTTTCAGTTTCTGAGTTAGTTCATATATATGATAATGGTGTCTACCTTTATCCATATTGCTGTACTGCATGGGACATGATTTAATTATTTTTATTGCTATATAATAATGAATGTATTATATATCTTTATATATCTAGATATAGAATTCATTTATTATATATAATAATATATAATAAATTAACATATATTAGTATAATATAAAATATATTATATATAATATATTTTGTAATTTTTATATATATTATATAATATATTAATTAATATATAATATATTATATTAATGTATAATAAATGAATTATATAATTCATATATGATAAATTCAGAATAAATTCATATATAATCATATATAATAAATGAATTATATACCTAGATATATAGATATATAATACATGAATTACTACACAGTAATATATATAATATAAATACATAAATAATATGTAACAAATTCATTTAAGTATAATATATGATAAATGCATTTATTAGATATATATAATATAATTAATATAATTTATTATTTATAATGAATTCTTATATATAATAAATGAATTATATATCTAGATATATAAAGATTTTTATAAAAGATATTTATATATAAAAGATAAAGATATATATCTAGATATATAAAGATATTGATAAATTTAGATAAATAATTCATTTATTATATATTATATAGTATATGATATACTATATAATATATACTATTATATACTATATATACTATATAGTATATAGTATATAATAAATTATATACTATATAATAAATGAATTATATATCTGTGTTATGTTTACACATGAATTATATATATGTGTTACCTTTTCTCCACATGAATTATGTATATGTGTTACCTTTTCTTCACATATATATAATTATATATGTGTTACGTTTTATCCACATCCTCACCAACATCTATTGTTTTTAGACTTTTTAAGAATAACCATTCTGAGGCCTGGCGTGGTGGCGCACACCTGTAGTCCCAGCACTTTGGGAGGCTGATGAAGGTGGATCATGAGGTCAGGAGATCGAGACCTTTCTGGCTAACACAGTGAAACCCTATCTCTACTAAAAATACATAAAAATTAGCCGGGCATGGTGGCGGGTGCCTGTAGTCCCAGCTACTCGGGAGGCTGAGACAGAGGAATGGCATGAACCCTGGAGGTGGCGACAGAGCGAGACTCCATCTCAAAAAAAGAAAAACAAAAGAAAAAGAAAAAAGCCATTTGGACTGATGTGAGATAGGGCGTCATCATAACTTTAAATTACATTTCTCTGATCTTTGGTGATGCTCAGCATTTTATCATATGTTTGCTAGCCACTCGTATATCTTCTTTTGAGAGATGTCTGTTCATGTCCTTTGCCCACTTGTTACTGGGATTATTTGTTTTTCAGTTAAGTTGTTGCGTTCCTGGTGGATTCTGGATATCAGTTCTTTGTTGGATGCATAGTTTGCAAATATTTTCTCCCATTTTGTAGGTTGTCTGTTTACTCTGTTGTTATTTGTTTGCTATGTAGACACTTTTTTTAGTTTAATTAAATCCTATCTATTTTTTTGTTGTTGTTGTTGCATTTGCTTTTGGAGTTTTAGTCCTAAATTCTATTTGGAGTTTTAATCCTAAATTTTTTGGACAGAAGAGTTGTTTCCTAGACTTTAGGTTTAAGTTTTGAATCCATCTTCAGTTAAGTTTTGTATATTGTTAAAGGTAGGGGTCCAGATTCATTCTTCTGCATTTGGCTAACCAGCTATCACAGAACCATTTATTAGAGAGTCCTTTCCCCATTTCTTATTGAATTTTGGGTGTGGATCTTTTATCCTGCAACTGTCCTGTGTTAACTTAGTTGTAGGAGTTTGATTGTGGATTTCTTGGGATTTTTTTAGGTAGAAAATAATTTGGAAATAGAGATCATTTTATTTTTTCCTTTTCAATCTGTATATGTTTTATTTCTTTTTCTTGCTTTACTGCAATGGTTAGAACTTACAGTATGATGTTGAATAAGAGTGTTGAGAGAGGATGTCCTGGACTTTTTCCTAATCTAAGAGGAATGTATTAAGTCTTTCATCATTAAATATGATGTTAGATGTAGGTTTCTTTTTTTTTTTGCAGATGCCCCTTAAGTTGAGTCAACCATTTTCTACTGCTAACTTATTGAAGGTTTTTATTATACTTGTGTCTTGAATTTTGTCAAATGCTTTTTGTGTGTCAACTGATGTGGTCACATGATTTTTCTTCTTTAGTTCATTGAATGTTGGATTACATTAATCAATTTTTAAATGTAGAACCAGCATTACTTACTTGGTGTTAATATCACTTGGTCATTGTGTATAAATTTTTTATGCATTGTTGCATTTAGTTTGCTAATATTTTGTTGAATAATCTTTGTATCCAAATTCATGAGGGGTATTGGTCTGTAGTTTTTTTTTATTGCTGTTGTTGCAATGTGTTTATCTGATTTTGGTCATTTTATATGGCATTATAAAATTAATTGAAAACTGTTTTTTATTCTTCTATTTTTGGAAAGAGATTGTGTAAAATGTATGTTAATTTTTTCTTTAAATGTTGATAGAATTCTCTAGTGAAATCATTTGGGCCTGGAAATTTCACTTTTTAGGAGGTTTTAAACTATGAATTCAATTTCTTCAGTTGTTGTAATGGTCTTCAGATTATAAGCTGTTTCTTGGTGATTTTTGGTTGTTCATGGTTTGCTAGAAATTGGTCAATTTCCTCAAAGTTTCTGAATTTATAAATGTAAAGCTGTTCATAGTATTTCTTCATAATTCTGTGTAATGGCTGCAGGATCTGCAATGATATCCTTTATCTCATTTCTGATATTGGTGATTTGTGTCTTCTTTTTTAAACTTCTCAGTCTTGCTAAAGTTATTAATTTCATAAAAAATTTCAAAGAATTTGCTTTTTGTTTCATTTATTTTTCTCAGTCTTGCTAACAATTTATTAATTTCATAAAAAAATTTAAAGACTCCACTCTGTTATATTGGTTTCTTTATTATTTTCCAGTTTTTAATTTCATATGGAACTTGCAATCTATTTCATTGATTTCTGCTTTTATTATAATTTACTTTCTTTTGCTTTGAGTTTAATTTCTTCTTCCTTTCCTCCAGTTTCTTGAAGTGGTAACTTCAATGATTGCTTTGAGGCTTTTTCTCCTTTATAGCATTTGGTCTTATAAATCTCCCTCACAGAACTGTTTTAGCTGCATCCTACATATTTTAAAGTATATTTTTGTTTTCTTTTGGTTCTATGTATTTTTTTAAGTTTCTTTGAGGGTTATTTGATACATGAATTTTTGATAAATGTATTGTTTTATTTCAACATATTTAGAGATTTTCCTATTGTATTTCTTTTACTGATTACAGGTTCGATTTTATTATTATCAGAGAACATGTTCTCATAATTTTAATTTTTAAAAACTTGTTGAGGTTTTCTTTATGATAAAGAATATGATATATCTTGCTGCATATTCCATAGGCGCTTGTAGAAATGTATATTCTGATGCTACTGGTTGTAGTGACCTGTATATGTGTCAATTAAATCCTATTTTGTTCAGATTCCCGTATATCTGCTGACTTTCTGTATAATTTCTGTAAATTACTGAGACAAAGGTGTCAAAATATCCAACTTCAATTGTGGATTTGTCTATTTTCCTTTCAGTGCTATTACTTTTTGCCTCATGTTTGGAGGCTTTGTGGTTTGGGGTGTAGATATTTAGGATAATTGTGTGTTATTGTTAGAATGATTATCATATCATGACATAGTGTCTTCATTTGTCTTTAGTAATTTTCTTTGCTCTGAAGTCTACTCTAAAGTATAAATATAGCTACTCCTGCTTTTATGGATAAAAGTTTGAACGATATATGTTTTCTGTCCTTTTTATTTAAATCTATCTCTGCCATTGAATTTGGGGAGAGTTTTTAAAAGCATCACATAGTTGAGTCATGCCTCTAATACAGTGTGGCCTGGTCTTTTGGTTGGTGTAATGTTATTGCCTAAGTATGTTATTTCATTATTTGTTTCCTCTGGTTCCTCTTCTTACTTTTGTCTTTTCTTGCCTTTCAATGGGTGATTTAAACATTGTTTTAGGATGCTATCTTGATCCAGTTATAATGTTTCTAAGTCAGCCATCTCTTTGAGTAGTTTTCATAGTGGCTGCTCAAGGTCTTACGATATATGTATGTGGCCTAAAGAGGCCACTTTGAGTGAAATGAGAAAACAACCTCACTCCCATTTTAGTTGTATTTACCTTCCCTACATTTAAGTATCATTGGTGGTGTTACAATTTTTGTTTCAATCATTAACTGTAATTTTAAAAACCTATAAAGAAATGGATAGTCCATTTTATTTACTCATCTTCCTTTCCTTGTTTTTTTACTTCCTTTGTGGTGTTCCAAGATTTCTGATAAACATTTCTTTGCTATTTCAAGTTTACTGATTTGAGCTCAGTCACTTGGCTTTTTTTTTTTTTTTAATTTAGGTTATTCTATTTTTTCATTCTATAATTCCCATTTGGTTTATTTTTATATCACCTGTTCCTTTGCTAAGATTTTTGTATTTTTTAATTTGTTTCAAGAAGATTTGTAATTGATTATTCATTTATTTTTATAATAGCTGCTTTACAGTCCTTGTCATATAATCCTATCATCTGAATCATCTTGGTTCTGATATCAGTTGGTTGTCTTTTATCATTCAAGTTGTGATTTTCTCAGCTCTTGGAAAGACTTAGTTGCATCCAGAAATTGTATTTATTATGTTAGGAGACTCTGTGTCAAATATAAAGCACTGTTTTAGCAGCAAGCAATCTCGTTTAGGTCTTGGCCTTCTTTTGTGGGCTGTTCCAAAGGCAGTCAGAGCCTTTACAATGTTGTTTGGTTGGCTTGGTTTACCTATTGCCCCTGGGACTCTCCATGGTCTTTGCTGGTGTCTCCTGGAAGGATAGGAGATTCGTCAGGCCAGCCAACTGCATGTCTCTCTGTAGGGGAGAGGTACGGTGGAGTTCTTCATCAGGTCCCAAGTTTCTCACTCCCACAGTTTTCCTTATGTCTCTGGATAGAGAAAGGGGTCTCAGACCTGCACATTCAAACAAGCCTCCTGTGCTAATATATTTGTTACATTTCCATCTCTCCTTTTTGTTCTACCCATTCACCTGGTAATGTCTTTACATGGTATGAATTTTCACTCAAATGATTACATAGTCTTTAGGTGGACCTTAGGTGGGTCTCTTAAAGAATGTTTAAATAGAATATTGAAAAGTTAGGCAATTCTCCATTTTCCCTATTTATTTACAAGTTCAGCAGTATATGTTATTAATGATCTTCACACCTCTTTTAAGAGCAATACAATATTTTAGTAATTTTTATACATAAATTTTTTGATGTTCTGACATATATAATCTAGTAATTTTGCATACATTATTAGTGAGTAAATCTTTAGAAAAGAGCTGAAGATCTCAAATGAATAATAGTTTTGGTTGAGTAAGATATTATGTGAGCAAGAATTTTTCTTCATTAGCATGGTTTTTGCGATAACATTTTTTGAATTGTATTTATTGTTTCAATAGAAAAGCCAAATGTGTGTTGGTTTTTACTTTTTATAATGGACTCTGATTTTTTCCTGATTGGTAGATGAATACTTTAATTAAACTATTATTAGAATATTATGTTCTACTATATGTGCATTATTGTTATTATTTATATAACATACCAAAATATGAAAACAACATTAACAATTAATGTTGCACAATATAATTATGCAATATTATTGGAAACATGTAATAGTCTATAAATTAACAATATATTTAATATGATTTTAATAGTCTAATTGATTTAAATCAAGAAGATACTATGTGAAGTTAAATTAACATACTATTTTTGAGAGAAAGCTTCTGAGTAGACTTGCTAATTTATTTCTATTTAGTAACATTTTGATAATAAATAGCACATAAAAAAACAGAGTCCCTGTTATTTCTTGCTCATTTCAAAATATATGGAATACAAATATGATCTGAAGCCTCCCTTACCGTCAAAATCTAAATGGTATTAGCTCAAACCTCCATTACAGAGTCCTGACTCTCCTGTTTCTGCATATAGTCATTATTATGACCCAAAGACAAAACTCACTCCAAATATAAAACTCTTTCACAACATGGTGAATTTAGTGACAGTTTTTTGATAATTAAAGAAGATCACATAAATGTATGTCAGAAATTAGAAAAATTTAAATTCACCCATGAAACTTTTCTTTCTTAGAAGGCCTTTTATCCATCTCACCAAGGGGAGTGTCCCATTGTCCCATTACCTCATATAATTACCTGTTGTCCTTTCTTCCCTCTTTCTTTGTATTTTGTCATATGGAAGAGTAAACTATCTTCCTTTGCTGCTGATACTCATGATTTTGAGATATCACTTCTCTACTCAATAGTTCTCCAACCTGGCTGCTCTTGAGAAACAACTGGATCCTCTCCCCAGAGTTTTTGATATAATGCTCTCAAGGGGAGCCCACACATGGGTATATTTAAAAATGTTCTTCAGATAATTCTTGAACTCAAATGACTAATCAAGTTGTTTTTTCCAGTAATTTATCTAAGTTGACTTCCGATACTAAATGGAAAGAAAATAACACCTCTGGTTTCTTACATATGATTACATCTTTACAATCTGAAAGTACGTAGTTTATTTCATGTTTACTTCAATGTAGTCACAATTATTTTTTTTTTCACTGGACACTCACAGCTTTTTAATGCAAACTTTTGATAATACGAATTCTAGTATTTTCTTGAATGTTTAAACGTGTTAGCCATGCACAAAATCTGATTTTTTGACTGATTTTATTTTGTACTTTTTTGCTTTGTTTTTAGTATTGTTTCAAAATGCGTTGTAAGCATGTTAGATTCCTGATGGATTTTGAAACGTGCGAGGCTTCTATTGAGTGCAGTGGTCATGGAGTAAGTAACTGCAATGTTTATTTTAAGCAGCTTGCTTTTAACAATCAAACAATTTGAAGATTTTAAAAAAATGACTTTTTTTGCTTGCCATTTTTATGTCATTTGGTGTCATTTAACAGTCTATAATTTATAACCTCAATTTTGTCTTAAGAAACTTATCAAACTACTTATTAGAGAAGACAAAGAGAAAACATTTAAGATGATTCTGGATGTTTAAAATGTTTGATGGATATGTGAGGTGGATATGCTATAAGCAATAGAAGATAGAAACTGGTAAATAAAGATCATTAGAATTTTCTTGCTAATCATGCAAGTTAATTTAGTGTCTAGGCTGTCAGCTAGCAAGTAGATTATAATTAGTGGCAAGTTACTGGTAATTTGAGGTATTTGGGCCTGGCTATGGGGGGAGTTAAAAGAATTTTTTAGAAAAAATTTGATTTGACAACAAAAGCTAGATGTACTTTGCATAGTATGAACATCAGCAAGGGAAAATTTGATAAATTTATCTATTTAGATAATTCTCTAGAATGAGATACTCTGTGGAGTAAGTATAGATTATTCATTAGTCTCCATCAAAATTATTCTTTTTTTATTATTTAAGATTTGCAACAATTTTAACCATTGCCATTGTGAAAAGGGGTATAATCCTCCTCACTGCAAACCAAAGAAAGAAGCATTTGGAAGTACTGATGATGGACACTTAGTACCAGCTGGTTAGTGTTCTTAAAATTGTATTAATTATGTACAGTATGTAAGACAGTAAATTATAGGTTTCAAGCCAGATTACAAAGCAACTAATGTCAACTTGCTTTTATTTTATTTGTAAGATTTAAAAAATGTTGACAGTGCAAGTTTGTGCTGTTCTTTCTATATCAGCATTGACATTGTTTACTGAGAAAAAGTATGGCCAATGTTAGGCAGTTTTAAAAGTAGAAATTTTGGTGTGTAAAATTTGACCAGTTAATTTAAACTGTTCACTTTGGATCATCTCCTATATTTATATTTACTATTATATTTATGTTTACTGTATTTATTATAAACTCCTATAAACTAGAGCTTATAATAGTGTCAGTATAGTCATTATTATATTAATGTCCCTAGAATCTTTCAGACTGTATTTTCTTCCTATTCACTTATAATTGGTTGTCTTTCTCCTGCATTGTAAGGGCTCCATGCTAATCTTTGGAAATTTGCTCTTTCTAATCCTGTCCTGATGTTCCTGAGTGGTATTTTGAGATTAATCAGACCTAGATGAATTGGGGTCAACTGGAGGTGCAAGGCATACCCTGGTTCTAGAAGGTATGAGTCTACCCCAAATAACTGGGAGCATAAATGAGCTGCGAACTCTACCCCCATCTCTCTCTTTTTTTGTGTGTGAGATGGAGTTTCGCTCTTGTCACCCAGGCTGGAGTGCAACGATCTCTGCTCACTGAAACCTCCACCTCCTGGGTTCAAGCAATTCTCTAGCCTCAGGCTCCCGAGTAGCTGGGATTACAGGTGCCCACCACCACGACCGGCTAATTTTTGTATTTTTAGTAGAGGAAGGGTTTCACCACGTTGGCCAGGCCTCTACCCCTATCTCTTTTAGGACCTTGCAAGAAAGTTCTGAAACTTTGGGGCAGACTTATCTGTAGCTTGGATGCTACATAAAAGTGTATATAGGCTGATCAGCTTTTTAAAGAGACAGTGCAAAGCCACATCAAACTATGTATCAGACAAAAAATACCCCATAATAATTAAGCCTATAACATATAACTATATGCGTATATTATTATTTTCATATGATAACATGAAAAATAAATGTTTATTTGAATATGTATTTTCAGTAAACAGTAGTTTACAGTGAGAAACAGAAAGTCCTATAATATAGCAATTTAGGGGGTGGAGCAAGATGGCCAAATAGGAACAGCTCCAGTCTCCAACTCCCAGGGCCAGCGACACAGAAGACAGGTGATTTCTGCATTTTCAACTGAGGTACTGGGTTCATCTCACTAGGGAGTGCCGGACAATCGGTGCTGGTCAGCTGCTGCAGCCCGACCAGCGAGAGCTGAAGCAGGGTGAGGCATTGCCTCACATGGGAAGCGCGAGGGGGAAGGGAATCCCTTTTCCTAGCCAGGGGAACTGAGACACACAACACCTGGAAAATCGGGTAACTCCCACCCCAATACTGCGCTTTACCAAAGGTCTTAGCAAATGGGCACACCAGGAGATTATATCCCATACCTGGCCGGGAGGGTCCCATGCCCACGGAGCCTCACTCGTTGCTAGCACAGCAGTCTGTGATCTACCGGCAAGGCAGCAGCCAGGCTAGGGGAGGGGCGCCCGCCATTGCTGAGGCTTAAATCGGTAAACAAAGCGGCTGGGAAGCTCCAACTAGGTGGAGCTCACAGCAGCTCAAGGAGTCCTGCCTGTCTCTGTAGACTAGACCTCTGGGGACAGGGCACAGCTAAACAACAACAACAACAACAACAAAAAGCAGCTGAAACCTCTGCAGATGCAAACGACTCTGTTTGACAGCTTTGAAGAGAGCAGTGGATCTCCAACATGGAGGTTGAGATCTGAGAAGGGACAGACTGCCTGCTCAAGTGGGTCTCTGAGCCCTTAGTAGCCTGACTGGGAGACATCCCCCACTAGGGGCAGACTGACACCCCACACCTCACACGGTGGAGTACACCCCTGAGAGGAAGCTTCCAAAGCAAGATTCAGACAGGTACACTCGCTGTTCAGCAATATTCTATCTTCTGCAGCCTCTGCTGCTGATACCCAGGCAAACAGGGCCTGGAGTGGACCTCAAGTAATCTCCAACAGACCTACAGCTGAGGGTCCTGACTGTTAGAAGGAAAACTAACAAACAGGAAGGACACCCACACCAAAACCCCATCAGTACATCATCATCATCAAAGGCCAGAGGCAGATAAAACCACAAAGATGGGGAAAAAGCAGGGCAGAAAAGCTGGAAATTCAAAAAATAAGAGCGCATCTCCCCCTGCAAAGGAACGCAGCTCATCGCCAGCAACGGATCAAAGCTGGACAGAGAATGACTTTGACAAGATGAAAGAAGAAGGCTTCAGTCCATCAAACTTCTCAGAGCTAAAGGAGGAATTATGTACCCAGAAAAGAAACTAAAAATCTTGAAAAAAGAGTGGAAGAATTGATAACTAGAATAATTAATGCAGAGAAGGCCGTAAACGAACTGACAGAGATGAAAACCGTGACACAAGAAATACGTGACAAATGCACAAGCTTCAGTAACCAACTCGATCAACTGGAAGAAAGAGTATCAATGAGTGAGGATCAAATGCATGAAATGAAGCGAGAAGAGAAATCTAAAGAAAAAAGAAGAGAAAGAAATGAACAAAGCCTGCAAGAAGTATGGGATTATGTAAAAAGACCAAATCTACGTCTGATTGGGGTGCCTGAAAGTGAGGGGGAAAATGGAACCAAGTTGGAAAACACTCTTCAGGATATCATCCAGGAGAACTTCCCCAACCTAGTAGGGCAGGCCAACATCCAAATTCAGGAAATACAGAGAATGCCACAAAGATACTTCTCGAGAAGAGCAACTCCAAGACACATAATTGTCAGATTCACCAAAGTTGAAATGAAGGAAAAAATCTTAAGGGCAGCCAGAGAGAAAGGTCGGGTTACCCACAAAGGGAAGCCCATCAGACTAACAGCAGATCTCTCGGCAGAAACTCTCCAAGCCAGAAGAGAGTGGGGGCCAATATTCAACTTTCTTAAAGAAAAGAATTTTAAACCCAGAATTTCATATCCAGCCAAACTAAGTTTCATAAGTGAAGGAGAAATAAAATCCTTTACAGATAAGCAAATGCTTAGAGATTTTGTCACCACTAGGCCTGCCTTATAAGAGACCCTGAAGGAAGCACTAAACATGGAAAGGAACAAGTGGTACCAGCCATTGCAAAAACATGCCAAAATGTAAAGACCATCGAGGCTAGGAAGAAACTGCATCAACTAACGAGCAAAATAACCAGTTAATATCATAACAGCAGGATCAAGTTCACACATAACAATATTAACCTTGAATGTAAATGGACTAAATGGTCCAATTAAGAGACACAGACTGGCAAACTGGATAAAGAGTCAAGACCCATCAGTTTGCTGTATTCAGGAAACCCATCTCACATGCAGAGACATACATAAGCTCAAAATAAAGGGATGGAGGAAGATCTACCAAGCAAATGGAAAACAAAAAAAAGCAGGGGTTGCAATACTAGTCTCTGATAAAACAGACTTTAAACCATCAAAGATCAAAAGAGACAAAGAAGGCCATTACATAATGGTAAAGGGATCAATTCAACAGGAAGAGCTAACTATCCTAAATATATATGCACCCAATACAGGAGCACCCAGATTCATAAAGCAAGTCCTTAGAGACTTACAAAGAGACTTAGACTCCCATACAATAATAATGGGAGACTTCAACACTCCAGTGTCAACATTAGACAGATCAACGAGACAGAAAGTTAACAAGGATATCCAGGAATTGAACTCATCTCTGCAGCAAGCAGACCTAATAGACATCTATAGAACTCTCCACCCCAAATCAACAGAATGTACATTCTTCTCAGCACCACATCACACTTATTCCAAAATTGACCACATAATTGGAAGTAAAGCACTCCTCAGCAAATGTGTAAGAACAGAAATTATAACAAACTGTCTCTCAGACCACAGTGCAATCAAACTAGAACTCAGGACTAAGAAACTCAATCAAAACCGCTCAACTACATGGAAACTGAATAACCTGCTCCTGAATGACTACTGGGTACATAACGAAATGAAGGCAGAAATAAAGTTGTTCTTTGAAACTAAAGAGAACATACAACATACCAGAATCTCTGGGACACATTTAAAGCAGTGTGTAGAGGGAAATTTATAGCACTAAATACCCAGAAGAGAAAGCTGGAAAGATCTAAAATTGACACTTTAACATCACAATTAAAAGAACTAGAGAAGCAAGAGCAAACACATTCAAAAGCTAGCAGAAGGCAAGAAATAACTAAGATCAGAGCAGAACCGAAGGAGATAGAGACACAAAATACCCTCCAAAAAATCAATGAATCCAGGAGTTGGTTTTTTGAAAAGATCAACAAAATTGATAGACCGCTAACAAGACTAATAAAGAAGAAAAGAGAGAAGAATCAAATAGACACAATAAAAAATGATAAAGGGGATATCACCACCGACCCCACAGAAATACAAACTGCCATCAGATAATACTATAAACACCTCTATGCAAATAAACTAGAAAATCTAGAGGAAATGGATAATTTCCTGGATACTTACACTCTCCCAAGACTAAACCAGGAAGAAGATGAATCCCTGAGTAGACCAATAGCAGGCTCTGAAATTGAGGCAATAATTAATAGCCTACCAACCAAAAAAAGTCCAGGACCAGATGGATTCACAGCTGAATTCTACCAGAGGTACAAGGAGGAGCTGGTACCATTCCTTCTGAAACTATTCCAATCAATAGAAAAAGAGGGAATCCTCCCTAACTCATTTTATGAGGCCAACATCATCCTGATAGCAAAACCTGGCAGAGACACAACAAAAAAAGAGAATTTTAGACCAATATCCCTGATGAACATCGATGTAAAAATCCTCAATAAAATAACTGGCAAACTGGATCCAGCAGCACATCAAAAAGCTTATCCACCATGATCAAGTGGGCTTCATCCCTGGGATGCAAGGCTGGTTCAACATATGCAAATCAATAAAGATAATCCAGCATATAAACAGAACCAAAGACAAAAACCACATGATTATCTCAATAGTTGCAGAAAAGACCTTTAACAAAATTCAACAGCCCTTCATGCTAAAAACGCTCAATAAATTCAGTATTGCTGGAACGTATCTCAAAATAGTAAGAGCTATTTATGACAAACCCACAGCCAATATCATACTGAATGGGCAAAAACTGGAAAAATTCTCTTTGAAAACTGGCACAAGACAGGGATGCCCTCTCTCACCACTCCTATTCAACATAGTGTTGGAAGTTCGGGCTAGAGCAATCAGGCAAGAGAAAGAAATGAAGGGTATTCAGTTAGGAAAAGAAGAAGTCAAATTGTCCCTGTTTGCAGATGACATGATTGTCTATTTAGAAAACCCCATTGTCTCAGCCCAAAATCTCCTTAAGCTGATAAGAAATTTCAGCAAAGTCTCAGCATACAAAATCAATGTGCAAAAAATCACAAGCATTCTTATACACCAGTAACAGAAAAACAGAGAGCCAAATCATTAATGAACTTCCATTCACAATTGCTTCAAAGAGAATAAAATACCTAGGAATCCAACTTACAAGGGATGCAAAGGACCTCTTCAAGGAGAACTACAAACCACTGCTCAGTGAAATAAAAGAGGACACAAACAAATGGAAGAACATACCATGCTCATGGATAGGAAGAATCAATATTGTGAAAATGGCCATACTGCCCAAGGTAATTTATAGATTCAATGCCATCTCCATTAAGATACCAATGGCTTTTTCACAGAATTGGAAAAAACTGCTTTAAAGTTCATATGGAACCAAAAAAGAGCCTGCATTGCCAAGACAATCCTAAGCCAAAAGAACAAAGCTAGAGGCATCACGCTACCTGGCTTCAAACTATACTACAAGGCTACAGTAACCAAAACAGCATGGTACTGGTACCAAAACAGAGATATAGACCAATGGAACAGAACAGAGCCCTCAGAAATAATACCACACATGTACAGCCATATGATCTTTGACAAACCTGACAAAAACAAGAAAACGGGAAAGGATTCCCTATTTAATAAATGGTGCTGGGAAAATTGGCTCACCATAAGTAGAAAGCTGAAACTGGATCCTTTCCTTACTCTTTATACGAAAATTAATTCAAGATGGATTAGAGACTTAAATATTAGACCTAATATCATAAAAATCCTAGAAGAAAACCTAGGTAATACCATTCAGGACATAGGCATGGGCAAGGACTTCATGTCTAAAACACCAAAAGCAATGGCAACAAAAGCCAAAGTTGACCAATGGGATCTCATTAAACTAAAGAGCTTCTGCACAGCAAAAGAAACTACCATCAGAGTGAACAGGCAACCTACAGAATGGGAGAAAATTTTTGCAATCTACTCATTTGGCAAAGGGCTAATATCCAGAACCTACAAAGAACTCAAACAAATTTACAAGAAAAAAACAAACAACCCCATCGAAAAGTGGGCAAAGGATATGAACAGACATTTCTCAAAAGAAGACATTCATACAGCCAACAGACACATGGAAAAATGCTCATCATCACTGGCCATCAGAGAAATGCAAATCAAAACCACAACGAGATACCATCTCACACCAGTTAGAATGGCAATCATTAAAAAGTCAGGAAACAACAGATGCTGGAGAGGATGTGGAGAAATAGGAACACTTTTACACTGTTGGTGGGATTGTAAACTAGTTCAACCATTATGGAAAACAGTATGGGGATTCCTCAAGGATGTAGAACTAGAAGAACTGTATAACCCAGCCATCCCATTACTGGGTATATACCCAAAGGATTATAAATCATGCTGCTATAAGACACATGCACATGTATGTTCATTGTGGCACTATTCACAATAGCAAAGACTTGGAATCAACCCAAATGTCCATCAGTGACAGTCTGGATTAAGAAAATGTGGCACATATACACCATGGAGTATTATGCAGCCATGAAAAAGATGAGTTTGTGTCCTTTGTAGGGACATGGATGCAGCTGGAAACCATCATTCTCAGCAAACTATCGCAAGAACAGAAAACCAATCACTGAATGTTTTCACTCATAGGTGGGAACTGAACAATGAGATCACTTGGACTCCGGAAAGGGAACATCACACACCGGGGCCTATTATGGGGAGGGGGGAGGGGGGAGGGATTGCATTGGGAGTTATACCTGATGTAAATGACGAGTTGATGGGTTCTGACGAGTTGATGGGTGTAGCACACCAACATGGCACAAGTATACATATGTAAGAAACCTGCACGTTATGCACATGTACCCTAGAACTTAAAGTATAATAATAATAAAAAAAAAAGAAAAAATATATAGCAATTTAACTCTTTAAAAATCCTTTACTGGGAATTTAAATTTTTATTTTCATTTTTATTTAAATTTCTCTTTTTATTTAAAATTTTCAGCCTATATTATTATATATCCTGAAGGTACATAAATGTAAGACTTTAAAAGAAAGAACATAAATTAGCTAATTGCTTGAACTTGGGAGGTAGAGGTTGCAGTGAGCCGAGGGCATGCCACTGCACTCCAGACTAGGTGACAGAGCGAGACTCTGATTCAATAATAATAATAATAATAATAATAATAATAATACAGTCATTTAGCCGCCTTATCTGTGATATCTGGGTCATTCTAGTGTTTGTATTATAATTGTTCTAATTTTTGTAATCCAAGTTCTTAGAAAACACAGTTACAATATTCTGAATTTGAAAAATTATACCTGTGCTATCTTGATACAACAGTTATTCTGTAGTATAAGTCAAAGATGGACTGTTAACACTGATGCTTTCGATACCTTTGAATTGCACATTTAAGTTACATTAGTCAGAGTGAACACACAGATTGTGGTTGCCAACATCAGCAGTAATGGGGAGAAAAAGAAAAAAAAGCAGCAATAGCAACTATAGAAGATGGATAGTTGGTGCGTTAGTCATTTGACACTAAAACAGTGTTGTTTTTAGTGCCTATTTTTTTCATCTTTTGTATTTCATTTTATATTAATATTTTATATTTTGTTCTTTTCCCTGCAACCTTCCACAGTAGTTGTCAACCAGAAATTTTTCTATCCCAGTGACAGATTCACTAGTGTGTAAGACTTTCAGTACTACAACTAGGATATGTTCTAGGCAAACCTGTATGATTGATATCCTGGGCCAACCACTCTAAGTCTAGATGGAAGTCCAGATGGCAGCACATGAGCCTGCAGTCAGAGAAAACCTTCTAACCCAACTAGTTTCCTTTAGCCATTTGCCATGGGCTCTTCTTTCATCTCTTCCATTCTGGGGCTTACAGGTCTACCCTGAAAGACTTGAGCTGATATGCGAGTTGGCTGTATGTTTTGTCTCCATGTAGTCCCTTTGGGGGCCCTGTAACCAGTCAGGGAGGCCTTGGGCTTTCCCCAGTAAAGCCTGGACTCAGTGTGGGAGAAACACTTGTGATCCTGAATGCATTTTAGGACATAAAGAGTTTGGGTTGCAAAGGTCATCTAAATGAGTCCAGGTTTATTTCATTATCCCCATTCTGCTTACTTTTAATATCACTGATTTGTGTTACCATAATATGACCCAGAAAAAGTGTCAAATTATGGATTAGATTGCCTTAATTATAAGCCAAAAACATTGTTGACTTTTGTTACTATTTCATGAATATTTTCAAGGAACTTATAATCTGTTTTATAGCATTATGCATATAATCATATAAACATAAGTACATAATTGAATATGTATGTGCTTGTATGTATGACTATCTGCTTTTTGCATATGCTGGAGTCTAAATTCACACATATTTTTGCCTAATTGTCTACTTAGTATATAAAATTATAAAGAGTATATTTTAATCTCACTTTATGATTTTTCTTTCCATAGTTTTTCATTTTCTCCTAACCCCCAGAGATGACCATTAATAATACTATATACATACCTGATTTTCAGAGGTTATTATTATTATTATTATTATTATTATTATTATTTTTTGAGACGGAGTCTCGCTCTGTCGCCCAGCCCAGGCTGGAGTGCAGTGGCGCGATCTCGGCTCACTGCAAGCTCCGCCTCCCGGGTTAACGCCATTCTCCTGCCTCAGCCTCCCGAGTAGCTGGGACTACAGGCGCCCACAACTGCGCCCGGCTAATTTTTTGTATTTTTAGTAGAGACGGGGTTTCACCGTGGTCTCGATCTCCTGACCTTGTGATCCGCCCGCCTCGGCCTCCCAAAGTGCTGGGATTACAGACGTGAGCCACCGCGCCCGGCCTCAGAGGTTATTATTAACCCTTTTAATCTTTGACAAGCTCATAGACCAGAAAAAATTATATTCTACTTACATTTCTTTAATGCTATGGGGCTTCCCAGTTACTTGACGGCGATAGGAAATTTATAATTTTTCTGTGAATTACTATTTCATCACCTTTGTCTTTCTATTCTATGCGTTTATTTGACCTTTTATAACATACGCATGCAAACGCACACACACACACAAGTGTTGTACAATACTCATAAAATTTACCATCTGAATGCTTTTTAAGTGTTTAATTCCATGACATTAAGTCCATTGTTGTGCAACATCATCCCTCTGCAGAGCTCTTTCCAAGTTGCAAAGCCAAAACTGTAAATCAATTAAACAATAAGCTCTCATTCCTCCTCTTCCCAGGCCCTGCAAACTATTATTCTACTTTCTGTCTCTGAATTTGACAACTTCAGTAACTCATGTAAATGGAATGAATCATGCCATGTTTGTCTTTTTTGAAAAAGCCTAGCTTTTTTCACTAAGCCTGATGTCCTTAAGGTTCATACATATTGTAATGTGTGTCAGAATTTCATTTCTTTTAAAGGGTGAATAACATTTTATTGTATGTATATGCCACATTTTGTTTAGCCATTCATTTGTCAATGGATATTTGGGTTTCTTCCATGTTTGGGCTATTGTGTATAATGTTTCTGTGACTATGGGCTTACAAATATCTCAAGACCCTGTTTTCAATTATTTTGTGTATACATCCAGAAGTGAACTTGCTTTATCATATGGTGATTATATTTCTAAGTATTCTGAGGAATCACCCACCATACTATTTTCCAGCAGCGACACTGTTTTACATTCCCACTAGCAGTGTACAAGTTATTTTCTGTTTCAATTTCTCCACATCCTTGTCAATACTTGTTATTTTCTGTTTTTTTTTTTTTTTTTTTTTTTTTTTCTGATAGTAGCCATCCTGATGGGTGTGAAGTGGTATCTTTTTGTGTCTTTCATCCCTGCATAGGTATAATAGGATCTTATAGATCAGAAATTTATCATTTTTAAAAAGGGTATAGTTTTGTTAAAAATTGGTTATTGGGAGATATTTTCTATTATTGTATTTCAGCATTACTTGTTACATGTAGAAAATCTACTGATATTTGTGCATAAGTTTAATCAATGGATTATCACTGTATTGAGAAGTCTATTTATTTTTTTGGGGATTAACATTTTTGAAATGATGTAAACTGCAATTAATAGTAATTTTGCCACATCTTTTCAACAATAGTTCTGTGAATGGAGAGAGAGATAGAGAGAGAGAAAGAGAGAGAAACAGAAAGACAGAGGGAGGGAGGGAGCACGTACATTCTGGTCTCTCCTCCACTTTTTGTGAAGACAACAATCCCATCAGATTAGGACCCCACACTTATTACCTCATTTAACCCTAATTATTTCTCAAAGTCCTCATCTCCAAACATCATCACTTTGGGAGTTGAGGCTTAAACATATGTATTTAGGGGGACACAATTCAGTCCATAAAATTCCACTCCGTGTTACTCAAATTCATGTTCTTCTTACGTGCAAAAAAAATTCATCCCATCCCAAGAATCCCGAAAGCCTTAAGCCATTCCAGCATCAATTTTAAGTACAAAGTCTCATCTGAATAGCATCTAAATCAGGAATGGGTAACATTTGAGATATGATTTATCTTGAGACAAAATTTCTCCCCAACTGTGAATGTGTAAAACCAGACAGATTATGTGTTCCCAAAATACATTTTATTTTATTTATTTATTTTTTTTGAGACAGAGTCTCACTCTGTCACCCAGGATGGAGTGCAGTGGCGCAATCTCGACTCACTGCAAGCTCTGCCTCCTGGGTTCATCCCATTCTCCTGCCTTAGCCTCTCGAGTAGCTGGGACTACAGGTGCCCACTACCACGCCTGGCTAATTTTTTGTATTTTCAGTAGAAACGGGGTTTCACCATGTTAGCCAGGATGGTCTTGATCTCCTGACCTCCTGATCTGCCTGCCTTGGCCTCCCAAAGTGCTGGGATTACAGACAAGAGCCACCACACTCAGCCCTGTTTCCAAAATATAATGGTGAAATAAACATAGGACAGACATTCCCATTCCAAAAGGGAGAAATTAGGGGTGATGAGTTTCAAGCAATTCCAAAACCTAGCAGTGCAAGTTCCATTGTATCTTAGGTGTGAGAGTTGGCCATACACTACACACCAGATACCTCAATTGCTTTATCTTTAATCTTCCATATGAACTGAGATGTAAACTAAAAGCCTATCCAAATCCTATTTGGCTTAATGTTCTTCCCTCCAGGTCCACTGAGGTGGTGCATTACTTCCACAGTCCTAGGTGGCAGCCCCACTCACTTGGCTTGGGAGGCTCCCCTGTTCATACTGTCTTTACAATGTCCCACCCATAAGGCACTAGGCTAGGGCTACCTGGTCCACTGAAATTAAAAAGGAGGCCCCACCCTCTATAACCAAAGAAAATGCAGCCTTGATCCTTTGGTCTGTGGCACCCTGATAATCTTTGAGTCAATGGTGCAATTATTCTTTACTTTTCTTGAAAGATAAAGCATGCTCATAGCCAAATAGCCCTTTTGTCCCATTCTTTTTCCTTCATTTCCAACTGTCAATGTTTCTGCCAGTATAATTCCATCTATGCTGGTATTGTCTTAGATTTCTGATTTCTGCTGAGATGGCTGATTAAATACATTATTCACATTCATAATCTCTTTATCAAATGATTTTCTAGCCCCATCCCTCGTATTCTCTCCAGAACACGTTTTCTGATTTTGGGAAATATGGATAGGCTGAGAATTTCTGGTTAACAATTATTTTAATTACTTCTTTAATCCATCTCTCCTCTCTTTCATTTTACCATAAGCAGTCAGGAGGACTCAGGCCATGTCTTGAACATTTTGCCTAGGGGTCACCTCAGCTGTTATCCAACGTCAGCTTGCAAACTCTATCTTTCACAAAACTTTAGAACACAATTTAGCCAAGTCTTTGCCATTTTTTTTTTTAAACAGGAATGGCTTTTCCTTCATTGTCCAATAACATGTTGCTTTACTTCTGTCTAAGACCTCACTAGAAGCACCTTTAATATTCGTATTTCTCCCAACATTCTGTTCATGATTATGTACGTATTCTCTAAGAAGAGGTAGGCGTTCTCTTTTCTCTCAGTGCTCTCACCAGAATCACCTTTAATATCTATATTTCTATCAACAGTCCTTTATTGCACTCTAGGCTTTTTTTAGTTTGCACCTTAAAATGATTCCAACCTCTACCCATTTCCCAGTCCCAAAGCCACAGCTATAGTGTTAGGTATTTGTTAGAGCAGCACCTCATATCTTGGTACCAAAATCTGTATTAGTCAGGGTTCTCCAGAGAAACTGAATGAATAAGATATTAGTTCATCATGTGGTGGAAGGCTGAGAACTAAAAAATCATCAATAAAACACTAGTAACATCCCACTTTATACTTTAGTTTAGTGTTTTTGTTTTTATTATATTCATTTTTTATATATGAAAGAAATGTTTAATGTTTGGACATGATGTTGGTAATGATATCTTCTCCTTTTCATTAGGATAATAAAATCTCTGATGTAATTTAAAATTGCTATTTTTCATTCCAGAGAAAAGTTACATGGAGGAGGGAAGACATGCCCCTTTTCAAAAACAACGGTTTCAACTCATTTTCTACATTTCGCTACCTGTGCTTATTATTACTACTGCCATTTTAATAAAACGGAAAAAGTTGAGAGAGCTATGTTATAGAGGGGAAACTGAAAGTGAGAGGTATGTATATACATATATATATAATGTACACACAAATATATGTAAAATATATGTACATATATTTACTCTTATTACATTTAGAAAGACAAGAAAAATGTATTTGTGTTTCATCAGGAATAATCTCCAGCTGTAGGTAAGGCAATATAAAGAGAGGCTCAGGGAGACATTTACAAAATGGTTTGATGCCCTTTGTTATTTGTTTTGATATTGTTTCTCATCTCACAAATTACTAAAACCACACAGTTTACCACGAGTATCATGGTAAGAGCAGACATGGCTGCCAGGGGAATTTTGGAGGTTTATTTAGCCTCTTAGTTCACCGACCCTGTCCATAGAGTCATATCACCTATGAGCTCCATTTGAATTACATGACACTGCATTTCAAGGGAACTTCCAAAAACTAAATTTATTAGATACAGATTCTCAGGCCAGTGATGAACATCTTTATTAGCACACCTAGAGAGGTGTCTGTAAATCTATTTTGACAATATTTGTTTTTCTAAATATAGATATTGCTGATTTGTAAAATCATTTCTTAATTAGAAACTACATGTGTAGTTAATAATGTCAGGTTAAAGAGACAGGAGGCACCACCATGTAGGAAGAGAATTACACTTAGCTTTGGGAAACCTTGTTTTAAGTTATAAATCTTGCATGTAACCCTGTAATACTGTGAGTAAGTGATTTAATCTTTATTTACTTAATATTATTCTCTATAACTTTACAGAATGGGGGATAATAATAGCTTTTCAATGTATCTAAACTTTTGAGTACATCAATTTAATGAGTGAAATCATCATGCTATCTGTAACCAGTTGCACAAAATTTTAAACTTCATATTGAGCCCCTTAGTCATAATTTACAATATTTCATCACAGATATATTTACATCTAGTTTTACCCTCCAAGAACTGATGCAAAGATAAAACATGTTTATATTTTCTGAGAGAGAGAAAGAAATATATTGAGCTGTATATAAAAAGTATTTAAAATTTGTGAGTGCTACTTTATGTTTTGGCTTATTGGAACTGAGAAATTAGGGATATCTAAAATAAGGGGACATGCCTATATAAATGTGGGCTTACAAACATAAATTATTGATTAAATGTAGAATGAGAATGAGAAGACTCAATTACCAGACTGAGGTAACTGATGGCGTTTGTTCTAATATTGAAACAGTACCTGTTTAAGTTGTTAAAAGGAGATATTCATTTATTTGAATCGCTGTTTCTTTGAAGAACAGTTTTCATTCAGGTATTTAATTATTCAAGAATTACTATTTTCCTCACTTTAAAACAAAGTTTATCAATTTTATAGCTCTGTGTCACAAGAAAGCAGCAGTAACAGCAAGTCATCCCTCAGTGAAAGGTGAGTATAGAACTATGTGTTGAATCATTTTGCATTGTAAGTTTTGATCATTGCTTATGAGCACTTAAAAATGGTTAGTTTGAAATCAAACTTTTTTTTATATATTTGTTTAATTCTGTCTATAGGTTATTTTATAATAATAAATAATAAAACTTGGTTTTGTGATATCTCAGCCTCTCCTTCTTGACCTATGAAAGGAGAGATTTTTGTGCACTCACACTAGCAACTACCATCTATTAGCATGTAAATCATGGGTTTGTTTTTTTCTTTAGCATTGGGTAGGAGCATTTGTGTTTTAGTGATATTTTACTGGCATATAAAAAGATAACTGATGCTCTAATTAGCAGTACCAACCTTGTTGGCATCAGGGACGGGTTTAGTGGAAGAAAATTTTCCCATAGGGCGGAGTGGAGGGGGATAGTTTCAGCTCACATCATCAATCATTAGTTAGATTCCCATAAGGAGTGTGCAACTTAGATCTCTCACACGTGCAGGTCACAATAGAGTTCATGCTGCTATGAGAATCTAATGCCACTGCTGACCTGACAGGAGGCAGAGTTGAGGCAGCTTTGGGCCTCAGATGAGCCCCAGGTGAGCCCCAGTACTATGCTGATCTGGGAGGCTGTAGGCTTCGGGTGTGACACAGCAGGGTACCAGCTGTGATGGCCACAGGAGTGCTCATATCTCCCCTTTCCCAATTTCAGGCAGCCCACTGCACAGACAGATTCCTTCTTCCTGAGGAAAAGAGAGAAAACAGAGCAAGGGACTTTGCCTGTGAACATAGGAATTTCTCCCTATTTCCCTCCAAGTCCATCAGAGTTGTGTATTTAGGAGTCTGCAAGAGATACAGCATATCTGGGCTTAGAGATCCCTCTAGCACTGAAATGCCTGTAGAGACAACAGACTTAAGTAACTTAATACTCAATCTTCTTTGAATTCTTGGAAAGTCCTTTGAAGAAGAGCAAGTAAAAACAAAGCCAGACTGTGAAGACTAGAATAAATACCTAGAGACAGTGATAGACTGCAATACAATAGTAGTAGGGGCCTTTTAACACACTTTCAGCAGTGGTCAGATCATCCATACAGAAAATCATCAATGAAATATTGGAATTAAACAACACTAGATCAAATGGCCCTAATTGACATTTACAGAATATTTTATGTAACTGGTGCAGAATATATGTTAATTTCATCGGCACATAGATCATATGTAAGGCCACAAAACAAGATGGAATAATATCAAGTATCATTTTGAAAAACAGTGGAATGAAATTAGAAATCAATGAAAAGAGGAACTTTGGAAACTATACAAATACATGAAAATTAAACAATATGCTCTTGAAAGACCAGTGTGTCAATAAAGAAATTAAGAAGGAAATATTTTTTAAAATTGAAGGAAACAAAAATGGAAACATAACATACCAAAGTCTATGGAATGCAGCAAAACCAGTACTGAAAGGAAAGTTTATACCTATACATACTGATACCAAAAAAGTAGAAAGACTTCAGTTACGCAACCTCATGGTGCAATTCAAGAAAGAAAGCAAGGACAAACCAAACCACAAATTAGTAGAAGAAAATAAATAATAAAAACTAGAGCAGAAATAAATGAAATTGAGAATTAGAAAGGTCCATGAAACAAGAAGTTTGTTTTTGAAAAGATAAACACTTCTTTTGCTACATTGACCAAGAGAAAGAAAATAATGGATTGAATACTTAAATGAAAGATATGATTTATATGAGCACAAATCAGATAAAAAGACATTGCAATTGACACTTTAGTAATTTAAAGACAGCATTCAAGTAGAGATATTGTGACCAAATGTGTGTCAATAATTTGGCAAACCTAGAAGAAATGGACAAATTCCTAGACACATACAGTCATAATGAATAATGACATAGTAGCTGCAATAAAAAGTTTTCCATCCAAGAACAGTTCAGGACTAGATAGCTTTAATATTGTATTCTACCAAATATTTAAAGAAGAACTAGTACCAATTTTACTCAAACTATTCTGAAACATTGAGGAGGGAATATTCCCAATATAATTCTACAAGGCCAACATTTCCCTCAAAAACCATACAAATACACAGCAATAACAACAAAAACCTACAGGCCGACATCATGATGAACATGCAAAAATCCTCAACACAATGCTAGCAAACTGAATTCAACAACACATTAAAAAGATTATTTATCACGATCAAGTAGGATTCATCATAGGGATGCAAGGATGGTTCAGCAATGCAAATCAATAAATGTGATCTATCACATAAATAGAATCAAGGACAAAATCCATATGGTCATTTCAATAGAGGCTGAAAAAGCATTTGGTAACACTCAACATAACTTTATAACAAAAACTCTTAATGTAGTTTAGCAGGAACATATCTCAAAACAATAAAGGCCATGTATATCAAACTCATAGACAGCAGCATTCTAAATGGAGAAAAATTGAAAGCCTTTCCTTTATGATGTAGAACAACACAAGAATGCCCATTTTGCTTCTTTTATTTATCATAGTACTGGAAGTCCTAGTCAGAGCGATTAGACAAAAGAAAGATATCAAGGGTGTCCAAATTGGAAAGGCAGAAATCAAATTCTTATGTGCAGATGATATGATCTCATATTTAGAAAAATCTAAAGACTCCTCCAAGGGGAAAAAACTGTTAGAGGTGATAAATGTAATTGGTGACATCGGGGGATACAAAATCAAACAAAAATTAGTAGCATTTCTATATGCCAACAGTGAACAACCTATAAATAAAGAAAGCAATCCTATTTACAACAGCTATAAAAATACCTAGGAATAAATTTAATCATAAAAGCAAAAGATTGCTACAATGAAAATTGTAAAACACTTAACTAACTGGCTGTGGTGGCTCATGCCTGTAATCCCAGCACTTTGGGGGGCCAAGGTGGGTGGACTGCCTGAGCTCAGAAGTTCGAAACCACCCTGGGCAACATGGAGAAACCTTGTCTCTACTAAAATACCAAAAAAAAAAAAAAAAAAAAAAAAAAAAAGCCATGCACTGTGATGCAAGCCTGTAATCCCAGCTACTCGGGAGGCCAAGGCAGGAGAATCACTTGAGTGTGGGAGGCAGAGGTTGCAGTGGGCCAAGATCATGCCACCACACTCCAGCTTGGGTGACAGAGTGAGACTCCATCTCAAAAATAAATAAAAATAAAAGTAAAACACTTATCAAAGAAATTAAAGAGAACACAAAAAAGTGGAAATATATCCCAAGCCCATGGATTGGAAGAATTAATACTGTTTAAATATCCATAAAACCCAAAGCAATCTGGAGATTCAATGCAATCCCTATCAAAATACCAATGACATTCTTCACAGAAATAGAACAATAATCCAAAAATTCGTATGGAACCACAAAAGATAGGCTTTTTAACAAATAGTGTTGGGAATACTTTATATCCTCATGCTAAAGATTGAAATTGGGCCATTATCTTATACACAAAGGCCAACACAAAATAGATTGAAGACTTAAATGTAAAATATGAATTATAAAACGCTTAGAAGAAAACAGAAAAATCTTCATTACATTGGTCTTGGCAATGATTTCATGGATATGACATGAAAAGCACAGACAACCAATGAAAAAAAGACATATGGGGCAACATTAAACTCAAAAGCTTCTTCATAGCAAAGGAAATGCTGAAAATCCAATGGAATGGGAGAAAATATTTGCAAACCGTTGATCAGTTAAGGGGTTAATTCCCAAAATATATTAAGAACTCTTTCAACTCAATAGCAAAAAACTAATAACCTGATTAAAAGTTAGTTTAAGACTTGAATAGACATTTTGCCAAATAACATATATAAGACTCTTACAACTCTATAGCAAAATATCTAATAATTTAAAAAATGGGCTAAAGACTTCAGTAGACATTTCTCCAAAGAAAACATACAAGTGACAAATAAGCATATGAAAAGATGCTCAATTTCGTTAACTATCAAATGTATGCTAATCAAAACCACAATGAGATTCACCTCACACCTGTTAGGATGGATCTTAAAAAAAAAAATCAACAATAGCGAAATGTTGAGGAGGATGTGGAGAAATTAGAATCATTGTGTATATTGTTGGTGGGAATGCAAAATGTTGAAACCATTATGGAAAATGACATGGAGGGTTATCAAAAATAAAAAATACAATTACCATATAATCCAGCAATTCTACTTCTTGAAATTTATGGAAAAGAGTTGAAATCAGGAAACCAAAGGGATATTAGCATTCCAATGTTCACTGAAGCACTATTCACAACTCTCAAGTGTGGCTACAACCTAAATGTCTGTCGATGAATAAGTGGATAAAAATAAATGTGACATCTCTCTCCTCCTCTCTCTCTCTCTCTCTGTCTCTCTCTCTCTCTCTCTCTCTCTCTGTGTGTATCTAATGGAATATTATTCAGCCTTAAAAAGGAGATCCTGTAATATGTAAAACATGGATGAACCTTGAGGACAAATACTGAAATAATTCTACCTATTTGAGGTATCTAAAAAGTCAAACTCACAAAATTAGAGCAGAATGCTGGTTTCCAGGGACTACGGGGTGGACCAAATGGGTAGTTGCATGTCAGTGGGCTAAAGTATCAAATATGCATGGTGAAAATATTCTAGAGATTTCATGAAAAACATTGTCCCTAAAATTAACAAATCTGTATTGTACACTTAGAAATGTGGTAAGATGGTCGATCTCATGCTGTGTTCTTACTATATATAGCACAACTTTTTAAAAATAAAAACTTTTGCCATTCAAAAGATACCCTTAAGAAGGGAAAAAGGAACCGTGAATGTGGAAAAAATCTTTGTAATACGTATTTCAAATGAAGGATTCACATTCAGAATATATACTGAACTCCTACAAATTGATAAAAAAAAGATGAGAATATAATGACCAAAATATTTGAAGAAACACTTCACAAAAGATGATATCAAAGGGGCACAGAATATGAAAATGTGCTTAATGCCATTACTCTAACTAAGAGATGAATTAAAATCAAAATGATATTTTCCTAAACCACTACAACAGTTTCTAAAATTAAAAAAATGGACAACATCAAGGATTGGCAAGGATATCAAGCTACTAAAACTCTCACGTGGTGCTGGTATGAGGGTATTCTGGTACAGCATACTTTTCACTACTGTTCAGGAGTTTAGCATCTTCTAAACCTGAATATTTATGTAATCTATTACAGCAGTCTGTGCTCATTTAGGGAATAGAAACAATACAGTGATTTAAGTAGGGGATGCAAGTATAAAGACTAATTTACCTATAATAGAAGAGTAACTATAAGATATTGGGAAAACATCCTCTTTATGAGACCCTAGTGGAGAGTACATAAGGAAGAACTAACTTAGAAGTGGGTATCCTTCCCATGCTTGAGGTGGAAAAGATATAGTTGCCTCAGTGGAAAAGATGTAGTTGCAACCTACTGAATGGCAGGGGAAGTTTATTCATTTTCTTGAGTCAGATCTGGTAGTCAGTTGTGTGGCATGCAAAAGGAAACCACCTAGAGCACAGAAAACCATAGTTGAGCTGCAGCTGGTGGCCAGGTATGAGGGTATGTAGTAGAAGTGGGGGTGTCAGTTCAGTAAGAGGACTGAACCTCAATAATCAGATGTGAAATTCAAATTACAAACACAGTATGATACTAATAAATACATGCTAGATGGCTATCATTGTAACAACTTACAATGTCAATTAGTGAGAATATGGAGCAACTGGAGCTTTTATATCCCTTGTAGGGAATGTAAATTTGCAAAATCAATTTGGAAAACTGGTAAAATCTATTAAGGCTTTGCCAATGCCTATTTTATAACCCAAAAGATTCCACTCATTGGTGTGTACCATTAGTAATGTGCACATGTGTGGATCAAGAGACATGCACAAGAATGTTCATGGCAGAACTGGTTGATGAAAACACTGGAAACAACCTGACTTTACATCTTATTGCCTTCTTTCCCAATATCAGTAATATATGTATATGTGGGTCTCTATTTATTTAACATAAACTCAGTCAAAAGGTTTTTGGAGACATGGCCAAGGATAATCAGGAAAAAGATTCTGATATTCATATGAAAGAAAAATATGTGGTATCCAGGTAAACCTTAGTATTAAATAACATGAATTAAAATATAAATCTGTTTGTTTGTTTGTTGATTGATTGCTTGATTTTTTTAAGAGAGGGAGTTTCTCTTCATCACCCAAGCTGGAGTGCAGTGGCATGATCATAATTCACTGCAGCCTCAACTTCTGGGGCTCAAGTGGACCTCCCATCTCAACCTTCTGAGTAGATGAGACTACAGGCACACATCATCAATCCTGGGGAATTACTTTTTGTAGACATGAGGGTATCCCTGTGTTGTCCAGGCTGTTCTCAAACTCTTCAGCTCAAGTGATCCTCTTGTCTTGGGCTCACAAAATGTTGGCATTACAAGTGTGAGTCACCCATTCCTGGCCTACTTATTTTTTTAAAGTATATTTTCTGACTAAAATATCTAAGAAATTTTGGTAGATACATGAATTAAGACAAATATTTTCATAATTACAATAACTAAATAAAATCTCCATCAACAATTGATATGTACATCTTCTCAAATATTTTTCTAAGCAAAATATTAAAAATACTTCTTTTACTTTGAGAATATTGTGGACAAATTTTTATATATTAAAATGCAGTCATATCATTTTGTGGGATGTAGTATTCAAATTAAAAATAAAAAATCATTTATTTTATGTTAGAAATAACAAATGAAAGTCACAAGTGAACACTCCAATAGTTGATTTCTCAGCAAGGCAAAGTTTACTTCTGCAGAAAGGTGCTGTTCATTAGTTTGGTCACCATGAGAGCACACCGAACAAAGGAAAGCAGCAGCTTTATCCCTAATGCATTGGGTTCCTACTGCTGTGTCCAGTCTCCACTGGCTAGAGTTGGACCACAGAATCTAAGCTGAACCTGATTGGCTAACTTGAGAAGTGCAGGGATGTGGTTATACTTGCAGAAAACAGTTTTGGCGGGGTTGGGGGAGGAGGGGATCAAGCGGGGGTGGAGGGAGCGTTGTGATGGGAGGGGTGATTTACAGAGTGAGTAGCAGATGTGGAATGTGGGCTCTATAGATAAAGACTGTGAGGAAGTTTGTTTCCCAGGGCAAGGGAACACAGAGAGTAAGGGAGTCTTGCCTTGAAAGCAGGAAACGAAAGACTAGGAAACTTAAACAAGTTAACCCTTTGAAGAAGAATGTCTTACTGTATTTAACATCTTAAAAGTCTATAATTATGAATGTTTGTGCTACTTCCAGTTTTTAGTTATTACAAATGCCCTGTAATAAACATTCTGGTATGGATATATATCTGTGAGCAATTGTCCAGTTATTGCCTGAGATAAATCCCCAGAAGATATCGAGAATAAATATAGTGTAATATGAAGACTTTTGTTGTTTTAAAATATCTATTACTAAATTATCATTCCGTTTGTATCCAGTTGTAACTTTCATAATTTATTCATTTATTAGCTAGTTTGGATATGTGAGTGATATACTTTCTGAGCCCTAGCATATCTTAAATTTACTTCTTTTATTATACTACCTTACTGAATTTTCTTTATAATTTTCCACTATGTTACTTAGTAATGAGTTATTTCTATAAGGAATATAGAAATAGAAGTAGAAAATACAAAATTTGAACATATGGAATTAGAGGCATTTTGAGACTCCCTTTAGTATGAAGGAAGCTTAGCATGTTTTACCTTTAAAAAAATCCCTTCACTAATCTTTCTGTTATGTAAATTGAGATTTTAGACCTAGCCTACTGTTAATAAATTTCTGCTTTTAAATATTGTTTATTTTGGTTCTAAAATATTTTGTCTTTTTCAGTTTTATACTTAGGTTTACAACAAACATTTTGAATTGATTTTATATTTAACCGGTTTCATTTTTTGAAGTTCTAAAGAATGATTTTAACTTTTAATGGTGTTAAGAGCCATTTTCTAGCCAGAGAACTTGGAATGCTCGAATCTTGACTTTGCCATAACTTTCTTCTCTTATTCAATAAATAATGTGTGTATGTGAGTGTGTGAATCATTCTTATTATTATTATAGTAGTAATGTATAAAAAACATTGATTAAAAATATATATGAGAGTAAAAGAATGAAACAGTAATCTTCATTAGCTCCAGCACCAGGGATGATCATTCTTAAAAAATTTCATTATATAGATACATACACCAATGTGCATGCATGCATGTGTGTGTATTGTACATGTTGGTGTTATCTAATAAAAAGGTACTTAGAATTACCACCTTTTAATTTTAAAATAAAATCATTGCATATGTTTAGAATGGAGTTTTCAAGGCACTTTATTTATTGACCTAAATAGTTACCAAACATGGATTTAAAAAACCAGTCTACTTTCACAAGTCACTTCTATTATAAAACTGAGAGTATTGTCAGTTGAGGTAACAGGTAATATTTTTCTGGAATTTTTATTTTTTTAATGTTTTTGCTTTTAATCACCCATAGTTTTAAAATTACTTGAGTTAGAAATGTGTTAGCTACAAGAAAGAAAAATGACCAACACTGGCATTTTATTTGTTTTGTTTTCTCCTACAGCACCAGTCTCTAACAACCTTGAATGCTAATACTTGGAGAGAGGAGAGTAACAAATACATCATCAGAAACGGGCCCGAACCAAGGAGGAACAAAACACAATTTCTCTCTCACTGTGGAGGGTTTTAAACTGTGAAATAAATCATCCGGCCTGAATCTCATGACTTATGTCCATTGAATTCTCTGTATTTGCAGTCCAAATTCTACCTTGTCAAATTTGGATCCATAAGATGCTCTGAATCAGGTGAAAGGAGCCTAAGACCTTCATCTAATAAAGCTAAGAGGGACTGCCAGTCAGCCGCACAGCAGAGTATCTGTTTCCCCTTCTGCTTCTTAGGTTGACCAGAATCTCTCTCAAGTCTGACCTATCCCTTTTCTTTCAGAGTTCCTAGCCTCTAGCTAGTCTGTGACTGGTTACAGTGACTTTTATGTAGATGATATCTGAGCTCAGTTCCTCTCTTCTTACTCCTGCTTATTTTTGAAAGTTGTAAACCCACTTTAGTGTGTTAAAATACTTGTTTGCCTAAAGTAGATTTACCGTAAAGCTAAGGAAGCAAAAACTTAAGAACAACTTAGTTGCACAGATTCTCTTTAAAGTCATGAACCTAACTTTGTATTCTTAGAGTTTATCAAATTATATATGGTTCAGGCCCCATTGAACCTGAATCATGTCTTCTCTTCACATGTTCCTTTGGCAGTGGTGTGCTAGAGACAGCTCATATCATCTCGCCAGAGCTCACCAGTTAAAGTTTCAGAATATTTGCAAGTCAGTTGTTAAACAGCCGTTATAAAAAATATTACTTAAATCTAAATACATTAAAAACCAACATTCAAATAACACCATTTATTCATTATTTTTTATATTTATCTTTGCTTTTTAGGTTATGACTATTGCATCTTTATGGTTGAACTACTATACTATGGTAATGTGTGACTTGCATGTATTACCAACTCTTCCAGAAATATCAAATGGTAGCTTGAAATTAGCCTTTGCTGAGACTGATAAACCTATCGTTGTGGACTTCCTCTCCCTCACATCACAGAAATAGCTGTATAATAGTTGCTAGCAAATCACTGTTCCTGGGGATAGTTCACCTTTTTTCTGTTTTTGTTTTTAATAGCTTGTTGAAGGTACTTTTCTCTCATTGCTCAAATCTATCTCCAACTCTTTCTGAATATGAATACCCAATTGGTCTCAAAAATATTGGGTATAGAAAGAATATAACTAAAGACAATAAAGGCCATGTGTTAAAAATTAAACCCCACAGCTAACATCGTACTGAATGGGGAAAAGCTGAAAGCTTTTCTTGTAAGATCTGGAAGAAGGCAAGTTTCCCACTTCTACTGCTTTAATTCAACATACTATTGGAAGTACTAGCCAGAGCAATTAGGTAAGAGAAAGAAAATAAAAGGCATATAAATAGGAAAGGAAGAAGTCAAAGTATCCCTGTTTGCAGATTACATAATCATATATTTAGAAAATACTGAAGACTTCACCAAAAAAAAAAAAAAGTTAGAAAAAATAAATCAAGATAGTAAAGTTGCAGAATGCAAAATTAACATACAAAAATCGGTAGCATTTCTATATACCAATAGTGAACTATCTGAAAAAGAAATCAAGAATCAAGTTAATTTACAATAGCTACAACATTTTAAATATCTAGGAATAAATCAAGAAGGTGAAAGAACTCTACATGAAAAATATAAAAGATTGATAAAAGAAGCTGAAGAGAACACAAGTAAAAAATTCCATGTTTATAGATCAGAAGAATTAATATTGTCAAAATGTCCATATTTATCCAAAGCAATCTTCAGATTCTTCAGAAATCTCTATCAAAATACTCTTGAAATTCTTCCCAGAAATAGAAAAAACAATCTTAAAATCCATATGGAAACGGAAAAGACTTTAGTAGCCAAAGCAATCTTGCAAAAAGAACAAAGCTGGAGGCATCACAGTACCCACTTCAAAATATGCTACAAAATATAGTAATGAAAACAGCATGGCACTGGCATAAAAAAAGTCACATAGAACAATGGAATCAAATAGAGAAATAAATCCATGTTCAGGGCCAGCTAATTTTCATCAAAGGTAGCAAAACACATATTGGGAGAAGTACTGTCTCCTTTGCCGAGACCAGCTTGGTCAGGGAGACCCTAACCCAGTGGCACTAGAGGAATTAAAGACACACACACAGAAATATAGAGGTGTGATGTGGGAAATCAGGGGTCTCACAGCCTTCAGAGCTGAGAGCCCCAAACAGATTTACCCACATATTTATAAACAGCAAGCCAGTCATTAGCATTGTTTCTATAGATATTCGATTAACTAAAAGTATCAAGGGATGGGCCGAATTAAAGAAATGGGTTGGGCTAGTTAACTGCAGCAGGAGCATGTCCTTAAGGTACAGATTGCTCATGCTATTGTTCGTGGCTTAAGAATGCCTTTAAGCGATGAGTACTGGGGGGGTGGAGCAAGATGGCCGAATAGGAACAGCTCCAGTCTCCAACTCCCAGCGTGAGCGACACAGAAGACCAGTGATTTCTGCATTTTCAACTGAGGTACTGGGTTCATCTCACTGGGGAGTGCCGGACGATCGGTGCTGGTCAGCTGCTGCAGCCCGACCAGCGAGAGCTGAAGCAGGGCGAGGCATTGCCTCACCTGGGAAGCGCAAGGGGGAAGGGAATCCCTTTTCCTAGCCAGGGGAACTGAGACACACAACACCTGGAAAATCGGGTAACTCCCACCCCAATACTGCGCTTTAAGCAAACAGGCACACCAGGAGATCATATCCCACACCTGGCCGGGAGGGTCCCACACCCACGGAGCCTCCCTCATTGCTAGCACAGCAGTCTGTGATCTACCGGCAAGGCAGCAGCGAGGCTGGGGGAGGGGCGCCCGCCATTGCTGAGGCTTAAGTAGGTAAACAACCTGCTGGGAAGCTCGAGCTGGGTGGAGCTCACAGCAGCTCAAGGAAACCTGCCTGTCTCTATAGACTCCACCTCTGGGGACAGGGCAATAACAAACACAGCCGAAACCTCTGCAGACGCAAACGACTCTGTCTGACAGCTTAGAAGAGAGCAGTGGATCTCCCAACACGGAGGTTGAGATCTGAGAAGGGACAGACTCCCTGCTCAGGTGGGTCCCTGACCCCTGAGTAGCCTAACTGGGAGACATCCCCCACTAGGGGCAGTCTGACACCCCACACCTCACAGGGTGGAGTACACCCCTGAGAGGAAGCTTCCAAAGCAAGAATCAGACAGGTACACTCGCTGTTCAGAAATATTCTATCTTCTGCAGCCTCTGCTGCTGATACCCAGGCAAACAGGATCTGGAGTGGACCTCAAGCAATCTCCAACAGACCTACAGCTGAGGGTCCTGACTGTTAGAAGGAAAACTATCAAACAGGAAGGACACCTACACCAAAACCCCATCAGTACATCACCATCATCAAAGACCAGAGGCAGATAAAACCACAAAGATGGGGAAAAAGCAGGGCAGAAAAGCTGGAAATTCAAAAAATAAGAGCGCATCTCCCCCGGCAAAGGAGCGCAGCTCATCGCCAGCAACGGATCAAAGCTGGACGGAGAATGACTTTGACGAGATGAGAGAAGAAGGCTTCAGTCCATCAAATTTCTCAGAGCTAAAGGAGGAATTATGTACCCAGCGCAAAGAAACTAAAAATCTTGAAAAAAAAGTGGAAGAATTGATGGCTAGAGTAATTAATGCAGAGAAGGTCATAAACGAAATGAAAGAGATGAAAAACATGAAACGAGAAATACGTGACAAATGCACAAGCTTCAGTAACCGACTCAATCAACTGGAAGAAAGAGTATCTGCGATTGAGGATCAAATGAATGAAATGAAGCGAGAAGAGAAACCAAAAGAAAAAAAAAGAAAAAGAAATGAACAAAGCCTGCAAGAAGTATGGGATTATGTAAAAAGACCAAATCTACGTCTGATTGGGGTGCCTGAAAGTGAGGGGGAAAATGGAACCAAGTTAGAAAACACTCTTCAGGATATCATCCAGGAGAACTTCCCCAACCTAGTAGGGCAGGCCAACATTCAAATCCAGGAAATACAGAGAACGCCACAAAGATACTCCTCGAGAAGAGCAACTCCAAGACACATAATTGCCAGATTCACCAAAGTTGAAATGAAGGAAAAAATCTTAAGGGCAGCCTGAGAGAAAGGTCGGGTTACCCACAAAGGGAAGCCCATCAGACTAACAGCAGATCTCTTGGCAGAAACTCTCCAAGCCAGAAGAGAGTGGGGGCCAATATTCAACATTCTTAAAGAAAAGAATTTTAAACCCAGAATTTCATATCCAGCCAAACTACGTTTCATAAGTGAAGGAGAAATAAAATCCTTTACAGATAAGCAAATGCTTAGAGATTTTGTCACCACTAGGCCTGCCTTACAAGAGACCCTGAAGGAAGCACTAAACATGGAAAAGAACAACCGGTACCAGCCATTGCAAAAACATGCCAAAATGTAAAGACCATCGAGGCTAGGAAGAAACTGCATCAACTAACGAGCAAAATAACCAGCTAATATCACAATGGCAGGATCAAGTTCACACATAACAATCTTAACCTTAAATGTAAATGGACTAAATGCTCCAATTAAAAGACACAGACTGGCAAACTGGATAAAGAGTCAAGACCCATCAGTCTGCTGTATTCAGGAGACCCATCTCACACGCAGAGACATACATAGGCTCAAAATAAAGGGATGGAGGAAGATTTACCAAGCAAATGGAGAACAAAAAAAAGCAGGGGTTGCAATCCTAGTCTCTGATAAAACAGACTTTAAACCATCAAAGATCAAAAGAGACAAAGAAGGCCATTACATAATGGTAAAGGGATCAATTCAACAAGAAGAGCTAACTATCCTAAATATATATGCACCCAATACAGGAGCACCCAGATTCATCAAGCAAGTCCTTAGAGACTTACAAAGAGACTTAGACTCCCATACAATAATAATGGGAGACTTCAACACTCCACTGTCAACATTAGACAGATCAACGAGACAGAAAGTTAACAAGGATATCCAGGAATTGAACTCATGTCTGCAGCAAGCAGACCTAATAGACATCTATAGAACCCCAAATCAACAGAATATACATTCTTCTCAGCACCACATCGTACTTACTCCAAAATCAACCACGTAATTGGAAGTAAAGCACTCCTCAGCAAATGTACAAGAACAGAAATTATAACAAACTGTCTCTCAGACCACAGTGCAATCAAACTAGAACTCAGGACTAAGAAACTCAATCAAAACCGCTCAACTACATGGAAACTGAACAACGTGCTCCTGAATGACTACTGGGTATATAACGAAATGAAGGCAGAAATAAAGATGTTCTTTGAAACCAATGAGAACAAAGATACAACATACCAGAATCTCTGGGACACATTTAAAGCAGTGTGTAGAGGGAAATTTATAGCACTAAATGCCCAGAAGAGAAAGCAGGAAAGATCTGAAATTGACACTCTAACATCGCAATTAAAAGAACTAGAGAAGCAAGAGCAAACACATTCGAAAGCTAGCAGAAGGCTAGAAATAACTAAGATCAGAGCAGAACTGAAGGAGATAGAGACACAAAAAACTCTCCAAAAAATCAATGAATCCAGGAGCTGGTTTTTTGAAAAGATCAACAAAATTGACAGACCACTAGCAAGACTAATAAAGAAGAAAAGAGAGAAGAATCAAATCGACACAATTAAAAATGATAAAGGGGATATCACCACCGACCCCACAGAAATACAAACTACCATCAGAGAATACTATAAACACCTCTACTCAAATAAACTGGAAAATCTAGAAGAAATGGATAATTTCCTGGACACTTACACTCTTCCAAGACTAAACCAGGAAGAAGTTGAATCCCTGAATAGACCAATAGCAGGCTCTGAAATTGAGGCAATAATTAATAGCCTACCAACCAAAAAAGTCCAGGACCAGATGGATTCACAGCTGAATTCTACCAGAGATACAAGGAGGAGTTGGTACCATTCCTTCTGAAACTATTCCAATCAATAGAAAAAGAGGGAATCCTCCCTAACTCATTTTATGAGGCCAACATCATCCTGATACCAAAGCCTGGCAGAGACACAACAAAAAAAGAGAATTTTAGACCAATATCCCTGATGAACATCGATGCAAAAATCCTCAATAAAATACTGGCAAACCGGATTCAGCAACACATCAAAAAGCTTATCCACCATGATCAAGTGGGCTTCATCCCTGGGATGCAAGGCTGGTTCAACATTCGCAAATCAATAAACATAATCCAGCATATAAACCGAACCAAAGACAAGAACCACATGATTATCTCAATAGATGCAGAAAAGGCTTTTGACAACATTCAACAGCCCTTCATGCTAAAAACGCTCAATAAATTCGGTATTGATGGAATGTACCTCAAAATAATAAGAGCTATTTATGACAAACCCACAGCCAATATCATACTGAATGGGCAAAAACTGGAAAAATTCCCTTTGAAAACTGGCACAAGACAGGGATGCCCTCTCTCACCACTCCTATTCAACATAGTGTTGGAAGTTCTGGCTAGGGCAATTAGTCAAGAGAAAGAAATCAAGGGTATTCAGTTAGGAAAAGAAGAAGTCAAACTGTCCCTGTTTGCAGATGACATGATTGTATATTTAGAAAACCCCATTGTCTCAGCCCAAAATCTCCTTAAGCTGATAAGCAACTTCAGCAAAGTCTCAGGATACAAAATTAATGTGCAAAAATCACAAGCATTCTTATACACCAGTAACAGACAAACAGAGAGCCAAATCAGAAATGAACTTCCATTCACAATTGCTTCAAAGACAATAAAATACCTAGGAATCCAACTTACAAGGGATGTAAAGGACCTCTTCAAGGAGAACTACAAACCACTGCTCAGTGAAATCAAAGAGGACACAAACAAATGGAAGAACATACCATGCTCATGGATAGGAAGAATCAATATCGTGAAAATGGCCATACTGCCCAAGGTAATTTATAGATTCAATGCCATCCCCATCAAGCTACCAATGAGTTTCCTCACAGAATTGGAAAAAACTGCTTTAAAGTTCATATGGAACCAAAAAAGAGCCTGCATCTCCAAGACAATCCTAAGTCAAAAGAACAAAGCTGGAGGCATCACGCTACCTGACTTCAAACTATACTACAAGGCTACAGTAACCAAAACAGCATGGTACTGGTACCAAAACAGAGATATAGACCAATGGAACAGAATAGAGTCCTCAGAAATAATACCACACATCTACAGCCATCTGATCTTTGACAAAGCTGAGAGAAACAAGAAATGGGGAAAGGATTCCCTATTTAATAAATGGTGCTGGGAAAATTGGCTAGCCATAAGTAGAAAGCTGAAACTGGATCCCTTCCTTACTCCTTATACGAAAATTAATTCAAGATGTATTAGAGATTTAAACGTTAGACCTAATACCATAAAAATCCTAGAGGAAAACCTAGGTAGTACCATTCAGGGCATAGGCATGGGCAAAGACTTCATGTCTAAAACACCAAAAGCAATGGCAGCAAAAGCCAAAATTGACAAATGGGATCTCATTAAACTAAAGAGCTTCTGCACAGCAAAAGAAACTACCATCAGAGTGAACAGGCAACCTACAGAATGGGAGAAAATTTTTGCAATCTACTCATCTGACAAAGGGCTAATATCCAGAACCTACAAAGAACTCAAACAAATTTACAAGAAAAAAACAAACAACCCCATCAAAAAGTGGGCAAAGGATATGAACAGACATTTCTCAAAAGAAGACATTCATACAGCCAACAGACACATGAAAAAATGCTCATCATCACTGGCCATCAGAGAAATGCAAATCAAAACCACAATGAGATACCATCTCACACCAGTTAGAATGGCGATCATTAAAAAGTCAGGAAACAACAGGTGCTGGAGAGGATGTGGAGAAATAGGAACACTTTGACACTGTTGGTGGGATTGTAAACTAGTTCAACCATTATGGAAAACAGTATGGCGATTCCTCAAGGATCTAGAACTAGATGTACCATATGACCCAGCCATCCCATTACTGGGTATATACCCAAAGGATTATAAATTATGCTGCTATAAAGACACATGCACACGTATGTTTATTGCAGCACTATTCACAATAGCAAAGACTTGGAATCAACCCAAATGTCCATCAGTGACAGATTGGATTAAGAAAATGTGGCACATATACACCATGGAATACTATGCAGCCATCAAAAAGGATGAGTTTGTAGGGACATGGATGCAGCTGGAAACCATCATTCTTAGCAAACTATTACAAGAACAGAAAACCAAACACCGCATGTTCTCACTCATCGGTGGGAACTGAACAATGAGATCACTTGGACTCAGGAAGGGGAACATCACACACAGGGGCCTATCATGGGGAGGGGGCAGGGGGGAGGGATCGCATTGGGAGTTATACCTGATGTAAATGACGAGTTGATGGGTGCAGCACACCACCATGGCACAAGTATACATATGTAACAAACCTGCACGTTATGCACATGTACCCTACAACTTAAAGTATAATAATAATAAATAAATTAAAAAAAAAAAAAAAAAAAAAGAATGCCTTTAAGCAATTTTCTGCCCTGAGTGGGCGAGGTGTTCCTTGCCCTCATTCTGGTAAACCCACAACCTTCCAGTGTGGGCGTTAGAGCCATTATGAACATGTTACAGTGCTGCAGAGATTTTGTTTATGGCCAGTTCTGGTGCCCGTTTATGGCCAGATTTTGGGGGGCCTGCTCCCAACTCTCCTCAGTAAGTGGTGCTGGCAAAACTGGCTATCCACATATAGAACAGTAAAACTAGGCCAGCATCTCTCACCATATACATAATATTAACTCAAAATAAATTAAAGACTTAAATTTAAGACCTCAAACTATGAAACTACTAGAAGACTATAGGGAAAACACTTTATAAAATTGGACTGGGCAAGGATTTTTTTCAATAAGACCTCAGAAGAACAGGCAATAAAAGCAAAAATAGACAAATGGGATTACATCAAACTAAAATGCTTCTGCATAGCAAAGGAAATCAACAGTGTGAAAAGACAACCTATAGATTAAGAAAAAGTATTTGCAAAATATGCATCTGACAAGGGATTAATACCCAGAGTATATAAGGAACTGAAACAACTCAGTAGCAAAACAAAACAAATAATCCAATTTTAAAATGGGCAAAAGACTTGAATAAACATTTCTCAAAAGAAGAAGTATGGCCAAGAGATACATAGGCATATGACAAGGTGCTCAACATAATCAATTGTCATAAAAATGAATAGAAATTACCATGATATATCATCTCTCCCCAGTTAAAATAGCTTATATCAAAAAGATAAGGAATAATACATGCTGGTGAGAAAGTGGAGAAAAAAAAAACCCTTGTACACTATTAGTGGGAACATAAATTAGTACAACCACTATGGAGAACAGTTTGGAGGTTCCTCAAAATCTAAAACTTGGGGTATCATATGATCTAGCAGTCCCACTGCTGAACATATACCCAAAAGAAAGAAAATCAGGCCAGGCACTGTGGCTTATGCCTGTAATCCCAGCACTTTGGGAGGCTGAAGCAGTTGGAAGTCAGGAGTTCGAGACCGGCCTGGCCAACATGGTGAAACCCTGTCTCTACTAAAAATACAAAAATTAGCCAGGCGTGGTAGTGGGCACCTATAATCCCAGCTACTTGGGGGGCTGAGGCAGGAGAATTGCTTGAACCCGGGAGGCGGAGGTTGCACTAAGCCAAGATTGCACCACTTCACTTCAGCCTGGGCAACAAGAGTGAAACTGTGTCTAAAAAAAAAAAAAAAAAAAGGAAAAGGAAAAGAAAAAGTTGAGAATGTTGAAGAGATATATGCACTCCTATGTTTGTTGCAGCACTGTTCACAATAGCCAAAAATTGGAAACAACCTAAGCATCTATCAACAGATTAATGGATACAGAAAATGTGGTACACATACAGAATGGAGTACTTTCAGCCATAAAAAGAATGAGATTCTGTCATTTGCAAGGAGGTCGAACTGCTGATCATTAAGTTAAGTGAAATAAGCCAGGCACAGAAAGGCAGACATCAAATATTGTCACTTATTTGTGGTATCTAAATATCAAAACAATTGAACTCATGGAGATAGGGAGTAGAAGGATGGTTACCAGAGGCTCGGAATGGTAGTGGCAATGAGGGTGAGGGTTTTAGAAGGGAGATATTCTTATTCATTCATAGAATTTTATTCATTCATAGAAAGAATGAATAAGACCTACTAATTGCTAGCACAACAAGGTGACTATAATAATATACTTGTACATTTTTAAATAACTAAAAGTACAATTGGATTCTTTGTAACACAAAGGAAAAATTGAGGGAATAGATACCTCATTCTGCATGATGTGATTATTACTCATTGCATAGTTGTATCAAAATATCTCATGTATTTCATAAATATCTACACCTACTATGTATCCACAAGAATTAAATATAAAAATAAAATGGCCAAGATATACATGAAAAAATGGTCAACATCACTAATTGTCAGCAAAATTCATTTCGAAGTCATAATGAAATACTATTTCACCTTAGAATGGCTCTTATCAAAACACCAGGGGTTTGGTCTTGGTTCTGCTGCTCACTGCACAGAAAGCCAATGACTGAGACAATGAGTATTGCCAGGGAAGATGCTTTAATCGGGTGCTGCAGCCAAGAATCAGTCCAAATTCATCTCCCTGACCAAATTGGAGATTTATATAGCAGGGAAGAAATATGTAACTAGATGTGGGAAAACAGGAACTCAGGAGGGGTAAAGAAGCAATCATGGGCTGGGTGTGGTGGCTCATGCTTGTAATCCCAGCAATTTGGGAGGCCAAGGTGGGTGAATCACCTGAGGTCAAGAGTTGAAGACCAGCCTGACCATCACGGAAAAACTCCATCTTACTAAAGATACTAAACTTAGCCAGGATTGGTGGTGGGTGCCTGTAGTCCCAGCTACTCAGGAGATTCAGGCAGGAGAATCACTTGAACCCAGGAGGGGGAGGTTGCAGTGAGCTGAGATTGTGCCACTGCACTCCAGCCTGGGTGATAGAGACTCCTCTGAAAAACAAAACAAAACAAAACAAAACAAAAACAAAATAAAACAAAAAAACTCAAATAAATAAAAGAAGCAATCATGACAAATGAGACAATGAATTATTGTCTGGATGTGATGATCTGGTGAGTTTCAGTTTTTAAATACTTTCTGAGAGACCTGGGAGTCCTTTCCTGAGGAAGGAACTCAGATAAAATGAATGTAAGTTTTAAGCTTTAACACCAGAAGGGTCAATTTCTATGTTTATCAAAAACAAACAAAAACAAAACTGTCCATGGGACTCTTGGATTGGCTTCATGGCTATGATAAAAAATACAAAAAATAATGAATGTTGATGAGGGTGTAGAGAAAGGGGAGCTCTTTTGCACTGTTAATGGGAATGTAAATTAGTACAGCCATTATGGAAAACAGTAAGGGGCTAAAAACTCACATGTTAGTTTTTGGAACTACCATGTGAGCCTGAAATCCCATTATTAGGTATATATCCAAAGGAAATGAAACTATATGTTGAAGAGATATATGCCATCCCTTGTTTATTGTAGCATTGTTAACAATAGCCAAGATATGAAATCAACATAAAAGCCTATCTACTGATTAATGTATTTAAAAATGTGATATATATACAAAACAAAATATTCTTCAGCCATATTAAACAATGAAATTCTGTCATTTGCAGCAACTTGGATGAAGCTGAAGGGCATTATGTTAATTGAAGAGACACAAATGATCTCAACTTACATGGGATCAACAAAGTTGATTTCATAGAAGTTAAGCATAGAATGGTAGTTACTAGAGGTTTGAGGTGAGGATACTGTATTAGTCCATTTTCATGTTGCTGATAAAGACATACCCAAGACTGGGAATAAAAAGAGTTTTAATTGGACTTACAGTTCCACATGGCTGGGGAGGCTTCAGAATTATGGCAGGAGGCAAAAGGCACTTCTTACATGGTGGCAGCAAGAGAAAATGAGGAAGAAACAAAAGTAGAAACCCCTGATAAACCCATCAGATCTTGGGAGACTTATTCACTATCACGAGAATAGCACGGGAAAGATCAGCCTCCAGGATTCAATTACCTTTCCCTGGGTCCCTCCCACAACATGTGGGAACTCTGGGTGATACAATTCAAGTTGAGATTTGAGTGGGGACACAGCCAAACCATATCATTCCACCCCTGGCCCCTCCCAAATCTCATATCCCCACATTTCAAAACCAATCATGCCTTCCCAATAATCCCCCAAAGTCTTAACTCATTACAGCATTAATTCAAAAGTCCACAGTTCAAAGTCTCATTTGAGACAAGGCCAGTCCCTTCTGCCTATGAGCCTGTAAAATCAAAGGCAAGCCAGTTACTTCCTAGATACAATGGGGGTACAGGCATTGGGTAAATACAGCCATTCCAAATGAGAAAAATTGGCCAAAACAAAGGGGTTACAGGGCCCATGTAATTTCAAAATCCAGCAGGGCAGTCAAATTTTAGAGCTCCAAAATGATCTGTTTGACCCCAGGTCTCACATCCAGGTCACACTGTTGCAAGAGGTGGGCTCCCATGGTCTTGGGCAGCTCCACCCTTGTGGCTTGGCAGGGTATAGCCTCCCTCCTGGCTACTTTCATGGGCTGGCATTGAGTGCCTGTGGCTTTTCCAGGTGCACAGAACAAGCTGTTGGTGGATCTACCATTCTGGGGTCTGGAGAATGGTGGACCTCTTCTCATAGCGCCACTAGGCAGTGCCCCAGTAGGGCCTCTGTGTACGGGCTCTGACCCCACATTTCCCTTCCACACTGTCCTAGCAGAGGTTCCCCAGCCCTGCAGCAAACTTTTTCCTGGGCATCCATGTGTCTCCCTATGTCTTCTGAAATCTAAGTGGAGGTTCCCAAACCTCAATTATTTACTTCTGTGCATCCACAGGCTCAACACCACATGGAAGCTGCCAATACTTGGTGCTTCCACCCTCTGAAGCCACAGCCCGAGCTCTATGTTGGTCCCTTTCAGCCACAGCTAGAGGAGCTGGGACACAGGGCACCAAGTCCCTAGGCTGCACACAGCACAGTGACTCTGGGTGCAGCCCATGAAACCACTTTTTCTTCCTGGGCCTCTGGGCCTGTGATGGGAGGGGCTGCTGTGAAGGTCTCCGACATGGCCTGGAGACATTTTTATCATGGCTTGGGAATTAACATTAGGCTTCTTGCTAAAGCAAATTTCTGCAGTCGGCTTGAATTTCTCTTCAAAAAATGAGTTTTTCTTTTCTACTGCATTGTCAGGCTGCAAATTTTCTGAACTTTTATGTTATTTCCTTTTTAAAACAGAACGCTTTTAACAAGAGTCAAGTCATCTTTAGAATACTTTGCTGCTTAGAAATTTCTTCCACTAGATATCCCAAATCATCTCTCTCAAGTTCAAAGTTCCACAAATCTCAAGGGTAGGGAAAAAATGCTACCAGTCTCTTTGCTAAAACATAACAAAAGTCATCTTTGCTCCAGTTCCCAACAAGTTTCTCATCGCCATCCGAGATCACCTCAACCTGGACCTTATTGTCCATATCACTATCAGCATTTTTTTCAAGTCATTCAACAAGTCTCTAGGAGGTTCCAAACTTTCCCACATTTTCCTATCTTCTTCTGAGCTTTCCAAAGTGTTCCAACCTCTGCCTGTTACTCAGTTCTAAAGCTGCTTCCAGATTTTCAGGTATCTTTTCAGCAACACCCCACTCCTGATACCAATTTACTGTATTAGTCCATTTACACACTGTTGATAAAGACATACCTGAGACTGGGAAGAAAAAGAGGTTTAACTGGACTTACAGTTCCATATGGCTGGGAAGGCCTCAGAAGCATGGCAGAAGATGAAAGGCACTTCTTACATGGTGGTGGCAAGAGAAAATGAGGAAGAAGCAAAAGTAGAAACCCCTGATAAACCCATCAGACCTCATGAGACTTATTCACTGTCATGAGAATTGCATGGGAAATATCTGCTCCCATGATTCAATTACCTCTCCACTGGGTCCCTCCCACAACACATGAGAATTCTGAGAGATGCAATTCAAGTTGAGATTTGGGTGGGACACAGCCAAACCATATCAGGTACCAAGATACATTGGTCAATGAGTACAATGTCACAGTTAGACAGGAAGTTATAGTGTTCTACTACGCTGTAAGGTGACTATAGAAAATAAAAACATATATCTTGAGATAGCTGGAAGAGAAGACTTTGAATGTTACCACCACAAGAAGTGATAAACATTTAAGGTGATGGGTACAGTAATTACCCCGATTTAGTCATTTTATTCAATGTTTACATGCATTGAAGAATCACACCGTGCCCCATAAACATGTACAATTATTGTGTATAGGTTATAAATAATAAAAATGAATAATACAAAAAAGAATACTCAATTTTCTGGGTCCTTAGGACATTTGACATGGTTTGGAGTGAGCTTAACAACAACATCTGTCAGAGTTCCAAAAGGTACATTTCAGACCTGCTGTCTGTTATGGAGGGTGTAGAAGCTGCTAAGAGATAACTAGAGTTGCACCACCAAAAATAACAAGGCTACCAAGTCTGTGGTCCAAGGACTTTACCCTTAGAGCTATTCAAATACTGATGAGCTGGGAGGTCTGAGAAGAGGAGCAGTATGTAAGGCAAACATTTACCAATTGCTATGATTAAATGTACCAAGTTTACGAAAACCTAAGGTAAGTGAAATACTCTCATGGCTCTGGGCCAGTGTGAGTTTGGGACATCTTATAAAATAGGATTTCTACTTTTACTGACATCTACCCTGAAATTGTAGAAAGAAGTGAAGGGGAGAAAAATATTTGAAGATGGAGTAGAAATTTCTTGGAAAAAAAGTGACTTGCTTTTATATCGAAGAGAGGTAAGTGCTACAAGTTTGAAGGTGCTGCAAAAAGAAAATATTTTGCTTCCTGGAAAAAAACTTTCTTGTTACTCAGAACTCCATACAAACTGTGTCAAAGGCTGGTGATGATTTTGGTTCCTTATTTTTTTCTGAAATTACTCTGGAAAAATCATCACTTATCTCTACAGTGTTAAATTTATGAATTCCTATTCCTCCTCCTTTTTTTTTTTTTTGTTTTTTAAATTGGTATTTGATTGTCTTTTTTTAAACTTGCTCCTTTCATTTCTAAAATTTTTTTTATCTGTTTTGATTTTTAGCCCTGCGTCTAATCTCTCCAAGAATTTTTTCTCACTTTGCTTTATTACAATCAACTTATTTGTTTATTAATGTTTACTCACTCTTGATTTCTATCTCTTTTCACTTCATACTAGTAGTTTATAACTAAGTGTGTAGATTATTCCACTTGGGGAGATTTTCCAAATACTCATTACATAGCACCAATTCTAAAGATTCTTATTCAGTAGGACATTTCTCTGATACTATCAGTTATTCTTTGGGCACAAATATTTGTATTGCTAATGATTCAAATATACATATATAAAGCTCAATATTTTAACTGAATTCTTATGCCTAGTGAACTTGAGAGTAGGTTCATGATGAACTGAACATCAGACGACCAATTCTCCATGAGTATTTTATGCAACTTTATATATTTTTTTCCTTTTAGATTCAGCGTGCAGATGTGCAGGTTTGCTACATGCATACATTGTGTAATGGTGAGGTTTGGGCTTCTAGTGAACCCACCACCTAAATAGTGAACATTGTACCCAACAAATAATTTTTCAACCCTCATTCACCTCCAGTCTCCTTGCTTTTGGAGTCCTCAGGGTTTATTATTTCTGTTTTTGTGTTCATGTGTATCCATGGTGTAGGTCTCACTTATAGGTAAGAACATGCAGTATTTCATTATCTATTTCTGAGTTATTTCACTTAGGATAATGGCCTCAAGCTCCATCCAAGTTGCTACAAAGGACATGATTTCATTTTTTGACTGTAAAGTATTCCATGGTGTGTGCGTATGCATTCAGTCAGCCATTGATGGACACTTAGGTGATTCCATGAGCAAATTTACTTTTTGAATTCCAGGGCCGAGGAAGAAGCCTACTTAAACAGATATAGCACAGATCATGAAGGACACCTCTGTGAACCACCAAGAAAACCTGTAAATCTTGCCTTCTTTACCAGAATTATAGTTAAGAACAAAGACAAGTTTCAGAGGATGCTCTTACCCATGATGCTTGAGATGATCCATCCTAACATTTTAGAATTTCTAACAATTTAAAATCCATCTGATGTTGGTTATCATATATCATCTTAGGCAGGTCCAGCAATTTTCCTGGGCAGCAGAGTCTGTCCTCTATGTGATAACTAGACATCCAGGCTTCTTCAGTCTTGTGGCTCCGTATTCTCACCGCATGGTCCCACAGTTGCCAACAAAATTGAAGGAAGTGTGAAAAACTCATACCTGCTCACTAACTGCCTGTAACCAGCAGTGATACAACAAGTAATTTATTCTCATGGTCCATTGACCCAATGTAGTCACACAGTCCTAGCTGCAGAGGAGGCTGGGAAACATCAAGATAACCTATAGAATATTTGGTGAGTGCTACTTCCCTCTCACACTGTGAAAGAGAAACTATGAAGGTTGTACCGCCTGTGACTAGTTACGGGCATGCCGTAGTTCTCTTATTGGAACATCTTCTAAATCACTCTGTGACAGGACGGTGATCATTTGTCTGGCAAATGCATTCCAGCTCCTTCCTCCCTTATTGGAGTACTCTTGTTATCTAGGATGGGTGAGACAAGTTCCTGTATAATCAGTTTGCTGGTTTTCAGGTTGGATGTCAAATAAATCTCTGAGTTACATCAATGTTGGAACAGCGTTGTCGCTGTGCTGACAAAGCCTAGAGCCATTTTTAAAGCCTGGAAATTCTGAAAGGAGGTATGCATATCAATTGATGCAGAAAAACATTCACAAACATGAAACAAACTGGGAATAAAAGAAAAATGCCTTAATATAATACAAGCCATAGATGAAAAACCCATAGTTAACATAATCATCAATGGTGAAAGGTTGTAAGGTTTTTCTCTAAGATCAGAAGCAAGATAAAGATGCCTGCTTTTGCATAATCTGAATGGTATGGGTGGCACATGGGAATGCCACTTGCAGATCTCCCACTACCAGGAGCATAAACAATAAACGGTCTGAGCAGCTGCAGGCTGAAATGCATCAGTGCATTTTTGTGAAGTCCTCACTTCCCATGGTGTCCTCCCAACCAGTGACTGAAAATGATGGAGATCCTAAGGAAGGCATTCTTAGGAGACCTGAGAATCCCCTGACAGCGGCTCTGGCTTGAGGACTTCCCAACAGCTTTGTGAAAACTTCCTGGTAGTGCATGGGCCTTCTTTAAGCTGCAGAAAGCCTGGATGGCTTCCATCCAGCTTTCTCTCCTTCTCTTTTTTACTTCAGTGTCTGGCAGCTTTCTCAGCCTTTTCATCATTCTTTTCTTTCTTTTTATTTTTTGCACAGGGCTGTTTCTCCTGATAAAATCTGGAACATTTAGTACTGTCTTGGTGTCTATTTCTCATAAAATCCAAACTAAAAGAAGTGATAATGAGACTATTATAAGTACACAAGGGGTAAGATGTGAATTTGTCTTGGCTTAACTAACCTTGCAACTGACAGAGGACATGATCCTGGTTGGGAGGTGGGGCAGAGATAGTCCCTGTCACGAGGTGACAGTAAAATTCTAAAAAATTTTTGGTAACTGAGAAAAATGTTCCAATAGAGACAAATTTGGCAGGTGCAATAAAGCAGACATTTAGTCAGTGGAGTTTGGCCAGGTGCAGTGGCTCACTCCTGTAATCGAAGCACTTTGGGAGGCCGAGGTGGGATCACATGAGGCCAGGAGTTCAAGAATAGCCTGTCCAACATAGTGAAACCCTATCACTACTAAAAATACAAAAATGAGCTGGGCGTGATTGCACGTGCCTGTATTCCCAGCTACTCAGGAGGCTGAGGCATGAGAATTCCTTGAACCCGGGAAGTGAAGGTTGCAGTCAGCCGAGATCACACCACTGCACTCCAGCCTGGATGACAGAGGGAGACTCTGTTTCATAAATAAATAAATAAGTCAGTGGCGTTAGCTGATTGCTGCTAAGTTTTATTGATTATTGATGCCATGCAGAAGGATAATGAGATATTGAAGGCTGTTAACAAGCGATTACTGGCTATGATTGAGACCCAGAGAATCTCAGTGGTAACTTACAAAGAAGCCTTTATCAGTCATAGTTAGCAGATAGGAGAATGGCAGGTGGGAGTTCTGTTTGTTGCAGCAGCAAGCTTTAGAGAATCTAAATACTCAGCCAAAAGAGCTTTGTTGTGCTGAGGTTTCGACATTGTAGAGAAAATTTGGGATCCTGAGAATTAGAAAGAGGACTTCTGGATGTAAGTCTCTGAAGATATTGACTTCACAAAACCCACTTCTACTGGCTCATTGGGTTTGCAGAGTGACCCAGTTTTGCATTTCCACATTTATTGTAGATGCTGCAGAGCATGTTAGAATCCTGTGTCCGGAGATCAAATAGCAAACAAATGAACAAACAAACAAAACAAAGAACAATCACTGTACTGTTAAGGAAAATTGGCTTTAATCAGCAGGAGGAGGTAAGGGTGTTTTACCCAGTGGAGGCAGCAGAGAATAGAGGTGGCACCCAAATGATCTGTTTGGGATTATTCCACTGTAACTATGAATGGACATGTGAAAAGTATGACAATTCATGGTGCAAGCACTTCACGATAAAGGTTTGATTACACACCCATTAAGGCATGGAGTCAGGCCATGTGAGACCTGAGCAGGAGGGTTGTTCAGAATGTGCTGTAGGTATTAGGGGCTAATTTATAACAAATAGTTAGATACAATTTTCCCTTAAAGTTTAGATACATCTTTTTAAAAAAATCCTTTATATTACCTAAAATCAGAAATGTAGTAAAATGTAGATGTGTTGTATAAATCCATTTTTCAATATAAGATTCATTCGATCTAGAGTTCTAGATCCATGAAACCCTTGCATTTTAGTTTTCTAGTTTGTTATTTTGAAGCTAACAAATAAGCTACACCCTTATAAATTTTGAGTTGAGCATAAGCAATTGAATCCAAGGACTTGAAGTTCTGTATTAAGTACATTTGATGTGAAATCTAACTTGGCTACAAAACAAGGGGTTGGTGGTGGAAAATGCAACTTCTGGCATATGTTTTTATGGGTGTAATAATTCTATGGGGTTTTAAATAACATTATTGAGATATGTTTTACATATCCTAAAATTTACCTACTTCATTTGTACAATTCAATATTTTTAATAACTTGTGCTGTGGCTATCATCATAAATCACGTTAGGCCATTTTCATCCATCACCCCATAAAATCTTTCTTGTCAATTTACAGATAATCCCTGTTTCCAACCATAGCCCCAGGCAACAATTAATCTATGTTCTGTCTCTATAAACTTGCATTTTCACTACGTTTCATACAAGTGGTATCAAAATCCCTTATTTCTGCCTGAGTTTTTAGAGTTGAACAACGCTGGAGAAAATTAATCTCACATAATTCATTAACGTCTCCACTTAATTCCAGCTCACTACACTTGCATTGGCCTTAATGCCTCTACAATTCCATTAGAAATTCTCTTTGTTAAATTTTTGGTAACTTTCATGTTTCTAAATGCAATGGTTATTTCTTTTTATCTATTATTTCAGGTTCAAGGGGGGCACATGTGCTGGTTTGGTTATGTTGGTAAAATAATGTGCCACTGATGTTTGGTGTATAAATGATCCCATCATACAGGGAGTGAACATAGTACCTGATAGTTTTTCAATCTTCTCCTACTTCCTGACATCCCTCCTCTAATAGTCCCCACTTTGTGTTGTGCCCATCCTTATGTCTTCATGTACCCAAAATTTAGTTCCTACTTATAAATGAGAACATGTGGTATTTGGTTTTCTGTTCCTGCATTAATTCACTAAGATAATGGCCTCCAGCTGCATCCATGCATTCATTTTTCTTTTATGGCTGCGTAGCATTCCGTGGTGTATATGTACACATTTTCTTTATTCAATCCGCCATTGATGGGCATCTAGGTTGATTCCATTTCTTTGCTATTGTGATTCCATGTCATTGCTATGTTGCAATTAACGTATAAGTACATGTGTCTTTTTGGTAGAATGCTTTATTTCTCTTTGGGTATATATCTAGCAATGGGATTGCTGGGTCGAATGGTAGCTCTCAGTTCTTTGAAAGATTTTTAAATTGCTTTCCACAGTGGCTGAACTAATTTAAATTCCCAAAGCAGTGTATGAGTGTTCCCTATTCTCTGTAACCTTACCAACATTTGTTATCTTTTGACGTTTGAATAATAACCATTCTGACTGGTGGGGAATAGTATTTCATTGTGGTTTTGAGTAGCATTTCTTTAATGATTAGTGATGTTAAGCATTTTGTATATATTTATTGGCCACATGCATGTCTTATTTTGAGAAGTGTCTGTTCATACCCTTTGCCCATTTTAAATGGGGTTATTTTTCGCTTGTGAATTGTTTAGGTTCCTTACAGATTATGTATATTACACCATTGTCAGGTGCATAATTTGTGAATATTTTCTCCCATTATGTAGATTGTTTACTCTTTAGATAGTTTCTTTAGCTATGCAGAAGCTCTTTAGTTTAATTAGGTCCCACTTGTCAATTTTTGGTTTTTGTTTCAATTGCTTTTGAGGACTTAGTCATAAATTATTTATCAAAGCTGATGTCTACAATAGTATTTCCTAGGTTTTATTCTCACATTTTTGTGGTTTTAGGTCCTAAATTTAATATTTTAACCCATCTTGAATTAATTTTTGTATATGGTAAATGGAAGGGGACCAGTTTCAATATTGTGCATATGTCTAATCAGGTATCTCAGCACTGTTTATTGAATAGGGAGTCCTTGCACCATTGTCTGTTATTGTTGACTTTGTCAAATATCAGATAGTTATAGGTTTGTGGCTTTATTTCTGGATCCTCTAACCTTTTCCATTGGTCTATGTGTCTGTTTTTGTACTGGTACCATGATGTTTTGATTACTGTAGCCTAGCAGTATAGTTTGAAGTTGGGTACTGTGATACTTCTGGCTTTGTTCCTTTTGCTTAGGATTGCTTTGGCTATTCAGGCTTTGTTTTCTTCGGTTCCACATTAATTTTAGAATAGTTTCTTTCTAATTCTGTGAAACATAACACTGGTAGTTTGACAGGAATACCACTGAATGTGCAAATCGTTTTGGGCAGTATGACCATTTTAACAATATTGATTATTCCTATCCATGATCATGGAAAGTTTTTCCATTTGTGCCATCTCTGATTTCTTTTTGTAATGTTTTGTAGTTCTTATTGTAGAGAACTTTGTCCATTCTAGTTAGCTGTAGTCCTAGAGATATATTTTTCTCTTTGTGAGTATTGTAAATGAGATTGCATTCTTGAGTTGGCTCTCAGCTTGAATACTATTGGCATATCAAAATACTACTGATTTTTGTACATTAATTTTGTATCTTAAAATTTTACTTAAGTTGTTTATCTGTTCTAGGAGGCCTTGGTGGAGTCTTTAGGGTTTTGTAGGTATAGAATCATGTTGCCAGCAAAGAGAGAGTTGAACTTTCTCTATTCCTGTTTGGAAGCCTTTAATTTCTTTCTCTTACCTGGTTGCTCTGACTAGGATTTCTAGTACTGTGTTGAATAAGAGTGGTGGGAGTGGGTATCCCTGACTTGTTCCAGTAATTAAAAGGAATGCTTCCAGCTTTTGCCACTTCAGTGTGATGTTGGCTGTGGGTTTGTCATAGATGGCTCTTACTATTTTGAGGTATTTTCCTTTAATGCGTAATTTATTGGAAGTTTTTGACATAGAGGAATGGTTGAATTGTATTGAAATCCTTTTCTGTGTCTATTAAGATGGTAACTTTTTTTTATTATTATACTTTATGTTCTAGGGTACATGTGCATAATGTGCAGGTTTGTTACATATGTATACTTGTGCCATGTTGGTGTGCTGCACCCATCAACTCGTCAGCACCCATCAACTCGTCATTTACATCAGGTATAACTCCCAGTGCAATCCCTCCCCCCTCTCCCCTTCCCATGATAGGCCCCGGTGCATGATGTTCCCCTTCTCGAGTCCAAGTGATCTCATTGTTCATTTCCCACCTATGAGTGAGAACATGCGGTGTTTGGTTTTCTGTTCTTGCGATAGTTTGCTGAGAATGATGGTTTCCAGCTGCATCCATGTCCCTACAAAGGACACAAACTCATCCTTTTTTATGGCTGCATAGTATTATGTTGAACCAACCTTGCATCCCTGGAATAAAGCCTACTCAATTGTGGTGAATTAACTTTTTGTTTTGCTGGTGGATTTCCTTGGCTAGTATTTTATTGAGGAGTCTTGCATCTATGTTCCTCAGAGATACTGGCCTGAAATTTTCTTTTTTGTTGTGTCTCTGCCAGGTTTTGGTATCAGAATAATGCTGGCTTCATAGAATAACTTAGAGAGGTGCTCCTCCTCCTCAGTTGTCTCTAATAATTTCAGTAGGATTTGGACTGCCTCATCTTCATATGTCTGGTAGAATTCAGCTGTGAATCTGTTTGGTCCAGGTCTTTTACTGGTAGGTAGGTTTTTTATTAGTGATTCAATTTCAAAGCTTGTTATTGGAGGGTAAGGGTTGGTGCCAAGATGGCTGACTAGAAGCAGTGGCAATCAGAGGCTCTCATTGAAAAGATCCAAAAGAGCATGTAAATCCTGCACTGGTAACTGAGGTATCCAAGTCCTGTTATTAGGACAGACTAGGCGACTGGTGTGACCCATGGAGAAAAAGGAAGAACAGTGTGGTGCAGCAGCCCACCAGAGAGCCACATGGGGCAGGGGAGTTCCCACCCCCAGCCAAGGGAGGCAGTGAGTGAGCATGATACCCAGCTTGGGAAACCATGCTCTTTCCAGGGAAATGTGCAACCCATGAATTGGAAAATCCCACTTGGGAGCCCATGCCACTGGAGCCTTGGGTCCCAACCATGGAGCCATGCAGATTCTCAACACCTTCTAGGCTAGGATCAGCCTAAGCCTGAGTTCCCATGGGCAGGGGTGGCCATCACCACTGCTATGACTGCCTGCAGTCTAAGCCATCTGAGCTCCTTGGGGGAGGGGTGGGAGCCAAAACTATGGCTGCAGGGCCTCTCTGCAGGAACTCCAACTCCAATCAGGGGCTCAGGGACAGAACATGATTTCCCTGGGCCTGAGCTCCCTAGGGGGAAAGGTGGCTATATGCTCCATGGACCAGCAGAGTTAGTCTTTTCTCCTGCTAGATCTGAGGAATCTGGGCAGCCCAGATGACTGGGTTTCCCCCCAACGCAGCACACTCTTTCCACCAAGAGACAGCCAAAGTGCCTCATTAATGGGCCTTGCTTCCCATGCCACTGAACTGGGTGAGACCCCCCCAACAGGGATTGTCAGGCAACCTATACAGGGGTGCTTCTACTGGCATTAGGGCAGTGCCCCTCGAGGTCAGGGATCCCAGAGAAAGGAGCAGGTAACCCTTTTTGCTGTTCTCCAGCCTCCTTGAGTGACATCTCCAGGTACGGGAGCAAACCAGATGAATAGGGCCTGAAGTGAAACCCCAGCAAACTGTAAAAGCCTTAGAGAAGAGAGACGTGACTATTGAAAGAAACAACAACAAAAACAAAAACAACACAAAGCAACAACAGCAGCATCAACAAAAAACGTCTCTGCAAAAACCTCATCCAAGGGTCATCTGAAGGCAGCCTCAAAGATTGAAACTAGACAAATTCATGAAGACAAGGAAGAATCAATAAAAGAACATTGAAAACCTAAAGGTCAGAGTGGCTCGTCTCCTCCCGATGATAGCAGCACCTCTCCAGCAAGGCTCCAGAACTGGACAGAGGATGAGATGGACTAATTGACAGAAGTAGATTTCAGAAGGTGGGTAATAACAAACTTTACTGAGGTTATGGAAAATGCTTCAACCCAATTCAAAGAAACTAAGAACCTTGATAAAAGTTAGAGAAGCTGTTAACTAGAATAACTAGTTTAGAGAGAAACATAAATGGCCTGATGGAGCTGAAAAACACAGCATGAGCACTTCATGAAGCATACACAAGTATCAATAGCCAAATCAAGCAAGCAGAAGAAAGAATATCAGAGATGGAAGACTATCTTGCTGAAATAAGGCAGGTAGAAAAGATTAGGGAAGAATAAAAAGGAATGAAGAAAACCTTCAAGAAAGGTGGGACTATGTAAAAAGACCAAACCTATGACTGATTGGGGTACCTGAAAGAGACAGGTATAATGGAACCAAGCTGTAAAGCAGACTTTAAGATATTAACCAGAAGCACTTCCAACCTAGCAAGAAAGGCCAACATTCAAATTCAGGAAAAACAGAGAACCCCATTAAGACACTCTACAAGAAAATCAAGCCCACGACATATAATTATCAGGTTTTCCAATGTCAAAATGAAGGGAAAAATATTAAGGGCAGCCTGAGAGAAAGGCCAGGTCACATATGAAGGGAAGCCCATCAGACTAACAGTGGATCTCTCAGCAGGAACCTTACAAACCAGAAGAAAGAAAGTGGGGACCACAACAGACACATGAAAAAATGCTCATCATCACTGGCCATCAGAGAAATGCAAATCAAAACCACAATGAGATACCATCTCACACCAGTTAGAATGGCGATCATTAAAAAGTCAGGAAACAACAGGTGCTGGAGAGGATGTGGAGAAATAGGAACACTTTTACACTGTTGGTGGGATTGTAAACTACTTCAACCATTATGGAAAACAGTATGGCGATTCCTCACAGATCTAGAACTAGATGTACCATATGACCCAGCCATCCCATTACTGGGTATGTACCCAAAGGATTATAAATCATGCTGCTATAAAGACACATGCACACATATGTTTATTGCGGCACTATTCACAATAGCAAAGACTTGGAATCAATCCAAATGTCCATCAGTGACAGACTGGATTAAGAAAATGTGGCACATATACACCATGGAATACTATGCAGCCATAAAAAAGGATGAGTTTGTGTCCTTTGTAGGGACATGGATGCAGCTGGAAACCATCATTCTTAGCAAACTATCACAAGAACAGAAAACCAAACACCACATGTTCTCACTCATAGGTGGGAACTGAACAATGAGATCACTTGGACTCGGGAAGGGGAACATCATACACTGGGGCCTATCATGGGGAGGAGGGAGGGATTGCATTGGGAGTTATACCTGATGTAAATGACGAGTTGATGGGTGCTGACGAGTTGATGGGTGCAGCACAGCAACATGGGACAAGTATACATATGTAACAAACCTGCACATTATGCACATGTACCCTAGAACTTAAAGTATAATAATAATAATAATAATAATAATAAAAAGAAAGTGGGGACCAATATTCAACGTTTTTAAAGGAAAGAATTTTCAACCCAGAATTTCATATCCAGCCAAACTAAGCTTCATAAGTGAAAGAGAAATGAAATCCTTTTCAGACAAGCAAATATTGAGGGAATTCATCACCACAAACTCTTCCTTGCAAGAACTCCTGAAGGAGGAACTAAATATGGAAAGGAAAATCTCATATCAGCCATTGCAAAACACATGATGATACAAAAACCAGTGATACTACGAAGAAATGACATCAACTAGTGTGCAAAATAACCAGCTAGCTTCATGATGACACGATCAAATTCACACATAGCAATATTAATCTTAAATGTAAATGAGCTAAATGCCCCAATTAAAAGACAGACTCGAAAACTGGATAAAGAGTCAAGACCCATTGGTGTTCTGTATTCAAGAGACCCATCTCACATGCAAAGACACACACAGGGTCAAATAAAGAGATGAAGGAATATTTACCAAGCAAATGGAAAGCAGAAAAAAGCAGGGGTTGCAATCTTACTCTCTGACAAAACAGACTTTAAATCAACAAAGTTAGAGACAAAGAAGGGCATTACATAATGGCAAAGGGATCAATTCAACAAGAAGAGCTAACTACCCTAAATATGTATGCACCCAATGCAGGAGCATCCAGATTCATAAAACAAGTTCTTAGAGACCTACAAAAAGACTTAGACTCCCATGCAAGAATAGTGGGAGATTTTAACACCCCACTCTCAATATTAGACAGATCAATAAGACAGAAAGTAAACAAGGATATGTAGGAGTTTAACTCAGCTCTGAATCAAGTGGACCTAATAGATATCTACAGAACTCTTCACCCCAAAACAACAGAATATACATTCTTCTTGGTGTCACATGGCACTTATTCTAAAATCTACCACAGAATTGAAAGATTCTGCAAATGCAAATGACTGAACTTATAACAGTTTCTCAGATGACAGTGCAATCAAATTAGAACTCAGGAGTAAGACACTCACAACCACACAACTACATGTAAATTGAACAACCTGTTCCTAAATGACTCCAGGTAAAATAATGAAATTAAGGCAGAAATCAAGAAGTTATTTGAAACCAATGAGAACCAAGAGACAATATACCGGAATCCGTTGGACACAGCTAAAGCAGTTTTAAGAGGGAAATGTATAGCACTAAATGCCCACACCAGAAAACTAGAAAGATCTCAAATTGACACCACAATTAAATAATTAGAGAAGCAGGAGCAAACAAATCAAAAGGCTAGCAGAAGACAAGAAATAAATAAGATCAGAGCTGAACTGAAGGAGAGAGGGAGAGAGATGAAAAAAACCCTTCAAAAAATCAATTGATCCAGGAGCAGCTTTTTTTTTTTGAAAAAATTAATAAAATAGATAGACTGGTAGGTAGGTTAAAAAAGAAGAAAAGAGAGAAGAATCAAATAGACACAATAAAAAATGATAAAGTGAATATCACTGTTGACCTCATAGAAATACAAACTACCATCAGAGAATACTATACACTACTCTATTCAAATAAATTAGAAAATCTAGAGGAAATGAATACATTCCTGGACACATACACCCTTCCAAGACTAAACCAGGAAGAAGTCCAGTCCCTGATTAGACCAGTAACAAGTTCTGAAATTGAAGCAGTAATAAATAGCCTACCAACCAAAACAAACAAACAAACAAACAAACAAACAAACAAAAAACAAAAACCTGGGACCAGACAGATTCAAACCCAAATTGTACCAGAGGTAGAAAGAGGAGCTGGTACCATTCCTTCAGAAATGATTCCAAATAATTGAAAAGGTGGGACTCCTCCCTAATTCATTTTATGAGGCCAGCATCATCTTGATACCAAAACTTGACAGAGATACAACAAAAAAAGAAAACTTCAGGCCAATATCATTGATGAATATTGATGCAAACACCCTTGATAAAATACTGGGAAACCGAATCCAGCAGCATATCAAAAAGCTTATCCACCACGATCAAGTTGGCTTCCTCTCTGGGATGCAAGGTTGGTTCAACATATGCAAATCAATCAACATAATTCATTACATAAACAGAACCAATGACAAAAATCCCATGATTATCTCAACAGGTGCAGGAAATACCTTCAATAATATTCAACATCTCTTCATGTTAAAAACTCTCAATAAACTAGGTATTGAAGGAACAAACCTAAAAATAATGAGTCATATATGACAAACCCACAGTCAATATCATACTTAATGGGCAAAAGCTGGAAGCGTTCCCTTTGAAATCCTGCATCCTATTCAACATAGTATTGGAAGTTCTGGCCAAGGCCATCAGGCAAGAGAAAGAAATAAAGGTATTCAATAGGAAGATAGAAAGTAAAATTGTCTCTGTTTGCAGACAACATGATCCTATATTTAGAATACCCCATCATCTCAGCCCCAAAACTCCCTAAGCTGATAAGCAACTTCAGCAAAATCTCAGGATACAAAATCAGTGTGCAAAAATCACAAGCATTCCTATACACAAACAATTGAAAAGCAGAGAGTCAAATTATGAATGAACTCCCATTCACAACTGCTACAAAGAGAATAAAGTACCTAGGAATACAGCTAGCAGGGGATGTGAAGGACCTCTTCAAGGACAACTACTAACCACTGCTCAAGGAAATAAGAGAGGACACAAACAAATGGAAAAATATTCCATCCTCATGGATAGGAAGGATCAATATTGTGAAAATGGCCATATAGCCCAAAGTAATTTATAGATTCAATGGTATTTCCATCAAACTACCATTGACATTCTTCACAGAATTAGAAAAAACTACTTTAAAATTCATATGGAACCAAAAAAAGAGCCCACATAGCCAAGACAATACTAAGCAAAAAGAACAAAGCTGGAGGTATCATGCTACCTGACTTCAAACTATACTACAAGGCTACAGTAACCAAAACAGCATGGTACTGGTACGAAAACAAACATATAGACCAATGGAACACAATAGAGACCTCAGAAATAAAACCACACATCTACAATCACCTGATTTTTGACAAACCTGGCAAAAAACAAAACAAAACAAAACAAAAAACCAGGAATGGGGAAAGGATTCCCTATTTATTACATGGAGCTGGGAAAACTGGCTAACCATATGCAGAAAACTGAAACTGGACCCCTTCCTTACACCTTATACAAAAATATACTCAAGATGGATTAAAGACTTAAACGTAAAATGCAAAACCATAAGAACCCCTGAGGAAAACCTAGATAATACCTGTCAGGACATAGGCATAGGCAAAGATTTTATGCTGAAATTGCCAAGAGGAATTGCAACAAAAGCTAAAATTGATAAATAGTATATAATTAAACTAAAGAACTACTACATAACAGAAGAAACTATCATCAGAGCAAAAAGGCAATCCATAGAATGGGAGAAAATTTTTGCAGTCCACCCATCTGACAAAGGTCTAATATTCAGAATGTATAAGGAATTTAAACAAATTTACAAGAAAGAAACAATCCCATGAAAAACTGGTTAAAGGATATGAATAGACCCTTCTCAAAAGAAGACATTTATGTGGCCAACAAACATATGAAAAAAAGCTCAACATCACTGATCATTAGAGAAATGCAAATCAAAACCACAATGGGATACTATCTCATGCCAGTCAAATGGTGATTATTAAAAAGTCAAGAAACAACAGATGCTGCTGTGGCTGTGGAGAAATAGAAATGCTTTTACATTGTTGGTGGGAATGTGAATTAGTTCAATCATTATGGAAGACTGTGTGGGAATTCCTCAAGGATCTAGAACCAGAAATACCATTTGACCCAGCAATTCCACTACTGGGTATATACCCAAAGGAATATAATTCATTGTATTATAAAAATACATGCACACATATGTTTATTGCAGCACTATTCACAATAGCAAAGACATGGAACCAGCCCAAATGCCCGTTAGTGATAGACTGGATAAAGAAAATATGGTACATATACAACATGGAATACTATGCAGCCACAAAAAGAATGAGATTATGTTTTTTACAGGGACATGGATGAAGCTAAAAGCCATCATCCACAGCAAACTAACACAGGAATAGAAAATCAGTCACCACATGTTCTCATTCAAAAGTGAGAGTTGAATAATGAGAACACATGGACGCAGGGAGGGGAACAACACACACAGGGGCCTTTGATGGGAGGTAAAGGAAGGGAGAGCATCAGGACAAATAGCTAATGTGTGCAAGGCTTAAAACCTAGGTGATGGGTTGATAGGTGCAGCATACCACCATGTCACACATATACCTCTGTAGCAAACCTGCACCTTCTACACTTGTATTCTGGAACTTAAAATAAAAACAAAACAAAAACAGTGAAAAAGAAAGAAAAAAGCTCATTATTGTTTTGTTGAGGGTTTCAATTTCTTCCTTTTTCAATCTTGGGAAGTTGTGCATTTCCAGTAATTTATCCATTTCTTACATATTTTCTGCTTTCCATAGAGGTGTTGATAATGGTCTCTCAGGATATTTTGTGTTTCTGTAGCGTTGATTGTAAAACTACCTTTGTCATTTCTGATTGCATTATTTAGATCTTCTCTTTTTTTAATTCTCTTTGTTAAACTAGCTAGCAATGTCTCAATCATGTTTAGTCTTTAAAAAAACAACTCTGGGTTTCAATGATTCTATTTTCCCTTCCCTTCCCTTCTCTTCCCTTCCCTTCCCTTCCCTTCCCTTCCCTTCCCTTCCCTTCCCTTCCCTTCCCTTCCCTGCCCTGCCCTGCCCTGCCCTGCCCTGCCCTGCCCTGCCCTGCCCTGCCCTTTTTCTCAGAGTATTACCCTGTTATTCAGGCTGGATGTAGTGCAGTGGCATGATCTTGGTTCACTGCAACCTCTGCCTCCCTCCTTCAAGCAATTCTCATGCCCCAGCTTTCTGAGTAGCTGGGATTACAAGCACACATCACCACACCGGGCTCATTTTTGTAGAGACAAAGTTTCTCCAGGTTTGCCAGGATGGTCTCAAATTCCTGGCCTCAAGTAATCTGCCTGTCTTAGCCTCCCAAAGTGCTGGGGCTACAGGCCTGAGCAACCGAATCTGGACTTTCATTGATTTTTTTTTTTTTTTTTGGATGTAAGTTCTCATTTTCAATTTTGTTCAGTTCTGCTCTGATTTTCGATACTTCTTTTTTTTTCTGCTAGCTTTGGGGGCAGATTGTTCTTGTTTTTCGAGTTCCTTCAACTGTGATGTTAGGTTGTTAATTTGAAATCCTTCTAACTTCTTGATGCTAGGTGTTTAACACTATAAGCTCTTTGCTTAACATTACTTAAGCTGTGTCCCAAAGATACCAAGTACATTGTGTCTCTGTCTTCATTTATTTCAAATATTTCAAAAAATTTCTGCATTAATTTTGTTGTTTGCCCAAAAGTCATTCAGGAGTAAATTGTTTAATTTCTACGTAATTGTTTGATTTTGAGAGATCTTCTTGGTATTGATTTATATTTTTATTGCTTAGTATGATTTCAATTTTTGTGAATTATTTGAGACTTACTTTACGACCAAGCATGTGATTGATCTTAGAGTAAGTTCTGTGCAGATGAGAAGAGTGTATATTCTGTTGCCGTTGGGTGGTGTATTCTGTCGATGTCTTTTAGTTCCAATGGATCCAGTGCTGAGTTTAAGTTCAGAACTTCTTTGTTAGTTTTCTGCCTTAATATTCTGTGAAATGCTGTCAGGGGGATGTTGAAGTCCCTCACTATTCTTGTATGGCTTTCTAAACCTTTTTGTAGATCTAGAAAAACTCTTTTTTATGCATCTAGGTGCTCCAATGTCAGGTATGTATAAATTTAGGGCAGTTACATCTTCTTGCTGAAGAGAAGCAATGGTTATTTCTCAGTCTTTATTTTTTTCTGATTAATCAGCAGCATTTGGCATAGCTGATCAGTGTCTCCTGTATAAAATACTTCCTCATTTGGCTGCAGGATACCACAGGCTCTTTCTTTAACTCTTGCTAATGTAGTTACTGCTTCTCAGTTTTTTTTTCCCAATACCTCCTTATTTGTCTCTAGAAGTTAGTACTCTATGGTGCTGTCTTTGAATTTTGTTTTTCTAGATACATTATTGCCTATTTCATCTAGTCTTATGGTTTATTATTATATCTTTAAAAATAGCTAAAAGAGATAATTTTAAATGTTCTTGTGAAAAGAAATAAATATTTGAGTTGATGGATATGTTAATTAACCTAGATTTGATCATTCCACAATGTATGCATGTATCAAAACATTACATTGTACCCTATATATAGATAGTTATATTTGTTAAAAGTAAAAATAGTAACATAACAATCATATATGTGTTAATTACTCCCAGTATCTATCTCTGCTTTATACTTCTTCAGTGAACTCCAGATTCAATTATTTCACTACCTACTTGATAGTTCCACATGAAAATACTTATTAGAATTCTCCTATTTAACAGGACCCTAATGGACTTCTGATCACATTGCCAATACCATCTGCATTCTTCTAGTTTTCCAGAACAAAACCTAGGAGTCATTTTGCCATCTTTTTTTGTTACTTTGTTTTCCCCTCAAATTCAGTGAATTATTAAATCTCATGTTTTCTCTTTAAAGTACATCCAGAATTGCACCTCGACTCCTGCTACTATTCTATTTAAAACCATCATCATGTTGTGTGGATGGCTGTAATAGTCTTCTAACTGGTCTTTTTACTTCTGCTTATTTGCCTTGCAGATTATTCTATGAAAATATTGGTCTGATGCTGTCACTTATTTGTTCAAACTCTCTGATGATGTCTCATTTCTATGACACCATCTGTAACTACATTCATGCTCACTCCAGGCACATTGCTCCCCAGCTGTTCTTTGTATAAACAAAGGATACTTTGGTCTCAAGGTCTCTGCATTTTTTCCTAACTCTATCTGGAATAACATTTATGTGAAAATACATGTTACGGGGGTGTGGAGCAAGATGGCCGAATAGGAATAGCTCCAGTCTCCAACTCCCAGTGCGAGCAACACAGAAGACTGGTGATATCTGCATTTTCAACTGAGGTACTGGGTTCATCTCACTAGGGAGTGCCGGACAATCTGTGCTGGTCAGCTGCTGCAGCCCAACCAGCGAGAGCTGAAGCAGGGCGAGGCATTGCCTCACCTGGGAAGTGCAAGGGGGAAGGGAATCCCTTTACCTAGCCAGGGGAACTGAGACACACAACACCTGGAAAATGGGGTAACTCCCACCGCAATACTGTGCTTTAAGCAAACCCGCACACCAGGAGATTATATCCCAAACCTGGCCGAGAGGGTCCCACGCCCACGGAGCCTCCCTCATTGCTAGCACAGCAGTCTGCCATCTAACCGCAAGGCAGCAGCGAGGCTGGGGGAGGGACGCCCACCATTGCTGAGGCTTAAGTAGGTAAACAAAGCTGCTGGGAACCTCGAACTGGGTGGAGCTCACAGCAGCTCAAGGAAACCTGCCTGTCTCTGTAGACTCGACCTCTGGGGACAGGGCACAGCTAAACAACAACAAAAGCAGCAGAAACCTCTGCAGATGCAAATGACTCTGTCTGACAGCTTTGAAGTGAGCAGTGGATCTCCCAACACGGAGCTTGAGATATGAGAACGGACAGACCGCCTGCTCAAGTGGGTCCCTGACCCCTGAGTAGCCTAACTGGGAGACATCCCCCACTAGGGGCAGTCTGACACCCCACACCTCACAGGGTGGAGTACACCCCTGAGAGGAAGCTTCCAAAGCAAGATTCAGACAGGTACACTCGCTGTTCAGCAGTATTCTATCTTCTGCAGCCTCTGCTGCTGATACCCAGGCAAACAGGGTCTGGAGTGGACCTCAAGCAATCTCCAACAGACCTACAGCTGAAGGTCCTGAATGTTAGAAAGAAAACTATCAAACAGGAAGGACACCTACACCAAAACCCCATCAGTACGTCATCATCATCAAAGACCAGAGGCAGATAAAACCACAAAGATGGGGAAAAAGCAGGGCAGAAAAGCTGGAAATTCAAAAAATAAGAGCGCATCTCCCCCGGCAAAGGAGCGCAGCTCACCGCGAGCAACAGATCAAAGCTGGACGGAGAATGACTTTGACGAGATGAGAGAAGAAGGCTTCAGTCCATCAAACTTCTCAGAGCTAAAGGAGGAATTACGTACCTAGTGCAAAGAAACTAAAAATCTTGAAAAAAAAGTGGAAGAATTGATAGGTAGAGTAATTAATGCAGAGAAGGTCATAAACGAAATGAAAGAGATGAAAACCATGACACGAGAAATACATGACAAATGCACAAGCTTCAGTAACCGACTCGATCAACTGGAAGAAAGAGTATCAGTGAGTAAGGATCAAATGAATGAAATGAAGCGAGAAGAGAAACTGTAAGAAAAAAGAAGAAAAAGAAATGAACAAAGCCTGAAAGAAGTATGGGATTATGTAAAAAGACCAAATCTATGTCTGATTGGGGTGCCTGAAAGAGAAGGGGGAAAATGGAACCAAGTTGGAAAACACTCTTCAGGATATCATCCAGGAGAACTTCCCCAACCTAGTAGGGCAGGCCAACATTCAAATCCAGGAAATACAGAGAATGCCACAAAGATACTCCTCGAGAAGCGCAACTCCAAGACATATAATTGCCAGATTCACCAAAGTTGAAATGAAGGAAAAAATGTTAAGGGCAGCCAGAGAGAAAGGTCGGGTTACCCACAAAGGGAAGTCCATCAGACTAACAGCAGATCTGTCGGCAGGAACTCTACAAGCCAGAAGAGAGTGGGGGCCAATATTCAACATTCTTAAAGAAAAGAATTTTAAACCCAGAATTTCATATCCAGCTAAACTAAGTTTCATAAGTGAAGGAGAAATAAAATCCTTTACAGATAAGCAAATGCTTAAAGATTTTGTCACCACTAGGCCTGCCTTACAAGAGACCCTGAAGGAAGCACTCAACATGGAAAGGAACAAGTGGTACCAGCCATTGCAAAAACATGCCAAAATGTGAAGACCATCGAGGCTAGGAAGAAACTGCATCAACTAATGAGCAAAATAACCAGTTAATATCATAACGGCAGGATCAAGTTCACACATAACAATATTAACCTTAAATGTAAATGGACTAAATGCTCCAATTAAAAGACACAGAATGGCAAACTGGATAAAGAGTCAAGACCCATCAGTCTGCTGTATTCAGGAGACCCATCTTACATGCAAAGACATACATTGGCTCAAAATAAAGGGATGGAGGAAGATCTACCAAGCAAATGGAGAACAAAAAAAAGCAGGGGTTGCAATAGTAGTCTCTGATAAAACAGACTTTAAACCATCAAAGATCAAAAGAGACAAAGAAGGCCATTACATAATGGTAAAGGGATCAATTCAACAGGAAGAGCTAACTATCCTAAATATATATGCACCCAATACAGGAGCACCCAGATTCATAAAGCAAGTCCTTAGAGACTTACAAAGAGACTTAGACTCCCATACAATAATAATGGGAGACTTCAACACTCCACTGTCAACATTAGACAGATCAACGAGACAGAAAGTTAACAAGGATATCCAGGAATTGAACTCATCTCTGCAGCAAGCAGACCTAATAGACATCTATAGAACTCTCCACCCCAAATCAACAGAATATACATTCTTCTCAGCACCACATCACACTTATTCCAAAATTGACCACATAATTGGAAGTAAAGCACTCCTCAGCAAATGTACAAGAACAGAAATTATAACAAACTGTCTCTCAGACCACAGTGCAATCAAACTAGAACTCAGGACTAAGAAACTCAATCAAAACCGCTCAACTACATGGAAACTGAACAACGTGCTCCTGAATGACTACTGGGTACATAACGAAATGAAGGCAGAAATAAAGATGTTCTTTGAAACCAATGAGAACAAAGATACAACATACCAGAATCTCTGGGACACATTTAAAGCAGTGTGTAGAGGGAAATTTATAGCACTAAATGCCCACAAGAGAAAGCAGGAAAGATCTAAAATTGACACCCTAACATCACAATTAAAAAAACTAGAGAAGCAAGAGCAAACACATTCAAAAGTTAGCAGAAGGCAAGAAATAACTAAGATCAGAGCAGAACTGAAGGAGATAGAGACACAAAAAACCCTCCAAAAAATCAATGAATCCAGGAGTTGGTGTTTTGAAAAGATCAACAAAATTGACAGACCGCTAGCAAGACTAATAAAGAAGAAAAGAGAGAAGAATCAAATAGACGCAATAAAAAATGATAAAGGGGATATCACCACCCACCCCACAGAAATACAAACTACCATCAGAGAATACTATAAACACCTCTATGCAAATAAACTAGAAAATCTAGAAGAAATGGATAATTTCCTGGACACTTACACTCTTCCCAAGACTAAACCAGGAAGAAGTTGAATCCCTGAATAGACCAATAGCAGGCTCTGAAATTGAGGCAATAACTAATAGCCTACCAACCAAAAAAAGTCCAGGACCAGATGGATTCACAGCTGAATTCTACCAGAGGTATGAGGAGGAGTTGGTACCATTCCTTCTGAAACTATTCCAATCAATAGAAAAAGAGGGAATCCTCCCTAACTCATTTCATGAGGCCAACATCATCCTGATACCAAAGCCTGGCAGAGACACAACAAAAAAAGAGAATTTTAGACCAATATCCCTGATGAACATCGATGCAAAAATCCTCAATAAAATACTGGCAAACCGGATTCAGCAGCATATCAAAAAGCTTATCCACCATGATCAAGTGGGCTTCATCCCTGGGATGCAAGGCTGGTTCAACATTCACAAATCAATAAAGATAATCCAGCATATAAACAGAACCAAAGACAAAAACCACATGATTATCTCAATAGATGCAGAAAAGGCTTTTGACAAAATTCAACAGCCCTTCATGCTAAAAACGCTCAATAAATTTGGTATTGATGGAATGTACCTCAAAATAATAAGAGCTATTTATGACAAACCACAGCCAATATCATACTGAATGGGCAAAAACTGGAAAAATTCCCTTTGAAAACTGGCACAAGACAGGGATGCCCTCTCTCACCACTCCTATTCAACATAGTGTTGGAAGTTCTGGCTAGGGCAATCAGGCAAGAGAAAGAAATCAAGGGTATTCAGTTAGGAAAAGAAGAAGTCAAATTGTCCCTGTTTGCAGATGACATGATTGTATATTTAGAAAACCCCATTGTCTCAGCCCAAAATCTCCTTAAGCTGATAAGCAACTTCAGCAAAGTCTCAGGATACAAAATTAATGTCAAAAATCACAAGCATTCTTATACACCAGTAACAAACAGGGAGCAAAGTCATGAATGAACTTCCATTCACAATTGCTTCAAAGAGAATAAAATACCTAGGAATCCAACTTACAAGGGATGTAAAGGACCTCTTCGAGGAGAACCACAAACCACTGCTCAGTGAAATAAAAGAGGACACAAACAAATGGAAGAACATACCATGCTCATGGATAGGAAGAATCAATATTGTGAAAATGGCCATACTGCCCAAGGTAATTTATAGATTCAATGCCATCCCCATCAAGCTACCAATGACTTTCTTCACAGAATTGGAAAAAACTGCTTTAAAGTTCATATGGAACCAAAAAAGAGCCCGCATTGCCAAGACAATCCTAAGTCAAAAGAACAAAGCTGGAGGCATCACGCTACCTGGCTTCAAACTATACTATAAGGCTACCATAACCAGAACAGCATGGTACTGGTACCAAAACAGAGATATAGACCAATGGAACAGAACAGAGTCTTCAGAAATAATACCACACATCTACAGCCATCTGATCTTTGACAATCCTGAGAGAAACAAGAAATGGGGAAAAGATTCCCTATTTAATAAATGGTGCTGGGAAAATTGGCTAGCCATAAGTAGAAAGCTGAAACTGGATCCTTTCCTTACTCCGTATACGAAAATTAAGTCAAGATGGATTAGAGACTTAAATGTTAGACCTAATACCATAAAAACCCTAGAAGAAAACCTAGGTAGTACCGTTCAGGACATAGGCATGGGCAAAGACTTCACGTCTAAAACACCAAAAGCAACAGCAGCAAAAGCCAAAATTGACAAATGGTATCTAATTAAACTACACAGCTTCTGCACAGCAAAAGAAACTAGCATCAGAGTGAACAGGCAACCTACAGAATGGGAGAAAAGTTTTGCAATCTACTCATCTGACAAAGGGCTAATATCCAGATCCTACAAAGAACTCAAACAAATTTACAAGGAAAAAACAAACAACCCCATCAAAAAGTGGGCAAAGGATATGAACAGACATTTCTCAAAAGAAGACATTCATACAGCCAACAGAGACATGAAAAAATGCTCATCATCACTGGCCATCAGAGAAATGCAAATCAAAACCACAATGAGATACCATCTCACACCAGTTAGAATGGCGATCATTAAAAAGTCAGGAAACAACAGGTGCTGGAGAGGATGTGGAGAAATAGGAACACTTTTACACTGTTGGTGGGATTGTAAACTAGTTCAACCATTATGGAAAACAGTATGGCGATTCCTCACAGATCTAGAACTAGATGTACCATATGACCCAGCCATCCCATTACTGGGTATATACCCAAAGGATTATAAATCATGCTGCTATAAAGACACATGCACACATATGTTTATTGTGGCACTATTCACAATAGCAAAGACTTGGAATCAACCCAAATGTCCATCAGTGACAGACTGGATTAAGAAAATGTGGCACATATACACCATGGAATACTATGCAGCCATAAAAAAGGATGAGTTTGTGTCCTTTGTAGGGACATGGAAGCAGCTGGAAACCATCATTCTTAGCAAACTATCACAAGAACAGAAAACCAAACACCACATGTTCTCACTCATAGGTGGGCACTGAACAATGAGATCACTTGGACTCGGGAAGGGGAACATCATACACTGGGGCCTATCATGGGGAGGGGGGAGGGGGGAGGAGGGAGGGATTGCATTGGAAATTATACCTGATGTAAATGACGAGTTGATGGGTGCTGACGAGTTGATGGGTGCAGCACACCAACATGGCACAAGTATACATATGTAACAAACCTGCACGTTATGCACATGTACCCTAGAACTTAAAGTATAATAATAATAATAAATACAGAAACTTAAAAAAAAAAGAAAATACATGTTACTTCTACTTTACGTCTTTATTTACCTCTTCAATAAAATTTTCCATGTCATCCAGTTTACATTTTGTTACCACCAGTCTTTCCCACCTAGGCTTAATTTAGTGTTATCTAAAACACTAGAAAACTAAGAATTTTGTCTTTTGTTTACTGCTCTATCCCAGTGCCTAGAAGAGGTCCTGTCAGATAGTAGACACTAAGTATTTGTTGAATGAACACATACACAGCCACACATGTTAATATCTGATCCAAAGGAGTCACAGAGTCTGTTCCAGTGTTAAGAAAGTCTGAACTCTCTGATACGCCATTTCTATGAATTTCACAATTACTTAATTGCTAAGACATAGTGAAATTACCATCATCAAAAAATGCTGTTATATGAATCCTGTACATTCACGTTAATTTTATTGTTTATAAACATATATAATATTAAATTCATAACTCAAACATTATCTCTATTTGTCTTTGATAATCATTATTCCAGAAGTATTTGTTTTATGCATATAATAAGAAATCAGCTGTTTGTATTCTGATTCTTCACATTTAAAGCAAGACTGAGCTGTCTTTGACATTTATTTTCACATGCTTCTCTCTTGAGCTAAACATGTTACTCAAGATTGATATTTTTTTCCAGGTTGAGTATTTAGTTCAAATATTTTATTGCATTTGTTTGACCACTGCTTCAATTTGACTGTCGTAGACAGCCAGTGCACGTGACAGTGATAAAACCCAGGCACAAGAGAATACTTGTTGGGTCATAGGTGGTCAAGAGTATAGAGAGTTTTCACAACTTTTGTGTTCCTGTAAATGTGTATTAATAATTCTGTATGACTGACATTATTGTTATTAGCAAATCTTTGAGAGAGTTGAGAGAGAGAGAAAAAGAGAGAGAATAACTGCAATGGCAAGAGTTAAATCATGAGACTGGAAAACTCTTTAAACTAAATGAAGAAAATAATTCATGGAGTAGACACTTACCAGCTATGCCAAATGCTGCAAACAGGATCAAGAAAAGTGAAGATTAAAAAACAGCCATTGTCATTAAAAAATACAGGGACCATCGATGATCTCTTAAAAATAAACATTTTTATTGCAGTTGTAGAGTCATGAAAGGCCAACATGACGTTTGTAAGCCTTCATTAATTAGGGTGGTAGTCATGAATTAAGTGAGAATAATTTTCTCCAGCCTTGTTCAAGTACATGGTTGAAGGCAGGCAGACAAGGGGCAGTTGTTATAAATATGTATTTTAAAAGATGCAGGCAGAGAAGAGGCTGTTTGATTTCATTTGTATGAAATTTTGGAAACAAAAAGCAAACCAGGAAAGAGAAAGCAGAGATTTATTGTTGCCTGGAGCTGTGGGTGAGAACAGAGATTAACTGAAATGACATGAAAGCTCTCATTTGGAAAATAAAATGTTCTAAAACTGATACATGGTTGATGGCTGCAAAACTGCATAAAGTTATTTAAAAAATTGAATTTTACATGTCAGTGAATTTTATTATATATACAATATACTAAATAAAGTCTTTTAAAAAATAAACACATATATGATTTATACATTATAAATATTAATAAGTATGCAACTAGATTAATTTCCCACCAATAACTGCTTGTATAACTATATTCAATTTCACATTAGACATAATATATAACTTGTTGTTCTTTATTTTAATGGCTTATACTCAGTTGGAGATTTATAAATATGTAGCTTATTTCTTTAAAACGCAAAATTCTCACAGATCTAATATACAAGACCTGATGAATCCTAAGTGAAAAATAGATCAATAAAACTGTACATTTTACTGCATTTGTGAATTTAAATATTGTACAAAAACTTTAAAAAGGAAAATCTAAGCTTGAAGAAAAAATAATATCTTATCGTTAAAGGGTACAAACATACAGTAAGTAGAGGGAATAAATTAAATGCTTGATAGCAGAGTAGGATGACTATATTTAATGAAATGTTATGTAATCAGGTGATGGGTACCCTAAATACCCTCACTTGATAACCGTGTATTATACACATGGCCTGAAATTTCAAAAAAAAAAAAAAAAAAATCATGTACCCTATACATTTGTACAAATATAAATAAAATAAAAATGAAAATAAACACAAGAAGTAAAAATGCTTCAAAATTACAACTTGTAAAATCAATATTATTGGTCATTTACCTTCTCTGAAATTTCATCCTCATTTTGCCCTATCTTCTGTGGAACTGGGATATGCAAGAATATTCCTTCAGAATCTGCAGTTGAAAAATGTTTTTTGATTTTATGTTGTTTGTATCAACAATCACCTCAGTCAAACAATACTTATTAATCCTGAGTCGATGGTGGGGTCAAAATGTAGGAAAAGTTATTTATGAGTGTCCGTTCTCCAGTGTGATATACACTTTCACGACATTATCAATGGCACATTGAAAATGATTGAGATACCAAATATCAAACAAAAAAAAATCAGTCTCTGCAGTTCCACAGCATAGTCCAGTTTCTCTTCTGAATCACACTGGAGCCCATTTCTCCTCAGATTGAAGGCAGTGCATCCCCATCTCTATTCTCCATCACAGAGTGGGGAGACCCTGAAAGTCCTGCTGCGTGTGGGTAGCTAAGACCCTGGGCCCTGACGCAGAGCTCAGATATCTCCTCTGCTAATGTCCTTGGCTCACCTGGCCTGAACTGAGAAGGTGTGACACATGAGAGGCACCAGCATGGGATCCGGGAAAGGGGCTGTAGAGGATCTCAGAGGTACGGGAAATTGTTCTCCAGGAATAGTCCAACCCTTTTCTGAGCAAAAGGAAAATAAATTTTAGGCTACTATGGACTTAGGTGGGCTTGAAGCCTTCCATGCTCAGCAAGGAAGGTAAAGGGAAAGAACATGGCTTGGCCAGAGTGCAGGAAGCACAGCCAAGGACAAAGGCCCCCTGAGGCTCATGGAAGCTCTTGGTCACTGGGCCAAAGGGCCACTTCAGAGTATCGTGTGCTGTCCCAGAGCCCTTAAGGTGACAACTGAGGTTGCTTTCTGCCTGAGTTGGCTCAGCATTATGGAATCCAAGGGCCTGGGAAGCTTCAGCAGGGTAAGGAGAGGAAACACCAGACACAAACACACACAATGGAGCACAACTGCTTTGTTGTGGGGAAGCTTAAATTCTTTAAACCCTTTAGTAGTGATGTAAAGGCAAATAAGCATCATTTGGACTCATAGTGAAGTTCTTGAAACTGTCTCTGCATCACAGTTTTTTTTTTTTTCTGGTAGGATTTATTTATTATGGAGAAACAGGAAAATAGAAATATTAATTACCATTACTAGCAATTACTACAAACAACTTCTTACATACACTGCCGACTTAAATGTTTAATATGTTTGCAAATGAAAACAAATCAAGAAAATGATACTTTATCCTGATAATTCCATCAAAAAGCACTTTTTCTCAACTATGCGTCTTTTAAAAAATACTAGATTACAATCAGTAGAGAAAGGGAAAGAAAAGCTTTAAAATGCAACCTGACTGTGTTGTGTAAATGGTGATTCTAAGCACTACTGAAGAACCTGTGGAGATCAGAAGGGCAGCAAGGCAAGGGGAGAGAGGAAAAGTGACACCACTGTAAAAGGAAGAGTATGTATCTGCCTTCCTGAACTTTGACAAATATCTTAAACTGCACATGTCCAGAACTAATTCTTTTTTTTTTTTTTTTGAGATGAAGTCTTGCACTGTTGCCTGGGCTGGGGTGCAGTGGCACAATCTTGGCTCACTGAAACCTCTGCTTCCTAGGTTCAAGCAATTCTCCTGCCTCAGCCTCCCAAGTAACTGGGATTACAGGTGCCCGCCACCACTCCTGGCTAATTTTTTTTTGTATTTTTAGTACAGATAGGGTTTCACTATGTTGGCCACACTGGTCTCGAACTCCTGACCTTGTGATCCACCCACCTTGGCTCCCAACCTGCTGGGATTACAGGCATAAGCCACAGAGCCCAGCCTTAACTCATCTTTTATCCCATTCCTTACCTAAAACCCCAGTACACCATGTTACAGGGATGAACTGTGTTGACAGTTTCAAAATAAAACTCTGGTCAGGGCTAAAACTCAGGCCTACTAGAGACTGGTACATCTGGGCAATAGAAATCATAAGATAGAGGCAGGACAGTGAGCATAAAGGCCCAAAATTGCCCTCATTGCCATGAGGTTGAGAAAAATCTAGTAGAACAATCCCAATTTGCATTATTAAGATATAATTCACATACCACAAAAATCACCCACTTAAAGCATAAGACTAAATGATTGTTAGTATGTTCACTGGTATGTGTGACCATCAGCATAATCAATTTGAGTTAAGTTTCATCTTATTATGAAGAAACCCTATACCCTTTAGCCATCACCCTCCCATACACGAGTTCTTTATCCCACACCTCTACTCCCTAAAAAAACCATTAAACTAAGAGCTGTTCCTGTTCTAGACATACCATACAAATAAATACACATGTAAATATCTAGTGTTGGTGACTGGCTTTATTTACTTAATATAATGGTTTCAAGGATCAACCATGTTGAGTAAGAGTGGATATACCACCTTTTGTTTATCCATTCTTCAGTTGATGGATATTTGGAATAGGAAACTCTGGACCTCTGTGATGAGGCTCCTCTACCCCTGTCCCAGGAGCATCTTGGTTTGTGATGGAGACTCTGTAGGTCCTAATTGGGCTCCAGGTGGGCTGGTGGATCCCTAATCCATGTGTAATGCTCTGCAATGTGTAGAAGTGCCCCCATCTCAGCAAGAGGTCGAGGGGAGGGGAGACCAAGACAAGAAAATCTTACCCAGAAAAGCCCAGCTTCAGCGAAGACAGAGTGGCAAGTTTGGGTTTTCCCAAAGGACAGAGAAATATTCTAGAGCAGTTTATACAGGGCCAAGGAAGCATAATACCTGGTGGTAGAGGTGTCTATGACCCAGAGCTCAGATTGAGCAATTCATTTAAGGTAGGATTTAGGCTAATGACTAATGTGACTGTGGAGCTGACCTTACTCATGAATACTTCCTCTCTCAATATTCCAAAACCTAGAATGAATAGGACAAGGGGATAATTAACTATTAGAGGGAGGTGGGCTGCAGGTGTCCTGTCTTGGGATGAGAGCAGTCAGCATGCCATGGGAATCTGAGAGTGGGCAGGAGCAGTAGACAATGGAAGTGATATGGATTGGAGAAAGGGAAACACATCGTAGAAGAGGGTGGTTCCCCAGAAAAGGCCCACATTCAAGCCTGGATATCATGGCCTAACAGAACAGGCATTCCCGTTTTCATGCCCCAAAAGTTGCCTTTTGGCCCACCATGACCCCTATCTTGTACGCACGTAAACCTTGAACTCTAGCATCCAGAAGCAGACAAGCAGATGAGGAGACAAAACAAGCAGATGGACAGCAGAGTGACATGGCAGAGAAAAAGAGAAGAGAAGGAAAGTCTGAACACTGAGAAGAGTTTGGCAGGGGTCAGCTGGAGAGGAGTCTGGCCACTTGATGCTCAACTCCAGGGGAAGGTCATCTTCCCACTCCATTCCCCTCTTCTAGCTCCTCATCCATCCCACTGAGAGCTACCTCCATCACTCAATAAAACCTCACATTCATCCTGACAGAGCAGGAGCATCATGGTCTTGGACAAGCACAGTCATTTTAAAGTTCACCTTGATCAAAAACTGCCTAAATCCAAAGGGCATCAGCCTAATGGGTAAGGTCAGCATGACCATAAACCACAAATAACATCTCCAACCAGAAACATTCCAAACCCCTCCCTGACCAGAAACATACCAGCCCCAAGATAACCTCCCCTCTCGCTGGAGGGATGTCAGCCTCAAGATAACCTCCTCTCTGATCAGAGACATTCCAACTCTGCCATAAACTTCTCCCCCACACAGAAACATTCCAAGCTTGTGATAAGCTCTCTCACCCTAAAAAAACAATAAATACTCTTAGTCTGTAAGAGACAGAGCTCCTGACCAAAAAAAAAAAAAAAAAAAAAAAATCATCCAGAAGGCCCTCTCAGGTTCATTCTCCAAAATAAACCAGTCTTTGACTGTTGGGCCACTTTTTGTGTTTCTTTCCTCTTTCTTTAACTCTTACAAATTCTTCAAGCCCATGTGTGACCCAATTCTTCCGGGCAGGAGCTGGAATACAGAAAGCTGTCACATTGGCCCTCTGCCCTTCCAAAAGGGCAGAGGGTCCACTGAACTGGTTAACATAAGCCTTATGTGAAAGGCAAAGTGGAAAGAGCTCTGTAATACTGGGGTTGCAGGCACCCATCTCCTAGACACTACCATGGGTCTGGAACCCAAAGCACTCAATCTGGTTCCTGCACCTCCCTGTCTGTGTGCTCCCCATCACGTTAAGGGTTTGAGCAGTGTTGGCACTGAATGGGCAAGCCACACCCCTGTCATACCTCCTGTGAAGAGATCCAGGAACTCTCCTGTTTCACCTGGGGTCCTGTCCAGGATACAAAGAAAGGTGAGTTAAAAAGCAAAACTGTCGGCCGGGCGCGGTGGCTCAAGCCTGTAATCCCAGCACTTTGGGAGGCCGAGGCGGGTGGATCACAAGGTCAGGAGATCGAGACCACAGTGAAACCCCGTCTCTACTAAAAATACAAAAAATTAGCCGGGTTTGGTGGCGGGCGCCTGTAGTCCCAGCTACTCAGGAGGCTGAGGCAGGAGAATGGCGGGAACCCGGGAGGCGGAGCTTGCAGTGAGCCGAGATCGCGCCACTGCACTCCAGCCTGGGCAACAGCGTGAGACTCCGTCTCAAACAAACAAACAAACAAACAAACAAACAAAAAAACAAAAAGCAAAACTGTCAGATCTGCCTCTTCTCTGAGACTCTGCCACCTCTCTCTCTCCTTCCTGCTCTGTTTCCCTCCAGGGAGGTCTAGCCATCACATGCGACTGGAGTAAAGCCATGGGGCAACCAAAAGCACCTTTTTTTTTTTTTTTTTTTTTTTTTTTTTTTGCTGAAAGTCCCCAGGACTGAATTCTGTAGGCCAAGACTTCAGACTTCCATTGGTGTCTTTTCTTCTCTCACAGTTTAAAACGGCTCTTATCTCTTCCTTTATAATGTCAAAGGTTTTGCTACATGTTGTGGCAGTAATATTAAATAGAATGAGCACTTGGCTCAGCCATCAAAGATGCAAATCAGAACAAATACTTTTCGTTTGTTCTTAAATGTACCATCCCCAGCCTGACAGCCACAGGCACGTGTGGCCCCCAGCATGTCCTCTCGTTACCCCCTCCTGTCCTGGCTTAGGCACCTAGAGGTGTCCACAGCATGCACAAGAGGAACAGGAAAAGACTGTGGCTGCCACAGGGACCTAGCACAGCCAGCTACCTGCCCATTGTGCCAACAGAACTTTTCCTCCCCAGCCAAGGAATTTAGCCAGATCTGAACCAGAGGAAGAATACAAGGATTAAAGGGACCCATTTGCACTGAGCAAGGGGTTCTTCCCCCAGGACCTTCCCCTTTTGCCTCGTAAGCTGTTTTTTTTTTTTACATTTTCTTAGAGAGGGTTCCTACCCCCAGCACTCTGCTTATAATAGAGAAAATAATGGAAGAGTGACCCCCTACTGATAACTGAAAATTCAGCAGAGCTCATTTGAGACAATCTAAACAGACACAGCCCCTGAAATTCTTTGTCTGAAACTCGATTCCAAGCATCAGGCTGAAGTCCTAGTAAGGAAAGTCAGATTTGAGGGATCCAAAGCCAGGCAACAGGCACAATGTAGATGGGCAGGACCAATTCCTGCCAACTAAACATCCCCACCTCATGAAAGGTGGCTATGTTCCATGGCATAATGAGGCCCAGGGAACTCAAAGTTTGCCAACAGTTGGGAAGATGGAGGCATAGGTGAGAGTGGATAATTCCTATTCTCTAGGCCTTCCCTGCTTCATGGGTGCATGCTGCATTAGCACCCATGCATGGCACCTGCTAAGGTTGCCAGGACTTGGGGACAAAAAGATGGAAGAGAAAGGATGTTCACTTTCTCTCTCACACCCCGGGTTTTCACTGAAAGAAAGAAGAGAGTTGAGGGATGCCTCTATTCCCTATCTTTCAGAATGGGCGATCAGCTGTCTTTACCATCCCCAGCTTATACTCCTCTGAAGTGTATTCTGAACCACTGGAACTGCTTTGACACTCAGAATGTGAAGGAAGAATGCCTCATAGCCCTCTGCATAAATTTTTGGCCAAATTATGGACTGGAAGACCATTCATTTCAGTACCATCAGGCAGTTGGACCTTTTCTGTAGATGTGAGGACAGATGGTGTGAGGCCCCATATGGGCAGGCTTTCTATACCTTGAAAGGTCATCCAGACCTTTGCTAACAGTGTAGGAGAGATCCAGCCCTACTGTTTGTTGTCTTAGGAAAGGCTGCAAGGGGTGAGCTAAGGGAACTAAAGATACAAATCCTAGAGGCACCCCCAGCAGAGGAGCCAGTTCCCTCCAGCCCTGCTCCTCCAGGTCCACCTCAATCTCTCTATCCAACTTCAGCCTCTCACTTACCCCCTCCTAGAAATCTTCACCTGAGACAAGCCCCCGTCTCACCCTTGCCCTTTCAACAGATGCTTCAGATGCCTGGTGAGTTTGACCCCTGTAAAGTCCAGATCCCCTTCTCACTACAGGAGTAAAAGCAAATTAAGGGGGCTCTTGGCAAGTTTTCAGATGGCCCTGTCCAATATATAGAGGCTCTCCAGAATTTCATCCAAGTATTTGAACTCTCCTGGAGAGACATGGTGTTACTTTTGAATCAGACCCTGACAGACACAGAGAAGCAGGTTGCTCTTCAAGCAGCAGAGAGATTTGGGGATGAGCTTTGTAGCACGTATAGCATCAGGGAAGAAGGTGAACATTATCTAACTGGAAGAGAGACAGTACTAAAGAATAACCCTGGATGGGATCCCAATGGTGAGATGGGAGACTGGAAGAGGAGACACTTTCAGGTGTGCATAATGGAGGACTTGTGTAGGACCAGGACCAAGCCTCTCAATTATACTAAGTTATCCATGATTGACCAGGGAGTTGATGAAAATTCCACTGCCTTCTTGGAAGGACTTAGTGAGGCCTTGGTAAAGTCCCTGTCTATCTCCTGATTCAGTTGAGGAACAACTAATCCTAAAGGACAAGTTTATTATTCAGGCAGCCCCTGATATCAGGAGGAAGCTGCAAAAAACAGGTCCTGGGACCAGATAGTACTTTATAGAACTTCCTGAAAGTGGCCACTTCAGTCTTTTGTAATAGAGACAGGGAGGTCCAGGAAAGAGAGAGGAAATACAGGAAAGAGACAAGGGCTTTAATGTCTACCAAGCAAGCCCACAAACCCCAGAATTCCTAGGGTGTACCTGTTAACTGCTACAGATGTGGCAAGACAAGCAGATGAGCAAACGAGGGCTTTGAGCAGGGGCATCCGAACAGGTGAGCCACTCCCCTGCCACATGCCCTGTGAAGGAGATCACTGAACTCTCCTGTTTCGGAAGGCTTTAAAGCTTATGATGTAACAACTTCCAAAGTTACAAAGAGACAAAGCTGCTCATCTCCTGCTAAAGGATCATGGAGGGTAGAAGAATCAATAGACACAAGCTTGTATGCTTTTAGTCATATGATTTATTTTGTTTTGTGAAATTGAAAGTTTTAAGTTAATGGTGAGTTTCTTGGTAATATCCTTTCTTCATCTGATGGCTTTGATTTTATCACTTGGTTACTGTTGCAGAGAAAATACAAAAAAATAAAAATGTTAAATCTCCATTGTTAATAAAAGCTGTTATTTACTATTCAGCTATTGGTAGAGCACTTAATTAGTATAAAGAGACACTGATTACACTGGTGCAGTCTATGTCTGTGATTCAGGAAATTTATAAATCTAAATTTATGTTTCATAAATGGATTATAATAGCTACATTAAAAGGGAATATTATAAATTGATATTTATATTTTAAATTTACACAGTCTCTAAACTTTACATGGATAAATGAAAATCATCAACAAAGAAACAGAAGAAAATTATAAAGGAAAACCACAAAAAGGAAACAGAAAAAACAGCAATAGAAATATGTGAAAAAATAGGAAAGAATTACTATAAATTTTTCTCTATGTATCTGAAGAGGAAAAGAACTTTCGAAAACCCTCTGTGCATTTCCAGTGGGTTCTAACATACACTTGTTCAAAGACAAACTAACTCTTCAATCCTCTCCACTTCCTCACCCCAAACAAAACCAGTTATTTCTCTACTATAAAATGTGTCACTGGTAAAAGGTGTCACTATCCATTCTGTCAGAAGAGTGGAGGTTTTTTTAGTTCTCTCTTTTATTCTAACCCAAAAACATCCATCCAGTCACTACTCTAACAGATCGGGCCTCTGTCATACCTCTGAAAACATTTTTGTGCTTTTCCTCCTCTCCAATCCTGTCCTCATCACACCTTTCCTGTGCATTCAACAGTCTCTTAACAGCTTCACTACTTTCCATTTGTGACTGAATCTACTTTCCCTATTTTATCCCAGTGAAATTTGTAAACTGCAAGACATATAGTACCAAATCCGTTTCTTACCATCTTGAAAAGTACTTTACCTATGTTCTTGGTCATATAGAAGAATATTTAAACTCCTCATTGTGACATACAAGATACTTATTTTGGCTCATGGTTACCTACATGGATTTTACATCTCAGCATTCATAAACTTGCAAATTCCCAGCACTTTGGGAGGCCGAGGCGGGCAGATCACGAGGTCAGGATATCGGGACCATCCTGGCCAACATGGTGAAACCCTGTCTGTACTAAAAATACAAAAATTAGCTGAGTGTGGTGGTGTGTGCCTGTACTCTCAGCTACTCAGGAGGCTGAGGCAGGAGAATCACCGGAACCCAGGTGGCAGAGGTTGCAGTGAGTCAATATTGCGCCATTGCACTCCAGCCTGGGCAACAGAGTGAGACTCCATCTCAAAACAAAAACAAAAACAAAAACAAAAAAGCCAAAATTTTGTAAATAAAGACGGGTGGTTTTACTTTTTAGCCTTGCTATTTTCCTGCTGTATATCAATAGCCTTATTATTTAAGCACTTTTTTTCTTACATTCTGCATCCAAACTGTCAGTACATTCTGTTGCATTACCTTCAAAATGTATCCATAAGACCATCCTTACCACCCCGGTCTGAAGTGCCATCTTTTCTCTCCTGGATTACTGCAGTAGTTTCTCCACATCTACTCTTGCCATCATATAGCTGTTTGTTTTCAACAAAGCAGCTTTTTAAAGTGTAAGTCACATGCACCATCCAGTGATTCCTCCTTTTCACTCAAAGTAAGACAGGTGGCCTCCAAGAGCGCCAAGACCCTCCATGGGTGTTACTTCTCTGACCTCATCACAACTGCAACCCTCTTGATAACTCTTCTCCAGATAGAATGACATCCCTGATATTTCTCCAACATTCCTGACTTATTTTAGCATCGTATAACATATATATGTTTTGAAAGCTGCTGTGAAGATATTTGCATGGATAATGCCAATGTATGCCTGTGTGGGGTAGATTTGATGTGCAGCTGGAATGGAAAAGCTCTATCTTTACCTCTGGGAAAGCCTGGATGTCTGGTTTTGACTTTTTCCTAGGATAAGGGGAGTAGTATTTATGATGATCCTCTTACAATTTAAAATAAGAAAGCTTGGGCCCTAGTGTCTCTCTAATTCCCAATGCTTAGTGGCAGATAAGGAAACAGAGATCCATTGACTTAACTGTCAACAAAGTCAGATATGAGGGAATGGCAGCTAAGTAATTAGATGAACTCTTGATCTCACTCATGGTTGAAGTTCTGAATTTTCCATTTACTCCCAGTGATAGGCCTAACACATCAAATATAATTATTTCTTTACACATATGAATTAGAACTTTGAACAATATATACAAATGCCTATTTTATCCCATGTTAAAAATTTTTTAAAAAGTATCTTTCTGCCTTTGAAGAAAGGTGCATTTAACATTTTGCCTGGCATCTCATGTGTCTCAATCGATGTAAATTCCATTCCCAATCCCCAGTCATATATCAGGCTATATTTGTTCAAGATTGTGGCAATCTTAAGAGTTTAAATTCTGAAGTCCGATTGTCTTAAGTTAAACTCCACTACAATACTCACTAAAACTCTATTTTCCTGGGGAATCAATTTATTTCCTTTTATCCATTTCCTCATCTCTAAAATACCGGTAACAATATCTATGGCATTTTAGTAAGGATCAATCATCGTAAATGTGGAGAGACAATCTGTGTAAATCGCCCAATGATAACCTTAAATAAGGCCAGAGGAGGTATGATTGTTTATGAATATTTTACAAAAATATTTATAATCTCTGTAACATCATTCCTTATTACAAAAATGTTGTTCAATACATCTCTGGCTAATATTAGTTAACATTAAATATTTCTAAATAAGTATAAAACATGATTAACATCAAATATATTCTCTTATCTTTGTTTTACTATATGGTATTAATAAATGGGAGTCGAGATGATGAAATATGGGAATAATAGTTTTTTCATACTGAGGTATTGCTAAAAGTAAAAAAATACTCCATGAGTTATTTTCTTAACAATTTGATTATTTCACATCACCTTTAACTCTGTGACTGGCTGTTGTTACTACTGCTGTCTTCTGAGATAGATCTGTATAAAAGAGATTACATTAGGAAACACTGTAATCTTGAGCGAAATCAAGAAAAGTTTAAAAAGCTAGATTGGCACTAATTAATCAATTAATATGTATCAAGTGGCCAAGTGCAAGCAGAGGAGTCGATTTGGAAACAACGGACATAGACAAGAAGGGGTGACGTCAATTATAAAGCCTTCAACTGCTAAAGAGAATGACCTAGTACCTGATCATCTGGTTCATTGTTATCCTTTTTTGCTTCAGCCCTACTTCATTTCTTACCCTGGTGGCCCTGAAACCACTTACTGTTGTAAAACTTAGGCTGTTGTGATCAGATTTTGTCAGTTTTAATCAATGATCCCACTTGTTCTTCCTTTTGAATTCTCAAATCCCTACATATTCATAAAGCAAATTATGGTTTGATGTGGTGTTAGAGTAAAAAAAAAAAAAAAGCTGTACAAGTTACCTTACCTATAATTTCCGAAAAACATGAGCCATATTAATTATGCACAAAATACAAAGTATCCTATCTGAGTTCTCTCCCTCATTCTGTACCATATCCTATTTTTCTTACCTTCTACATATTCTATTCACAAAATTTTCTTCCCTGACTATTTCTGTGGACCTTTTGGCACAACTGGTTGTCAATGCAAGAGAAATGGGGTTCCTTGGGAAGTCAACAGAACTTCCTAAACAATTGCAGAGAACTTGAATTTCTATGTGAAAGGCAATGAGGCTTTACTGAATAGCTTTAATTGTTCTTGGCCCTGTAAGAACATGCAGGATACTCAGATGACTGAAATAAAAACACAACACAACAAAACAAAAAACAAACAAAAAACTGTTATATGCTGAGAACTTACTCAATATTTCTTGTCTTACTCTGTTGCCCCGGCTGGAGTGCAGTGGCATGATCTTGGCTCACTGCAACCTCTGGTTTCTGGGTTCAAGCAATTCTCCTGCCTCAGCCTCCCAAGTACCTGGGACAGCTGGGACTACAGGTGCATGCCAGCACGCCCGGCTAATTTTGTGTATTTTAGTAGAGATGGGGTTTCACCATGTTGCCCAGGCTGGTCTCACATTCCTGAGCTCAGGCAATCTGCCTGCCTCGGCCTCCCAAAGTGCTAGGATTACAGGCGAGCTTACTCAATATTTCGAAACATTAATCCAATCCACCCCAGAGTCCCTTCTTGGATTCTGAATTGCACTGAATTCTTCCCATAATCAATTTTAATATCAAATTAAAAATAATACATTTACTTACCTGCTGCTTACTGTTCCCACTTTGCTCCAAAATCTCTTCATTTTATTCCATTTAAGACTAACAATAGCAATTAAAATGAGCAAAGGTGAAAAAATGTAGAAACTGATCAAAAGACCATTGTTTTTAGGAGCAGCACGTTGTTTTGGAAACAAGGGTACACTTTTATCTGAAAACATGAGAGTACCTTTTTAACTATTTGAAAAATGATCAAATCATACCAGAATTTGAATTATAGAAATTTAGAACTCAACACAGTTAAAGAATGACTATATTTGAATTTAAAAGTGTTTTTAGCCTTCTCTGACTGGGCCCCAAAGTGCATTACACATTTTGTATGTCAAGTCAATACACTTATACATATAATTGACAATACACTATCATTGACAATATGTAATATTGTCATAAATGTACTTATTTTATTGACATAAAAATACATATTTATTGACATAAATTTACTTATAATCCCTTCATGTATACTTAATATTTACTTATATAACATAATCTATTTTAGTGTATCATATTTCTTTTTGTGAACTGCATTAAGTACATACACATTGATGTGCAACCATCACCACCACCCTGCTTCAGAACTTTCTCATTCTGCAAAACTGAAATTTTTTACCCACTCAATATTAATCCACCATTTTTCCCTCTCCCCAGGGGAACCACCATTATTCTGCTTTGACTCCATGAATCTAACTAACCTAGGTACTAATGGAAGCAGAACTCAGCCCCTGGTAACCACCATTCTACTTTGACTCTGAGTTTGACTACTCTAGGTACATGATAGAAGCAGAATCGTATAATATTTGTCATGTTGTGACAGGCTTATTTCACTGATCATAAGGTCTTCAGTTTATATCTACATTATAGGGTGCGACAGGATTGTTCATTTCAAGGGTGAATAATCTTCCATTGTATCTCTACACCTTATTATGGTTATCCATTTACTTGTCAATAAACTTTTGGGTTTTCCATGTTTTGGCTATTGTGAATAATGCTGCTATAAGCATGGGTATAGAAACATCTGCTTGAGTACAAGGAGGAGCTGCTACCATTCCTTCTGAAACTACTCCAATCAATAGAAAAAGAGAGAATCCTCCCTAACTCATTTTATGAGGCCACCATCATCCTGATACCAAAGCCTGGCAGAGACACAACAAAAAAAAGGGAATTTTAGACCAATATCCCTGATGAACATCGATGTAAAAATCCTCAATAAAATACTAGCAAATAGAATCCAGCAGCACATCAAAAAGCTTATCCACCATGATCAAGTGGGCTTCATCCCTGGGATGCAAGGCTGGTTCAACATATGCAAATCAATAAACATAATCCAGCATATAAACAGAAACAAAGACAAAAACCACATGATTATCTCAATAGATACAGAAAAGGCCTTTGACAAAATTCCACAGTGCTTCATGCTAAAAACTCTAAATAAATTCGGTATTGATGGAACGTATCTCAAAATAATAAGAGCTATTTATGACAAACTCGGAGCCAATATCATACTGAATGGGCAAAAACTGGAAGCATTCCCTTTGAAAACTGGCACAAGACAGGGATGCCCTCTCTCACCACTCCTATTCAACATAGTGTTGGAAGTTCTGGCTAGGGCAATCAGGCAAGAGAAAGAAATCAAGGGTATTCAGTTAGGAAAAGAAGTCAAATTGTCCCTGTTTGCAGATGACATGATTGTCTATTTAGAAAACCCCATTGTCTCAGCCCAAAATCTCCTTAAGCTGGTAAGAAACTTCAGCAAAGTCTCAGGATACAAAATCAGTGTGCAAAAATCACAAGCATTCTTATACACCAGTAACAAACAGAGAGCCAAATCGTGAATGAACTCCCATTCACAATTCCTTCAAAGAGAATAAAATACCTAGGAATCCAATTTACAAGGGATGTAAAGGCCCTCTTCAAGGAGAACTACAAACCACTGCTCAGTGAAATGAAAGAGGACACAAACCAATGGAAGAACATACCATGCTCATGGATAAGAAGAATCAATATTGTGAAAATGGCCATACTGCCCAAGGCAATTTATAGATTCAATGCCATCTCCATTGAGCTACCAATGGATTTTTCACAGAATTGGAAAAAACTGCTTTAGAGTTCATATGGAACCAAAAGAGAGCCCGCATTGCCAAGACAATCCTAAGCCAAAAGAACAAAGCTGGAGGCATCATGCTACCTGACTTCAAACTATATTACAAGGCTACAGTAACCAAAACAGCATGGTACTGGTACCAAAACAGAGATATAGACCAATGGAACAGAACAGAGTCCTCAGTAATAATACCACACATCTACAGCCATCTGATCTTTGACAAACCTGACAAAAACAAGAAATGGGGAAAGGATTCCCTATTTAATAAATGGTGCCAGGAAATTGGCTAGCCATAAGTAGAAAGCTGAAATTGGATCCTTTCCTTACTCCTTATACAAAAATTAAATCAAAATGGATTAGAGACTTAAATGTTAGACCTAAAACCATAAAAACCCTAGAAAAAAACCTAGGTCATACCATTCAGGACATAGGCATGGGCAAGAACTTCATGTCTAAAACACCTAAAACAACGGCAGCAAAAGCCAAAATTGACAAATGGGATCTAATTAAACTAAAGAGCTTCTGCACAGCAAAAGAAACTACCATTCTGAGTGAACAGGCAACCTACAGAATGGGAGAAAATTTTTGCAATCTACTCATCAGACAAAGGGCTAATATCCAGAACCTACAAAGAACCCAAACAAATTTACAAGAAAAAAACAAACAACCCCATCAAAAAGTGGGCAAAGGATATGAACAGACATTTCTCAAAAGAAGACATTCATACAGCCAACAGACACATGAAAAAATGCTCATCATCACTGGCCATCAGAGAAATGCAAATCAAAACCACAATGAGATACCATCTCACACCAGTTAGAATGGCGATCATTAAAAAGTCAGGAAACAACAGGTGCTGGAGAGGATGTGGAGAAATAGGAACACTTTTATACTGCTGGTGGGACTGTAAACTAGTTCAACCATTATGGAAAACAGTGTGGCGATTCCTCAAGGATCTAGAACTAGAAATATCATTTGACCTGGTCATCCCATCACTGGGTATATACCCAAAGGATTATAAATCATGCTGCTATAAAGACACATGCACACGGATGTTTATTGCAGTACTATTCACAATAGCAAAGACTTGGAATCAACCCAAATGTCCATCAGTGACAGACTGGATTAAGAAAATGTGGCACGGTCAGTCACGGTGGCTCATGCCTGTAATCCCAGCAATTTGGAAGGCCGATACGGGTGGATCATGAAGTCAGGAGATCGAGACCATCCTGGCTAACATGGTGAAATCCCGTCTCTACTAAAAATACAAAAAAAAAAAAAAAATTAGCTGGGCATAGTGGCGGGTGCCTGCAGTCCCAGCTGCTTAGGGGGCTGAGGCAGGAGAATGGCGTGAACCCGGGCGTCGGAGCTTGCAGTGAGCTGAGATCGCGACACTGCACTCCATCCTGGGTGACTGAGCAAGACTCCGTCTCAGAAAAAAAAAAAAAAAGAAAATGTGGCACATATACATCATGGAATACTATACAGCCATAAAAAAGGATGAGTTCGTGTCCTTTGTAGGGACATGGATGCAGCTGGAAACCATCATTCTCAGCAAGCTATCACAAGAACAGAAAACCAAACACCACATGTTTTCACTCATAGGTGGGAATTGAACAATGACAACACTTGGACACAGGAAGTGGAACATCACACACTAGGGCCTATTGTGGGGTGGGGGTAGGGGGTAGGGATAGCATTAGAAGATATACCTAATGTAAATGACGAGTTAATGGGTGCAGCACAGCAACATGGCACATGTATACATATGTAACAAACCTGCACGTTGTGCCCTAGAACTTAAAGTATATATATATATATATATATATATATAAATAAATATCTGCTTGAGTCTCTGCTTTTACTATTTTTGGGCATATATGTAGATGTGGAATTCCTGGATGATATGCTAATTCTGTGTTTAATATTTTTAGAACCAGCATGTTTTCCACAAAGACCACATTATTTTACATTTTCACCAGTAATGCAAAGAGTTCCAGTTTTTTCATATCCTGGTCAACACTCGATATGCTTTGAATTTTCTTTGTAATAGCCATCCCAATAGGTACAAATTGATATTTCATTATGGTTTTTACTTGTATTTCCCCAAGGATATAGTAACGTTAATATGTGAAAAACACACATTTTCTTGTGCTTACTAGCCTGCTCCCCAGCTTTACATTTCCTCAAAGATGTATTAAAAATATTCAACTACTTTGCCCATTTTTAAATGAAATTATTTGTTTTGTTGTTGTTACTGACTTGTAAGAGTTCTTTATATATTCCTAATATTAATCCCTCATTAGATAGATTATTTTAAATATTTTTGGCCATTCTAAGGATTATCTTTTCACTCTTGATAATATCCTTTGATGCACAACAGTTTGTAATCATGATGGATCCTAATTTATCTGTTTTTTCATTTACTGATGGTGCTTTTGGAGTCATATCAGAGAAATCATTGCCCAATTCCATGCTATTACAATTTCCTGTTATGTCTTCTGTTTTAAGGGTTTATAATATTAGTTCTTACATTTAGATTGTTGATCCATTTTGAGTTAATTTTTGTATATGGTATCACTAAGGGCCCTACCTCATTCTCTTGCATGCAAATACCTAGGTATCTCAACATGGTGCATTGAAAAGACTGAAATTTCTCTCAATAAATGGTCTAGGCATTCTTGAAAATCATTAGACCATACATGTGAAGATTTATTTCTGGGATCCATTTTTTATTCCTCTGGAAAACTTCAGCTTTCTTATATTTTTGTCCAATGTGATATATCAACTATCAAGAAAGTACAACAAAGTCCTGGAGACTTCTGTCTTTCTGTCATAGCTTTTGTTGAACACATTTGAGAATTCAGCCTTTTTTTACTGCTTGTAATAATATGAGGAAGACTATTGATAAAGGAAAATATTATACAATTATTAATCTGACAGACGTAAAGAAACATAAAGCAACAGTTTAGCTTGTCATGATTATCTTATTAATAATCTGTTATTAACAGTCTGTTTAGGCTGTTGTAACAAAAATATCATAAACTGGGCGGCTTACAAACAACAGAAATATATCTTTCATCATTCTGGAGGCAGGGAATTCCAAAATAGAGGCACTGGCAGATTTATTCTCTGGGCCTATTTTCTGGTTCATAAACATCTTCTCATTCTAACCTTACATAGTGGAAGGGATGAAGGATCTCTCTTGCTTTCTTTTATTAGAACACTAATCCCATTCAAGAGGGCTCTGCCTTCATGACCTAATTAGATACCAAAAACTCCACCTCCAAGTACCATCACATTATGAACTAGGTTACATAATAAAAATGTTGAGGAATGCAAACATTTAGTCTACAAAAATGTTGCAATTGACCATATAAATGAAATGTCAGACTACAAGTCTTTAGATGATGATATCCTAATTTTTTTCAAGTGAAGAATCAGTGAGTCAATGATATATTTCAAAAGACAAAATGGATACATAGAATTCTCATCCAGTACTCATGTAACAGGAAGGACTTCAAGAGCAATATTTTTCATAAATACCTGGGATTTCTTGCACTGTAAATAAGATTTAGAATAAATAGTATTCCAGCTTCTATGGAAGATGTACATGAACATTTATTGGATATTGTTCACAAGTGGACACATAGTGAAGTTGAATATTTATGCAGAGTTGATTGAATGGAGTCAATGTAGGAGTTTAAAAACTTAGTAATTATTTTAGATGTTTATTAAAATGAACTGAAAATATTTTGATTATAGTACAAAGAGGATAACATCAGGAAAACTGTGACCATCAAAGTTGTCTTTTGAAGATATAAATGCACACACAAAAAAAGAATCACAAAGCATAGTCACCTCTAACCTACTAGAGATGTACTTCAAATGTTCCTCACAGTCATAGAAAGGATATGATCTAGATCCATGTTTGACAGCAGGAACTGTATTCAAAACACATAGAGCACTTTAGTTATATACCCTTCAAAGACTAGAGTAAAATATTGAGTTTTCTACACATAAAATTTTTTGTTGAAATTTTTCATAAAGCTGATTTCACTATTTTTATTTCTACTTTTATATATTTCTTGTAATATGTTTTTTAAATTAAAAAAACAGTTTTGGGCCTACAAGTTATAGGTAACTAATAAGGGTTAATTTCAGGCAAAATAGAATTCAAGACAAAGATAAACATTACAGAAATAGTAAAAGCAACAATGCACCAGAAATAAATCTAAACTACACATGCAATAATGAAGAAAAATCAAAATAAAATGAAATACAAACTAACTGATAAAATGAAAAAAATAAATACATAATTATGATTAGAATTTTGAAAAAACCCTCTCTTAGTAATTGATAGAAGTAAAAAGAAATCAGTTGGTCAGTTCCATGAGAAAGTGTAACCTACTTTAACTCATCTAATATAAAACAGATAATATTATTGTCTACATATTTATTAAGAAAATATTTATTTAAGAAATATCTTAATTTTAAAAGCTTCCCACAGAATAAATCTTCAGACCCATATGAGTTCACTGGACATTATTACTAAATTTTTTTTAATGCTAATTTTAAGCAATCACTTCTAGAATACACAAAAGGAGTAAACACTTCCCAATTCATTTTATGATGTCAGTTTTAGTCGACAACAAAACAAGATAAAACAAATACAAGGAAGAGAGAGACAGAGAAAGAAAGAGAGAGAGAGAGACAGAGAGAGAGAGAGAGACAGGCAATATCTCTCACCAACCTAGACACAAAAATCCTCAACAGAATATTAACAAATCAAATTTAGTAAAGTACACAAATTAATAAATCATGATGAAGAATTTATTCTATATTTTCAAAATTGATTCAAAATTAAAAATCAATGTAATTGATCATATCAGTGAAGTACAAAGTTCATACGTTCCTATCAACTGATACTAAAAAGCATTTGAAAAATTAATACAAAACATCTCAATGAATACATATTAAAGGAAGTTCCTCAAACTAATAAATAATATCTACAAAAGCCCTACAGCTACCATCATACTTAATGGTGAAATAATGAATTCTCTTCTGCTAAAATAATTATTAAGGTGAGTTGTTTATAACTCTTATTCAACATAGGCCTAGAAAGTCTAGGAAGTGCAATAAAATAATAAAAGTTATACATACTGGAAAGGAAGAAAGAAAGCTGTTATCTTCAAACCTATTTGAAGATGGCATAATCACCTATGTAGAAATCCCAAAGAACTTGCAAAAACAAAAAAAAAATCTCAGAAAACCGAATTCAATTATATTGGGAAATACAGAATTGATGTGCAAAAATCAATGGTGTATTTGCATATTAACAAGGAACAAGGGGAAATCAAAATATAAAAACATCCAACATCACCTAAAATTGCTCTGAAGATAACGAAATAAAAATGAAATAATAAATGCACAGGACATGGTAAAAATTACAATAGCCTCATGAAAGCAGATTTCTTTGATTTCTTTCAAATGGAGAGATATACTGTGTTCATAGACTGAAAGATCCAATAATAATGAAGATGTAAATTCTTCCTAAATTGATTTGTAAAAATCACAGCAAGATTTTTAAATAAACATAGATGAACTCGTCATTTACATCAGGTATGCACATGTACCCTAGAACTTAAAGTATAATAATAATAAAAAAAAAGATAGATGAACTTATGCTACTATGTATGCATATAGACAAAGAAGAGCTCTGAGAACAGCTGCAGCAATTTTGAAAAAAAAAAAATAAAGTGACAGAAATTCCTTTTTTCCCTGATGTTAAAGAATGTGGTACTAGTGTATGGAATAAGACAAATCAATGGAACCGAACAGAGATCTAGTAAAATACCAATGAAAATATGTTTAATTAATTTTTGACAAAGGTGCAAAACAATTCAATAGATGAAAGATAATGTTTCTAAAAAATTATGCTAGAATTTTTGTAGTTTCAGGTCTTGGATTTAAGGCCTTAATCCATCTTGAGTTGATTTTTGTATAAGGTGAGAGATGAGGACCCAGTTTTATTCTTCTACGTGTGGCTTGCCAATTTTCTCAGCACCATTTGTTGAACAGGGTGTCCTTTCCCCACTTTATGTTTTTGTTTGCTTTGTCAAAGACCAGTTGGCTGTAGGTATTTGGGTTTATTTTTGGTTTCTCTATTCTATTTCACTGGTCTATATGTCTATTTTTATACCAGTACCATGCTGTGTCAGTGACTATGGCCTTATAGTATAGTTTGAAATCAGGTAATGTGATGCCTCCAGATTTGTTCTTTTTGCTTAGTCTTGCTTTGGCTATGCGGGCTCTCTTTTGGTTCCATATGAACTTCAGGATTATTTTCTGTGAAGAATGATGGTGGTATTTTGATGGAAATTGTGTTGAATTTGTAGATTGCTTTTGGCAGTATGGTCATTTTGACAATATTGATTCTACCCATTCATGAGCATGGGATCTGTTTCCATTTATTTGTATCCTCTAGGATTTCTTTCAGCAGTGTTTTGTAGTTTTCCTTGTACAGGTCTTTCAACTCCTTGGTTAGGTATATTCCTAATATTTTATTTTATTTTTTGCAGCTATTGTAAAGGAGTTGAATTCTTGATTTTATTTTCATCTTGGTCACTGTTGGCATATAGGAGAGCTACTGATTTGTGTACATTAAAAAGAACTCATTATATGAAAAAGATACTTGCACACACATGTTTATAACAGCACAATTTGGAATTGCAAAAATGTGGAACCAATCCAAATGCACATCAATCAATAAGTGGATAAAGAAACTGTAAGATAAAGAAACTGTGTGATGATACATACATTTATGATGAAACACTACTCAGCCATTAAAAGGAATGAATTAATGGCATTTGCAGCAACCTGGATGGGATCGAAGACTATTATTCTAAGTGAAGTAACTCCAGGATGGAAAACCAAACATCACATGTTCTCACTCATAAATGGGAGCTAAACTATGAGGATGCGAAGGCATCAGAAAGATGCAACGGACTTTGGGGACTCAGGGGAAAAGGATGGGAAGGGGGTGAGGAATAAGAGACTACAAATTGGGTTCAGTGTATACTGCTCGGGTGATGGGTGCACCAAAATTTCACAAATAACCACTGAAAAACTTATTCATGTAACCAAATACCACCTGTTTCCCCAAAAAGCTATGGAAATAAAAAATTAAAAAATATTCTAGAGTAATTGAACACCCATTTATCAAAAATTTAATCTTGACTTATACCTCTCATCCTATATAAAATTACTTTAAAATATATTATGGGCTTCAATGGAAACCATAAGGCTATACTTTTAAATCTTCAGGTCCTAATACTCATAGAGAGGTCATATACTTGACACCAGAATCACAATCCAGTAACTAAAAAAGTGGACCTTATCAAGTAAAAGTCATATAAAGAGAAATTTTGTTCTGAGAAAAAACAAATTATAGACTTGGAGAAAATATACACAAATCACACATCCAACAAAATACATGTATCTGTAAAACATAAAATCTTTCATAAACATGGCATTTTTTTCTTTTTTCCTCAATTTCTTTCATCAATGTTTTATAATTTTTATTGTAGAGATCTTTCACTTCTTTTAGTTTATTCCTAGGTAGTTCATCTTATTTGTAGCTATTGTAAATGGACTTTCTTTCTTCATTTGTTTTTCAGATTGTTGGCTGTTGGCATTTTGTATTCTGCACCTTTACTGAATTTAACAGCTCTACAATGTTAAAATGCCTTTACCACACAAAGCAATCTACAGATTCAATGCAATTGTTCACAGAAATAGAAAAAATAATCCTAAAATGCATATAGAATGACAAAAGACACAGAGTAGTCAAAGTAATCCTGAGCAAAAAGAACAAAACTGGAGGAATCATGTTACCTGACCTTACACTATACAAAGCTATAGTAACCAAAATAGCCTGATGTTGGAATAAAACGGATACACAGAAAAATGGAACAGAATAAAGAATGCACAAATTAATCCACTTAAAGTCAATTTATTTTCAATAAAGGTGTCAAGAACATATATTGGGGAAAGAACAGTCTCTTCAATAAATAGTGCTGGGAAAACTAGATAGCCATAAGCAGAAGAATGACACTAAATCCCTATCTCTTGCCATATACAAAAATCAAATAAAAATGGATTAAAGACTTCAATCTAAGACCCTAAACTGTAAAACAACTAGAACAAAATATGGGGAAACCTCTCCAGGACATTGATTTGGGCACAGATTTCTTGAGTAAGACCTCAGAAGCTCAGGCAATCACAGCAAAAATTGACAAATCCACTCACATCAAGCTAAGAAGCTTCTACATAGAAAAGGAAACAATCAACCAAGTGAAGGGACAACCTACAGAACAGAAAAAAATATTTGCAAACTACCCATCTGACAAGGGATTAATAACCAGAATATGTAAGGAGCCCAAACAACTCAATAAAATATTAATTTTAAAATGGGCAAAAGATCTGAATAGACATTTCTCAAAAGAAGGCATACAAATGGCAAGCAGCTATATGTAAAGGGGTTCAACATCACTGATCATCAAAGAAATGCCACTAAAAACCACAGTGAAATACCATCTTATCCCTGTTAAAATGGTTTTTATCCAAAACAAAGGCAATAATGTGAGAATGTGGAGAAAGGGGAGCACTTGGTACATACTGTTGGTGGGAATGTAAATTAGTATAGCCACTACAGAGAACAGTATGGAGATTCCTCAAAAAAACTAAAATAGAATTACCATGGGATCCAGCAATCCCACTGTTGAGTATATATCTAAAAGAAAGGAAATCAGTATATCGAAGAGATACCTACTCTCCTATGTTTATTTAAAGCAGCACTATTCACAATAGCCAAGATATGGAATCAACCTAAGTGTCCATCAGTGGATGAATGGATTAAAAATGTGGTACATATACACAACCGAGTGCTATTCAGCCACAAAAAGGATAAAATCCTGTCATTTGCAACAACATGAATGGAATTGGAGGCTATTATGTTAAGTGAAATAAGCCAGGCACAGAAAGACAGATGGTGCCTGTCTGTTTTCATTCATATGTGGGAACTAAAAACAACAAAACAATTGAACTCATAGAGAGTGGAGTCATAGTTGCCAGAGCCTGGGAAGGGTAGTGGGGATGGGGAGATAAAAAGGGAATGGTTAACAGTTACAAAAATACAGTCAGAAGTAATAAGGTCTGGTGTTCAGTAGCACAATAGAGAGACTATAGTTAACAATGATTTATTGTATATTTTAAAATAACTGAAAGAGTGTGATTAGAATGTTTCTAATACCAATAAATAATAAAGGCTTGAGATGATGGATACCCCATTACTATGATTTGATCATTACACACTGTATGTCTAACAAACAGCACATGTACCCCATGAACATATACAACTATTATGTACCCATAATAATGAAAAATAAAAATTAAAAAACATTAAATCTCTCAACACTGAACATTTAAAAAACACAAACAATCCAATTAGTAAATGGTAAAATGTATGAACAGACTTTTCACTAAATAGAATATACAACTAGATAAGCATATTAAAGATATTCAAAATCATTATCCATGGGGAGGTGCAAATGAGATATTAATAAACAGCTAATAGAATGATTAAAATTAAAGAAAAAACAGTGGTACAATCAAATGTTGGTGAGGGTGCAAAAACGTGGGTAATTCATACATTGTTGGTGGGATTGTCAAACAGTACAGCTATTCTGAAAAATTATTTAGCAATGGCTTTTAAAACTATAAGTAGTTTACAACATGTCTCAGCTATTTCAGTCTTGTGCATGTATCCAAGACAACTATAATATTATTTTCACATAGAATCTTCCACATGAATGTTCACCTCAGAGTTATTCATAATAACTAAAACTGGAAACCACCCAAATGTCCTTCAGTGGATCAAAGGTTAAAAAATTATGGCATATCCATACAAATGAAAACTAGTCATCAATAAAAAGGAATTAAGTATTGGTACATGCAAGAACTTGGATCCTATGCTAAAGAAAAAAATTCAATTGCACAAATATAAAAACCATATGATTTTGTTTATATAACATTCATAAAACTACATAATTAGAGAGATGGAGAACCATTTAGTGGTTGGAAGGAGAGTTAGAGATGAGGGAAAAGAAAAAAATGTAGCTACCACGGGGTCATGTTAGACAACCATGTAGTGATGATACAGCTATGCACTGTCATTGTGATAGTTGTACATAAATCTAAACTGTGATAAAATTGCATAGAACACACACACACACACACACACAGACACACAAATGAGTGTAAATATACTGGAGAAATCTGATTAAGGTCTCTGTATTTTACCAATGTTCATTTCCCAGTTTTGACATTGTAGGACAGATTTGTAACATTTTAACATTGGTGAAAGATGAGCATAGGTTAATTTATTCTTCTTTTAATTTACTTATGTATATATTTATTTCAACTACTTTTTTCTTCCTAAATTAACTGAAACTACTTTCTTCAGTATCATCTATCAATAAAGTACCCCAAATTCTAAGTTGTGGGAACAAGGAAACTCATTCTTAACAACCTCTTGGCATATATTTTTTCTTGATCTTTAACTCCTATTGTCTTTAACTCCTATGCTCTTAAGTTGCCATATTAAGATATTCATACATCTAGTTATATGCCACTTCAGCATATTTGACATATGAATCCATTCCTCAAGTATTTATTCAGGTATAAAATTCTAATAGTAAAAGAAAGGTTTAGTAAAAACAAATATATTTATTCATGACTTTCATCAAATCAATTTAAAAATATTCATTGCTACAGACTATTCATATGCTGTAGGCATGAACAATTTAATGATTTTTCTCTTTCGATATTACAGTTAACTTTAAAGATTGAATTTGATTGTGAATTGGGATATCACAGTAGGTGACGTCCTTGGAATACACAGACTATATAATAAAACTACAATGTTTTCTATAATTTAACTACACTTACATAGAAAACTCTGTGTATGAATAGAAATATTCTGGGAACCCTGCTTAAAGTGAAGGGGAGGGCTTTTAAAATGTTTGTTTCTAGGTGAGAATTAAAACTATACAGAAAATTTTGTATAGAAATTTGTTGGCAGAAATTTTTTTGGCAGAAAGATTTTTGAGCTGTCTGGCTCTAGATCCAATTTAGTAGCCACTAGTCACAGTGGTCATTTAAATTTAAATTAAATAAGGTAAAATACAGTTGAAATTTCAGTTCCTTAGTTGCATGATCCACATGTTGGGTGTTTGATAGTTATACAGGACAGCAAAGATGTAGATCATTTCTATGAGAGCAGAAAGCTGTATTGAAACACAGATCTAGAGACTAACCTACTGAAAGCCAAAATCCATCATCGATACTTCCTCCTGGTGATGACATTGATGGATCACAATCTGGAGGAGCATAACCAGGATCACATTGACAATGGAAACGGTCATTGCAAATCTAAAACCAAAACAAACAAAAAAAGCATTTATATACAACCAAAAATTAACTGCCTTATATGTGATTGTTAGTCAATGTAAATTTTAAAAATACTACCATTTAATATAAGGAGTTTTAAATTTAATATGAAAAATAATTTTAAAAATAAGAGGTAGTATAATAAATGTTCATGCAATATATTTTCAAACATCATAGAAGTATCTTCTTGTTTGTCTCTTACATTTCTAATAAAGTGAATACCATTCTTGATACAATTTAAATGCTTTTTATTGGAAGGGCATACAGATTACACAGAAAATTATTATTTTCCCATGTTTTTTGGCCACTTGTATGTCTTAGTTTCAGAAGTGTCTATTCAAGTCCTTTGCCCACTTGTTAATGGGGTTACTTGGTTATTTTGTTGCTGTTGCGTTGTTTGAGTTCCTTGCAGATTCTGGATATTAGTCCTTTGTTGGATTTATAATTTGCAAATGCTAGAAACCATAGAATGGTGTGAGTAAAAATTTATTATAAATTGTGTTGGACTTAAAAAAATAGTTGTGATGAGAACCAAATTTTATTTAAAAAAATAGATGGGAAAGCCAAAATCTTAAGATGCTTGCTCAATCAGATACAGACACAAAAAATTTATATAGAAAGCTAGAAAAAAATGTAAAAATGTGATCTGGCAGACAAATGGAAAAAGGGCCAGTAGAGAATTCAGAAATAAATGCATGCAAGATTCATTATGAAAGTCAATTAAAACTATGTAAGAAAGAAAAGAAACTGTAAATAATAGATGTGTAAGTAATTTTGGGGAAAAATTGATGTAAACCACACAGGCAGGCCACTTTTTTCCTGAATTACTATAAAAAAAAGAATCATCAATATGGCAGAAGACACTGACCGCAAGGAGACAAAGGCATGCTCAGAATGACTTATAAAGTTTACAACATTTCTATAAGCCAGTAGATAAGTTTACAACAGATGAGCAGACAGAAATGTGAGTGGCAGATATGACCATACATACTTAGGAACTGTGTTATTAATTATCAAATAAACGCAAATTAACAATGGACTTAGCATGTTAAAAGAGACTAAAGGCCGGGCGCGGTGGCTCAAGCCTGTAATCCCAGCACTGTGGGAGGCCGAGATGGGCGGATCACGAGGTCAGGAGATCGAGACCATCCTGGCTAACACGGTGAAACCCCGTCTCTACTAAAAAAAAAAAAAATACAAAAAACTAGCCGGGCGCGGTGGCGGGCGCCTGTAGTCCCAGCTACGCCGGAGGCTGAGGCAGGAGAATGGCGTGAACCCGGGAGGCGGAGCTTGCAGTGAGCTGAGATCCGGCCACTGCACTCCAGCCTGGGCGGCAGAGCGAGACTCCGTCTCAAAAAAAAAAAAAAAAAAAAAAGAGACTAAAAATATTAATACAACTAATCTGGCCAGAATATGAGGAAATGCACATTTTCATACTTGATAGGTGGGAGAAAAAACTGGTATAATGTTTCTTGATGACAGTATATTAATTAGAAAAATTCAAATTGTGCATATGTTCAGCCCAAACAAATTTTATTTGCTAATAATTTAAGAAAGCATATCAATGTGCAAAGGTAAATTTACAATCATATCTGTTGTACCACTATTTGTAATAATTAAGCTAAAATTTAACATTAATTGAAAGGCCATCAGTGAATGGCATTTCAAATATAGTATGGATGAGCCATATAGTGAAATAAGTTGAAGCTGTTGGGTAATGAAACATATCTTAATGGATTGAAAACTCTGATATCATAAATCAATGTGCATAACAGTGTGTGGATGTTCATAAATATTATATAAGTACACATACACTCAATTATAAACAATATGTATATATATGCATAAAAGTATAAGTATAGTCCTTAATAAATCCATTTCCAAAATTTAATAATCTTAATCTAATATCATAATAATGGATTCTGTTTCATGGTGCATTTTTTACAAAGTGTAAACTTATTTGCTCATGAGGCCTATAAAAATCTGATTATATGCATAAATAATATGCATATATAAAATAGTGGATCTACTTTCCTTATTTAATGACAATTTTCAAAAAGAAATTTTCACATCTAATACTTGTGAACTTTGTTATTATCATAGAACATGTTATTGACATAGATTAAAATAATTATACTGAGAAAAATAGTAACTGTTACATACCCCATTCTGTCCACAATTTGTAGTACATTTTGTTATATTTAGTTCACTAAGATATCTGCATCCACGAGAACGACATACCTAAAATGTTACAAAGCAAACAACAACAAAAATACTAAATGTAAAGTCAAGAGATAAGGAATCATATTCGTACAAATATTATATGCACAGGAGATATACAGAACAGATGAATCTGAATTTCATAACATTTTAATAAAAACCATAGGAACAATTCCTAAATGGTATGTTATTACTTAATAAGAAATATTACAAATGAGATATTTTCAGAAAGCAGAAATATACATTTTTATTGCAAACTGGTACAAGAAAAAAGTAGCCAGCTTGTACTAGCAATTTTTAATTTATAGGACCTCTTTTAACACTTTTTATGCACCTTTCTTTTATTTACTCATATAGACCCTTAGAAGGAGATATTTTTATGCTCATTTTGTATTTGAGTAGTACGGTGGCTGTGTCAAATGGTGGGTCTATATTTAGTACTTTGAGAAATCTCCATACTGTTTCTCAAAGAGGTTGTACTAATTTACATTCCCAACATCAGTGTATAAACTTTCCTTTTTCTCCACATTCTTGACATCTATTGTTTTTTGACTTTTTAATAACAGACATTCTGACTTGTGTAAGACGGTATCTCATTAAGGTTTTACTCTGATAGTTGGTGATGTTGGGCATTTTTTCCCATGTTTTTTGGCCACTTGTTTGTCTTAGTTTCAGAAGTGTCTATTCATGTCCTTTGCCCACTTGTTGATGGGGTTACTTGGTTATTTTGTTGCTGTTGCGTTGTTTGAGTTCCTTGCAGATTCTGGATATTAGTCCTTTGTTGGATTTATAATTTGCAAATAATTTTTCCCATTCTGTAGGTTATCTGTTTACTCTGTTGTTTCCTTTGCTGTGTAGAAGCTTTTTAGTCTAATTAAGTCCCATTTGTCTGCTTTTGTTTTCATTGTGTTTGCTTTTGAGGACTTGGTCATGTATTCTTTGCCTGGGCCAATGTCCAAGAGTTTTTTGTAGGTTTTCTTCTAGGATGTTTATGGTTTCAGATCTTACGTTTAGGTCTTTAATCCACCTTGAGTTAGTTCATGTATATGCTGAGAGGAATGGGTCCAATGTCATTCTTCTGCATATGCTATTCAGTTTTCCCAGCACCTTTTTGAAGATAGTCCTTTCCCCAATGTATGTTCTTGCTGGCTTTATTGAAGATCAACTTGATGTAAATATGTGGATTTCTGGGATCTCTTTTCTGTTCCATTGATCTATGTGTCTATTTTTATAATTATATCTTGCTGTTTTGGTTACCATTGGATTGTAGTGTAACTTAAAGCTAAGTAATGTGATGCTTCCAGCATTGTTCTTTTTGGTTAGGATTACTTTGACTAATCAAGCTGTTTTTGTGTCATATAAATTTCACATTTTTTATTTCTGTGAAAAATGACATTTTTATTTTGATAAGGATTGCATTGAATCCTTATCCTGTAGATTGTTTTGACAAGTATGGTCATTTTGATGATATTGATTCTCCCAATCCATGAGCCATGAGCACAGGATGTTTTCCCACTTGTCTGCATCATCTGTAATTTATTTTATTTATTTAATTCAGTGTTTTGTAGTTCTTGTAGAGATCCTTCTCCTCCTTGGTTAAATATATTCCTAGGTATTTAATTTTATTTTTTGGTAGCTATTGTAAATGAGACTGTCTTCTTGATTTTGTCCTTGGCCAGATCATTATTGGTATATAGAAACACTACTAACGTGTCTATTAATTTTGTATCATGAAACTTTATTAAACTCATTTATCAAATCTAAAAGTTTTTTTTTGGTGGAGTCATTAGGGTTTTCTAGACAAAAGCTCAATCATCAGGAATAATTTTACTTTCTCTTTTCCAGTCTGGATGACTTTATTATTTTCTCTTGCCTTATTGTTTTGGTGAGGACTTCCAGTTAAGTAAGAGTGATAAAAGTGGGCATCTTTACCTTGCTTTAGTTCTTACAGGAAATGCTTTCAATTTTTCCTTGTTAAGTATAATGTTGGTTGTATGTTGGCTGTATGTTTGTTGTAGATTGCCTTTATGATGTTGAAGAATGTTCCTTGTATGCTGAGTTTATTGCAAATTTTTATCCGAAGAGATGCTGAAATTTATACAGTGATTTCTCTGCATCAATTGAGATTATCATATGGTTTTTTTTCTTTCATTCTGTTGATGTGATGGATCGAATTTTTGATTTGCATGTGTTGAACCATCTTTGGATCCCTGGGATGCATCCCACATAATCACGATGTATTATGTTTTTGATGTGCTGTTGGATTTGATTTGCTAGTATTTTTTGAGGACTTTTGCATTGATGTTTTCCAGAGATATTGGTCTTTACTTTTTTTTATGCCTTTGTTTGGTTTTGGTATCAGATGATACTGGCCTTGTAGTATGAGTTAGAGAGACTTTCCTCTTCCTTGATTTTTAAAAATTGTTTCAAAAAGATTGGTATTATTCTAATTATTATTATATTAGTCTAATTATTAGTTATTCTATTCTGGAGGTAGAATTGGGCAGTGAATCCATATGGTCCTAACCTTTTTCTTGTTCTTGGGATAATTTTTAATTACTGATTCAATTCTCACTAGTCATTATTGGTCTCTTTGGGAGTTGTATTTCTTCCTGGTTCAATCTTGGTAGGTTTTATGTTTTCAGGAATTTATCTATTTCCTCTAGCTTTTCTAGCTTGCGAGCATAAAGTTGTTCATAATAGTTGCTAATAATCTTTTGTATTTCTGTGGTGAGTTACAATGCCTGCTTTTTTATTCCTCATTTTGTTTGTTTAGATCTTCTATCTTTTCTTCTTCTTTAGTCTAGCTGATAGTGATAGGGACGGGGGGCAGAGAAATCATAGGCAGAAGAGGGTGGGTCCCTGGCAAAGCCCCACCCTCAAGCCGAAAAGCCTGAGACCGCAGCCCAAAGTGAGAACTCATAACCCTGTTTTCCCGCTCAAATGCTGCCTTTTCCTAAACATCCAAGGCCCACCCCACTCCCTCACCCTGTGCCTATAAAGACCCCCAGACTCAGCCAGCAGAGAGAAGCAGCTGGACACTGGGGACTACAGCCGGACATTGGAGATAAGTGGTTTGACTTCAGAGGGGCAGCTTGACGGTGTAACTTTGGAGAAGAGTCCAGCTGGAGATGGCCTGACTTGAGGGGATGATTACCTGCCCGTCCCCTTTCCAGCTGCCCTTTCCACTGAGAGCCATTTTCCCTGGCAATAAAATCTCTCGCATTTACCAACCTTCAATTCGCTTGAGCGACCTCATTTTTTTCTGAATGCCAGGCAAGAGCTCAGGAGCCACGAGTGTGGATACAAAAGGCTGCCACACTGGCCCTTCGCCCTCGCTGGCAGACGACATCTGCCGGCCCATTGAGCTGTTAACACTTAAGCCATCTGCAGACTGCAGAGCTAAAAGAGCACTGAAACATGTCCTCTGGAGCTTCAAGGGTCGCAGGCACCCCCCTTAGATGCTGCTGTGGGGCCCTCAGGGAGTTTGTTTCTGCCACACCCAAAAGCACTTGCTCCGGCTCCTTTACCCGCTCACCTGTACGCTTCCTCCTGCGAGGGGTGGAATGCAGCAGGTCCCAGCGAGTGGAGTTCACTCCTGCCAGCACCGCAGTGGCTGGCTGGTTTCTGGGCTCCTGTACTCCAGTTCCCGCCTCCTTTGCTCCTGTGCTCCCTCCCGCGAGGAGCTGAGAGCAACAGGCTGAGTAAACAGGGCACCCCTGTCGTCAATCCCGCGAAAGGGTTGGGGAAATATCCTGCTTCAGTAGTGTATCAATTTTATCTTTTTGAAGAACAAACTTTTTGTCCTGTTGATCCATTGGGTTTGTTTTGTTTGCTATCTGTTTAGTAATGATGGACCTCTCTTCTCACTCTGTTAGTTCTCATGAGAGCTGTTTTTTTTTTTTTTCCCCAGAGGAGTCTAGAACTTCCCTCCTCTCTCTCTTGCTTCTTATCTCACCATGTGATCTCTGCACATACCAGTTCCCCTTCTCTTTCCACCAAGAGGAAGCAGCCTGAAGCCCTCACCAGAAGCAGATGCTGGCACTGTGCTTCTTGTTCAGTCTGCAGAACTGTGAGCCAAATAAACCTATTTCTTTTATAAGTTACCTAGTGTTAGTATTCCTTCATAGCAACACAACAACTGACTAAGACGCATTAAATCTCACAAGCTAAGGGGCTTCGTCCCTCAAGACTGGCCCCATATCAGGTGCAAGTATTAGGTAAGCCATACTTCTGACAGACCAGATATACATTGGGGGTTCTCATGATACCCTCCACAGTGTAACAATGTTAGAATGGCTCACAGAACTCAGGAAAATACTTTACTTATATTTAATGGTTTATTATATAAGATACAACTCAAGAACAGCTACATGGATGATATATTTAGGGCAAGGTATTGGAGGAGACGAGAAGAATTTCCATGCTTTCTCCAGCTGCACCACACTCCCAGCAAATTGACATGTAATAAACCCAGAAGATCACTGAATCTCTTTTTTCAAGGGTTTTAATAGAGATCAATTTCCAGCCCTGCCTCTCTTCTTCCAAAAGTCCAGTGAGTCAAGCTGAAAGCCCCAACCCTCTAATCACTTGGTCATCCTGATAACCAGCCCTGTTCTAGGGCCAGCTGGGGGTCCCACCCTAAATCACCTGATGGAAATAAGTACAATTTCAGGTGTGACTGAAATGTGTTTATTCATTCTCAAGAACAAAAAACACTCCCATCGCTTAGGAAATTCCAAGGGTTTTATTAGAAGCTGTGTGTCAAGAGTCAGAGACAGAAACCAAACATGTTCTGCGTTATGCTATATATATTATATATATAAAAAAGATAAAATTAGTATACTTTTTATATATAAAAGATGCAATTAGTTAATATATTTAAGTATTTATGCTTCTGTATTTATAGTAAATATTTTTTCAGTTTGTTTTATATGGTCTTTGAAGGGATGACATATTACTTTATGATATAGTCAGCATCAGTATGTTCCTTTGATTCATTCATTACTTTTATGTGTGACTATCTTTTCCCATTCTGAGATAAGCATACTTTTCACTTAAATTTATCTTTTATTTTAAAAGTATATTTTATATGTAAATTATTTTTATAAAAATGTGTGATAATTGTATACTTTTTAAATTAGTCAACTTATTTTTCAGTGCTACTAGTTTGAAAAGACTTTATTAGGTATCTCAAAATGCTTAAGAAGAACAAAAATTTAAAAAGCTTAAACGCTATGTTTTATTGTCATGTTTTATGTGAAGGCCACATTTTAGACAAAATATGCTTATGGAAGAAGTAATAGGAGAGCAAGTTAATAAGAAAATAATTGCTTTACTTCAATTGTAACCAAATTAATTTTTTGTCAATCACTACAAGACAAAATACTTGGCTTTTTGGGTTTTGTTTTCTTTAAAGTTCTTGTTATTCAGGTTGTCGTGACATTTTTTACATTATTTTATTCTTTTTTGTTCTTGGTTTACACAAATCATCACAGATCAGATCCTGGCCTAATAAGGAGTCTCAGATTCTCAAGCAAGAGGAAACAAGTTTAAATATCGGTAGTAAAAATTTAATAAAAATAACGGATAGTAAAGCAAGAATTTCTTTAACCAGCTGAAATTCTGATCAGTGTATCTTAAGATCCTGATATGGTAACCGAAATTTGTAGCATTAATTATAAATGAAAATTTAAGCATCCTCTCAATCTCTCTTTCTTTCTCTCTCTCATACACACACTTCAGACACTCACAGACAAATCCACCATATATAGTATCAATAAAAATTTTATTTACCTTTTGCTGACCACACGCAGTTATATCTTCTGTATAGGTCCCCAATTGTTTTGAAGCATTTCTTGCATGTGCCGACAAACATACATGACCTCCAAGGTAAGTATATTGTATATCTAAGTCTGTCATTGGTACTAGTTCTGAATGTATCCAGTGACAAACAATCTTTCCACAAAGGATATCACTAGCAACATAAGACAGAAAAACGTTACCAATTTGTCACTCAGGTACACAATTATTAGGTTAATAACAATTCAGAAGTGAGGATAATTCAAAATATTACTCAGATCATAACAGCGAAGCTTTTCACAGTACACAATGCCCTATTAAATGCAACAAATAAATCTATCTGCATATACTAGATACTGTCTCTTATTTATTTCAAGTCACTCTTTGCAGTACATACACAAAACACAACATATGCACTTGGAAGATGTATACTTTTCTAAATACGTACAAAAAAGGACAGCGTTGACCACAGTTTCCAAATTTGTCATTTTGAAAATTCACTTCTTCTGTACACAGAAGATTAGCAGACTTAGAAACTGAAAAAATACGAAGTTATAGTTACTTATATTAAAAATATTAAAAGGTAAAAGTGTGGTAAGTCAATAGAGAGCTATCTAGATCACAACAATGTCCAGTCAGTGTAATCTGCTATAAATTTTTGATGTCCTCTACTGGCTTTACAAGGAGAAGCACTTACTGAAAACTACACACATGAGAAGAGAAAAATTCATGTTATAATGTAGAGATAATTAAGAAATCAGTCACCTGCTCTCTTATCTACTATTCTAATAGTCTACTCCCTTTGCAACAATCACTTTCAGCTGGACTAATGTCCTACTATTGCGTCCTGTAGCTATCAGGTCTATTTTAACTCTTGACATCATTCAAAGTTGCTTTGATTTGCAATTTTATTTCCAAATTTGAATGTAAAACAACACTTTCAGGGATGGCTCTTGGGTGGGTTACTGACTTTAGAATAGCTACAGTTTAAATATAAACCTCAAAAAAAAAGGTAAAACAATTACATTTTCCAAATAACTGTGAACACTGTCTATCCCTGTCTCTGCATATTCCTTTAAAGCAATAGCTAGTCTTATTACTGCAGTATTCTAAATCAGCAGCTTTCACATCAGGTACACAAAACTCAGATGTTCCATTGCAATATTCTGGAAAATCACACATATCTATGCTTTTTCTGCAGACATGGCCTCTTGCATAGATCTGTGAGAGAAAGAAAAACAAATACATTTATTTTTCAGGCTCAATCCGGTTTACCTCCACTACCAAGAATTGAAATGGACTAAATCAAACAAGGAGCTCCAATGACCTATCTATACTATATATTGAGAATGCTTGCTTGAGAATTGTCAGCTTAAAAGCAAGGATATCCAAGAGATGCATCGAATCAAATTCCTGTTTGAAACAAACACTCACTAGAGCATGAAGCCAGACCTATCTTCAATTTTAACCTAAGTTTGTGTTTATTTTTCTTTGCTTGGACATTCATCATCCAGTTACAACTGACCAATACATAATCAATATTAATGTTTTTATTTAAAAATTACCTGTAGGAATATCTAAGCACTCATTAGAAACAGGTAATAAAGGCCAGGTGTGGTGGCTCACGCCTGTAATCCCAGCACTTTGGGAGGCCGAGGCAGGCAGATCACCTGAGGTTAGGTGTTCAAGATCAGCCTGGCCAACATGGTGAAACTCTGTCTATACTAAAAATACAAAAATGTGCTGGGTGTGGTGGCATGCTCTGTAGTCCCAGCTACTTGAAGGCTGAGGTAAAAGAATCACTTGAACCTGGGAGGTGGAGGTTGCAGTGAGCTGAGACTGCACCATTGCACTCCAGCCTGGGCAACAAGAGCAAAACTCCATCTTGGTGGGGGCGGGGAGGGGAAGAAAGAAAAAGAAATAGGTAATAAAACTTACCGTACAAGTTTTATTGTTACAGCATGGTCCACTGCCACATTCTGCAAATCCAATTAGAGTACAATCTGCAGGATTACAGCATTTTTTAAAAGTGCATGCCTAAAAGCAAATACAATAAATTTAAATGTTTTACATCAAATTTTAGTCAAATAAATAGTTTTATTTTCAAAATAAAGTATCTCTCCAACTTGATTCTAATCATACCATGACTTTTGGATTCTGTATTTTTACACCACTTCACTTAAACTTAATATACTTTCCTTATAAGAAAAAAAAGAGATGACAATGAAAATACAATTTCATTCTGAAGAAATTGATCTATTAAAAATTTAGTGCAACTTTAAAAAAAAATTATTTTTGTTTATGAAAGCATGCATGCAAGTTTTTATATTTTTTTACTTACTCTGCCATAAGTACTTTTCCGTATTATCAAATCCTCTCAAGGGGAGTCGCTGGAAGAGTTTGGAGGAGCAGGATAGAAAAAGCCTACATTTGGCCAGGTGCAGTGGCTCACCTGTGATCACCCAGTCAGGGTAGAGGTTGCAATGAGCCGAGATCGGGCCGCTGCACTTTAGCTTGGGTGACAGAGCAAGATTGTATATCAATAAATAAATACGAATAAAAAGCACAGATTCTTGTTAAGAATTAAAGGACAAGAAGATGAGGGAGTTTTAAACTTCTTAGAGATTAGATAAATGCTCATGACCAGAATGTTGATAGAAATATGGATAGCAAAGATCATTCTCATCAGGTTAAGATGAAACTGAAGAACAAGGTTTTGGAAGCAAGGGCCATCCTTGCTATAAACTGGTCAAGAACTTGGCTGAACTATGACCATGCCTGAGGGGTTTGCAGAAGACCAAAGGTAAGAGTGATGAACTAGGATAATTGGCAGAAGAAATTTTATGTAGCAAAGTTCTCAGAATGTTGTGTGGTTGCTTCTAATTTCTTATTGTAAACTGCTAGAGAAAAGGGGGATAGAGCAGAAAAACTTGAAAAATTCACAGTTTGGCAGTATAGTGAGGAAAGAAAGCACATTTACAGGAGAGAAAACCAAGGATGTAGCACAGGGACACCTTTGCTTAAGAGATTAACAAAGATAGAAGAAAGCTGATACGGTTAGGATTGGTGTTCCTACCCAATTCTCCCAACAATGTCAATTGTAACCCCCAGTGTTGGAGGTGGGGTCTAGTGGGAGGTGGCTGAATCATAGGGGTAGTTTCTCATGGTTTAACACCACCCCACTGTGGAACTGTTTTCGTGACAGAGTTCTCACAAGATTTGGTTGTTTAAAAGTGTGTAGCACCTCTTCCTTCTCTCTCTCTTCCTCCTCCTCAGGCCATGTGAAATACGCCTACTTCCCCTTCATCTTCTGACATGATTGTAAGTTTCCTGAGGCCTCCCCCAGCTGTGCTTCCTGTAGAGCCAGCAGAACGATAAACCAATCAAACTTTTTTCTTTCTTTATAAGCTACCCAGTACCAAGTATTTCCTTATAGCATTGAGAAAATGAACTAATACAAAAGCCAATTGCTATTCCTCAAGCAATGAAAGAAAGTCCCCAAAGGCATTTCAGATACCTTTGAGGCACAGATGCCTAGGAGGGCTGAATGGCTTCAGAGGACAAGTCCAGGGCACTCTCCATGAGCTCACTGACCAATTCCACCTCAGGATACTGCTCCTGGCCCTGCTGCACAATGCCCTGCAGCTACCATGGCCTCAGTTGCAACAGCCGTAGGTATAGCTCCTATCACAGCTCCAGATGGTACAAGTCATTAACCTTGGTGGAATCCACATGGTGCTAATTTTGCAGGCTTGCAGAAAGTAAGAACTGTGGAAGCATGGCAGCTCCCACTCAGATTTCAAAGGATGTCCTTGAAAGCCTGGAGGCCCGGCAGAGACTTGTTGCAAGGGCAAAGCCACCACAGAGTCTCTCCAGAGCACTGCCTAGTGGAACTGTGAGAGTGGAACTAACACAGAGACCCCAGAACTATACAGCAACCAGCATGCAATGCCAGCCTGGTGGTGTTGGGTTGATTGAGCCCAGCCAAACCATAGGGATGGGGCGACCCAATGCCTGGAGCCCCCTGTACCTGTTTATAGAAGATGCAGGACATGTCGTCAAAGGAAATTATTCAGGAGTCTGAAAGCCCATCATTGGCTCTCTTGGGTTTCAGACTTGCTTGAGGCCTGTTACCCATTTCTTCTTGTCTATTTCTCCTTTTCAAAATGGGGTTGTGTGTGCTGTGCTTGTAAGTAAATAACTTGTGTTGATTTTACAGGTTCTTAAAGTATCTCTAACAGACATATTGGCAGTTCTCCCCAGTGGACTCCTTGTGGCTAAAATGAGACACACCAGAAACCAGAATATCATGGCTAGCAAAATGAAGGGGTAGTCATGTATTCTGGTATAGTTAATTCTGTGCCAGCTGATAACCCTCTCCCGTACCTTGTGGTCCTGCCACAACTCCAACTGGACAGAAGATTGGTCTTATAAACATTCTTTATTGATAAACACTCATGAACTTCAAGCCAGTTTCAGGCAACTTATAGAGATTGCACACAAACTGTCTTTGTGCCCTACAGTCCCCTTTTGACATAAAGAGCCAAATTCCACCTCATTTTAGTGCTAGTTAAAAGTGAAATGAATGTAGAACATATGTTACATGAATGTTTACTCACTGTACATGCGCCTGACTTCCTTTATGAATATTCATAGATTTCTCCCAATCTTGCGCAGTATGTGTGTAAAGCTGACTCTGTAAGACACATATACCACCTCCCTCTTCCCTTCTGCAGAGAATGAACTTCTAGCTTTCACTGGAAGCTATGTTCCCCAATCTACAGATTGCTTCTCCCTCTGAAAATAGTCTTTTCCTTTTCTTCCTTCATGGATATCAAAGTCTTTTTTTAACAATTCTGGCAACATGGGATGGGATCCACAGTGGCCCCTGATTTCTTTCTTGGCACTGCCTTGAAAAATTCCTAAGTTCAATTGCTTCCTGGTTACACTGGGCAAGAACTGGGTAAGCGCTATTGAATCTAAGAGTTCATGCTTTTAGATTGAAATCTAGGGAACTGTTTTCTTTAAGAAAAGTCTGCCCATTCAGCTGTGGCCTGCAGTCCACCTGCAGTCTAGCAGGGATGCCTGCACCAAGGTTGCACTGGGAAGGCCACCTTCTTTAGGTGAGTGCTGTGTGTAACTTACCCAGTATGGAAATGGTTTTGGACCAACTACTATCAGAGACTCTCGGGTTTACACATGTTTAAAAACTATAGGAAAAATTCTTGTTAATATTTGGTATCCTGGATAAAAATAAGTCGATATAACTTAAAGCTTTCTTGGCCACAATGGGGAACTTTTAACATGTCTCAATCAGTTTATCTACATGCGCAATAAAGAACAGAAGATTCCACACCTCTCAAAAGCAATGTGAGGTCTTTTTCATTTGCTAAAAGGAAAGCTCTAAGTGAAATCAAGGATCTCTAGTTGCCCCTTTAAATGAGACTAAATCAAAACTTAATCAAGATCTTAAAAAAATTGAAAATCCTTTTAAATCGGACCCTAAATCCAAAACTAAAAAGGACACTGTGCATTCTTGCCTTTCTCCTTGAACTCCACCAATGTCACCCCCATATGCATTAGCCCCTTGCTGCCAATCACTTCTCTCTGAGCTGCCTTTCTTTCCTTCACCTTCTACTCATGAGCAACCCCCTCCAGCTGCTAATTCTGCAACCCCTCTGATCACACCTTTTAAAAGGATTGCTAACCAGGCTTGCAGATTACCTCTTACTGTCCTGGGACAAAGTCTGAGCTTTCCAGCATTAGTCAAAGATTTTTCTAATCCTAAAATAGACTTGCTTGAGTTTGAATGCTGCTTTAGTTTGATTATAAATGTTTACCAGCCAGGACCTCTTGATGTTCACTAGTTGATTCAAATGTTAGTGGAAAATGTCTTAACCCAAGGATGGATGTGTTTAGATGACTGGACTAAGCCCCAAGATGATTTTCAGCCTACTAAGGAAATAGCCTTTGAAGTGGTGAGAAAAACAATTGTTGAATTGATTAAAGCCATCTCGGCACTCTTTCTTGACAAACTAATTGGAACGCCATTGACTCAGAAAAAAGACAAATCTGTCATTGATTCCTTTGACTGATTCAAAACACTTTCTTTTTTCTTTTTTCTTTCTTTCTCTTTTTTTTTTTTTTTTGAGACAGAGTCTCACTCTGTTGCCAAGGCTGGAGTGGAGTGGCACGATCTCGGCTCATTGCAACCTCCACCTCCTGGATTCAAGTGATTCTCCAGCCTCAGCCTCCTGGATAGCTGGGATTACAGGCGCATACCACCACAACTGGCTATTTTTTTGTAAATTTTTTGTATTTAGTAGAGAAGGGGTTTCACCATGTTGGTCTGGCTGCTCTCAAACTCCTGACCTCAGGTGATCCACCTACCTCGGCCTCCCAAAGTGCTGGGATTATAGGCGTGAGCGACTGTGCCTGGCCGATTCAAAAGGCTTTCTACAAAATTCTGGTATCAAAGATCTAACTGATGATATTATAAATCTTTTTAAACTCACTTTCCCTCAAGTAAGTTAAAGCCCTTAGCACCCTGGCTAAGCAATATGATCCCAACTGGCCTTCTAAGAGAACCTATGATATAGCTTCTTTGGCCAATCACCTCTCTAAAATCCGAGAAAAGAAAAAAGAGGCTAAAGCCACCAAGGCACTAGAATGGCAAGAAAGACAGATAAACTCATGGCCTTGCATATTCAACAACTTGTAAAGTCTCTCCCATATCAGCAAACTCCATTTAATAGTTAGAAATTAGTTTCATCTGCTGCAAGAGGTATAATTTGCTTTTTCTGGCATTTGAAATGAGACTGTAAAAAATATAAATGAGGGCTTCAGAAGGACACCAATAAGATAAAGAAGCTCCCTTCTTGGAAACAATAAGAGAAATATTTATTGATCAGAACTAGGGGTACTCCAGGGAGACATGGGAGATTTTTCCTCTCCTTTCAGTCAATCGGTTGGGAGAGGTTTATCTTAAAAATTAACAACAGAATAGTCCAAGTTGTAACAGACACTGCATCTATGCTTAACCTTGACTCCTTTTAAAATCCAACCACCCAGAGTGACCAAGCTATTCATATGGCTGAGTCACTAACCAATCTAAGACTATCTTCAAGTCTGAACTAGTTGCTTACCAACTAGGGCCTCTTACTGGCATTGCAGCTTTTTACTTCTTCCTTTTGCCCCAATACACCTAATAGGAAGGGACTTTCTTGAAAAATACCAAGCTTGTTTTTTTTCACCTATAAGGGAGACATTGTTTTAAAGGTCTCCTTGCCTGAGACTTCAGCCTCTGACCTCAGCCATGTATTCCCCTTAGTAGTCTCCAGTCATCCAGTTGATCCTGGACATCCAGCTCTAAAGAAACTGTTTGAAATCCTTTGGGAATAAATCAATACCAATGTCAGCCTGATCCAGTCAGCACCACCCATTTCTACACAAATAGATCCTAACAAACCTCTACTGAACATAAAATAATATCCCCTCCACCATGAGGCTTTAGCTGGTATAGAACCCATTGTCAATAATTTCATTTTCAAGGAACTTATAGTCCCTTATACCAGTCCCTGTAACATACCCCTTCTACCTGTTTCTAAGCTAATAGAAAGGAATGGAGACTTGCCCAGGATCTTAGAGCCATTCATAACATTTTATTCCCTTGCATCCTGTTGTGCTTGTTCCACATACCCTCTTAACCAATATACCTTCTAACACCCAATATTTTTCTGCTGTTGATCTCTGTAGTACTTTTTTTCACCATCCCTGTCGACCCCGAAAGTCCGTTTCTTTTTGCCTTCACATGGAAGGGCCATCAGTTCACCTGAACAGTGCACCCTCCAGGATGCACTGAAAGCCTTACCTACTTTTCCCAGATCTTACAGGCTGACTTAAAAGACATAACCTTCTCGACATGAACAGACACTTCTCAAAAGAAGACATTTATGCGGCCACCAAACATGAAAAAAAAGCTCATCATCACTGGTCATTAGAGAAATGCAAATCAAAACCACATTAAGATACCATCTCACACCAGTTAGAATGGTGATCATTAGAAAGTCAAGAAACAACAGATGCTGGAGAGGATGTGGAGAAATAAGAATGCTTTTACACTGTTGATGGGAGTGTAAATTAGTTTAACCATTGTGGAAGACAGTGTGGCTATTCCTCAAGGATCTAGAACTAGAAATACCATTTGACCCAGCAATCCCATTACTGAGTATATACCCAAAGGATTATAAATCATTCTACTATAAAGACACATGCACATGTATATTTATTACAGCATTGTTCACAATAGCAAAGACTTGGAACCAACCCAAATGCCCACCAATAGACAGACTGGATAGACTGGATAGAGAAAATGTGGCACATATATCCCATGGAATACTAAGCAGCCATAAAAAAAGGATGAGTTCATGTCCTTTGCAGGGAAATGGATGAAGCTGGAAACCATCATTCTCAGCAAACTAACACAGGAACAGAAAACCAAACACTGCATGTTCTCACTCATAAGGGAGAGTTTAACAATGAGAACACATGGACACAGGAAGGGGAATATTATACACCAGGGCCTGTTGGGGAGATGGGGGGCTAGGGGAGGGATAGCATTAGGAGCCATACCTAATGTAGATGATGGGTTGATGAGTGCAGCAAACCACCATGGCATATATATACCTATGTAACAAATCTGCATGTTCTGCAAATGTATCCCAGAACTTAAAGTATAATTAAAAAAAAAAAAGGCATAACCTTCTCACATAGCCCAACTCTATTGCAATACATTGGTGATTTGCTTTTGTGTTCTCCCTTATGAAATACCTGTCTCACTGACACACTCTCCATTTACTTCACCAGCTATGTCTTAAGGGCCATAAAGATTCTAAAGATAAACTACAGTTTTGATGACAATTAAATCTCTTGCATTTGCTGACCCCTTGGGACTCAACGTCAACCCTTTCTGTCTTCAAGGCATATTTTACTTCCCCATTCCCACTATGAAAAGACAAAACTTAGGGCTACTTTCTAGGAAACATGAACTATTGCAGAGCTTAGACCACTAATTTTGCTTTACTGGCACAACCTTTATATATCCTGATTAAGGCCTCTTCTCCTGACCTCCTTACCTGGACTACCGATGGTGAACAGGACTTTAAGTCTCTGAAAGATAAGCTGTCCTCTGCCCAACACCCTCCGCCCCCCAATTTGGGACTCCCTATTTATGACCTCCCTTTTCCCCCTTTTTGTTCATGAGCAAGAGGGAGTTTGAACTCAACCACATGGAGGTAATAATTTACCCAACTGGTTACTAGAATGCCAAACTAGATTGTGTTTATCCGGGGCTACCACCATGTTTCAAGGCAGTTGTCACAACCACCATCCTTATAAAAGCCACTGAGAAAATAGTAGTGGGATTTCCTCTCACTGTTTATGCTCACTCAATTAAAGCCCTTCTCACTTCTCGCCAAATCCAGTATCTTTCAGCCAGGCTACTGACTGCCTATGAAATACTTCTCTTTCCCAACCTATTTTCTGTTTTAATCTCCTCAACTCTGTTCCTCTTTTACCTTCACCAGAAGATTCTCTATGACTGCGTTACCTTTACACTCTTCTTTCACCCCATATGAATTTAAAGGAAATGCCCTTACCCAATTCTGATTTTGTCTGGTAGATTGATGGGCCTTTTTTCAGAGACCCTACTGGCTTCTATTAAGCTAGGTTTGCAGTTGTTTCCCTGCAAACTATTGAATCAGGCCTTCTGCCCAACAGGCAGAATTCAATGCTCTTACCCGAGTTTACCTGTTGGCCAAAGATAAAACTGCAAACATTTACACAGATAGCAGGTATGCTTTTTGGGTTGCTCATGATTTTGGAATTCTCTGGAAACAGAGGATTTCTAACCTCTTCTGGACTGCTCATCAGAAATAGAGACCACATTTTGTTATTTCTTGATGCCATTCAAGTTCCTAGGGCTCTGGTCATATTAAAATTCAAGGCAATTCCTTTTGACATACCGAAAACAGCAAAGACAAACATCTAGCTGAGAGTGCAGCTAAGTCTGCAGCCTTAAACCACACCTCTTCTGTTATGACTGTCTTAATCCAGACTCCATCCTTACATCCTGTTCTAAAAACCTCTTGAAACAACATCTCAAAAAAGTGCTCAGAACTTGAAAAGGAAAATTAGACAAAACGAGGCTGTATCTATAATCCCAGATCCCAACTATGGGCTAACCCTAACAGACATTCAGTCCTTCTAGAAAATTTACCAAGGGTCACTCTTACTTTTGTATATAACCCCACCATTAGAGTTCTGACCAAAGGATCCAATGGTGTAAACAGTGCTGTTGGGGATTCTCCCTGATGATTGCTTCTCAAGTTAATATATTAGGCAAAATTCACTCTTATACAATGCAGGGAAGTCCTTAAGGGCTACCTCAGGCAAATTCCCATTGCGAAAAGGGCCTTTCTAAAACTGACTACTGACTTTATCCAATATTCCCTTTCTCAGTGATACAAATATGTACTTGTCATGATAGATATGTAGTTTTACAGCGGGAAAGCTTTCTCCTGCAGACAAGCCACAGTGCTGCCAGTAGCCAAAGTACTTCATGAGAAAATTACCTATGGAGTTCCACCAAGTTCCATAGTGATCAGGGAACTCATTTTACTGGCCAAGCATTAAAATGAGTTGCTAATGTTTGGCCTATTCTATGACATTTCAGTGGTGCTTACCACACCCAATCTTTTGGGCGTGTAAAATGAACCAAGAGAATATTAAACTCAATTGGCTAAAATTACAACCAGCTTCAATCTGCCCGGGCCCGAAGCTCTTCCTCTGGTTTTGGTAATTGTGAAGTCTATCCCCACCAGAGTTGCTTTTCCCCTTTTGAGGTGGTCACAGGTCAATCCATATATTTAACCGAAGAAATATTTTCCCCTACTCAGATACAAGGAGATCTCCTGACCTGCTGCCAAGTCCTGGAGGACTTGTTAAGGCTCTAAAGACTAACAGCTGGTTGTGAGTCCCTTTACAGTCATCAACCAGGAGATGAACCCCAATATCATAATGTCCAGCCTAAAGACTTTATGTATTAGAAGAGATATTGCTGAATGACTCCCTCCAATCCCACTAGAAAGGTGCATTTCAAGTACACTTAATTAACCCATTGTGCTGCTAAGATACAGGTCATTAACTCCTGAGTACATATATCTCACCTAAAAACAACACCAGACTCTGCTGAGAACTGGACTTCAGCATCAATATCTGACACTAAGCTCAGGTTGACTAAAGCTTCAATGCCAAGACAAGAAAAGGATGACAACTGAGGTAGACTGCCCTCTTACAAAACTCCAGGCCTATATGGTCTGGATGAATCAACGTTTATATTTACCTTATAATATTCATTGTTCTTATCACTTTAGGAGTTTTCATGATTGTTACTATCCACTGTAAAATAGAACACTTATCTTTGCTTTACTTATTCTAAACTAACGTGCCCAGTCTTTATGATTACTTTATAACTGTTTCCATTATTATAACATTAGCAATCTTATCTATCCTGGATATCTTACACCATGCTGGGATAGTTCCGTGTATTCCAATACTTAGACACCCATAAGCCTTTGCAAAACTAGAAGACTTTTTGCCTGGCTAAACTCTTTGTTCCAGAGCTTTGTGAATGGTTATGTTGATTAGTCCAGTTCAAAATACATTTTACTCTCTTCTTTATAACTGCGCCTTGGTCTCACTGCACAGACTGACACGGTAACACTTTGGCTAAGCTGCCCTAAAGTGTTGTTACAAAAAGAAACCTATCAGATGGTTAGATTCACCAATAACTTCCCACATTCATTCATGGTAAACATGTGACATTGACAATACTTGTCACTGACTTCTCATGTATCCTTAACATCACCACTTATCTGGACCAACTGCTTTCCCTGTTGACTCTGAGTCCAATCGCCTCAAGACTCAAATATTACCACTTCTTGGTTTAATTTGTCCCATGTTATTAATGTTAGAAATCCATTCTATACCAGTAGACCTCCTCGATCTTTAAACTACTGGATAGATAAATATAGTCTAGATTGAATAAAGAAAGGTATGTCCCTACTATTCAAATGATTCATGATTCAATTCAATACTGTCAACATTTACCAGGAATAAATTAATTAGTGAACACACCCTTGAGGGCATCGCTTGTGCCTTCACCAGGCTTTGTGTTTATATGGGACATAGGGTCTGATCTGCCTGGATAGGGATGGGCACACCATTGCCTCAACAGGTTACACATAAAAGGTTCAGACTTGCTTATGAAAAGACCCCTGCTCTCTCTTTATTATAAAACTAAAAGGTCTATGCTAACGGGATGTAAAGATAATATAGGTAAAAACATCCTAGAACTATTACTTCTAAGTGCTTGGGTTTATGTTACTAGAGATATAATTCAAAAACCTATCCACTACCATTGGTTAGATAGCTAATGACACTGTAGAAAGCCTTAGAGCGCAACAAAAAGTTTCTGAACTCCCTTGCTCAAGTAATACTAAATAATACGATTGCCTTAAATTTTCTCCTAACCAAACAGAGAAGAGTCTGCACAGTGGCCCATGTAACTGGTTACACTTACATCAACACCTCAGATAAAGTAGAGGTTCCTATAAAAAGAATTTCCAAACAAGCGAAATCGTTATGAGATATACAAACTACTGATCCTCTCCATCTATTTAGTAGGCTTCCTGTCAGACTGGAACATTCTTTTCACGCTGACATTCAAGTGCTTGTTATAATCACAGTCTTCATCATATTTTTCTTCCTAATAGTTAAATTACTTAAGCAACTGCTGTAAGTCTACTGTTAAAATCAGAATTATGGCAGCATAAGGTATTCAACTGATAGATAAAATAAACCTACAAACCTAGCTACAGTCTCATCCCTACAGTGCTGTTCTGATGCAGGAATGTGTATATGTATGAAGACAGCTGTGCTAGTTAAAAACAAGTGTTACAATCTCCCACTGTAACCCTGATGCCTATGACTTCCCTGTGTCACTGGAGTCTGTGAAGTATTTCACTGACAGGTACCAGCCACAAGCTTGTTTACTTAGTCTCCGTAAAACATTTTAATAATCTTCCTGCCAGACTGCAGTTTTCTCCCATCTCCAACAAAATATTTTTAACCTGTCTACCCTTTTCCCCTGCCTGGCCTAAGTTATACAGTTAGCTCTAAGTCTCTCTGCCACATGAGTCTCTTCAAGGGACTTGATATACTCAGAACAGGTAGCCATGCCACCCTGGCACCAATATGGGACACAGTGTAAATTGGTCATCAAGGCTGCCTACAGCAGGTTTCAACTAACAGGGAAAACAATGAATATAAATATTCCAACAGGCAGCCAAAATGGACTCCCTGTGGCTAAAATGAGATTTAGCAAAAAATAGAATCTCATCCGTAGCAGGATGGAGGATCAGTCACATATCCCAGTGTCATTAATTGCCATAAGATTTCTCTCTGGTAATTAAGCAGAAATAAACCCCTGAAAAGCATTCCTGAAACAACTGCAGCTGGGAAATTTCCCAGCTGACCCTGACAGGCTGCTAATGCTAGTCAACACCCCCAACACCCCCGATGCCTGCGCCTTGCAGTCCTGCCATACCTCCAGTTGAACAGACGACTGGTCATTTATTGATAAACAGCCACAAATCTCAAGTCAGTTTTAAGCAGTTTACAGAGACTATGCACAGACTATCTTTGTGTCCTATTGGTTCTTTTTGATGTAAAAAGCCAAATTCTGCCTCATTTTAATACTAAAACCCTACACCAAAGTGAACATTGAGTGCATGTTACATATATTTTCGCACACTGTGCAGGCACTTGACTTCCTTCACAAATATTCACAGATTTTCCCCAACCCTGCTTAATATGCAGGTAAGGCTGACTCTGTAAGATATGTATCAGCTCCCCCTTCCTTCTGCGGAACATGCACTTTTGATTTTCCCTGAAAGGGCATTTCCCAAGCTGTGGATTGCTTCTCTCTCTAAAGTAAAGTATCCTTTCTTTCCTCTGTGGACCTCACAGTCTTTTGTTCATAGATCATAGATGAGACTTCGGCCCACACATCAGTGGATAGGAGATGTTTTAAGATGGCATAAGGTATACAAGCAACAAACTGCCAAACCACCTAGGAATGAATCCAGCTATTTGGTTTGGTTTTGTGTGATGAGCCAGGAGAAAGGGTAAAGTGGTTGCTACAGACACTGGTTATCTGATCATGTGGCCATGAAACAAGAGCAGCTATGGCAGGTGGATAACGAACACCTTAGACCCTGGGGAGTCAAGAGTAGAAGGAGAAAAAATTAAAGTCTCAGCTCTCATTTGTGGGACAGTTGGGCTGACCCTGTCGACTCACCATGCGTTGGTGATCATCTTGTTCCGGGCTATCACCACTGTTCTTAACCTAGGTACTGGATACCCACCCCTATTAAGGAAACTTTTCTTAAGAAAACCTTAACCTGAGACCTTTCTCTTTTTTAATTTAAGGATCTTACTTTTTATTTCTATAGATTTAGGGGGTACAAGTGCAGTTTTGGTCACTTCTGGGCTTTTAGTTTACCCATGACCCAAATAGAGTACATTGTACCCAAAAGGTGTTTTCTTGTCCCTTACGCTCCTCCCACCTTCCCACCTTTCCAAGTCTCCAGTGCCTACTGTTCCACTCTCCATGCCCCTCTGTACATGATTTGTTGATGTTACAGGTAGGCAGCTGCTACCCAAGATAAAGTCCTGCACACTAATATAGTTTCCTTTAGCCACATCTTGTTAAATATGAATGTCTCCATTACTGTCAAGGAAAAGAAAGACTCTCTTGTGTATTTTGCTCAAGCCCATAGCTACGCCTCTGAATTATATGGCTTGCTGGACCTGTCAACTCAGTAATCGTCCTGGCAAAAACCATTAGTTATTACTCTGAACACTTTAGAAATAGATTTCCTCTCACAGGAAATAATAATTTCCCCCCACTACAAAATGCTGCTGAGAAAAAAAATCAGACATAAATAAATGAAGGTGTACACCTCAAACATATCTAAAGATTCGATGCAATATATTTCAGGAGATCAGTCTACTTTGTTTTTGGTACCAACTGAAAAAAAAGTCAGAAATTTACAATAAAATTCAAAGGGCCCAAAATACTCAAGACAACTATGAACCAGAAAAACAGTGTGAAGAATATGCAATAAAATATCTCAAAAGTTAATAAGAAATGTGTATTTGTCCTGTGTCCAAGTGTTCTCATTGTTCAATTCCCACCTGTGAGTGAGAACATGAGGTGTTTGGTTTTCTGTCCTTGAGATAGTTTGCTCAGAATGATGGTGAACATCACACACTGGGGCTTGTTGTGGGGTGGGAGTGGGGGAGGGACAGCATTAGGAGATACACCTAATGTAAATGCCGAGTTAATGGGTGCAGCACAGCAACATGGCACATGTATACATATGTAACAAATCTGCACATTGTGAACATGTACCCTAGAACTTAAAGTATAATAATAAAAAAAAGAAATGTGTATTTATCAAGATAGTGTACTATTGGTACAAGAGGAACAAAAGCAGAAACATGCACATATGTTCACTTGATTGATGATCAAGGGTATGATTCAGTGTAATAAAGAAAGGACAGTCTTCAAATAAATTGTGAATATTTAATTTAATAACTGTATGTGTATATATGTGTGTATACACACACACACATAAACTACAAACTGATTGCATATCTAAATGAAAATGATAAAAGGTATGCCAAATATCTTGAGAAAAACAGAGCAACACACATTAAGTCCTATGTGTTATCTGTAAGTATTTGCTGCATGGCAAATACTTAGAGGCTTAAAACAATGGGTCATTTATTATTTTATGTTTTCTTTGGGTCAGGAATGCAGGTGTGGCTTACATGGCCAATTATGGCTTAAGATCTCCCACACAGTATTGTTAAGATGAAGCTCTCCTGGTTCTGAGTGCTGTTTAATTCATGAATTATACTGTGCTTCAATAAACTGCTATATTTCTCTAAAGTTTTTCTTTTCACAAATGGAAGATATCTCTAAAAAAAGAACCAAATGGAAATTTTAAAGATATCAAATATTGCAATGAAAAATTAACTGGATCTCTTAATAAAAGGAAATATTAGTGGTCTTGAAATATAATAGTCAAATATATCCATATCAAAGCATGGAGTGAAAACTGAAGAGAAAAAAAAAAAGAGCTTCCATGAAGAAAGAGCAAAACTTTCACTAGTCAAACAAAAACATATTACGAAGCTGAAATAATGCAGTTTTCAATGGAAACACATTAATGTTTTAAGTAAATTGTTTACATAAAAATTATATTGAAGAAAGTGTAAGAATATGAAAGACATTTAACATATCAATCAGCATGAGAATATATAAATAAATAGAAAGGAAAAAGGTGGGGCATGGTGGCTCATGTTTGTAATCCCAGCACTTTGAGAGGCCGAGGCAGGTGGATAACCTGAGGTCAGAAGTTTGAGACTAGCCTGGCGAACATGGTGAAATCCTGTCTCTACTAAAAATACAAAAATTAGCTGGTGTGGTGGCAGGTACCTGTAATCCCAGCTACTCCAGAGGCTGAGGCAGGAGAATCGCTTGAACCCAGGAGCCGGAGGTTATAGTGAGCTGAGATCACACCACTGCACTCAAGCCTGGGCAACAAGAGCGAAACTCCGACTCCAAAAAAAAAGAAAAAAAAAAAAGGAGAAAATACAAATAAAATAAACCTTTCACAGGAAAGGACAGACATTTCACAGCAAAGAAAACTTACAGGGTTAGTAAAACTTTGAAGATATAATCAATGTTACCAGCAATTAAGGAAAGTCTAATTGAAACCACAAAGAGATAATATTTTACACAAATACACTGGCAAAAATGACAAAGTCTGGCAATATTATGTGCTAAATAGGGTATAAAATAAACAACCTGTTATACAGTAAACAGCCATTGGATGTGTTAATTAGCACATTTATTTTGAAATAAATTTCCCATTGCCAAGGGATCATCCACCCACTTGATCACCCAGAAATTCTACATCTAAGTGTGTAGCCAGAAGATGCTTATGTACATCAAGAGTTAAATACAAGACATAATAAAACTCTTCAGAATGCGAGGGGGAAAAAAACCTATGAGCACTCCAACTGCTCATAAATAGAAAAAATCAGTAATTGTATATTTCCATACATACTGGATTATTACACAAAAAGTGAATAAATTAGTTGTGTCACACAAAATTACATGGATATTGTTAGTAATATAGGGGATGAAGAAAACAGTCCCAGAATATTAGGCTACATTTTTTAAATGGTCTAAAATTCAAAGCTAATAAAAACTATGCTCAAATTATAAAATGATATTGTTAAATTAAAAATATGGATAGAATTTACTTTTTGGATAGAGAAAAGGGTGAAAAATTAGGAATAGTTGGGCCATGGATGTATCATTATTGTATCATGTATATTATCATAAATGACAATGAACCAAAGACTATAATTAGTTTAATTCTTTGGAAGCAAGTTAACATAAATGAAATTGCTACAGATGCAAGTACTAAAATTAGGAGGTAAGAAAATAAATGAAAACACACATGTAACAACTTAGCCACCAATGTAGTCACTTTGGTGGAATGTAAGGGATGATTAGATGATGATATTATTGATGCTACTGATGTGTGAGGTACTAAAAAGCGATATTGCTACCATTGCTTCTAAAATGATAAAAATCTGTTTTTTAAATTGATGTCACACTTACCCGGGGCTTAGACTCTAAACATTTCAAATTTAGGATAAGTCAGTTATTGCATGCCCCATATCTCTCTATCTTATATTTGAAAAAATAGTAAATATTTTTTAAAAATTTCCTCCTTATATATATCATATCTATATCTATAGACTCCATAAAAAATAAACACAAAACATAATGAAAGAACAAATCTTTGGATAACCTGTAAGCTTTGCCACTAACCTTTCTATAGCCACAATCACACTGCTCTGTAGGTTCCAAAATTCCATTGCCACAAGTTGCAGATTTTTGGTAAGTCATTTCTGAAATTGTTTTATCCTGAAAACATTTAAGTTCAGGCTGCAGAACTATCTGTTTAAATTCATCCATGCTGCAACTGCTAAAAAACTTCATACCATGGGATCGTCTAAAATTAAATTGTACTTCTTAGATAAATGTACTAAAAGAATCAAAGTAATACTCCTCAACAAAGTACTACGAATTCTGAACTACTTCAATTAGAGAAGAGCCAAAAGGAGAAGAGGGTGCTTTTATTTTTAATACAGGTGATAAGCAAAAAATAAATTATTTTGTATTGTAATTTGATATGATAGACACTGAGAGAGTAAAGAAAGTTAAAATGGTAATGCACTTAATAATATTTGGTACACAATAAGCTCCATTTGGGTATATCCTATTATCGTCAACATTAAGAAACAAAATTTGGTTGATTGCACTAATGAAAAATCATAGTTACTTGTTCTTTGTTAAAATTAATCAAAAAAGTTATTCCAATACTTAGGTATGTAAATTGTACAAATTCTAGATTCCTTTTACTTTGTTTTAATTTTTGTATTTCTACACATTTAAGTATACTGCTTAATGTGTAATTTTGTGTAATTTTGTAATAATCTCAAACTTAAAAGAAATAATGCAAATATAGCCCCCAAAATAAATTTTGTTTTCTGAAACAGATAAGAGGCCAACAATGTGTTCTGCGAACACTAGATACATCTATATAGTTCTTACATAGAAATGGGTTATTCTACCTCAGCACTCTGGACCCTTCAAAATCATAAAATAAAGATGTATTATTAATATCTAATCCTTGAACTCCATTCAGATTTTCCCAAACATCACAGTCCTAGCATTTTATAGCAAAAGAATCCAGTTCAGAATCAAGCATTGCAAAATTCTCATGTCTTCTTAGTTCTCACATCTCCTTAGTTTAGTTGCTTTTCAAACTGCTTACTACCTAGGTACTATTTCATCTGATGACGCTGAACAGTTTTTCAATTAATGCAAGTAGACTATTGTAAGGTAATCATTAGCATCCACTTTTTCTCTAAATAATATCATTGAATGTAGAACTGTTAAGCACATTTTCTACAACATTCTATACTTTCTTTAATGTCTTAAATAAGCATATTTGTATCTAAAAAAATTTCTTAAATTATATTGCAAGAGGTTCTACATCAAGGAATACTAGAAATATTTCTTAAGAGAAAACATAGAGTTGATAAAAACAACTCCTTACATCGCATCAGGATTCATTATGCATGTAGGTCCTGGACAGTAACAATTGTAGATATCATCATATGTCAATCCCAGATTAATTCCAAGCAACTGTGCCATAACAACTGAAAAGGCCTCTACAGTGATTTTCTTTGGATACTAAATAGAAACAAACAAACAAAAACTCAGATTTATTGCCTAAGATTTTTTTGTTCATTTCTTTGATCTTGTCAAATGTTTCTGGCCACACTGCATAAATGCAAGTGCAAATTTTAAAAACTGCTATTTATTTACTTAGAAATAAATTATTTCTAACTATTTACTTAGAAATAAAAATATGTACAATTTTCTATTCCTTTTGAGTGACAATATGTTTAATCAAAATGGCATTGACCTAAAATAAGAATAATTCAATCATATATTTTTATGACGTACTATTCAATTTAATTTCAGCAAATTTCAGAAAACATTCTGAGAAGTGGGAAGATTATTTTAGTAACTACAATATTTCTCAAGAGAACACTTGGAAAAGATATACAGATTTTGGAGAGTTGAACTGGCAATCAGTTTTGACCTCAGAAACAATTTGCGAAGAGTCAATTAATTTTTTAAAGTAGAATAATATAATATCTTACCAGTAGCATTTCTACAAACTTCCAGAAACCTTGTCATTACCTCTATATTTTTTCCTATTTCTGAACATCATATAGTGAAAATAATACCACATATAGTCTTCTAGTAAGGGTTTCTCTCACCACAAATTTAAGGATTTTCCACATCTTACTGTGGTTTATTATTTAAATCACTGGGTAGTATTCCGTTGTATGGATGTTCTAAAGTTTGCTCATCCATTCACCTGTTAAAGGATATCTAAGCTACTTCCAATCTGTGACAATTATGAATAAAGCTAAAAACACATATGTGAAATTTTTTTGGTGGATAAAAGTTTTTAACTCATTTAGGTAAATACTAAGGAGGATGATTGCTGGATCATATAGCAAGGGTAAGTTGAGTATTGTAAGAAACTGTGAAACTGTTATCCACAGTGGATATCATTCACATTTCTGTCAATAATAAATGACAGTTCCTGTTGGTCTCACAGAATTTGGTGCTTCCCATTTTTAATGTTGACTGTGACTGGTAAGCTACTTTCTTGTCTTTTTCCTGATCTAAGTAGTAACGTGTTATTTACTCAAAATATGTTGTTTCCTGGTTTTTTTTTTTTTTGGATGCTCTCTTTAAGTTAAATAAGTTCCCCTGTATTTTTAGTTTGCTGAGTGTTTATTGTAAATAGTCTCAGATTTGTTTTTTCTGAATCTACTACTAGAATCATATAATTTTTCTTTTTTAGTCTATTAATATAATGGAGGACATTATTTTATATTCATATGATAAACCAACCATGCATATCTGGGATAAATCACATATATATGTACATTATTGCTATATATATGTATGTTACATACATTATACACACACTTTTGTCGCCCAGGGCTGAAGTGCAATGGCGCGATCTTGGCTCACCATAGCCTCTGCCTTCTGGATTTAAGCCATTCTCCTGCCTCAGCCTCCCGAGTAGCTGGGATTTTAGGCATGCACCACTATGCCACCATGCCCGGCTAACTTTTTAAATTTTAGTAGAGATGAGGTTTCACCATGTTGGCCAGGCTGGTTTTGAACTCCTGACCTCAGGGGATCCACCCACCTCGGCCTCCCAAAGGGCTTGGATTACAGACGTGAGCCACTGCACCCGGCTCTGGTTTTAATTTCACATAGCTGAAAGAGGTACTGAAGTAGAAAAACCACTGACACAATCCCTCGTCAATCTTGTGGCAGCAGTGGCATGGTGCAAAGAGCATTTCTTTGTGCTGGTGAGAGGAGAGTGCAGCAATTGTGAGGCATTGAACTCAGTGCTGCACTGTTATAGCAGAAAACAAAACTGGGCCAAACTCAGCTGATGCCCACCTATGGAAGGAGTATTCAAACCAGCCCTAGCCAGAGAGGAATTGCTGATCTCAGTGGTTGGAACTTGAGTTCCTACAAGACTCACCACCATGGGCTAAAGTGCTCTAGGGCCCTAAATAAACTTGAAAGGCAGTCTAGGCCACAAGGACTGCAATTCTAGGTGAATCCTAGTGCTGAACTGGGTCCAGAGCCAGTAGACTGGGGGCACATGGCCTATTGAGATACCAGCTGGTGTGACTAAGGGAGTGCTGGCATCACCTCATCCCTAACCCCAGGCTGCAGAGCTCACAGCTCCAAAAGAGACCCCTTCCCTCTGCTTGAGGAGGGGAACGGAAAGAGTAGGGAAGGCTTTGTCTTGCATTTTGGATGCCAGCTCAGCCACAGCAGGATAGGGCACCAGTCAGAGTCCTGAGGACCACTTTTTAGGCCTTAGTTCCTGGATATCATTTCCAGAAGGAACCACTGCCTTGAAGGGATGGACCCAGTCCTGAAAAACATCATCACCTGCTAACTGAAGAGTCTTTGAGACCTGAATAACCAGCAGTGATACCCAGGGAGTGTGCCATGGGTGTTGGGTGAGCCTGTGAGACTTGCTGGCTTTGGGTGAGACTACATTCTCAGCTGTGGTGGCAACAGGGCAAGACTCCTTTGCTTGAGAAAAGTGGAGGGAAAAGTAAAGGGAACTTTGTCTTGCACGTTATGTAGCACCTCAGCCACAGGGCAGCAGACCACCAAGCAGGCTCTCCGGGTCCCTGATTCATTTCTGGACCTGCCCAAGGCCAGAGGAGAGCCCAGTGCCCTGAAGGATGAGTCCCAGGTCAGGCAGCATTCACCACCAGCTGACTGAAGAGCCCTTGGGCATTAAGGGAACATTAGCAGTAGTCTGGCAGTGCTCTCCATGGGCCTGTGTTGGTGACGGCAATGGGGTGACGCTCCTCACCCAGTTTGTCCATACATGACAAACAATATGCTCCTGAATAACCAGTGGGTCAATGAAGAAATTAAGATGGATATTGAAAAATTTCTTTAAACAAATAATAATGGAAAAATGACATACCAAAACCTGTGGGATATAGTAAAAGCAGTATGAAGAGGGAAATTTATAAGTATGCACACCAAAAAAGAAGTAAAACTTCAAGTAAACAACCTAATTTGTGTCTTAAAGAACCAGAAAAGCAAGAGCAAACCAAATCCATAATTAGTAGAAGAAAAGAAATACTAAAGATCAGAGCAGAAACAAATGAAATTGAAATGAAGAAAATAATATAAAAGATCAAAGAAACAAAAAGTGGTCTTTTGAAAAGTTAAACTAAATTGACAGACCTTTAGCCAGACTAAGAAAAAAAAAAAAAAGAGAGAGAAGATCCAAATAAATAAAATCAGAGATGAAAAAGGAGACATTACCACTGATACCACAGAAATTCAAAGGATCATTAGTGGCTACTATGAGCAACTATATGCCAATAAAATGAAAATCTAGAAGAAATGGACATATTCCTAGAAACATACAACCTACCAAGATTGGACCATGAAGAAATCCAAATCCTGAACAGACCAATAACAAGTAACAGATCGAAGTGATAATAAAATGCCTTCCTGGAGAGAAAAGGCCAGGACTTGATCGCTGCACTGCTGAATTCTACAAAACATTTACGAAGAACTAATACCAATCTTACTCAAACAATTCTGAAAACCAGAGTAGAAAGGAATACTACCAAACTCATTCTATGAGGCTAGTACTACCTTGATACCAAAACCAAAGACACATTGAAAAAAGAAACCTACAGGCCAATATCTCTGATGAATATTAACCCAAAATTTCTTAACAAAATACTAGCAAACCAGATTAAACAGTGCATTAAAAAGATAATTCTTCATGTCCAAGTGTGGTTTATCCCTGGGATGCAAGGATGGTTGAACAGATGCAAATCAATCAATGTGCTACATCTTATCAATGGAAATCAAGGACAAAAACCATGTGATTATTTCAACTGATGTTGAAAAAGCCTTTGATCAACTTCAAAATCTCTTCGTGATAAAAATACTCAAAAGCGGGGGTGCACCCAAGATGGCTAAATAGGAACAGCTCCAGCCTCCAGCTCACAGCGTTAGTGACACAGAAGACAGGTGATTTCTGCATTTTCAACTGAGGTACCGGGATCATCTCACTGGGGAGTGCCGGACAATCGGTGCTGGTCAGCTGGTGCAGCCCGAACAGTGAGAGCTGAAGCAGGGCGAGGCATTGCCTCACCTGGGAAGTGCAAGGGGGAAGAGAATCCGTTTTCCTAGCCAAGGGAAACTGAGACACACAACACCTGGAAAATCGGGTAACTCCCACCCTGATACTGCGCTTTACCAAGGGTCTTAGCAAATGGCACACCAGGATATAATATCCCACAGCTAGCCCGGAGGGTCCCACAACAACGGAGCCTCCCTCATTGCTAGCACAGCAGTCTGAGATCTAACTGCAAGGCGGCAGTGAGGCTGGGGAAGGGGTGGCAGCCATTGCTGAGGTTTAAGTGGGTAAACAAAGCCACTGGGAAGTTTGAATTGGGTGGAGCCCACTGCAGCTCAAGGAGGCCGGCCTGCCTCTGTAGACTCGTCCTCTGGGAACAGGGCATAGCTAAACAAAAAGCAGCAGAAACCTCAGAAGAGGTAAATGCCCCTGTCTGACACTTTGGATCTCCCAGCATGGAGGTTGAGATCTGAGAACAGACAGACTGTCTGCTAAAATGGGTCCCTGACCCCTGAGTAGCCTAACTGGGAGACATCCCCCACTAGGTACAGACTGACACCTCACACCTCACACAGTGGGGTACACCCCTGAGACAAAACTTCCAGAGCAAAAATCAGACAGCAACACTCACTGTTCAGTAATATTCTATCTTCTGCAGCCTCTGCTGCTGATACCCAGGCAAACAGGGTCTGGAGTGGACAACAGGCAAACTCCAACAGACCTACAGCTGAGGGTCCTGACTGTTAGAAGGAAAACTAACAAACAGAAAGGATACCCACACCAAAACCCCATCAGTACATCATCATCATCAAAGACTAGAGGCAGATAAAACCACAAAGATGGGGAAAAAGCAGGGCAGAAAAGCTGGAAATTCAAAAACTCAGAGCGCATCTCCCCCTCAAAGGAATGCAGCTCATCACCAGCAATGGAACAAAGCTGGACAGAGAATGACTTTGAGGAGCTGAGAGAAGAAGGCTTCAGTCCATCAAACTTCTCAGAGCTAAAGGAGGAACTACATTACCAGCACAAAGAAACTAAAAACCTTGAAAAAAGAATGGATGAACAGATAACTAGAATAATCAATGCAGAGAAGACCTTAAAAGAACTGATAGAGATGAAAACCATAACAGGAGAAGTACGTGACAAATGCACAAGCTTCAGTAACCGACTCGATCAACTGAAAGAAAGAGTATCAACGATTGAAGATCAAATGAATGAAATGAAGCAAGAAGAGAAGTGTGGAGAAAAAAGAGTAAAAAGAAATGAATAAAGCCTCCAAGAAGTATGGGATTATGTGAAAAGACCAAATCTACGTCTGATTGGTGTGCCTGAAAGTGAGGGGGAAAATGGAACCAAGTTGGAAAACACTCTTCAGGATATCATCCAGGAGAACTTCCCCAACCTAGTAAGGCAGGCCAACATCCAAATTCACGAAATACAGACAATGCCACAAAGATACTCCTCGAGAAGAGCAACTCCAAGACACATAACTGTCAGATTCACCAAAGTTGAAATGAAGGAAAAAATCTTAAGGGCAGCCAGAGAGAAAGGTCGGGTTACCCACAAAGGGAAGCCCATCAGACTAACAGCAGATTTCTCGGCAGAAACTCTCTAAGCCAGAAGAGAGTGGGGGCCAATATTCAACATTCTTAAAAAAAAGAATTTTAAACCCAGAATTTCATATCCAGCCAAACTAAGTTTCATAAGTGAAGGAGAAATAACATCCTTCACAGACCAGCAAATGCTTAGAGATTTTGTCACCACCAGGCCTGCCCTACAAGAGATCCTGAAGGAAGCACTAAGCATGGAAAGGAACAACAGGTACTAACCATTGCAAAAACATGTCAAAATGTAAAGTCCATCAATGCTAGGAAAAAACTGCATCAACTAGCAAGCAAAATAACTAGCTAATATCATAATGACAGGATCAAGTTCACACATAACAATATTAACCTTGAATGTAAATGGACTAAATGCTCCAATTAAAAGACACAGACTAGCAAAGTGGATAAAGAGTCAAGACCCATCAGTTTGCTGTATTCAGGAGCCCCATCTCACATGCAGAGACACACATAGGCTCAGAATAAAGGGATGCAGGAAGATCTACCAAGCAAATGGAAAACAAAAATAGCAGGGTTGCATTCCTAGTCTCTGATAAAACAGACTTTAAACCATCAAAGATCAAAAGAGACAAAGAAGGCCATTACATAATGGTAAAGGGATCAATTCAACAGGAAGAGCTAACTATCCTAAATATATATGCACCCAATACAGGAGCACCCAGATTCATAAAGCAAGTCCTTAGAGACTTACAAAGAGACTTAGACTCCCATACAATAATAACGGGAGACTTTAACACCCCACTGTCAACATTAGACAGATCAATGAGACAGAAAGTTAACAAGGATATCCAGGAATTGAACTCAACTCTCCACCAAGCGGACCTAATAGACATCTACAGAACTCTCCACCCCAAATCAACAGAATATACATTCTTCTCAGCACCACATCACACTTATTCCAAAATTGACCACATCATTGGAAGTAAAGCACTCCTCAGCAAATGTAAAAGAACAGAAATGATAACAAACTGTCCCTCAGACCACAGTACAATAAAACTAGAACTCAGGGCTAAGAAACTCAATCAAAACCGCTCAACTACATGGAAACTGAATAACCTGCTCCTGAATGACTACTGGGTACATAACGAAATGAAGGCAGAAATAAAGATGTTCTTTGAAAGCAATGAGAACAAAGATACAACATACCAGAATCTCTGGGACACATTTAAGGAGTGTGTAGACAGAAATTTATAGCACTAAATGCCCACCAGAGAAAGCAGGAAAGATCTAAAATTGACACCCTAGCATCGCAATTAAAAGAACTAGAGAAGCAAGAGCAAACACATTCAGAAGCTAGCAGAAGGTGAGAAATAACTATGATCAGAGCAGAACTGAAGGAGATAGAGACCCAAAAAACCCTCAAAAAAATCAATGAATCCAGGAGTTGGTTTTTTGAAAAGATCAACAAAATTGATAGACCATTAGCAAGACTAATAAAGAAGAAAAGAGAAGAGAATCAAATAGACGCAATAAAAAATGATAAAGGGGATATCACCACCGACCCCACAGAAATACAAACTACCATCAGAGAATACTATAAACACATCTATGCAAATAAACTAGAAAACCTAGAAGAAATGGGTAATTTCCTGGACGCTTACACTCTCCCAAGACTAAACCAGGAAGAAGTTGAATCCCTGAATAGACCAATAGCAGGCTCTGAAATTGAGGCAATAATCAATAGCCTACCAACCAAAAAGTGTCGAGGACCAGATGGATTCACAGCCGAATTCTACAGAGGTACAAGGAGGAGTTGGTACCATTCCTTCTGAAACTATTCCAATCAATAGAAAAAGAGGGAATCCTCCTTAACTCATTTTACGAGGCCAACATCATCCTGATACCAAATCCTGACAGAGATACAACACAAAAAAGAGATTTTTAGACGAATATCCCTGATGAATGTCACTGCAAAAATCCTCAATAAAATACTGGCAAACAGAATCCAGCAGCACATCAAAAAGCTTATCCACCATGATCAAGTGGGCTTCATCCCTGGGATGCAAGGCTGGTTCAACATACGCAAATCAATAAACGTCATCCAGCATATAAACAGAACCAAAGACAAAAACCACATGATTATCTCAATAGATGCCCTTCATGCTAAAAACTCTCAATAAATTTGGTATTGATAGAATGTATCTCAAAATAATAAGAGCTATTTATGACAAACCCACAGCCAATATCATACTGAATGAGCAAAAACTGGAAGCATTCCCTTTGAAAACTGGCACAAGACAGGGATGCCCTCTCTCACCACTCCTATTTGACATAGTGTTGGAAGTTCTGGCTAGGGCAATCAGGCAAGAGAAAGAAATAAAGGGTATTCACTTAGGAAAAGAAGTCAAATTGTCCCTGTTTGCAGATGACATGATTGTATATTTAGAAAACCCCATCATCTCGGTCCAAAATCTCCTTAAGTTGATAAGAAACTTCAGCAAAGTCTCAGGATACAAAATCAATGTGCAAAAATCACAAGCATCTTACATACCAGTAACAGAAAACAGAGAGCCAAATCATGAATGAACTTCCATTCCCAATAGCTTCAAAGAGAATAAAATACCTAGGAATCCAATTTACAAGGGATGTGAAGGACCTCTTCAAGGAGAACTACAAACCACTGCTCAGTGAAAGGAAAGAGGACACAAATAAATGGAAGAACATACCGTGCTCATGGATAGGAAGAATCAATATCGTGAAAATGGCCATACCACCCAAGGCAATTTATAGATTCAACGCCATCCCCATTAAGCTACCAATGACTTTCTTCACAGAATTGGAGAAAACTGCTTTAAAGTTCATATGGAACCAGAAAAGACCCCGCATTGCCAAGACTATCCTAAGCCAAAAGAACAAAGCTAGAGGCATCACGCTGCCTGACTTCAAACTGTACTACAAGGTTACAGTAACCACAACAGCATGGTACCGGTACCAAAACAGAGATATAGACCAATGGAACAGAACAGAGTCCTCAGAAATAATACCACACATCTACAGCCATCTGATCTTTGATAATCCTGACAAAAACAAGAAATGGGGAAAGGATTCCCTATTTAATAAATGATGCTGGGAAAAGTGGCTAGCCATAAGTAGAAAGTTGAAATTGGATCCTTTCCTTACTTGTTATATGAAAATTAATTCAAGATTGACTAGAGACTTAAATGTTAGACCTAAAACCATAAAAACCCTAGAAGAAAACCTAGGTAATATCATTCAGGACATAGGCATGGGCAAGGACTTCATGTCTAAAACACCAAAAGCAATGGCAACAAAAGCCAAAATTGACAAATGGGATCTCATTAAACTAAAGAGCTTCTGCACAGCAAAACAAACTACCATCAGAGTGAACAGGCAACCTACAGAATGGGAGAAAATTTTTGCAATCTACTCATCTGACAAAGGACTAATATCCAGAACCTACAAAGAACTCAAACAAATTTACAAGAAAAAAACAAACAACCCCATCAAAAAGTGGGCAAAGGATATGAACAGACTTTCCCAAAAGAAGACATTCATACAGCCAACAGACACATGAAAAAATGCTCATCATCACTGGCCATCAGAGAAATGCAAATCAAAACCACAATGAGATACCATCTCACACCAGTTAGAATGGCAATCATTAAAAAGTCAGGAAACAACAGATGCTGGAGAGGATGTGGAGAAATAGGAACACTTTTACACTGTTGGTGGGACTGTAAACTAGTTCAACCATTGTGGAAAACAGTGTGGTGATTCCTCAAGGATCTAGAACTAGAAATACCATTTGACCCATCCATCCCGTTACTGGGTATATACTCAAAGGATTATAAGTCATGCTGCTATAAAGACACATGCACATGTATGTTTATTGTGGCACTATTCACAACAGCAAGGACTTGGAGTCTACCCAAATGTCCATCAGTAACAGACTGGATTAAGAAAATGGGGCACATATACACCATGGAATACTATGCAGCCATTAAAAAGGATGAGTTCGTGTCCCTTGTAGGGATATGGATGCAGCTGGAAACCATCATTCTCAGCAAACTATGCCAAGAACAGAAAACCAAATACCGCATGTTCTCACTCATAGGTGGGAATTGAGCAATGAGAACACTTGGACACAGGAAGGGAAGCATCACACACTGGGTCCTATTGTGGGGAGTGGGTCGGGGGGAGCATTAGGAGATATACCTAATGTAAATGATGAATTAACGGGTGCAGCACACCACCATGGCACATGTATACATATGTAACATACCTGCACGTTGTGCACATGTACCCTAGAACTTAAAGTATAATAATAATAAAAAAATACTCAAAAGCTGGTGTAGAAGAAGCAGGCCTCAAAATGATAAAAGCCATATATGACAGACCCACAGTTAGTACCATGCTCACTGAGGAAAAACTGAAAGCCTTTCCTCTGTGATCTGGAATATGAAAAGGACACTCACTTTCTCCACAATTATTCAACATAGTACTGAAAGTCCTAGCTAAAGCAATCAGACAAGAAATAAAGGGCATCCAAATTGAAAAATGAAAAGTCAAATTATCCATGTTTGAAGATGATATAATCTTATATTTGAGAAAACCTAAAGATTCCATGAAAAAACTATTAGAATTGATAAACAAATTCAGTAAATTTGTAGGATACAAAATCGACAAACAAAAAATCAGTAGCATTTCTATGTACCAACAGAAAATAATCTGGAAAATAACATTTTAAATGTGATAACATTTTCAATAGCCACCAATAAAATTAAATACCTAGAAATTAACCAAAGAAGTGAAAGATCTCAGTAAGGGAAACTACAAAGTATAAAACGCTGATGTAAGCAATTGAAGGTTGGGCGCGGTGGCTCACGCCTGTAATCCCAGCACTTTGGGAGGCTGAGGCCGGCGGATTACCAGGTCAGGAGATCAAGACCATCCTGGCTAACACGGTGAAACCCCATCTCTACTAAAAATACAAAAAAATTAGCTGGGCGGGGTGGCGGGCGCCTGTAGTCCCACCTACTGGGAGGCTGAGGCAGGAGAATGGCGTGAACCCGGGAGGCGGAGCTTGCAGTGAGCCGAGATCGCGCCACCACACTCCAGCCTGGGCGACAAAGAGAGACTCCGTCTCAAAAAAAATAAAAAAATAAAAATAAAAAAGACAAGGAGGTCTCAGGCAGCCATGCCACAAAAGCCAATAGTCATTTATAATGGGCCAGGCGCGGTGGCTCACGCCTGTGATACCAGCACTTTGGGAGGCAGAGGCAGGCGGATCACGAGGTCAGGAGATCGAGACCATCCTGCCTAACACGGTGAAACCCCGTCTCTACTAAAAAATACAAAAAACTAGCCGGGTGAGGTGGGAGCGCCTGTAGTCCCAGCTACTCGGGAGGCTGAGGCAGGAGAATGGCGTGAACCTGGGAGGTGGAGCTTGCAGTGAGCTGAGATCAGGCCAATGCACTCCAGCCTGGACTACAAAGTGAGACTCAGTCTCAAAAAAAAAAAAAAAAGAAAAAAGAAAAAAGAAAAGAAATTGAAGTGGAAAGAAAAAAATGAAAAGGTATTCCATGTTTATGGCTTGGAATAATCCATATTGCTAAAATGCCCATACTACCCAAAACAATCTCCAGATTCAATGCAAACCCTCTCAAAATACCGATGACATGATTCACAGAAATAGAAAAAAAAATCCGACAATATATATGGAACCACAGAAGTCCCAGAATAGGCAAAGCCAAAATAACAAAGTTGGGGGAATTACATTACCTGACTACAAATTATGCTACATAGCTACAGTAACCAAAATAGCATGGTACTGGCATAAAAGCAGATATTTAGACCAATCGAACAGAATAGAGGACCCAGAAACAAATCCACACAGCTACAGTGAACTCATTTTTGACAAAGGTGCCAAGAACATACATTGGGGAGAAAACAGTCTCTTCAATAAATGGTGCTAGGAAAACTGGATATCCATGGGCAGAAAAATTAAACTAGACTCCTATCTCCCACCATACACAAAATTCAAATAAAAATGAATTAAAGTCTTAAATCTAAAACCTCAAACTATTTAACTACTAAAAAATTTAGAGAAATTAGAGAAATTCATGAAAGGATGAATCCGTTCATGGATTAAAGTATAAACAGGCTATCCTAAGAATGAGACTGGTGACTTTATAAGAAGAGGTGCCACGTGATGCCCTGTGTCACCTTGCAGCATTTTCATCAGCCACAAGCACTCACCAGATGTGGCCCCTTTACCTTAGACTTTGCAACTTCCACAACTATAAGGAATAAATTTCTCTAAAATTACACAGTTTAAGGTATTCTGTAATAAGAGATAGAAAATTGATTGTTAAGACAGTATTTATCCAAAAGTAATAGAATCAGAATATCCAGGAGATATATGTGCTTCCGTGTTTATTGCAGCATTATATACAGTAGCCAAGATATGGAAATAACCTAGACATCCATTGTCAGATGACAGGATAAAGAAAATGTGGTATATACTTACAATTAAATACATTTCAGTCATCAAAACAATGGAAATTCTGTCACGTGCTACAACATAGATTAACATTGAAGAGATTATGTTAAGTGAAATAAACCAGTCACAGAAAGAACATACTGTATGACTGCACTTATATGAGGAATATGAAGTTGTCGAATTGATGGAAACAGAAAGTTAAATGGTGGTTTCCAGGTGGTTAATGGGTATAGAGTTTCAGTTTTTTTTTAAAAAAATGTTCCAGAGATTTGTTTCACAACAGTGGGAATATACTTAACACTACTAAACTGTACTTTTGAAAATGGCTAGAGTTATACATTTTATGTTACCTGTTTTCACTCCCAGCAAGAAACCTCTTGAAAAATTACATTTGATTTCCCAAATCTAAAAATACAGTTTTCAAAGATTTATCAAAACAGTGTGAGAGATTACCAGAGCAATTCCTGTTGCAAACTTTGGATCGCATGCCATTCCATGATATGTTGCTCCCACATAAGTAGAATGGTTCCTATAACTGAATAATGAAATTTTTCTTGTGGATATGTGTATTTCAAAATAGCAGTAACTTACTCACATTTTATGAGTTGGATTTCTATATAAAGGTATGCTTTCTCCAAAACACAGAAATTACATATAATGTCTTATGCTTTCAGTCATTAAGATTTGGGTATCCCCTATAGTTCATACAAAGTTAAGTCCTAAAAGTTGTTTAACATTATCTAATACACAGCCCAAAACCTAGCAGTGCCTGATTCTTTCAAAAAATTAATCATCACTGGAAGGATATAATTAATTCCATGATATAAAAGTCAAAAGTGTTTATTGCTGTAATTTGTATATAGTAAACTAACTCCAAAAGTGTGAAGTAAGGTAGGACTGAAAGCGATAGAGATAAAATATGCATCAGATGTACGAAGAGAAAGAGAAGTAGGGTGTAGAAACTATCCTTACATATTTATATTGTAATATTTCTCTGCAATCCTAGAGACTCTTTATTCCAATACATTGATAAATATATTACACATATTGCTTAAGGTCTTTAAATTGGGTTTTTGATTTTTGCACATGAAGTAATCAAGTTAGTAAAATAAAAATATGTAAAGACTTTTGAAAGATACAGACCAAGTAGGTAAATAGCTATATCTTAGGTCAGTATAGAAATACCAGAACGAAACCACAGGGAGAATAAAGTAGTCTGTTTTAGTTTTTTATTAATATTTCATATTGTAAGAAGCATTTTATGCAATTATTGCATTCAATGAATTAACTTATATTTATGTAATGTTAAAGTGATCGTTTCAATTATTTACCAGTGAGAAGGTCTTTACAGAGAGGTATCATGTTTTTATCACAAGACTTTCCATTTTTCAGCTTATTACATTTCTATAAGTAAACAGTCTACTATGAGCTACTATGATTTAATTAGTGTCTTACATGGTTATTAGAATCTTAATATTTTACAGTTTGCCAACACAGTCTTGAGATAGCTTTTTAATAATTTTTGTTATATAAAATTTATATATAATTATGATAGCTAAGATAATTTGATCAAACCTTTCTAAATATGAATAAAGTACTTACATTAATAAGTATGTCATATCATGAGACCTTTGAAACAAAAGTTTTTGTTTCCAAAGCAAAAATCGCTGCAGTATTTCATCAGCATGACCACTTGTTGAAATCTTATTTTGATCTGACCAGATCTCCAAGGAAGACAGCATAACTGTTATATTAAGCTGGGAAAACATCTGAGAACAGAAATTACGTGTTTTACAATTTTGGGTAACCATAAATATGACATTACTTCTCAATATCTAATGCTAATATATTTAATTTACTATTTTTTGAAGATAAAATCATTGGTGGATAAAACTAGTGGTTGGGCTACATTTACATTTTTACTTTTTGTTAAAACGTAAATGCTATATATATGTACACAAACACAAACAATTTTACTTCATTAATTGCTATATTACTTACTTAAATATAAAATATAAATACTCACAGTATTGATAAGACCAAAGATTTGGAAAACTTTCTCAACTGCAACTGCCACTGCAGAGCCCATATAATCATACTGAAAGACAAATTTTGTTTCTTAATCATTAGTAAAAACAACTAACTATCACATTTTAAGTGGATTTAAATATAAACGTAAAAGTAACTCAGTGGTCAATTGAAGAGGCCCTAAATAGAATTAAAATATATCACAGCTTACCAGGTTTTAAACATCGGCCTAGTATTTTATAAATTAATCAATGATATTAAAATGAGGTAATTGTGATTATCTTCCTCTTTACAGATAAAGAAATTCAAAGTCAAAGTATTAAGGTATGAAGAGTGAATAACCTACTGGTTAGCCCGGTGTGGTGGCCGGCGCCTGTAATCCAAGTAGCTAGCTTTTAAAAAATTTAATTAATTAGTTAATTTAAAATTTCAATTTGTATATTGTTGTTTTTTATTGTCTTTGTCATTTATTTACTGTTTAGTCTGTTGATATTTTGTGATTATATATCAATCAATTGTATATCAAAATATCAATTTTGTGACTATATATCAATTACATATCAGTATATCAGTTGTGTTTATATATCAATAATCACAAGATATCAACAGACCAAACACTAGATGACAAAGACAATGAAAAAACAACTATATACAAATTAAAAATTTAAAGGACCCATAAAATATAAGTACATAGAAATATTAAAAATCAAAGGATAAAAACACATCATCTAACATCAGGAAAATACTACAAAAGAAAAAATATGTTATGTGATAATTATATTAACTAACAATACATTGATAAGAACAAAACTTAAGGGCAAAAAATGGACATGCTTATTGCAACGTATTAACAAAATAATTCATCAGGGAGATGGAGACTTTTAAAATTTGCTTATAACTAAAAACGTGGCTGCAAAATATATAAAACAAGATTTAACACAATTAAAAATAGAAGTTGACTACCATACTGAGATATTTTACATAGGTCTCTTAATAACAAATAGATTAAGAGGACAAATTAATAGGAAAGATACCCAAGACTTTAAAAACCCAAAGGAATGTTGGATAAAATATACATACATAGAAGCTTATATACCACAATGAGAATATGTATTTTTTTTCAAATACAAGTAAAAGTTTTATGCACATTGATTCATATTAACCAATATCAGGCCATAGAACACATCTTTGAATAAGAAACAGAGTGTCACTTAAATCACATTATCTGAATACAATGCAACTAAGTTATAGTGGACTTGATAAAAATATTTTAAAAATGCTATTTTTAATGAAATGAATACCTCTGTTGTGGTTATATGAGATAATAGGCTTATTCTAGTTAAATACACACTAAAGAATGTAAGAGTAAAGCTTCATGATGAGCTTTACAAGTTACTTTCAAATGTAAACATAGAGTGCACAAGTGATAATGGGATACAATATTAATAAAGTGAGAAAAGAGAATAAGGGTCCTTTTTGTATTATTTTATTCTTGTAACTTTTCTGAAAGTTTCAAATTATTTCCAAAAGAAATGTTTAAAAAGTGAAGATGAAATAAAGACAATTTCAGATGAAAAGAAACTGAGGAGAATCCAGCAGGCTAAAGAGGAATATCATACATTAAGACCTACTAGAAGATATGAAAAGCTCTGCAAGTGAAAAATGTGTGTGTGTGTGTGTGTGTGTGTGTATATATATATATTTTCATATATATTCATATATATGAAATACTTTTGAAATATATATGAAATACATATGTATGAATATTTATGAATACATATTCATATATATAATACTTTTTATTTCCTTAATTTCTTTTTAAAATAATTGAATATTTAATTTTTAAAAATCTATTTTTCAGTTTATAACACATGGAGAGGTAAAATATTTAAAAACAGAATCATAATGACTTACTAGGGTTAAATGAAATTTTACTGCTCTGAGGCTCTTACATTATTAATGAAGTGGTATAACATTAATTCTAGATCATGATAAGTAAAGAATACTAATCAGAATCCCTAGGGAAACCACTAAGGTTGGAGACTGGAAAGAGAAGCATAGCAAAAAATAAAAATAAAAATAAAAAAAATAAAGGTTAAATATAACCCATTGATCCAAGTGTAGGAAGGAAGAAACAAATAAGCAAATAATTGATGCAATGTAAGAACACTAATAGTAAAGTATTATTTAACCTACATCCATAGTTATCAATTCTTTTGAGAAAAAAATCAACATTCTATGATTCTTCCCATTTTTAAGATACAGAACTTCTATCAGAGATGGTAAGCGACTATAAAACATAAAGTAATCTTCTGAGGGATAATATTTAATAACAAAGATTTCCAACTGAGTAATAAAATAACTCACTTAAAAATAGAAATAGATTGAAGAATTTCAATCAACAATTGGAGTGGATCTAAAAGTATCTGCAGCTAGATATGCTACAATAGATTAGAGTGTAGTGGAACCCTTCCACATGAAGTTTATACATTACTGGGAAAATTGATATCGATTTAGAAATCAATATATAAATATTGATCCCCCATGTCTCTGTAAAGACAAGTGAAAACATTTCTTTATCTCCTGTTAGACTGAGACACACATTCAAACAGATTAAAATATATCTGCATTGAAAACGTTGAGAGTTTTTTATTCATATTCTCTCTAAATTTCAACAAAAGCAAAGATATAATAAACATACTGATATTGCATACCATGGCTTTATCCATAATGATTTGTATTTTCAGAGTTCTTTTCGATAGCATGGCACCTGAATTTATCTGTGAAATAGAGGACATGAATTAAATAACACATTTTCAAAATTTTTACATTGCAGTTGTCATGCACAATACATATACACACACACTCATAAGTGAGATATAGAATATCCATCCATTTAGCTACCCATCTATCTATATGCAGATGGATGATAGATATACAGACATAGATACACGAATATAGATATAAGTAATAACACAAGAGGATGGGTACACACTTAGCAGGTGGGATTCCAACTACAAATTTTACAAGAAAATCAGAAGCATTTTACTTTATGTTATTGATAATTAGAATTGTCAAAAAGTCACTGAAATGAGGAAAAAATCCCATACTTCCTTCCCCTTTTAACATTACTATGTACTCTGTAGCACATCACTCCCTCACCAATCTTCAAAGTAAACTAACATCCATAAACATTTCCCCAAACGTTGCCTTTATTTTCTTACTATTTTTGTACTTTTACTTCTTTATGTTAACTTTATTGGGGTTTACATTCAATAAAATATGTCCATTTTAAGTATAAACTTATATTATTAGTGAGTAACGTATACACCATCACAATTTATAAATTGGTATTTAGAACAATTGGAAGAATTACATCAAAATATTAAGAGCACTATCTTTAAACAATGAGGTTTCACACAATTTCTACAATTTCTAGTGTATTATCTTGCCTCCTTTTCACTTTTACATTTTCTATCAAAATAACACTTTTAAATAAAAAAAAAATGCATGTGCCAAAAAACTTATAAAGCAATTTGATCAAATTGGTAATAATTTTCTTAGTAAGATACAAAATCAATATAAAAATAGCTGTATGTCAATAAAAATCCCCGCAATTAAGGAAACAGGTTATGATGCTTTAGAATTATGTGTGTTTATAACGATTACATTTTCTAAATATCTGAATAAACAAATACATGTTTTAAACAAATATCCTACAACTGAACTTTTTAATATAATAAATATCTGTTTAAATTTTTTCTCCAAATGTGTCAAATTTCAGAATTTCACTGTGAATAATCTTATCAACAGTAAGACCAATGAAGAACTCATAAATGAGAATACTCACATCTGATTTGACAAGAATCCTGTAGGACTGATCTATATATTGAGCCACAGGGTAATTTTCTTGAAAGGAGAAATGACCAATAGCATCATTTTTTATTCGATAAACTACATGCTCATATGTAGGTGAAGATTCCAATGGTTCAATACCATAACTAATATTATCTAACTGCAATAATCCTCTGGATATTCAAATACAAAAAAGGAATAAAAATGTTATTGATATATTTGAATACACTTTATGCTAGTGAGAGTTTTTTTCTGAATACATTTTATGCTTGCCAGCCTGGGATAGAGAAAAAGAGAATAGAAAAAAAGATCAAAAGAATATGTAAAAAAGAAAAGTATTTAAGAAGATAAAGTTTATATTTCTCTGTGTTTATTCTGCCCTTCAGGAAGTTTCTGGAAATTAAAGGCTCACATAAAATCTCAATGTACATATCTGGAATATGCCATTACCTGAGTCCAGAACACGTGCGTAGTGTCACAGCTGATTTTGGAATGTCTGCAACATATCCTTGGTAAAAACAATGACCCTAAAAAGGAATACAGAAAGATATATTCATAAATGATTTGGAAACAAAGTCCTAGCTTTCATCTTTACTTCCTATATATTGTCAAGCATTCATATTTTACCATTATCATAATATTATTTATCAGGTATTGAATCTCCATATCAATCTACAATCTCTTTCTCTAAGTTCTTTTCTGCTATGTTATTAGCTCCTAAACATTTTCATAATTTCTATTCCCAATTGCTGACACTGGTAGGCCAAATTTACCCCTAGTAGCAGTTATCAGAGCCCAAGTGGACCAATCAATCCTACCCAAACACACATTTACAGCAATGTGCCTATTACACTCACACCATCAAGACTAACAAACTCAGGCAGGGAAATCCATACCCTGCTCCATGTCAAGCAACAGCAGCAGTCACCTGCACTTGCAGTGGTGCCAGCAGGATCTGAATCTATAAGCCCCTCACAAAGAGGTAGAAGGCAAACCAGGTCCCAACCTCTCTCCAGCAGTAGAGAGTAATCCAGACTCAATAGCTTCCGGCTGTGCACCCAGCAGGAGAAAATGATCCTCATGAGTTACTTCCCATTTCTCCCTACTATAAGTAGAAAAAGATCATTCAGATAGGAGCTATCTTCAACCAGGGTCACTGGCAGAGATAGAATCAAGCACACTGAAATCTAGTAGTGGAGAAAAGGCAGGATGAATGTTCTCCATCCTATGGATCTTTCCTTACCCACCTCAAACAGAAACACTACCTGGCCCACGGAAGTACGATTTATACCTCTAGCTTAACTGCTTAAGAGGCAGCAGAAGATCCAATGCAGCCAGAACAATGAAACACAATACAATAATATTGTAAAGAAAAACAGTTATTGGAACAGTGGACTCCAGTAAAACAAAGCTCAAACTGAATGACTGTCTTCTAAAATAGAATATTAAAAGAAGGTCAAGAGCCTTGACTAAATGTCAAGGATACAATCAAAATAATTCATTATAACAAAGACCAGGGATATCCCAACAAGAATGAGAAAAGAAAAACAACTGATGACATCGTTGAGATGAGTCATAGGATATTAAAAAATATTTGAAAGAAGTAATAAAAATTGCACTAATGAATAATGACAAATTCTCTTGAAATAAGTGAAATAACAGAAAATCTTAGGAAATAAATAGAAGCCAAAAAGGGAACAAATGAAAATATTAGAACTGAAATATATAATAAACAAACAAGTGAATCACTGCATAAGCTCTATAGTCTGGAGTACAGATGACAGTGGATAGGATCACCAGGGTTAAGGAGAATCCAATTGCATATACCTAACCTACAAAATAGAGGACAAGTGGCTGAAAAATGTATGATGTCTCAACAACTTGTAAAACAATAGCAGAAGATCTATAATTTATACTTTAAAAAGAAAAAAATGGGGTTTAAATAATATTTAAAATATTATTACTGAAATTTTGGTCAGCCAGATTGTGAAATAGGAATCCCAGGACACTTCTTCTCCCCACAAGCATACCAATTCAGCAACATTATATGGGAAAATTACGTTTGTGAGTAATCAGAAACTAATACAGAGACAGACACGCTGGGAGGATGCAAAACTAGACTCCCTAAAGCTGGTAGAGAGACTTGGGTCACTCTTTTCGCAGGAAACCCAAAGATATCCGCACCTAGATCTATTTTAATCAAACATTAAAAGATCAAAAACAAAGAAAATTTTGTAAACTACAAAAGAATAGCAACTTGTCGCATACAAAGGAAACTCCATAGGACTGTGAACAGACTGTTTTGTTTTGTTTTTTTTCAGGAGAAACCATGCTGGCCAGAGGAGAGTGGGATGAGACATTTTTTAAAAGCGCTGAAAGAAAAATTAAGCCAAAAAAAATGCTATACAAAGCATTACAGATTTCTTACAAAATCTATAAGAAACTCACTTGAGACTTAAGTACACATATAGGATGAAGGTAAAGAGATGGAAAAATGAATTCCATGCAAATGGTAAGCAAAAGGGGGCAGAGATTTGTATGCTTATATCAAAGAAAATAGATTTTAACACATAAACCATCATAAGAGAAAAAAATGACATTTTTTCAGGGTCAATATCTGAAGAAGAGAGATTACTTATAAATATGTACACACTCAATATTAGAACATATAAATAAATAAATCTGAAGGAAGAAAGAGACACCAATACTATAATAATAAGAGACTTAATACCTTATTTTAAATAATGAGGGGGCGGAGCAAAATGGCCGAATAGGAACAGCTCCAGTCTCCAGCTCCCAGCGCGAGCGACACAGAAGACCGGTGATTTCTGCATTTTCAACTGAGGTACTGGGTTCATCTCACTGGGGAGTGCCGGACGATCGGTGCTGGTCAGCTGCTGCAGCCCGACCAGCGAGAGCTGAAGCAGGGCAAGGCATTGCCTCACCTGGGAAGTGCAAGGGGGAAGGGAATCCCTTTTCCTAGCCAGGGGAACTGAGACACACAACACCTGGAAAATCGGGCAACTCCCACCCCAATACTGCGCTTTAAGCAAACAGGCACACCAGGAGATCATATCCCACACCTGGCTGGGAGGGTCCCACACCCACGGAGCCTCCCTCATTGCTAGCACAGCAGTCTGTGATCTACCGGCAAGGCAGCAGCGAGGCTGGGGGAGGGGCGCCCGCCATTGCTGAGGCTTAAGTAGGTAAACAAAGCTGCTGGGAAGCTCGAACTGGGTGGAGCTCACAGCAGCTCAAGGAAACCTGCCTGTCTCTGTAGACTCCACCTCTGGGGACAGGGCAATAACAAACACAGCCGAAACCTCTGCAGACGCAAACGACTCTGTCTGACAGCGTTGAAGAGAGCAGTGGATCTCCCAACACGGAGGTTGAGATCAGAGAAGGGACAGACTCCCTGCTCAAGTGGGTCCCTGACCCCTGAGTAGCCTAACTGGGAGACATCCCCCACTAGGGGCAGTCTGACACCCCACACCTCACAGGGTGGAGTACACCCCTGAGAGGAAGCTTCCAAAGCAAGAATCAGACAGGTACACTCGCTGTTCAGAAATATTCTATCTTCTGCAGCCTCTGCTGCTGATACCCAGGCAAACAGGGTCTGGAGTGGACCTCAAGCAATCTCCAACAGACCTACAGCTGAGGGTCCTGACTGTTAGAAGGAAAACTATCAAACAGGAAGGACACCTACACCAAAACCCCATCAGTACATCACCATCATCAAAGACCAGAGGCAGATAAAACCACAAAGATGGGGAAAAAGCAGGGCAGAAAAGCTGGAAATTCAAAAAATAAGAGCGCATCTCCCCCGGCAAAGGAGCGCAGCTCATCGCCAGCAACGGATCAAAGCTGGACGGAGAATGACTTTGACGAGATGAGAGAAGAAGGCTTCAGTCCATCAAATTTCTCAGAGCTAAAGGAGGAATTACGTACCCAGCGCAAAGAAACTAAAAATCTTGAAAAAAAAGTGGAAGAATTGATGGCTAGAGTAATTAATGCAGAGAAGGTCATAAACGAAATGAAAGAGATGAAAACCATGACACGAGAAATACGTGACAAATGCACAAGCTTCAGTAACCGACTCGATCAACTGGAAGAAAGAGTATCTGTGATTGAGGATCAAATGAATCAAATGAAGCGAGAAGACAAACCAAAAGAAAAAAGAAGAAAAAGAAATGAACAAAGCCTGCAAGAAGTATGGGATTATGTAAAAAGACCAAATCTACGTCTGATTGGGGTGCCTGAAAGTGAGGGGGAAAATGGAACCAAGTTGGAAAACACTCTTCAGGATATCATCCAGGAGAACTTCCCCAACCTAGTAGGGCAGGCCAACATTCAAATCCAGGAAATACAGAGAACGCCACAAAGATACTCCTCGAGAAGAGCAACTCCAAGACACATAATTGCCAGATTCAGCAAAGTTGAAATGAAGGAAAAAATCTTAAGGGCAGCCAGAGAGAAAGGTCGGGTTACCCACAAAGGGAAGCCCATCAGACTAACAGCAGATCTCTCGGCAGAAACTCTCCAAGCCAGAAGAGAGTAGGGGCCAATATTCAACATTCTTAAAGAAAAGAATTTTAAACCCAGAATTTCATATCCAGCCAAACTAAGTTTCATAAGTGAAGGAGAAATAAAATCCTTTACAGATAAGCAAATGCTTAGAGATTTTGTCACCACTAGGCCTGCCTTACAAGAGACCCTGAAGGAAGCACTAAACATGGAAAGGAACAAGCGGTACCAGCCATTGCAAAAACATGCCAAAAGGTAAAGACCATCGAGGCTAGGAAGAAACTGCATCAACTAACGAGCAAAATAACCAGTTAATATCATAATGGCAGGATCAAGTTCACACATAACAATCTTAACCTTAAATGTAAATGGACTAAATGCTCCAATTAAAAGACACAGACTGGTAAACTGGATAAAGAGTCAAGACCCATCAGTCTGCTGTATTCAGGAGACCCATCTCACACGCAGAGACATACATAGGCTCAAAATAAAGGGATGGAGGAAGATTTACCAAGCAAATGGAGAACAAAAAAAAGCAGGGGTTGCAATACTAGTCTCTGATAAAACAGACTTTAAACCATCAAAGATCAAAAGAGACAAAGAAGGCCATTACATAATGGTAAAGGGATCAATTCAACAGGAAGAGCTAACTATCCTAAATATATATGCACTCAATACAGGAGCACCCAGATTCATAAAGCAAGTCCTTAGAGACTTACAAAGAGACTTAGACTCCCATACAATAATAACGGGAGACTTCAACACTCCACTGTCAACATTAGACAGATCAACGAGACAGAAAGTTAACAAGGATATCCAGGAATTGAACTCATCTCTGCAGCAAGCAGACCTAATAGACATCTATAGAACTCTCCACCCCAAATCAACAGAATATACATTCTTCTCAGCACCACATCGTACTTACTCCAAAATCGACCACGTAATTGGAAGTAAAGCACTCCTCAGCAAATGTACAAGAACAGAAATTATAACAAACTGTCTCTCAGACCACAGTGCAATCAAACTAGAACTCAGGACTAAGAAACTCAATCAAAACCGCTCAACTACATGGAAACTGAACAACCTGCTCCTGAATGACTACTGGGTACATAACGAAATGAAGGCAGAAATAAAGATGTTCTTTGAAACCAATGAGAACAAAGATACAACATACCAGAATCTCTGGGACACATTTAAAGCAGTGTGTAGAGGGAAATTTATAGCACTAAAGGCCCACAAGAGAAAGCAGGAAAGATCTAAAATTGACACTCTAACATCACAATTAAAAGAACTAGAGAAGCAAGAGCAAACACATTCGAAAGCTAGCAGAAGGCTAGAAATAACTAAGATCAGAGCAGAACTGAAGGAGATAGAGACACAAAAAACTCTCCAAAAAATCAATGAATCCAGGAGTTGGTTTTTTGAAAAGATCAACAAAATTGACAGACCACTAGCAAGACTAATAAAGAAGAAAAGAGAGAAGAATCAAATCGACGCAATTAAAAATGATAAAGGGGATATCACCACCGACCCCACAGAAATACAAACTACCATCAGAGAATACTATAAACACCTCTACGCAAATAAACTGGAAAATCTAGAAGAAATGGATAATTTCCTGGACACTTACACTCTCCCAAGACTAAACCAGGAAGACGCTGAATCCCTGAATAGACCAATAGCAGGCTCTGAAATTGAGGCAATAATTAATAGCCTACCAACCAAAAAAAGTCCAGGACCAGATGGATTCACAGCTGAATTCTACCAGAGGTACAAGGAGGAGTTGGTACCATTCCTTCTGAAACTATTCCAATCAATAGAAAAAGAGGGAATCCTCCCTAACTCATTTTATGAGGCCAACATCATCCTGATACCAAAGCCTGGCAGAGACACAACAAAAAAAGAGAATTTTAGACCAATATCCCTGATGAACATCGATGCAAAAATCCTCAATAAAATACTAGCAAACAGAATCCAGCAGCACATCAAAAAGCTTATCCACCATGATCAAGTGGGCTTCATCCCTGGGATGCAAGGCTGGTTCAACATTCGCAAATCAATAAACATAATCCAGCATATAAACAGAACCAAAGACAAGAACCACATGATTATCTCAATAGATGCAGAAAAGGCTTTTGACAAAATTCAACAGCCCTTCATGCTAAAAACGCTCAATAAATTCGGTATTGATGGAACGTACCTCAAAATAATAAGAGCTATTTATGACAAACCCACAGCCAATATCATACTGAATGGGCAAAACCTGGAAAAATTCCCTTTGAAAACTGGCACAAGACAGGGATGCCCTCTCTCACCACTCCTATTCAACATAGTGCTGGAAGTTCTGGCTAGGGCAATTAGGCAAGAGAAAGAAATCAAGGGTATTCAGTTAGGAAAAGAAGAAGTCAAACTGTCCCTGTTTGCAGATGACATGATTGTATATTTAGAAAAACCCATTGTCTCAGCCCAAAATCTCCTTAAGCTGATAAGCAACTTCAGCAAAGTCTCAGGATACAAAATTAATGTGCAAAAATCACAAGCATTCTTATACATCAGTAACAGACAAACAGAGAGCCAAATCAGGAATGAACTTCCATTCACAATTGCTTCAAAGAGAATAAAATACCTAGGAATCCAACTTACAAGGGATGTAAAGGACCTCTTCAAGGAGAACTACAAACCACTGCTCAGTGAAATAAAAGAGGCCACAAACAAATGGAAGAACATACCATGCTCATGGATAGGAAGAATCAATATCGTGAAAATGGCCATACTGCCCAAGGTAATTTATAGATTCAATGCCATCCCCATCAAGCTACCAATGACTTTCTTCACAGAATTGGAAAAAACTGCTTTAAAGTTCATATGGAACCAAAAAAGAGCCCGCATCTCCAAGACAATCCTAAGTCAAAAGGACAAAGCTGGAGGCATCACGCTACCTGACTTCAAACTATACTACAAGGCTACAGTAACCAAAACAGCATGGTACTGGTACCAAAACAGAGATATAGACCAATGGAACAGAACAGAGTCCTCAGAAATACTACCACACATCTACAGCCATCTGATCTTTGACAAACCTGAGAGAAACAAGAAATGGGGAAAGGATTCCCTATTTAATAAATGGTGCTGGGAAAATTGGCTAGCCATAAGTAGAAAGCTGAAACTGGATCCTTTCCTTACTCCTTATACGAAAATTAATTCAAGATGGATTAGAGACTTAAATGTTAGACCTAATACCATAAAAATCCTAGAGGAAAACCTAGGTAGTACCATTCAGGACATAGGCTTGGGCAAAGACTTCATGTCTAAAACACCAAAAGCAACGGCAGCAAAAGCCAAAATTGACAAATGGGATCTCATTAAACTAAAGAGCTTCTGCACAGCAAAACAAACTACCATCAGAGTGAACAGGCAACCTACAGAATGGGAGAAAATTTTTGCAATCTACTCATCTGACAAAGGGCTAATATCCAGAACCTACAAAGAACTCAAACAAATTTACAAGAAAAAAACAAACAACCCCATCAAAAAGTGAGCAAAGGATATGAACAGACACTTCTCAAAAGAAGACATTCATACAGCCAACAGACACATGAAAAAATGCTCATCATCACTGGCCATCAGAGAAATGCAAATCAAAACCACAATGAGATACCATCTCACACCAGTTAGAATGGCGATCATTAAAAAGTCAGGAAACAACAGATGCTGGAGAGGATGTGGAGAAATAAGAACACTTTTACACTGTTGGTGGGATTGTAAACTAGTTCAACCATTATGGAAAACAGTATGGCGATTCCTCAAGGATCTAGAACTAGATGTACCATACGACCCAGCCATCCCATTACTGGTTATATACCCAAAGGATTATAAATTATGCTGCTATAAAGACACATGCACACATATGTTTATTGCAGCACTATTCACAATAGCAAAGACTTGGAATCAACCCAAATGTCCATCAGTGACAGACTGGATTAAGAAAATGTGGCACATATACACCATGGAATACTATGCAGCCATCAAAAAGGATGAGTTTGTGTCCTTTTAGGGACATGGATGCAGCTGGAAACCATCATTCTTAGCAAACTATCACAAGAACAGAAAACCAAACACCGCATGTTCTCACTCATAGTTGGGAACTTAACAATGAGATCATTTGGACTCAGGAAGGGGAATATCACACACAGGGGCCTATCATGGGGAGGGGGGAGGGGGGAGGGATTGCATTGGGAGTTATACCTGATGTAAATGACGAGTTGATGGGTGCAGCACACCAACATGGCACAAGTATACATATGTAACAAACCTGCACGTTATGCACATGTACCCTACAACTTAAAGTATAATAATAATAAATAAATTTAAAAAAAAATAAAAAAAATAAAAAAAATAAAAGTAAACAAAAAATATTAAAACAAATGGATGCAGGAAAAGCAATACTATGAGAAAAGTTCATAGCAATATATGCCTACATTAAAAAAAGGCATATCTCAAATATGTTTATTTGAAGGATCTAGAAAAGCACGATAAAACTAAGCCCCAAATTAGCAGAAAAAATTAAAAAAACAAAGATTAGAACAGAAATAAAAGAAAAATAGAAAACCAATATAGAAACAAAGAAGTTCGTGTTTCGAAAAGAAACAAAATTGACAACTAAACTTAGCTATGCTAAGAAAATAGAAAGGATGCGAATAAATAAAATCAGAAATAAAACAGAGACTTTATAACTAATCCCGCGGAAACAGAAAAAGATCATGTAAGAGACTAGTATGAACAATTTTCTGTTAGCAAACTGGATAATCCAGAAGAAACTGATAAATATCTAGAAACATAGAAACTGCCAAGATTGAATCATAACGAAGTACAAAATTTAAAAGGACTCACAACTAGAATGATTAGATCAGTAATCAAAACCTACCGACAAACAAAAGAGCAGGATCAGATAACTTTACTGTTGAACTCTACCAAACATTTAAAGAATAATTAATGCCACAACAACCATTCTTAAACTCTTGCAAAAAACTGAAAAAGGAAACACTTCCAAATTTACCCTATGAGGCCAGACATCAAAGCCACATAAATCATTACAGGAAAAGAAAACTACAAGCCAATATCCCTGATGCACATAGATGGAAAAAGTCTCAAAAACATCTGAATGCAACAGAATATTAAAAGTGTCCTACACTATGACCAGGTGGGATTTATCTCTGGAATGTAATAGTGGTTCAACATAAGACAATCAATTAATGTGATACACTATATTATATAATAAATAATACAATTTACAGGATGAAATTAATAGATGCAGAAAAAGCAAATCTCAGCTTCCTTTATAGGACCTTATACATACATTATTATGACCCTAATACAAAAATCAAACAAAGTCAGTACAAAACAAAACTTGCAGATCAATATCTCTCATGAATACTGATGAGTGAAACCTCAAGATAATAAGTCATGTGTAAAAAGAATTATAATTAATCATGTCAGGACTTGGTTGTAATTTTTTAGGTATGCAAAACTATTTCAAGATTTAAAAATAAATCAATTTGATCCAGCATGCCCAAAGACCAAAAAAGAAAAGAAAAACTTGTAGTCCTATCAACTGATGTAGAAAAAGCATTTTCTGTAACTAAATAGCCATTAATGAACAAAAAGAACAAAATAAACTTTTAGCAGGCTAGAAATAGAGGGGAATTTTCTCAACTTCATACGGAGACTATAAGAAAACCTAAAGCTAAAATTATTTTTTCACAATGAAAGACTGAATATGTTTTCCATGAAATTGAGAATAATCGAAGAATGCCCTCGCTATGGTTATTCAGCATGGTTCTGGACATTTTAGCAAATTACAGTGAGGCAAGGCAAAGAAATGAAAAGCACACTGACATATTGGTTGAAAATGAAGAAAGAAAATTGTCTATATTTGTTAAAGACGTGTCTATGTAGGAAATCTCAAGGCATCTATTAAAAAGCCCTTTTAGAACTAATTTGTGAATTTAGCAAGATTCTAGAATAGTAGATGAAACCCAGAAAATGAATTGCATCAGTAGAACAGTATACACGTGGAAACTAAAATTAAAACACAAGATCATTTACAATTGCTGCAATAAAATGAAATACTTAGGTATAAACCTAAAAAATGTATAGGATCTGAAAGCTGAAATAACAAAAACACTAGTGAAAGACATACGTAAATGACCAAATAAATTGAGAGACTTACTGTGTTTTTGAATTGGAAAACTTAACATAGTAAAGATGTCAGTTCTCCCCAAATTGATCTATGGATTTAACACAATTTCTATCATAGTCCTAGCAATTTTTTTTTTTTTTTTTTGCACATGGAGTAGCTTTATCTAAATCTTACATAAAAAAGCAAAATATCTAGAATAGAAGAGTTTAAAAAGTATAAGAAAGAATAATAAAGTGGGAAAAACCACTCTAGTTAACAACCCAGACATATATCCACACTAGATCCACGGATTTTTTTGACAAAGTAGTTAAAAGAGCAATTCAAAGCAGAAATATAGCCTTTTAAAAATATAGTGTTGTAACTATTATACATCTAGTCAAGACTGAACTTTGATCCAAATTCCACACCTTATACAACATTACCTCAACATAGATAAAGAATTAAATGTAAAGTATAAACTTAAAAAAACCCCAGAAAGTCTTCAGAAACTACTGTTACGTAGAATCCGTAGGTATGACATGAAAACAGCCAATCATAACAAGAAATTGTTGATAAATTAGCCCTCATCAAAAATAAAACTCTTTGATCAGTGGAGACCATTTGAAAAGTAAGACAAATCACAGACAGGGACAAAATATTTGCAAAGCACATGTTTGACAAAGGACATATTCAAAATATAGAAAACTTAAAAATCAACAGTAATCAGCAACTTTAAACTCCAAACTCTCAGATTTTTGCTTGGTTCCATGTCTGGATGCTATGGTTCAGACTATCTACAGTAGGGGGCAAACTTAAATATGAAATTCACCTCCTGTGCTTACATTCTCTCAGGTACAAAATTCCTAATTGGCCTATTGTCACATGGCTCAAAACAGGTGTCTCATGTATTTTTTTTTTTTTTCTGACTTCGAATTGTAATTTGGTAGGGAGGGAAAATCCTTTACCAGTTACCATATTGTAGATTTCGTCATCTCTCAGTTCCAATTCAGCAATAGAGTGTGACCAGTCATTGCCTTTCATTTCCTCCCAGTCGTGTGAATAAATGTCTTACAGAGTAATAAATACCTTACAGGGTGTAATAAATATCTTACAGGGTAAAATGAGCTTTCTCACATAATTTCAAAACTTTCTTGACTCTTTAATGCCTTTCAGCCTGTAATCCCAGCACTTTAGGAGGCCAAGGTAGGCAGATTACTTGAACCCAGGAGCTTGAGACCAGCCTGGGCAACATAGTGAAATCCCGACTCTACTAAAAATACAAAAATTATCTGGGTGATGGTGTCGCGTACCTATAGTCCCAGCTACTCGGGAAGCTAAGGTAGGGGGATCACCTGAGCCTGGGAGGCACAGGATGCAGTGAGCCAAGATTGCACTGGGGTGACAGAGTGAGCCCTCGTCTCAAAAAACAAAAAAACAAAACCAAAAAGAAAAAAGTTTTTCTGATACAACTCGAATTCCGCGGTTTCACATTTGGACCTATTAAGGTTCGGTACACTACTTTATCGCATCCTCACTCTCATCAGTTCCCTGGGGTCTTTCTGTAAGGTAATGTCTACCATTTTCTCCACTGCCCAGGCCCTCTCATATATCGATTGAAACTTCTCAGTGTGTCTTCGCTTCTTCAGACACTTTTTTCCCCCCCTAAAACTCCTACTAATACTTCCAGACATACTTTAAATGTCCTTTTTGGAGAAATGATTCCTAAGTTCCAGATTTTTAAAAACGTACTTCTATTCAATATGCTTTCATAATAATTGCCACATTATATTTAATTTTGTAATCTGTTTTCTCAATAATTATATGGGCCATGAAGCATTCATTTCCTCCCCAACAATGGCACCTTAACCACATACAAAAATGCAAATTTACTTGGCAGAAACCAAAACTTACCTTTGAAAATGAAGAATCTACATACAATGTTCCTGATTCATTGTATAAATACACCAGGAAATGTGGGTGTAAAAATGACCTAATTCAATAAAAATGATGACACTTCATTGTAATTATATCATTGATTAAAAATAACTTCCAGAATAATAAAATTAAACAAAATTTACTTTCAATACAAACATCTAAAAATGAAATGGACTTATTTCTATATTAACTTGCTGCTTTTTGATACCATATTGTGAATATAAGAAAGAATAATAACCAGTATAATCAGAAAAATGTGTGGATGCTTTAATGAATTTAAAATAATCAGCTAGGGCCAGGTGTAGCACTTTGGAAGGCCAAACCTGGAGGATTGCTTGAGCTAAGGAGTTCAAGACCAGCTGGGGCAACATATGGAGACCATTTATCTCTACTAAAAATAAAAATAAAAATGAATTGGTGGGTCATGGTGGTGTGTGCCTGTAATTTTAGCTACTTGGGAGGCCAAGGCGAGAGGATGGCTTGAGCTAAAGAAATCTAGGCTGCAGTGAGTTACGATTGCACCACTGCACTCCAGCGTGGGCAACTGAGTGAGACCCTGTCTCAAAAATAAAATGAAATGAAATAAAATAAAATAGGCCAGGTGCGGTGGCTCATGCCTGTAATCCCAGCACTTTAGGAGGCCGAGGCAGGCAGATCATGAGGTCTGGAAATCGAGAACATCCTGGTGAAATCCCGACTCTATTAAAAATACAAAAATTATCTGGGTGTGGTGGCGTGTGCCTGTAATCCCAGTTACTTGGGAGACTGAGGCAGGAGAATCGCTTAAACCCAGGAGGCAGAGGTTGCAGTGAGCCAAGATCATGCCACTGTGCTCCAGCCTGGTGACAGAACGAGACTCTGTCTCAAAATAAATAAATAAATAAAAATAAATAAAGAAATAAATAAAATAACTGACAAACTCAAATGTATGTACAGTAATAGGTAGGTCTGCCAGATTTCAAAAGAGATTTTCTTTCAGATTCAACTGTAATTTTATGGCTCATACACCTTAGTTAGTATTTGTTAACAAGTAACAATAGATTTTATATATTTACATTAGTTTTCATGATGTTACTTTAGATGATGTTAGTTTACATGATGTTTTCATGATGTTGGTAAAAACAACCCCAAAATTCTTAGTGTCATAAAACAGCAATGAGTGTCCTTCACAAGTTTACTAAAAATTCAGCTCCATCCTGCCTTCCTTCTGGAACCTAGGAAAAGGCAGAGTGCCTCCCTGAAACAGTCTCAAAATGACAACCTGAAATTGATGACTAAAATGAATCACAGAGAAGATATAAAATGTTAAATGAATCTAATATTCAGTCTCTTATTTAAGCTCAATTTAAGGTAGTGATTGTAAAAATTTGAGACACTAAAAATAATGAATAAAAAAGTGGTAACTTACTGTTTTTCAAGCAGGAAAGTATATGGTTTCCCCTCAATTTTGATGGAATAAGTGGCCTGTAGCAAAATATTCAGAGAGAAAGTAATTGGTAGAGATTCTAACTTCTCAAAAGTTAAACGTCACAGTTCCTTGAAACATATATTCATTCATACAAATGTAGATTATATCCTGCACGTATCAAAATTGGAACGTATAACAGAATTAATTGTAATTTAAATAAACACAAGGAGTCTAAATTTCAAAACTCAGATCATTAATCATTAGCATATATTATTATGAGATTTGAATTTAAAATGGGGATAATGTTTAGAAATGCTGAGAAACAGTTGAAGAAACTTGAATTTTGTTATCTTTGTTCCATTTTGCAGCTCTCAGCACAAATAAATTGAAAATGAAATAATGCAGCACAGGTTCCCAGTTAAGAATAAAAGACTTACTGCTCAGCTGCCAGAGGTACTACCCACAGGCAGTCCTCATCTCCCTACCCCCTTTGGCTCTTGCCTTAGCTCAAGAGAGTCATCTTACACAAAGTCACGCTTTCTGGGACAGCCCACATCTCATTAGAAGCTCCTCCATTTAATGGAGGTTTCTGGTTCAGATAGATTTAGTATGGTGTTCCAAACAGATTAAATATGGTGATATCTTCATGATAAATTGTTATTTGTATCAATAATAAAAATTCCTTTCGTTTCCACAACCTTTTAAGGCAATTTTATTTTTTCAACTTTATTGAGCTACGACTGAAAAACAAGTTTTGTATTTATTTAAAGTGTGTAAAAGATGTATATGATGTTTTAATATACATATACATTGTGAAATGATTAAAACAATCGAATTACTATATCCACCACCTCACATAGTTACCATTTTATCATATGTGGTGAGAACATTTGAGGTCTATTCTTAGCAAATTTTAAGTAAACTAAACATTATTATTAACTATAGGGACCATGATGTGCATTAGATCTTCTGAATTTATTAATCTTATAACTGAAAGTTATAACATTATATAAGATTATATAAGAAATTAATAAATTTTTAACATATTTGACCAATGTCTTCTCTTTTCACCCTTGCCTCCAACCTCTGGTGCTACCGTCTAATTTCTGTTACTATGTGTTTGACTTTATTTTTAAGATACTATGTATAAGTGAGATAATGCAGCATTTGTCTTTGTGTGTCTGGCTTATTTCACTTAGCATAATGTCCTCCAAGTACAACCAGGTCGTTACAAATGATGGATGGCAGGATTTCCTTCTTTTTAAAAACTGAATACTTTCCATTGTTTGTCTATTTATTGATCAATTGATCGATCACCTATCAATCTACATTTTCTTTACCCATATACCCAGAGATGAATGCCATACTATTTTGATTATGATAGATACATAATATAATTTACTTTTAGTATATTGTATATATTTAAAGTATACAACATAAGTTTTTGATAGTCTTATCTTGATTTAGAAATAGATAAGTGATTCTGGCAGTCAAGCAAATTAAAATATATAGCATTCCAATATAGTTACTTTCTTTTATATTTTCCTTGTTGTTGTTTTGGTGGTAAGAGTACCTAAAATCTACTTTATTGACAAATTACTGGTATAAAACATATTATTGTTAACTACAGTTCTTTTGTACATTAGATTTCTTAGATGTTTCATCCTATGTAACTACGACTCTGTACCTTTTTACCTACATTTTCACATTTGCCCCTGCACCCTCCTCCTCACACAGAGTCCCTGGTAACCATTGTTTTCTCCACAATTCTATGTATGAAAATTTTTGAAATTCCACATATAGGTAAGATCAGGCAGAATTTTTCATTCTGTGTCTAGCTTATGCCACATAGCATAATGTCCTTTCCCTTATTTCATGTCATCACAATGGTAGAATCTACTTCTTTTTAAAGACAGAATAATATTCTATTTCATATATAAATACATACATACCACAATTTCTCTATCCGTTCATCTGTATATGGACATTTTGGTTACTTTCATATCTTGACTGTTGGGAATAATGCTGCAATGAACATGAGAGTGCAAATATCTTTATGAGGTAGTGATTTCATTGTAATATAATTGGAAATGAAGAAATGTGATGGTGCATCAGGGTTTTTGCTCAGAATTGTTTTAACTATTTTGAGTCTTTTGTGGTTCCATGAGAATTTTAGATTTGTTTTTTTTCTGTTTTGGTGAAAAATGCCATCAGAATGTTCATGGGCATTGCATCATTGCATTGAATCTGGAGGCTGCTTTGGGTAATATGTACATTTTAACAATATTAATTCTTCTAATCCATGAGTAAGGGATATCTTTCCATTTGTTTCTGTCTTCTTCAATTTTTCTTATCAATTTATAGCTTGTAGTTTTCAATGTACAGATCTCTCACCACCATAGGTAAATATATTGCTAAATATTTTATTCTTTTTGATGCTACTATAAGTAATTTTTTAAAAAAATTTATTCCTCAGCTAGTTTACTATCAGTGTGTGGAAACACAGCTGATCGGTTTTATGTTGGTTTTTGCATACTGCAACTTGACTGAATTCATGTCTTTGTTCTAACCTTTTCTTCATATAGAATGTTTAGGATTTTCTATGTATAAGATCATGTCTTCTGATAATAGACAATTTGACTTGGAGGCATTTTATTTTCTCTTCTTGAATAATCCTTCTGGTGCAACTTCCACCTATGGTGAAGTCCAAAGATAACGTTAGTCTTATCTTGCAAAGAGGCAAGTTTCTCTCATCTAATTGTCAAGGAAGGGCTATCCAAGAAAAGAAGGTCAGAAGGACTTCCTGACCAAGAGGCTTTATGTCAGGGCCTGCATGGGCACTTCCTCTCTCTTGGCAAAGACTGTGGTCTCTCACAGGACACTTGAGGTGACTTAGGTCTTCCCTGCTTAAGACCAGTGGCCGCCATCTAAGTCCTATCTGTGTTTGGAGAAGGCAGTACTCCATTTGGCTGTAGTTGGCAGCTCAAGCTTGGCTTGGGATTTTCCAAGTGTCCCCATCCTTTGGTCTCTTCATTGGAAGCACCACATCTCCTGTCACTTGCACACTCTGCCACTGATGGCATACAACAATTTAGTTTTCCTGTGCTTGTTTCCTGAGAGCAAGGCAGCGGCAGGTCTCAGATTTCTTTGAATAAATGTGAGGTGTTATGTAAGAAATGCAGCCACATATACACCGATTTTATTTTATTTATTTACTTTTTTGAGACAAACTCTCACTCTTTTGCCCAGGCTGGAGTGCAAGGGTGCTACCTCGCCTCACTGCAACCTCCGCTTCTGGGGTTCAAGCGATTTTCCTGCCTCAGCCTCCCTAGTAGCTGACACTACAGGTGCTTGCCACCACGCCCAGCTAATTTTTTTTTTTTTAAGTAGAGATGGGGTTTCATCATGTTGGCCAGGCTGGTCTCAAACTCCTGACCTCAAGTTATTTGCCCGCTTTGGTCTCCCAAATTGCTGGGATTACAGGCATGGCCACTGTGCCCAACCTGATCTCTTTATCATTTCCAGGCTGTTCTCCCCTCACCTTCCCTTTCTTCCTTCAGAATATGCTCACAAAGGCCCCCTAAGCAGTGGGTACTGGAGACAGCAGAGAGAACAAGGCTCAGCCCTGCTGGGTGCAGTGTGGGTGGCAGACAAGGATATTGAAGATTACAATAACACAGTCTCCTGGTGGAAATGCACAGGGGACTACGGGAATGCACAAACAGGTGGCCTAGCCCAGCCGTGAGAGGGACTTGCAAGGGGGGCTTCCTGGGTCCCTGGGTGAGGATGTGAATTCTGGCTTCCACTGGGCCTACACTGAGTGCCCCTGGCCAGCGGGGGTCAAAAGACCTACAGGAAGAAGCTGAGACACAAAATACAATTTTAAAGACTTAACTTGAATTGAAGTGAGGACTGCTGTTGGGGATGCACTTCCAAGTGGTCTTTGGGAGTGGTCCACTTGGCCTTTGTTACAAGCAGGTAATTTTTTTTTTTTTTTTTAAGATGGAGTTCAATGTTTAACAGTAGTGGTGAGACTGGGCACCAGTGTAGTTTTCATGATATTAGAGGAAAAGATTTCATCTTTTCCATATTGAGTATGATGTCAGATGTAGGCCTGTCATTTATGGCCTTTATTATTTTGTAGTAAATTCTTTCTATACCCAATTAGTTGAGAATGTTTATCATCAAAGAATGCTGGATTTTGTCCAAAGCCTTTACTTTATCTATTGAGATGATGATATGTTTGTTATCCTTTATTCTCTTAATGTGGCATACACATGTACTCATTTGCATATATTTAACAATCCTTGAATCCCAGGAATAAATCCCAGTTGATCATGATATACAGTCCTTTTATTGTGCTGTTGAATTTGGTAATATTTTATTGAGGATACTTTCATCTTTGTCCAGGGATATTGGCTCATGTTTTTATCTTGGAGTATCTCAGTCCAACTTTGGTATTAGAGTAATATTGTAATACTGGCTTCATGAAATAAGTTTGGAAGTGCTCCTTCCTCTTCCACTTTTTGGAAAACTCTGAGAATAATTGTTATTTACTCTTTATAAAAAAAAAAATGTTTGGTAGAAATCACCAGTTAAGTCATCTGGTCTTGGACTTTTCTTTATAGGAGATTTTTGATTGTTGATTCAGTCTTACTTGTTATAGATCTCCTCAGATTTTCTATTTTTCATTATTCAGTCTTCATAGATTGTTTCTAGGATGCTGTCCATTTCTTCCAGGTTATGCAGTTGGTCGGCATAAAATTGTTCATAGCATGATGCTTTTACTTGGTGATGTCAATTGTAATGTCTCCTCCTTTATTTCTGGTATTGCATATTTGAGTCCTCTGCTTTTCCTAATATTGTTAAAGGTTTATTAATTTTATTTATATTTTTAAAAATATAACTTTAGTTTTGTTCCTCTATCTATGGTTATTCTACTCTCTTCTTTTTCACCCTTTGTTTTCTTCTTTGACCAATTGGTTGTTTAAGAAGGTGCTGTTTAATTTCCACTTATTTAGGAGTTTTCTATTTTTCCCTGTTTCTATTTGATGGAACGTTCTATAGAGGTCTTTTAGGTCCATTTGGTCTAAAGTGCAGTTTAAGTCTAAATGTTTCTCATTAATTTTCTGCTGTATAAATCTATCCATGGTTGAAATTGGGGTATTGAAGTCCTTTGTCAATATTATTTCTCATTTCAGTTCTGTTTAAATTTGCTTTATACATTTAGGGGGCTCTGTGTTGGGTGCATATACACTTTAAATTGTTGTATCTTCTTGATTAACTGGCCCCTTTATGATTACAGTATGACTTTTTTGCCTTTTGCTACAGTTTTTGACTTAAAGTCTATTTTTGTCTCATAAAAGCACAGAGACTCCTTTCCTCTTTGGATTTTGATTTCCATGCAATATCTTTTCCTTTCCCTTCACTTTCAGCCCCTGCATGTTCTTAAAGCTGAAATGTGTCTCTCTCAGGCAGCATATCTTTGGATACTTTTAACCCATTCAGCCACTCTATGTCTTTTGATTGGAGAGTTTATAGTCCGTTTAAATTTAGAGTAATTATTGACATGAAGACTTACTATTGCCATTTTGATAATTGTTTTCTGGCTGCTTTATATGTTGTTTTGTGCATTTTTCTTCTCTTCCTGTGTTCCTCTGTGATTTGATGTTATCCTGCAGTGGTATCTATTGATTATTTTCTCTTTAATTTTTGTGTATTGACTACAGATTTTTGTTTCATGGTTTACCACGAGGCTTACATAAACATATAGTTATATCAGGTTATTTTAAGATACTAGAAATTTAACTTCAATCACATACAAAAACTATGCATTATTACTTCTACACATATGCATAATTTTATGTTATCTATGTCAAATTTTCCATCTTTTTATGTTTTGTATCCATTAACTATGGTAGTGATAGTTATTTTAACACTTTTGACTTTTAACCTTTACGTTAGAGTTATAAGTGATTCATACACCACTATTACAGTATTATAGCATTCTGAAATTGACTTATATTTACCTTTGCCTGTGGGTATTACACTTTCATATGTGCTCCTGTTATAATTTAGCCTCCTTTCGTTTTAGCTTAAATAACTCCTTTTAGCATTTATTAGGCAAGCCTGGTGGTAATAAACTTCCTCAGCCTTTGTTTGTACAGGATATTTTTTATCCTTCATTTCTGAATGACAGGGTTGTCAGGTAAAATATTGGCTATTTATATATTTTTAGTTATATTCCTATGCAATTTTCAAGTGTATATCAAATTTATGTATGTAATTTATTTACTCTTGCCCATTATGCATTGTGTAACATCCATTATCACTTATTTCTTCTTCACCCTGTGAAATATATAGAAGTACGTCTACAAATTGCTAAATGCATTTTTGAGTTTCTTGTTAAGTTTTATCCTAATTGATTGTTACCATATAATTAGTTTTATGCTACCAGTATTTGATTTTTAATTTTCTTTCTTTACTATCATCAATTTTGTTGACCGTCCTATATATTCTTCAGAAGAATGTACATTACTTACAGTGGCATAGAGCTAAATTACAGCTGGATTGGAAAAGCTCTATCTTTAGATCTGGGGATCCCTACACATCTGGATATTTCAGATTCTTGTCCAAAACAAAGGCAGTGATATTTATAATGGGCTTTCATGGCTCAAAACGTCCCTGGCCAAGGGAGCCTCCTCAGTGTTTGCCTAATTATTTTGACAAGCCCTGCTTGACTATTTAAAGAGTCACTGAAAGATTTCAGCAGAGATCTCTGAAAGCCAACATTTCTCCTGTAGTTCTTTTGTTGGTAGACTCAGTATGCTTCAGGAACACAGAGATTGTGTTTCTAAACAGGGAGCTCACAGTGAATGTTTCTTGGATTCTTGTGTGATAAACTGTAGAGTCTAGTGAGTCCTAAAACATATCAGAACTGGAGAAAACAATACATTCACTTCACTGGGTTCATGTTCTATATATGTCCATTGGATAAAAATATTTTTGTTGTTCAAATTTTCTTTACCTTTATGAATTTTTTTATGATTTGTCAACCAACATTTGAGGAAAACATTTTAAGATCTCACTATGGAAATGGCTTTCACAGTTTCTTCCTCTAGAGCTATGAATTTTCACTCTATAGGTGCTGAATGCATTTTATTAAATTTATACAACTTCAGAATTGTTAAATGTTCCTAGTGAGCTGAATATTTCATCACTAAAACATAATGTTTATCTCTCACAGTGGTGTGTACATGTGTGTGTTTGTGTGAGTTAGTGGAGATGAGAAAATTGAACAAAGCCTGGTGACAGTTCAAAAATATATGTATCATTATTGTTTGTTAATAACAGTCAAATGTAAAGTAACTTTTCTGGAAGATATTCTTCAATGTTTACAAAAAAATTTAATGGCTTGCCCATTGATCTACATAAACAACTATCAAAGAAATTTTATGAAACTATGAGTTGAAAATTTGATAAGATATATGTTACATCCATATGACATATCATGAAGTCATAAAAATGACAGAGCCATATTATCATAAAAGTAAATCCAATATTTATAAATAAATGAAAAGTCAATTACAGTCATATAGAATCATTAAAAATATATGTGTGCATGTGCATGTGTTTCTAAATATTCATTTAGTACAAATTTATTATTTTTAGAGACTGGTGTGGACATTCATTTTATTCAGCATTCTCTGTATTACCTCAATTTAATTTTACAACATACCTACTTTCCTACTCTAATCAGATGAAAGATGACATCACTTTCATTTTTACAAAGGATTTATATACACATGTATAGGCATGAAGATAGTCTTTATATATTATCATGTTAAAAACATATTGCTTGGTAAATATTAGTATGACCTCAACTATATAATAACACAGATTTAAATGTACATATTTTCTAAAAGAACCCAGTAGACTGAATATGGTTCCTTTGTGTCATAGGAATCTGGGGATTCTTTTTCTGAATCTCTATTTTAAAACAGTTTTCTTTTTTTTTTTTTTTTTGAGGCGGAATCTCGCTCTGTCACCCAGGCTGGAGTGCAGTGGCGCGATCTCGGCTCACTGCAAGCTCCGCCTCCCGGGTTCCCGCCATTCTCCTGCCTCAGCCTCCCTTGTAGCTGGGACTACAGGCGCCGCCACCACGCCTGGCTAGTTTTTTGTATTTTTAGTACAGACGGGGTTTCACTGTGTTAGCCAGGATGGTCTCGATCTCCTGACCTCGTGATCCGCCCGTCTCGGCCTCCCAAAGTGCTGGGATTACAGGCTTGAGCCACCGCGCACGGCCTAAAACAGTTATCTAACATTCACATATTACTTGAGAAATGAAAAAATATCAAACTCTTGCTGTCATTCAGACCAAAAGACTCCTTAGCACGGTAAATTAGAACACAAAATTTCACAAAGGGATATGTATGAATTCTTTGGGGCCATGTAGTCCAGAAAAAACAAAACACCATAATTTTAAAAGGTGATCTCTTAATTACATGCGTTTCTGAAACATCGCCATCATTGGTGTTTGTCTGGATCTTCCGTGGTACTGTAATTTGCAGAACTGGTGTTTCAGAATCTGCATGAGGAAAAGCATATGTGAACATTCCCAGTGTATTCATGTCACAGCGTCCTTTCTCATCACTCTTTATACTTCCATCGCATACACGCACACGCACGCACACGCGCGCACACACACACACACGCGCGCGCACACACACACGCGCGCGCACACACACACGCACACGCACACACACGCACGCACGCGCACGCACACACACACGCACGCACACACACACACACAGTCCAGTTCCAGGAAACGGCTCCTCCAGGTATGGGAGGTTTATCCTAGCTCTGCCCAAGGACACTTCAGGGCTTGGTGACCTCAGCCCTGCGTGGTAGAAGTGTGGGCTACAGGTCCCATCCGGCATCCCCGCTTCCCGCTGCAGCCTGTGGTCCACACTTGTGAGCGGTTCTGAGGCCCCCTCCCCAGCCTGGCCTGCGCTTCTCTGCCCTGCGAAAGGCGAAAGGGGAAAGGCGGCGTCCTCTCCTGCAGGGCTCTTTACTTACGCGGGCCCGCGGAGGTTAGCCGGCCCAGGCCTGAGAGGATCAGCAAGAGAGACAGCATTGCCTAGCCAGCGGCCCAGCCACAGGACGGCCGTTGCCCTTGGAACGGCTGCAGCTCGAGGCCAGGGTGGTGGAGGCCGAGCGGAGCGGAAGGGCCGTGGGGTCTGCGAGTGCTGCGGGACCCAGCTCCGTGGATCCCGAGGCGGGTGGATCCTACAGCCCCGCGCTCCCGCCCACAGTGGGCTGCATCGGAGGAGGCACGTGGGAGCCGGCATTTCTGGGCACGTGGGCTCTTTTTTTTTCCTAAAAAGTTGACATTTACAATGCATTCAGGGGTAATATAGGGTTATAAAGCACATTTGTACTCTAGACCTTTTGCTGATGAAGTCTTGGCAAGATGACTGTTCCACATCATAGCCTTCTGGGAAGACGGTTGAATTATTGTAGTGAAGGAAAACAGGAAAAAAAAAAAAAAAAAAAAAAAAAAAAAAAAAAAGGAATCACAGTATGTTTAGCAGCAGCCAATTGCCAATTTTAGTAATATCTAGTTCTAGTTTTCTTCTCTTAAGACTCAGGTGAAAACACAAACACATACTGAAAACTAAAAAATCAGTTTCTTAGAAAACTGTCTAAGGAGTTTAAATAAAATGCGAAATATGAATATATGGATGTATTTTATTATTTTAGTACGATTTATAAGTATCAGGCAAAAAAAATCACACCTATAAAATTACTTCATAAAAACAATCAAAATCCATTTATTTATTGAATTTTCCACACTTTTGTTTCTTAGAAAAGCTTTATGGCTTAGGGAGACTAAATTAAAAGCCAGACATATTTTCCCCCATCAATATGGAGTTCACACAAGGAATGATAATATAGTTAAGTGGAAATAATTTTATTTTATCTCTTACTACATAGGTAGGTGGTTTGCCTAATTTCAGGTTTTTTTTTTTTTTACAATTTATTATTTATTGTAACATTTGTATTGTAGTAAAATACACAGTATAAAAATTACTATCTTAATGCTTTTTAAGCCTACTTTTCAGTGGAATTAAATACATCCATATTGCTGGGCAGCCATCACTATTATTCATATCCAAAACTTTGGATTTCGCCAATTTTTACATCAACTGACTTGTGTTTGTGATGGAATTCCATCTGGTGTTTAATGAATATGTGCTCTTGTGGAACAGGAATTAAAAGAAATTAAGGAGTGTATAAACAGAAACTCAGTTGTATGTAAGAAAACCCAGTTCCCCCTGAGAAAGAGAAAGAGCTGGAGTCCTTTAAAAATTAACTGCCTGTTTTACTGTGGCTAGTGAGTCTTTCTCTCCTCCTTTCCCAGGCATTGTGAAGACCCTGATTCCCTAGCTGTGCAGTTGCAAGGTCACTAGACAGATAAACTCAAGTCGCAAAACATGTTTTTCTTTTAAAAGTAAGAAACGATGTAATGCATGTCACAATTAATTAAATAACTGTCTTTATTTCTCATTTCTGTAATATGCTTCCCCCTGCACAGATCTCCCCCCACCCCCACGAAATGCTTAAAAGGTAACGTAACTCGTTGTTCAGGGCTCAGTCCATCCTTTGGATGTTAATCTGATTGGGCTGGTGCACCTAAATAATTAATAAATATCCTCCTGAACCCCATCAGTCTCTCTGATTCCTTAAAAATATCCTGCAACATTGGAAACTTCACTTTTTGACCTTTCATACATACATATATGTAAGGAAGATAATCACAACTATGTCATTTTAATATCATTAATTAATGTATAAAGCCTCTAGGGTTATGCCTCAAACTTAGCACTTAATTTTGTTTTTGTCTCTTCACTTTAGCACTGCATTATTCTAACACTTTATATTTAAATACACTTACAATGTGATAGTTCAGTCATTTTCACTAGGGATTAAGAAAGAAAATTTGTCTTTTAGTATGCTTATATGGGCTCTGACATGACAGCTGCAGCTGAGAAAGTTGTCTATATCTTTGGTCTTGTCAACACTGTAAGTATTTATCTTTAGTATTTAACAAGAAACATTTATTTTAATGCAGTAACACTATTTATATAAATAGCATTTTCACTTTTATAAAAACTACAGTTGTGCTAACTAGTTTCATCCACCAATGGATTCTTCTCCAAAATATAGTAAATTGAACATATTAGCATTATGTATGGAGATGCAATGTTATATTTATGGTCACCCAAAGCCGTATATCATATATCTTCTGTTTTCAGATGTTTTCTCAGCTTAAAATGACTATTATTCTATCTTCTTTGGAGCTCTGGTCAGATGAAAATAAGATTTCAACTAATGGGGATGCTGGTGATGTACTACAAAGGTTTTTGTCATGGGAACAAAAATTTGTGTTTCAAAAGTCCAATATCATGGCATATTTATTAATGTAAGCAATTTATTCACACTGATGGGAGGTTTTCAAATATTTAATATGTTCACTATCAAAATTATACACAAAATTTATTATATGTATAATGCTAAGACACCTTAAAAAGATTTATTAATACTGTGTTGTCAAAATGCAGAATATAAAAATCTAACAACCATATAAGGCACCAATTAAATCATAGTAGGACATTGTTCTTAAAGTGGACCATTTATTTATGAAAATGTAATGAGCTGAAAATGTAATGAGCTGAAAATGTAAAGCTTTTGGATAAACGTGGCGCCTTAATAATTGTAAAGCTCTTCTCAGTGATAAATAGTTAAAACCATTATTTTATCATTATTTAAAATGTAAACCAATAGCATGCAAAATATGCAAAAATAATGGAATACAAAAATTGCATATGATGCTGGCTATAACACAAAACATTAAAATAGTAAATAACTGAAATGGATTACTTTATGATCCCTGTGGTTTTTCTGGCATTTCTATGATAATCTAATATATAGCTATTAAACAAATTGCTGTGTATCTTTGAAGAGTCTTTACATGGATTTTTTTTGTTTTACTAATTTGATTATTTAGGGCCCAAAACCCAGTCCTAAAGATCTTAAGCAATACGTAATAAATTTGCAAATCTATGGTGTCTACTGTGGAAGCAGAAATAAGGTTTGGGAATTCAGAAGCAACATTAACAAATGACTAAAATGTGTGAGGATATCGTACTATATCATCTCTTTCTTTTTTGTAATTAATGTACTGCATGTTCTCTCTCTCTCTGTCTCTCTCTCTCACCTTTAACATTCCTTACAACGTTTAGTGTTGGTTTACTATGTGAAAATTATGGCAGTAAATAACCCTGACTTTTAGATTTTAGAATTTTATCCAGCCAGTTATGATGACAGTAATAATTAATTTTGGGGAAAGATTAGACAGTGCTAGATTTTGTGCTATGTATCATAAAATGTTCAATAGCCCTTAGAACTTAACTTTATAGAAACTATGGGAGATTATCCAAATAGAAAATGCTTGAAAGTATAAGACACGACCTGCAATATTCATGTTTTAAGGAAAGTATAGCTTAATTGGGGTACCCAATTTATGAAAGGCGATTAAGTTATTAATAAATTAAAATATGTTTATTTTAACAAGAAAAAAATTTTAATTCAGTTATAGGGACCATCCTACTTATGTGGGAGCAATGTGCTATGGAGTGGCATGTGATCCAACATTTGCTGCAGGAATAACTTTGTTTTTTTGTACATTTTATTTCTATCTCTTGGGTAATACCAGATTTTGAAACTTAATATCTACTTGAAGGAGCATAAGTACACATTTTTAGATTTTGAAGCACAAATCATTTTAAAGAGCTTTTTATTATGATAAGAAACATAAAAAATTTACAATCTTAACCATTTTAAGTCCACACTTCAATAGTGTTAAGTATATTCACAATGCTTTGAAAGAAATCTCAAATTTTTTTTGTCTTGCAAAATTGAAACTCTAAACCTGTTATACAACCTTCATTTTACCCCTGCCCCCAATCTCTGATAACAACCAGTTTGCTTTCTATTTCTACAAATGTGACAACTTTAGGTTATTTATATAAGTAGAATTATATAGTATTTTTCTTTTTGCAACTGGCTTATTTCATTTAACATAATGTCCTTATGGTTTGTTCATGTTGTGTGTGACAAGATTTCATTCCTTTTTAAGGCTGAATAATATTACATTGTGTGTGTATTGTGTGCTTGTGATTTTATTCATTCACATGTCAATGGACACAGGTTATTTCATAATTTGGCTTTTGAATAATGCTGAAAACATAGGAGTATAGATAGCTCTTTAAAATCCTGATTTTAATTCTTTTGGATATATACCCAAGAGTGGGATTGATGGATCATACAATAGTTACATCATTAATTTTTGGAGAAATCACCATACATATTCCATAGCAGTAGCACCATTTTATAATCCCATCAACAGTACAAAATTGTTCACATCTTATACACCACACTTTTATTCCTAGTTCATTTAATATTTTTATTACAAAAGTGTGTGAAATCTTATGAAATGTATTTTCTATAACAATTGAGATGATCACATGGTTTTTGTCTTTCATTATGTTAAAATAGTGTACCAAATTGTTTTATTTGCATATGTTGAGTCATCCTTGCATTTCAGGATTGACTCTCACTTGGTCATGATACTTAATCCTTTTAATGTGCTACTGAATTCGTTTTTGTATTATTTTGTTGGGGAGTTTTGCGTCAGTGGGTAATGGGGATAGTGGTCTCTAGTTTTCTTTTCTTGTTAAACCTTTGGCATTGGTATTAAGGTAATGCTGGCCTCATAGAATGAGTTGAGAAGTATTTCCTTTTCTTAATTCTTTGAAAAAGTTTGAGAAGAATTGGCGTTAAATCTTCTTTACGTGTTTTATAGAAATCTCCACTGTAGAAATCTTATCCTGGGATTTCTGTATTCAGAGTTTGGAATATTATGTCAATCTTTTTACTAGTTCTGTGTCTTTTAGATTTTCTATTTCTTCATGAGGCAATCTTGGTAGTTTGTGAATGTGTAGTAATTTATACATTTCCTCTAGTTTATCCACTTTTTTGGCATACAGTTGTTCCTAGAGTTATCTTATGTTTTTATTTCTGTGGCATCAGTTGTAATCCTTCTATTTCATTTCATATTTTAACTATTTGGGTATTTTCTCTTTTTTCTTAATCTAGCTAAGGGTTTGCCAATTTTGCTCACCTTTTCAAAAAAACAAAATCTTTGTTTCTTGATTTTTTCTATTGGTTTTCTCGTTTTATTATATTTGTCCCTGCTTTAATCTTTATTATTTCTTTCTTCTGCTTGCTTGGGTTTAGTTTATTAGTTCCTTGAAATGTAACATTAGATTATGGATTTTAGATCTTTCTTCCTTTGTAATGTGCGTGTTTAGAGGTATTGACGTCCCTTCTAGTAATGTTTTCACTGGACCTCATAACTTTTGGTTTATTGTGTTTTCATTTTGATTTGAGAGAGTATTTTCTACTTTTCCTTGTGACTTCTTTGACTCGCCAATCATATAAGATTGTCTTGTTTGATTTCTATGTAATTTCTAGATATACAAGTTTTCCATCTCTCATTGATTTCCATTTTCTTTGTATTTTATAGTTTCTTTACATTGAAACTATAAAATACATTTTGCATAACTTGAATATTTTTAAAATTTTTAAGACTATTTCATGGTCTAACAGATACTCTATGCTGTAGAATCTTCAATTGCTCTTGACAAGAACATGCATTCTAATGTTGTTGAGTGCAATGTTCTGTAAATATCTGTAAGGTCTAATTGGTGTATACTGTTGTACAAGTTCATTATTTACTTATTCATCTTCTATCTAGTTATTCTGTCTATTGTTGAAAGTGGAGTATAGAAGTATCCACCTACTATTGTGCTTCCATTGGTTCCTTCAATTATTTTTTAAAGATTGCTTCCTATATTTAGAAGCTCTGATATTTGATGTATAAGTACTTATAATTGTTATATCTTCTTGGTGAACTGACCCTTTGATCTGTAACTAGTGTCCTTTTTAGTCTCTTGTAACAGTTTTGGTTTACAGCATATTTTGTCTGATATTAATATAGCTATTTTGACTCTTCTCTGGCTACTATATGCATGAAATATGCTTTACAATCCTTTCCCTTTAAGTTAGTATGTGTCCTTGTATCTAAAGTGATTCTCCTGTAGAGAACATGTACTTGGAACGCGTTTTTCATCTGATCACTAATCTGTTTTTTAATGAGAGTTTATTCCATTTAGATTTGAATTTATTACTGATAGGAAAGAACCTACCACTGCTATTTTATTGCCTTCTTTATACCTTGTAGATTTTTGGTTCTCTATTACTGCCTCCCTCTGTGTTTTATTGATTATTGTGTGTTATATGATTTCAATTCCTTCTCATTTTCTTCTGTGTATAATCTCTAGACATTCTCTTTGTGGTTATCATTGCAATTAGATAAAGCATCTTAATGTTATAATAGTCTCTTTTAAACTGATAACTTCAGTCAAATACAAACCTCTATTATTTATACATTCACTTCCATTTTATGTTATTGATGTAACACATTATATCTTCATATGTTGTATACCCATTATATAGATGCTCAGGAGAATTTTTTTTGTCTTTTAAATTCTATGAAATAATTAAAAGTAAATTTGTGTCCCAAAATTATGACAATTTTATCACATTTTTACCTTTATCAGAGAACTTTATAATTTTTATATGGCTTTGTGTTGCTCTCTATTTTCTTTTGTTTTCCAACTTAAAAGCCTCCTTTCTCTAGCATTTCTTACACAAAAGGTCAGCTGGCAATGAACTCCCTCAACTTTGGTTTATCTGTAAAATTAGTTTTTTCTACTTTTACTTTAGGTTCAGGGAGTACATGTGTGGGTTTGTTGCATGGGTAAGTTGCATGTAACTGAGACTTGATGTGTAAATTGCCCTATCACCAAACAGTGACCATAATACCCAATATGTAGCCTTCCAACCCACTGGCCTTTCCCAGCCTTCCTCCTTAAGCATTTCCCAGTGTCTATCATTCCCATGTTTGTGTCCACATGCATTCAATGTTTACCTCCCACTTCTAAGGGAAAATGTACAGTATTTCATTTTCCGTTCCTGCATTGGTCTGTTTATGACAGTGTCTTCCAGCTGTATCCATGGAGCTGTAAAAGACAAGATTTCATTTTTTATGGCTATGTAGTATTTCATGGTGAATATGTACCACATTTTCTTTATCTAATCCACTGTTGATGGGCATCTTGGTTGATTCCATGTCTTTGCTACTGTAAATAGTGCTGCAATGAACATATGGGTGCATGTGTCTTTTGGGTAGAATGATTTATTTTCCTTTGGGTATATACCCAATAGTGAGATTGCTGGGTTGAATGGTAGCTCTAAGTTCTTTGAGAAAACTCCACAGTGCTTTCCACAGTGTCTGAGCTAAATTAAATCCCAAGCAGCAGCATATAAGGGTTCCCTTTTCTCCACAGCCTTGCCAGTATCTGTGTTTTTCTTTACTTTTTAATAATAGCTATTCTCACTAGTATAAAATGGTATCTCATTGTGGTTTTGATCTGTATTTCTCTGATGATTGGTGATGTTGAGCATTTTTTTACATGCTTTTTGGCTGTATGTATTTATTCTTTTGAGAAGTCTGTTAATGTCCTTTGTCCAATTTTTAATGGGGTTATTTATTTTTGCTTGTTCATTTGTTTACGTTCCTTATAGGTTCTGGATATTAAATCTTTGTTGGGTGCAGTTTGTGATCATTTTTTCCATTCTGTAGGTGGTCTACTTAATCTGTTAGTTTCTTTTGCTGTGCAGGAACTCTTCAGTTTAATTAGGTCCAACTTGGCAATTTGTGTTTTGTTGCAAATTCCTCTTGGGGATTTAGTCATAAAATTTTTACCAAGGCTAATGTTCAAAATGATATTTCCTGAGTTTTCTCCTAAAGTTTTTATTGTTTTAGGCTTTACATTTAAATGTGATCCATCTTAATTTAATTTTGTATATGGTGAAAGGAAGATGTATGGTTTAAATTATCTGCATATGGCTAGCCAGTTATCCAAGCACCATATTAAGTAGGGAGTACTGTCCATTGTTTGCCATTGTCAACTTTATTGAAGATCAAGTGGTTGTAGGTTTGTGGATTTTTTTTCTCAGTTCTTTGTCCTGTTCCTTTGGTGTATGTGTCCTTTTTTTGTATCAGTGTCATGCTGTTTTGGTTACTGTAGTCTTGTACTATAGTTTGAAGTCAGTATAGTGTGAGGCTTCCAGCTTAGTTGATTTTGCTGAGGCTTACTTTGGCTATTAATGATCATTTTTGGTTGCATATGAATTTTAGAATAGCTTTTCCTAATTCTAATTCTGGGAAGAATGGTGTTAGCAGTTTAATAATAGCATTGAATCTGTAAATTTTGGGGGGGAGTATGGCTATTTTAATAATATTGATTCTTCTTATCCAGGAATATGAAATGTTTTCCATTTGTTTGTGTCATCTATGATTTTTTTTTTCAGCAGTGTTTTGTAATTCTCATTGTAGACATCTTTTATCACTTTGGTGAACTGTATTCCTAGGAATTTTATTCCTTGTTATTTTAAATGGGACTGAGTTTTTGATTTTGCTCTCAGCTAGAATATCATTGGTGTATAGAAGTAGTACTGGCTTTTGTACATTTATTTTGTATCCCAAAGCTTCAGTGAAGTTATCAGTTCTAGAAGTCTTCTGGGGGAGTCTATGGTGTTTTCTAAGTATGGAATAATATCTTCTGTGAAGAGAGATAGTTTGACTTTCCTTCTTTCTATTTAGATGCCTTTTATTTCCTCCTGTGGCCTGATTGCTCTGGCTAGTACTCCCAATATTTTGTTGGATAGGAGTGGTGAGAGTGGGCATCCTTGTGTTGTTCTAGTTGTCAATGCTTCTAGCTTTTGTTCATTCATTAAGATGTTGACAGTAGTTTTCCCATAGATTGGCTTTTATTATTTTGAACTATATTTACTCAATGTCTAGCCTGTAGAAGGTCTTTATCATGAGGGAATGTTGGATTTTGTGGAGGGATTTTCTGCATCTATCGAGATGATCATGTGGTTTTTGTTGTTAGTTCTCTTATGTGATGAATTACATTTATTGATTCATGTATGTGGAACTAACCCTGCATTCCAGGAGTAAATCCTGTATGATTGTGGTTAATTAACTTTTTGATGTGCTCCTGGATTTAGTCTGCTAGTATTTTCTTGAGGATTTTTGTGTCTATGTTCATCAGGGTTATTGCCCTGAAATTTCCTCTTTTCGTTGTGTTTCTACCAGGCTTTAGTATTAGAATGATGCTGGCTTCATAGAATGAGTTAGCGAGGAGTCCCTTTTCCTTGATTCATTGGAATAATTTCAGTCAGATTGGTACTTGCTTTTCTTTGAATGGTTGGTAAAATTAGGCTGTGCATGCATCTTGTCCAGGGCTCTTTTTGGTTCGGACGTCTGTTAGTCTGTTCTCATGATGCTAATAAAGACATACCTGAGACTGGGTAATTTGTAAAGGAAAAAGGTTTAATTGACTCACAGTTCCACATGGCTGGGGAGATCTCACAATTACGGCAGAAGACAAATCAGGAGCACAGTCATGTTTTACATGGCAGTAAGCAAGAGAACTTGTGTAGGGAAATTTCCCTTTATAAAACCAACAGATCTTGTGAGACTTACTTACTATCATGGGAACTGCACGAGAGAGACCCACCCCCATAATTCAATTACCTCCTACCATGTCCCTCCCACAATATGTGGGAATTATGGGAGCTACAATTCAAGATGAGATCTGGGTGGGAAACAGCCAAACCATATTGTTCCAGCCCGGTCCCTCCCAAATCTCATATCCTCATATTTATAAACCATTCATGTCTTCCCAACAGTCCCCCAAAGTCTTAACTCATTTCAGCATTAACTCAAAATTCCACAGTCCAAAGTCTCATCTGAGACAAGACAAGTCCCTTCAACCTATGAGCCTGTAAAATCAAAAGCAAATTAGTTACTTCCTAACTCTGGAACGGAAAACCAAACACTGTATGCTCTCACTGATATGTGGGAGCTAAGCTTATGAGGATGCAAAGGCATGAGAATAATACAGTGGACTTTGGGGACTTGTGGGGAAGAATGGGAGGGGACCGACGGATAAAAGACTACAAATAGGGGCCGGGCGCAGTGGCTCACACCTGTAATCCCAGCAGTTTGGGAGGCTGAGGCGGGTGGATCACGAGGTCAGGGGATCAAGACCATCCTGGCTAACATGGTGAAACCCCGTCTCTACTAAAAATACAAAAAAAAAAAAAAGAAAAAAAAAATAGTAGGGCGTGGTGGCAGGCACCCGTAGTCCCAGCAACTCTGGAGGCTGAGGCAGGAGAATGGCGTGAACCTGGGAGGTGGAGCTTGCAGTGAGCCGAGATCTTGCCACTGCACTTCAGCCTAGGCGACAGAGCGAGACTCCATCTCAAAAAAAAAAAAAAAAAAAAATAGGACTACAAATAGGGTGCAATGTACAGTGCTACAGTGCTTGGGTGATGGGTGCACCAAAATCTTACAAAGCAACAGTAATTACTCATGTAGCCACATACCACCTCTATTTCAATAACCTGTGGATAAATAAAAAATAAATTTAAAAAGCAAGTTAGTTACTTCCTAGATACAGTGGGGGTACAGGCATTGGGTAAATACAACCATTCCAAATGGGAAAAATTGGCCAAAATGAAGGGGTAACAGGCCCCGTGTAAGTCTGAAATCCAGCAGGTCATTCAAATCTTAAAGCTCCAAAATGATCTCTTTTCAATGCGTATCTCATATGGATTGATGCACGAGGTGAGTTCCCATGGTGTTGGGCAGCTCCACCCCTGTGGCTTTGCAGGGTACAGCCCCCATTCTGGCTGCTTTCATAGGCTGGTGTTGAGTGTCTGCCACTTTTCTAGGTGCATGGTGTAAGCTGTTAGTGGACCTACCATTCTGGGGTCTGGAGGACGGTGGCTCTCTTCTCACAGCTCCACTAGGCAGGGCCCAAGGTGAGACTCTGTGTTGGGGCTCACACTCCACATCTTCCTTCCACATTGCCCTAGTAGAGGTTCTCCATAAGAGCTCTGCCCCTGCAGCACACCTCTGCCTGGACATTCAAGCATTTCCACACATCCTGTGAATCTAGGCAGAGGTTACCTAACCTCAATTCTTGACTTCTGTGTACTCACAAGCCCGATACCACATGTAAACCACAAAGGCTTGGGGCTTGCACGCTCTGAAGCAATGGCCTAAGCCCTGGATTGTCTCCTGTTAGCCATTGCTGGAGTGGCTGGGATGCAGGACACCAAGTCCTGAGACTGCATAAAGCAGCAAGGCTCTGGGCCTGGCTCACAAAACCATTTTTTTCCTCCTAGGCCTCCTACTTCGTGATGGGAGGGGCTGCTGTGAAGACCTCTGACAGTAACTTTTTATTACTGATTCAATTTTGAAATGCATTATTGGTCTGTTCAAGATTTTAATATCTTCCTGGTTCAATTTTGAGAGGCTATGTATTTCCAAGAAATTATTTATTATAGGTTTTCTAGTTTGTGTGTATAGAAATGTTTATAGTAATGTTTGAGGATTTTCTTGTATTTCTGTGGTTTGGGTTGTAATGTCACCTTTGTCATTTCTGATAGTCCTTATTTGGATCCTCTCTCTTTTTTCCTTAATTAATATAGGTAGCAGTCTATCAATCTTGTTTAATTTTTGAAGAACCAACTTTTTCTTTTGTTTTTATGGATTTTTCCAACTTAATTTCATTCAGTTCAGCTCAGATTTTGCTTATTTATTTTCTTCTGCTAGCTTTGTAGTTGGTATGCTCTTGTTTTTCAAGTTTCAGTGGGTACAATGTTAGGCTGTTAATTTGAGAACTTTCTAACTCTTTGATTTAGGTTAGGTGTTTAGTGCTATAAATATTCCTCTCATGTGCTTTAGCTGTGTCCCAAAGATTCAGATATGTTGTGTCTCTATTTTCGTTAGTTTCAAATAATTTTTTGATTTCTGATTAATTTCACTGTTTACACAAAAGTTGTTCGGCAGCAGATTGTTTAACTTCCATGTAATTGAATAATTTTAATAGATCTTCTTGATGTTATTTTCTATGTTTATTTTGCTGTGGTTCAAGAGCATAGTTGATATGAATTATTATTATTTTTTAGTTTGTTGAGACTTGTTTTATGATTGAGCATGCAGTTGATCTTAGTGTATGTGCCAGGTACAGATAATAAGAATCTATATTCTGCTGTTGGTGGTGGAGTGTTCTGTAGATACCTATTAAGTCCAGTTGACCAACTGTCAAGTTTAAGTTCAGAATATCTTTTTCAGTTTTCTTCCTTGATGACCTAATGCTGAAGTCCCACAGTAATACTATGTCATTGTCCAAATCCCTCCATAGTTTTCTAAGAACTTGTTTTATGGATCTGGATAGTCTATTTTTGGGTATGTATATACTTAGGATTGTTAAGTTTTCTTTGTGGATTGAGCCATTTTATCATTATGTAATGCCATTTTTTGTCCTTTGTGATTATATTGGTTTAGAGAAGTCTGCTTTATCTGATACAAGAGTAGCAATTCCTGCTTTTCTTGTTTTCCATTTGCCTGATAGATCTTCCTCCATCCCTTTATTTTGAATCTATGGGTATTATTACTTATGAGATAGTTCTCGTGAAGTCAGCAGACAGTTGCATACTCCTTTTTTAATCTAACTTGCCGCTCTATGTCCTTTAAGTGGAGCATTTAGCCCATTTACATTCAGGCTCAATATTGATATTGATTATTTGATTCTATTATTGTGTTGTTATGTAGACTTGATTGTATAGTTGCTTTATAGTGTCAATGTAGTACATGCTTAAGTGTATTTCTGTGGTGACAGGTATTGTACTTTCTTTTCCATTTTAACACTCCCTTCAGGACCTCTTGTAAGGCAGGTCTAGTGGTAACAAATTTCCTTAGCATTTGCTTGTCTGAGAAGAATTTCACTTCTTCACTTATCAAGCTTAGTTTGGTGGAATATGAAATTCATGGTTGGAATTTATTTTCTTTAAAGGTATTGAAAATAGGTCCCCAGTCTCTTGTGACTTGTAAATTTCTGCTGAAACATCCATGGTTGGCCTGATGGTCTTCCCTTTGTAAGTGACCTGGTGCTTTTCTAGCTGCATTTAAGATATTTTCTTTCATGTTGACCTTGCAGAATCTAATGACTATGTGTCTTGGGGATGGTCATCTTGCATAATATATCACAGGGGTTCTCTGAATTTCTTGAATTTGCATGTCAACTTATCTAATGAGATTTGGGAAAAATTTGTGAATATATTCTAAAATATATTCTAAGTTGCTTGCTCTCTCACCTCTTTCAGGAATGCTATCAAATCATACATTTCATCTCTTTACATAATCCCATATTTCACAGAGGTTTTATTCATTTATTAATATTCTTCATTCTTCATTTTTATCTGCCTGTTACTTTAAAGGAATTGTCTTCAAGCTCTGAGATTCTTTCCTCAGCTAGGTTTATTCTGTTGTTAATTCTTCCAATTGTATTTTGAAATTTCTATAGTAAATTTTTTATTTCCAGTTTTTCAATTTTTAAATCATTTACTGTTTGCTTTGGATTGGATTTAAATTTTCTCTTGAGCTTCCTTGTCATTCAGATTCGGAGTCTGACATTTCAGCCATTTCAGTTTGGTTAAGAGAAGACACTCTGGCTTCTAAGATTGCCAGTTCTTTTGCTGGTTCTTTCTAATCTATGAGTGTTGATGATCCTTTATCCTGTGAGGTAACCGTCCTTTGGATGGTACTTTTTGTTCTTATAATCTTTAATGTCATTGAAAATTAGACTGTGGTACAAGTTGGATGTAATCAAATGGCTTCATTTCTGGATGCTTTCAGAGGTCCATGGCTCAACTCCACGATCCTGGGCTGCATAATCTAACTCTGGGTGGCTGGGACTGGGTCCACAACTTTGTCCTCTGGTTTCTCAAGGTCAAGCACCAGCTGGGCTGGAGAAACCAAGCTGTTTCCATAGCACTGGTAGCAACATTCTTTAGGGGACAGGATGGGGGCTCTGGAGGAAGTGGCAGGGTTGCTTCAGGCTGGAGGTTCTCTGGTGAAGGGAAGTGGGAGCACTGCAAGCAGGAAGTGCTCTAGCAGGGGCACCACAGATGAGTGGTGCTCCAGTGGGGGTGGTCAGCACTGCAGGTGGGAGGCACTTTGGTGGGTCAGCTGGAGTGCTGTGGCCTAATGCACTTTGAAGGGGTGGCAGTGGAATTGCATGCAATCACATTCCAGCAGAAATCTGTCAGCCAAAAAGCTCCAGTGGCTGTCCCATTGTGCTGATGAAAGCACTATGGCAGTGGCCACCTCACTGCATGCAGTCATGGCCAGGCAGGAACTCTGGGAGGGGTTGGTGGACAGTGATGTGAGCAGATCAGACTTACTCCTGTTCCCTGCCAAAGACAACTCTGCCCTCTCAAGGTCTGTCAGCTTCAACATCTCAGAACCACCCCTTCCTTAGGAGTCATTCAGGGGCTAGAATACATCCTGGCATGCAGCAACCCCATGCAGGGTTACCAGTTTCCTACCTAAACTATTGAGAGTTTTTATCAAGGAGGGGCATGGCATTTTGTCAAATTCTCTTCCTGCATCTGTTGAGTTAATAATGTGATTTTATCTTTTGTTCTGTAAATGTGGTGTATAACATTGATTTATATATGTTAAACTACCTTTTCATGTCAGAGATGTATGCCTCTTGGGCATGGTGTAGAATTCCTTTTAAGTGTTGTTGAATTCAGTTCGCTAATAATTTATCATGGCTTTTTACATCAGTGTTCATCAGAAATATTGACCTTTAGCTTTGTGTTCCTGTGGCATTTTTGCCTGGATTTGGAATGCATTTGTAAGTATTCCCTCTAGTTGTATTTTTTGGAAAAGTTTAAAATTGAAGTGCATTAGACTTCTTTGAATGGTTGGCAGAATTCTGCCATAAAGCCATCCAGTCTTGAGCTTTCATTTTTGGGAGGTTTTAAATTACCATTTTAATCTATTTGTTATTGGTCAAGTAAGGCTTTCTATTTATTTATGATTCAATCTCAGTAGGTTTTTCTAGGAATTCATTCATTTCTTCTAGGTTATCCAGTTTTTTTGTCATACAATTTTTACAATAGCTCCTTAGAGTACTTTTGTATTTCAGAGGCATCCATTGTACTGTCTCCACTATTATTTCTGCTATTCTTTATTTGTGTCTTCTCTCTTCTTTTCTTAGTTGGTATAGCTGTCTGTTGATTTTCTAAACAAAAAATTAAGGTTTGTTGATTTTTTAAATGTTTTTAAGTTCTGTTTGTGAATATTTCTGTTCTGATCTTTATTATTTCCTTTTTTATACTAAACTTGGGTTTTGTTCTTTTTCTAGTTTCCTGAGTCATAATGTTAGGCTACTTATTTGATATCTTTCTTTTTTTAATGCAGAGATTTATTGCTATAAAATTGCATGTTAAATCTGCTTTTGCTACATCTCCCATGTTTTGGTATTTTGGGTTTTTTTGTCATTTTTTTCAAGATAATTATTAGTTTTCCTTTTAATTTATTATTTGTCTCATTAGTTTTCATTTAATTTTCACATATTTGTGTATTTTTAATGATTCCTACTTTTGACACTCTGTACTTTTATACTATTATGGATAAGGATAATACTTGATATGATTGGAATCTTTTTATGTTTATTAAAATTTGTTTTGTAACCTAACATATGGTTCTATACTGGAGAATGTGCCATGTGAGCTAGAAAACAATGCGTATTCTGCTACTGTTGGACAGAATGTTCTATATGTGTCGGTTAGGTCCATTTGTTCTAAAGTGCTGTTCAAATAAAATATTTCTTCATTACTTTTCTGCCTGAATGTCCTATCCATTCTTAAAAATTGAATATTTAATTGTCCCCTGCTATTATTGTATTGTTATTTCTCTCTCCCTTCATGTGCATTAATGCTTACTTTATACTTTCAGTTGTTTCAATGTTAACTGTTTATATGTTTATAATTATTATGTCCTCTTGAGGTATTGATCTTTTTATTATGTAATTATATCCTTTGTCTCTAGTGGCAGTTTTTGACTTGAAATCTATGTTTTAATGATACAAATATGACCATGTCTGCTCTCTTTTGTTTACCATTTTCATGGGATATATTTTTCCATCCCTTCACTTTCAGCCAGTGTGTGCCATTATAAATGAAGTAAGTCTCCTGTAAGCAGCATATAGTGAGGTCTGGTTTATAATATGTTTTCCCATTTTATGCCTTTTGTTAAAAAATTTAATCCATTTATATTTCAAATATTGACAGGTAAGAACTTATGTCATTTTGTGAATGGTTTTCTGATTTATTGTAGATCCTTTGTTTCTTCCTGTCTTATTACCATCCTTTGTAGCTAGTCAATTTTCTCTTGCTGCTTGTATGGTTTTTCTTTGCCTTTCACTTTTGACAGGTTGATTATAATGTGTCTCCATGAATACCTCTTTGAGCTTTTCCTAAAGTTGTTAATCTTGAAAATCGATGTCCATTTTCTTCCTCTTCTTCAAATTAAGTTTCCCTTTCTTTCTCTTTCTCTTTTTCTTTTGAAATACCCATTGGTAAGGTTTCATAGGATGACAGACAATCTTCATTTTCTCATTTTTTTTGCTTCCATGACTTATTTTAAATAACCTGTCTTCAAGTTCACTGATTCTTTTACGTGATCAAGTGTGCTTTAACCTATTAATAAATGTTTGAGTTCATTTATTAAATGTTTAAGCATGGAATCCTGGTTGTTTATTTTTATAACTTCCATTTTCTTGTTGTTATATATATATACAATTTCTTCCAGGTTGTAAAGCTGGCTCATGATTTGTAAATCAATTAATGTAACACATCATGTCAATAGGTTAAAGAAGAAAAGACATGATTTTATCAATAGAAGCAAAAAAACTTTTACCAAATTTAAGCCAAATTATGATAAAACATTTTAGAAAACTAAGAATATAAGAAAACTTTCCCAATTTGAGAAAGAATATCTAGAAAAATACAGCTAATATTAGGTTTAATGGTAAGAAACAAAATGATTTATCACTAAGATCAAGAACAAGGCAAGAATGTAGCTATGAGCCATCATGTTTGCAATCCAAAATGCAAACCACACCAAATGTATTGTTGATGGGAATGCAAAATGATACAGTCACTTTGGACAGTTTGACAGTTTCCCACAATTCTCAACTTACTCTTCCAGGATGATCCAACAATTGTCCTTGGTACATATCCAAATGAGTTGAAAACAAATTCACACAGAAACATGGCCATGAATGTTAATGCACATGAGCTGTTGAAAAACTTTTCAAGCTCAGCAAATATATATCCAAATGAGTTGAAATCATATCCACACAAAAACATACACATGAATGTTTATAGCAGCCTTATTAATAATTACCACAAATTGGAAGTAAGCAATAAGCCCTTTAATAGGCAAATGAATACATACTGTTAGTTACATAGACATAATGGGGCATTATTTGGTGATTTAAAAAGTGGGCCATTAGGTCACAAAAAGATATGACAGACGTTTAAATGCTACTGTTAAGTAAAGTCATCTGAAAAGACTACATACTGTACTATTCCAACTATGTCACATTTTAGAAAAGGTAAAACTATTGAAAAACCATCGGTTGCCGGGGATTTGTGTTTTACTGACATAGTTCCCTCTAACATTTTACTTTTTTAGGCCAAATAAATGCTACTCACAAGATATACTACTATGTTTTTAGAAAAAAAAAAATTCGACTATCATAAACTGTTCCTGAAGTCAAAACTTATTGACAATCCAAACCTTCAAAATCTGTGTATATTTTCCAAGTGTTCACTTGAAAATTAATATAGTCATAAAAATATACTTCTACTTTTCAAAACGTTTTTGAAGTTTATTAGAATTTAATTTAAAATGTCATAAAACATATTGTGGCATTAATCTTACTTTATTATGACAATACTATTTGGATTAAAACTGCTACTACTCAAAAATTTTTGTCTTTTATTTCTAAGAAAGTAATTAGCTTAGGTATACCAGTTTCTTAAATTTGTATTTTCATATGGTAGTATGGCCAGAATTGCTTGACAAGATCAATGAGGTAAAGAAATAACTTAGTCAATCATTATGTTTTTCTTTGTTTCTTTGTTTAGTATTCAAAGACAATAACTTTAGAGGGATTTTCAGTTGTTATGACACAGTTGCTTGGAATTAATCTGGGATTGACATATGATGACATCTACAACTGTAACTGTCCAGGAACTACATACATAATGAATTCCAAAGCAATGTAAGGTGTTATTTTTTTAGTCAAATATATGTCTTCTCTTGGAAAATGTAGGCATTGTTCCTTGATGTATGATTGCTTGCATTGTAACTTGAGTAAGAATGTTATTAAATATATATGTGCTTATTTAAGACTTTAAAAGTTTGACTATGGGATTTTGTAGAAACCATGTTTAATAGTTTTGCCTTCAGTGTTACAGTATATATAGAGAGCAGATGTTGATGATCACATATTTGGGTTTATTGAAGATTATTGTTGTTGAAAAACTTTTCAAGCTTAGCAAGTAAAAAAGTTATTGTCTAGCAAGAATCTTGGAAAGCTTAATAGATCTGCAATAAGGAGATTGCAGTAAGTAAATTTTTTTTTAAAAAAGTGGGAAGGCTGGCACTATAAATAGAAATATTCTAGACATAGTGAAAATAAAGTGAAGTACCATCAGGCTGAATAACTTTGAGTCGGGGAAGACATCCAGGAGTTAATATAAGAAATGTAGGAAAGCACCTGATCATGCAATCATGATACAGGGGTTTGAATTTCATTTTAAACACACACACAGACACAGACACACACACACACATGTTTTAATCAATTTATTCAGTATGAGTAATAAAAAAACTCATAAAATCAATGTAAAATAAATCAGAGGAAAAAACAATAATATTTTGGAGATGGTAATTTCCATAATAATCTATAGTGGCTTATAATGATTTAGATAAAGGGAGATGCACAAGAGTTATCCATAAGTTTTCATATATTATAACTTATTAACAAATACTTTAAGAGGTCATTAATTTAGGAAATGAGAATAGTGAGAGTAAATCTTGATGACATTTTATATACATTTTATTTGGGGTATTTTAAGTAATCCACTGGAGTTCTCAAATGCAGAGTGAGTTATATAGTTCCAGATCTCAGAGAACAAGGGATATAAAATGTGCAAGCCATCAGTATATGGGTAACAATTAAAACCATAGACAGATCTTTTAGAAATAAGTTATCAAGTTAGAAGAGGTATCTTAAGAGAAAGCTTTGAAAATTGCTTATATTTACAGGCTGAAAAATTGAGGGAAAATCAGTAATATGAAGGATCAGAAAGGAAGAAAATATTAGGACAACAACCATGTTAAAGTGTAATTTTACCTAGAGTTGAATGTGTTTTAAAAATAAGGGAAGGGTTGGGAGCCAAGTGGTAAAAACATCAGGATGGTAGTTTTGTGTCTCCAAATTATCTTATGAAATAGAAGGAAAAACTGTAAAAACATATGTATATACATACAAACACATAGAGACACACAGACACATACACAAAAGCATATGCAAGATCACCAAAACTGAAATAAACAGAATACCAGCACGTGGGGCCAATCAACTGCCAAAATAAAACCTGCATTTAATAAGTAGTGGTGTGGGAGGAAATAGAAGGAACGCAATGGGAATCTAAAAATCATACAGACTGGGAACTCAGAAATTTTGAACTAATAAAAACCTCAAAAAGATTTTGTTCCCATGAAGAATGTTTATTTGTAAGTTCATAGCATTATGGGAGCCAAAATTGGTGGAGATTTTGCAAGTTGTGGGTGAGAGGAAAAGAGCTATTAACATTACTTAAGATGCTGATATGGCCTTGGTCTCTGTGCAGAAAATATCTGGTAAAAATGAGCAAATGTCTCATCCAGATCACACTTTTTCAATATTATTTTCCACTAAAAGAAATATGAATATCTGGAAGAAATGACTGATTCCAAGGCTCAGACAGAGAAAATTAAAAATCAGCCTGGAATGCCTTCTATAAAAAATAAGGAGATTCACAAAGTATCATGGGGATAACACAAAGGCCAGTTAGAAAGGGCTCCAACTGGCCAAACCTGGGACAATTTGCAGGTCAAAAATTATAATGGTACTAATGGATTACAACCCATTAAGTAAAATATGAAAACATGATTCCAAACTGATATAAATATATTAATGTATTTAAAATATAATTAGAAATGGATTGTTTACATAAAACCAAAGGGTTTCTCTCCAAGGAATTATCAACAGACAAAGGAAAAAAAGTAATTTTCCAGGAATACTGACATGGACACCTTAATCAACTGATCAAAGTGACTTTTATCAGTAATATAATATATCGAGATTGTTAACAACTTTTTGTATTGCAATGAAACAAAGCAACACCGCTATAATAATATTGTGAAGATGCATAACCTCAATCTAATCATAAGAATATATAATTATAAACCTAAATTAGGGTAATTTCTACCCCAAAATTGGCCTGTAATCATCAAACTTATCAAAATCATGAAAACCAATCCAAAAAAACTCTTACGAATGTAAGCTAAGGAGATGTGAGAACTACATGTGATGTTTGATTCTGAACTGCATCATTTTGCTACAAAATGTCAATATTGTGATGTATATAAATGTTTGTAACACACCATTACTTCCTGATTTTGAAGGGTCTGTTGTGCCTATGTAGGATAATTCAAATCTATGTAAGATCTATATATTAAAATATTGACATAGCTTGCACCTGTGTCCCAACCCACATCTCATATTGAAATGTAATCCCCCAGTGTTGGAGGTGGAGCCTTGTGGGAGGTAATTGTATCATGGGGGCATATTTTTCACGAATGGTTTAGCACTATCCTCCTTGGTACAGTTCTAACACTAGGGAGTGTGTTCTCATGAGATCTGGTCATTTAAAAGCATGTAGCACCTCACCCCTTGCTCTCTTGCTCCTTCTTCACCATGTCATGGACTGCTTCCCCTTTGCGGTCCGCCATAACTGGAAGCATCCTGAAGTCTCCCTAGAAACAGATACTGCTATGCTTCTTGTACTGCCTGCAGAACCATGAGCCGACTAAACCTATTTTCTTATGAATTACCCAGTCTCACGTATTTCTTTATAGCAATTCAAGATGGCCAAATACAGAAAATTGGTACCAGAAGTGAGGTATTGCTATAAAGATACCTGAAAATGTTGACATGACTTTGGAATTGAGTAACAAGTAAAGGCTGGAAGAGTTTGGAGGACTACAAAAAATACAGGAAGATGAGGGAAAGTTTGGAGCTTTATTCAGAGACTGCTTAAATGCTTGTGGCCAAAATGCTGATAGTGATATGGACAATGAAGTCCAGGCTGAGATGGTCTCAGATGGAAATGAGGAACTTATTGGGACCTGGGTCAATGGTCACAAATTTTGTGCCTTATCAAAGAGCTTGGCTGCATTCTGTTCATGTCTTAGGGATCTGTGGAAGTTGAATTAAAGAGTGAAGATTTATAATATCTGGCAGAAGAAATTTCTAGGAAGCAGTGTTTAAGTTTGGCTTGGCTGCTTCTAACAGCCTATGTTCATACACAAGAAAAGAGAAATGACTTAAAGCTGAAACTTATTTAAAAGAAAAGCAGAGCATCGAAGTTTGGAAAATTTATAGCCTAACCAGGAGAAAAATTCAAGTAGGCTTCTGAGTAACCCAAAATATAAGACAGCAAGTTTTTATTGCTCTCTTTTACTATTGGCCATAAGTACAAAAAACTTTCTGTTTTTGTTTTCTCTGTATACTCTCTAACAGACCAGTTTCAATAAAGTTTGTATTAAATTTAAAGATTTGATGCAATTTTTAAAAATACATTTCCTGCTTGCTAATAGACGCAACCCTAAATTCAAAGATAAAAAACAAACAGCTGCTTTGTTGAAACAGCTGCTTTGCTAACACATAACAGTGATTAACATGTTTGTAATCATTATTAAGATATTCCTCTTTATAATGTCTAAAAAATATGATTGGTACTAGATAATATTAGTAATGTATTGGTCAGTTTATCTTGATGATGAATGGCCAAACAAGGAAAACACTGCAGAAGATTAGGTGGAAGATGGGTCTAGCTTCCTGCTAAGTGAATCTTTGTTTCAAACAGTAACAAGGTTTTTGATCTATGCATCTCTTGGGTGTCTTTGCATTGTGGCTGACAATTCTAACAAGCTTTCATATATGATAGCAATAGGTCATTTTACCTCTCTGCTTTCCTAGTCCACAGTGTGCAATATTTCAGAAGAGTAGAGAAAGCTTCTCCTTTCCAACATTCATTTCAATACTTGGTAGTGGAGGAAAACATGAACAATCTTGTGAAACTGAATTTCCCACCACTGTACTGTCATTGTATCTGAGGATGAGTGTTCAGATTATCACCCTGTGTCAGAAGCAGATTCATGCGATTTATAACCCCCTTATAGTGGAGGTGGAACAGATCCTGAAAAGAAAATTACTTGAACTGCAAAATGAAAAAGATGTCTATCAGACATTTTATTTTCATTAAGCATAAATACTTTCTAGTTATTTTGAAGAAAATAGATATTTTGAAGAAAATGGGATGCGTTTTAACTATGAGAGCTTTCACTAAAAATTGTTTAAAAATTGGGGTGAAACTCACAAATCATACAATTGACCATTTTAAAGTGGCCAAATCAGCGTCGTTTAGTACACACACAATGTTGTACCTCTATCTACTTCCAAAACATGTTCGTCAACACAAAAGGAAACCCCTGACCCATTGAGCAATTGCTCACATTCTTCCTTCCCCTCAGACCCTGGAAACCGCCCCTCTGTGTTGTCTCAATGGAGTCCCCTATTCTGGATATTTCATGTAAGTAGAATTGTGCAATACTTGACCTTTTGCCTCTGACTTTCTTCACTTAGCGTAGTGTTTTTGCAGTATGTGTCCATACTCCTTGTAATATGTGTCCATACTCCATTTCTTTTTATGATTGAAAGTATGTTATTGTATGTACATTTACAATATATTTATCCCTTCACCAATAGATGGATATTTGGGTCCTTTCCAATTTATTTCACTATAAATTTTTAGTAAATCCATAATTTAACACTAAGTTGTTAAATGATAGAAATGATAGATGCTAATACAATGTACCTTTTGAAATTTTTGACATTTTTTATTAACCCCTTCATATATGTGTGTGTATATATACATATATATACATATATACACACATATATACATATATACAGATATATATACACATATATACACACATATATACACATATATATACACACACATATATACAAAGACATATACACACACATTTTGCTTCCATTTGTGTCACAGATACATAAAAGAGGACATGTTTGCAGGAAAGGCATAGATCTGTGCGATTTTACAGAATATTGCAATGAAACATCTGAGTTTTGTGTACCTGATGTGAAATCTGCTGATTATGAACTATGCAGTAAGACTGCCTATTGTCTTAGAGGAATATGCCAAGATAGGGATGGACAGTGCGTGTAATTGTTCATTTTTAAACTGTAGTTATTCTGAAGTCAATAATCCATTCTATAACCATGTAAAAGAGTTTTGTTTTTCTAAATCCAAATTTAAAAATAAAATTGCAATTTAAAGTAACTTTGAACTTTATCAAGAGGTAAAATAGACTTAATAATCACAGGACAAAAAAAATAGAACATTAGTCAAATATCAGATGACAGGTAGAAAGGGAGAACACTATTAGAATAGTAGAAAAGAGAGAAAATGACTGATCTCTCAATTATATCTGCACTAAAATAACACTTTTACTCTTTATTCCCAAGTGGGTAGTTTTTAGCAGGTGTTTCTCCTTTGTGTATAGACAGTACTTACATCAAAAAGTTGTGGTGGATGACACTGAATGGGCATTATTGCTATCTAGATATCTCTATATTAATTTACTAAATTTTAACTTTTAATTATTTTTTTTAAATGAATAATTGGAACTTCTTTATTTATATTTTCAGTTGCTCAGGGTGCTCCTTACCTGTGTTCACAAGAAGTGAATTTACATGCTGACGATTTTGAAAACTGTAAAACTAGTTCCTGTAATTTTGAGTACGTATTTTTAAATGTATACATTTTTCTAATGTTGGTATGTGTGTGTGTATATTTCAGAGGGTCACTTAATACAAATGAGAGATGAAACTAGCATATACAGGTGAGTTTATATTTTGCAGTTTATAAAATGGTATAGGTTCTGAATATATTTGGTGGTGTAATCCTAGTAACATTTTGAATTATCATTATATTTTGAGCTATTATTTACCTAGTATATTTTGTCCCTAAGTGAAAAATGGTTAATTTTTTCTGCCTTATATTCCCAGACATGTCTTTTGTGTAAGGCTAGCTTGTCACTGGAAAAGTGCAGACTTAATATCACATAAAGATTATAATATTCAATATTCTTACCTTGGAAACCGTATATGTGTGTCTGCATTTTTACAAAATTCAAGTGGTAGCAAAAAGGATAACTCCTATGTAAAAAATGGTACCTTATGTGGTCCAGAAAAGGTAAATAAAAATTTTACTTGACACTATATGGTGTGTGTGTGCATATGCATAACAGTGTGAGAGAGATAGTCATCTTTACTGTTGTATTACTGTTATAAATTTTTATTACTGCGTGATCTTGAGATTCAACTTCAGAATTCTTGTTGGTCAAAGGAACTCTTACTTTACTACCTGTCATTTTTTTTTTAAGGTAGATATGTTCTATTGTTAATTGTAGTTTTTTTTTTTTCTTTTTTATTATACTTTAAGTTTTAGGGTACATGTGCACTACGTGCAGGTTTGTTACATGTGTATACATGTGCCATGTTGATGTGCTGCACCCATTAACTCATCATTTACATTGGGTATATCTCCTAATGCTATCCCTCCCCACTATCCCTACCCCACAACAGGCCCTGGTGTGTGATTTTCCCTTCCTGTGGCCAAGTGTTCTCATTGTTCAATTCCCACCTATCCTTTTTTTATGGCTGCATAGTGTTCCATGGTGTATATGTGGCACATTTTCTTACTCTAGTCTACCATTGATGGACATTTGGATTGGTTCCAAGTCTTTGCTATTGTGAATAGTGCCACAATAAACATACATGTGCATGTGTCTTTATAGCAGCGTGATTTATAATCCTTTGGGTGCATACCCAGTAATGGGATGGCTGGGTCGAATGGTATTTCTACTTCTAGATCCTTGAGGAATTGCCACACTGTCTTCCACAATGGTTGAACTAGTTTACAGTCCCACCAACAGTGCAAAAGTGTTCCTATTTCTCCACACCCTCTCCAGCACTTGTTGTTTCCTGACGTTTTAATGATCACCATTCTAACTGGTGTGAGACGGTATCTCATTGTCGTTTTGATTTGCATTTCTCTGATGGCCAGTGATGATGAGCATTTTTTCATGTCTGTTGGCTGCATAAATGTCTTCTTTTGAGAAGTGCCTGTTCATATCTTTTGCCCACTTTTTGATGGGGTTGTTTGTTTTTTTCTTGTAAATTTGTTTGGTTTCTTTGTAGATTCTGGATATTAGTCCAGATGAGTAGATTGCAAAACTTTTTTCCCACTCTGTAGGTTGCCTGTTCACTCTGGCAGTAGTTTCTTTTGCTGTGCAGAAGCTATTTAGTTTAATTAGATCCCATTTGTCAATTTTGGCTTTTGTTGCCATTGCTTTTGGTGTTTTAGACATGAAGTCCTTTCCCATGCCTACGTCCTGAATGGTATTGCCTAGGTTTTCTTCTACGGTTTTTATGGTTTTAGCTCTAACATTTAAGTCCCTAATCCATCTTGAATTAATTTTTGTATAAGGTGTAAGGAAGGGATCCAGTTTCAGCTTTCTACTTATGGCTAGCCAGTTTTCCCAGCACCATTTATTACATAGGGAATCCTTTCCCCATTTCTTGTTTTTGTCAGCTTTGTCAAAGATCAGATGGTTGTAGATGTGTGGTATTATTTCTGAGGGCTCTGTTCTGTTCCATTGGTCTATATCTCTGTTTTGGTACTAGTACCATGCTGTTGTGGTTACTGTAGCCCTGTAGTATAGTTTGAAGTCAGATAGCGTGATGTCTCCAGCTTTGTTCTTTTGGCCTAGGATTGTCTTGGCAATGCGGGCTCTTTTTTGATTCCATATGAACTTTAAAGTAGTTTTTTCCAATTCTGTGAAGAAAGTCATTGGTAACTTGATGGGGATGTCACTGAATCCATAAATTGCCTTGGGCAGTATGGCCATTTTCATGATATTGATTCTTCCTAACCATGAGCATGGAATGTTCTTCCATTTGTTTGTGTCCTCTTTTATTTCATTGAGCAGTGGTTTGTAATTCTCCTTGAAGAGGTCCTTCACATCCCTTGTAAGTTGGATTCCTAGGTATTTGGGAGTTCATTCATGATTTGGCTCTCTGTTTGTCTGTTATTGGTGTATAAGTATGCTAGTGACTTTTGCACATTGATTTTGTATTCTGAGACTTTGCTGAAGTTACTTATCAGCTTAAGGAGATTTGGGGCTAAGACATTGGTGTTTTCTAAATATACAATCATGTCATCTGCAAACAGGGACAATTTGACTTCCTCTTTTCCTAATTGAATACCCTTTATTTCTTTCTCTTGCCTGATTGCCCTGGCCGAACTTCCAACACTATGTTGAATAAGAGTAGTGAGAGAGGGCATCCGTGTCTTGTGCCAGTTTTCAAGGGGAATGCTTCCAGTTTTTGCCCATTCAATATGATATTGGCTGTGAATTTGTCATAAATAGCTGTTACTATTTTGAGATATGTTCCATCAATACCGAATTTATTGAGAATTTTTATCATGAAGGGCTGTTGAATTTTGTCAAAGGCCTTTACTTACCTGTCATTTTTTATTTTGAATTTTGCCATAGATATTTAAATTTTTCTCATATTTGAGAACTAAGCCTCTCTGTGAGGCAAGAATCTTATCTCAAATAATATGCCTAAACCTAGAACAAAAAATAAAATCAAACAACATTCCAAAAAAGATCAGAAAATCTGAATAATTAGAACAGTAAAGAAATAGAGAAAAAACCCCCAAATATTTAGTAATTGACAAGAACTTGTTTAGTTATAATGAAAGTAAAATATTTATTTGCTTATCGACCTGCTCTCTGAATTCGTTCTCCAAAATTATGACATACCTATTAAAATTTTGGCTCTCCCATAACAGTAAAACATAGAATTTAAGTTTTACTTACTTTCGAAAGACATAATAGATGAAGGATTTTTGAACCAGTGCCATTGAAAAATTAGTTGACTGATGAAAAAGTATAAACTTATCACACATTTTACATAATTTTTATATAGATCCAATGTTTTAACAAAAGAAAAATGAGGAAAATGGAAATTAATAGTAAAATTATCTCAGAATGGGAAAAGTTGTTACCACATAAAAATAATGAAGTAATGACAAAGATACATTCTTGTGCTGGCTACATTATAAAGGAATATGTCATCCTTTCAAAGGATGACAAAACTGATAAAATAAACTGACAAAAATGTTTACTATAAATATGACAGGGTAAATATATAATTCACAGCTAATTTAATCATCAATTAATTAAAGAAAAAGCACACAAATGATGTGTATATGTGCTATACTTCAGAAGACATTTGGTCTTTGTCCCTGGTTCCTGGCGCAGAGCACCTAAAACTATCAGAATTTCCTGAGTGACAGGATTGTCATTTGTTATTCATAATAAGCCCTTTTCAATCAATATCTGAGTTTATGCTAATGTAGTAACTTAGCGTAGGGCCCCTAGATAGCCTCAGGATGGGGCTGGTCACCAGAAGGACCAAGTAATTAGAAGGTTGACACTCTCAGTCCTACCCAATGACCTTTGGAAAGGGACGAGGTGAAGCTGGTGGTTGAGCTCCATATAGACTCTCATGCCTGTAGCTCATGCCTGTAGTCCTGGCTACTTGAGAGGCTGAGGCAAGAGGACTGCTTCAGCACTGGGGTTCGAGGGAAGCTCCAGTGCGCTTGAATTGTGCCTGTGAATACTCAACTGCACTCCAGCCTGGGCAGCATAGGGAGGCCCTATGTCTAAAAACAAGCAAACGAATAAACTTCTCAACAAAGATTCAGAGACAGCTTCTGGGTTGGTGAACACAACGACTTGCTGGGAGGGTGACGTGCCAGGAGAGGGGCATGGAAGCTCTCTGCCTGTACCACTTCGTCCCCATCAAATACCTTGCCCAACACGTCTCTTCCAATGGGCTGATCCTGAGTTACACCTTTATACTCCTATACTTTTTTTTACTGTTTTATTTTCTTTTTAATTGACAAATGACAATTGTGTATTTGCATGGTATACAATATGATGTTTTGAAACAGTATATACTGTGAAACAAACAAATGAGTCTAATAATTATCATATTCATTACTTCAAATATTTATAATTTCCTTACTGTGAGAACATTTTAATCCCCTTTCAGGTATTTAGAAATATACAATATATTATAATTAAGTATACTCACCTTGCTGTGCAATAAAAGATCCAAACTCATAATTAGCTTTTACTCACTGACATGTTTTTCTTTTCTTTGTTTACTCCTTCCCTAACTCCTTGTAACCACCATTCTAGTCTCTATTGCATGAGTTTAACATGTTTAGATTGCACATGTGAGTGAGATTATATTTTTCTCTCTGTGCCTATTTTACTTAATGTCATATAGGCTCGCCAGTGTTGTTGAAAATGAATTTCCTGTTATTTTTAAGTCTGAATAGTATTTCATTGTATGTGTATACACACTCACACACACACACACACATCACATTAAAAAATATATATGCATCTGTTGATGGACACTTAGGTTGTTTGCATACCTTGTCTATTGTGAATAATACTACAATAAACATGGGAGTCAGATATCTCTTTAGCATACTAATTTTATTTTGCTTAGATAAATACACAGCAGAGGGATTGCTGGATCCTATGATAGTTCTCTTTCTAGTTTTTTGAGGAATCGCTGTACTGGTTTTCCAAAATCGCTGTATCAATTTACAATGCCACCAACAATGTATAAGCATCCCCTTTTCTCCACCTCCTAACTAACACTTGTTATTTTTAATACTTTTGATAATAGCTAATCTAACAGGTTTGATGTGATGTCTCATGTGGTTGCAACTTGCATTTCTCTGATGATTAGAGATATTGAAAATCTAATTGCGTGCTTTCTCTATGTGACTAGGGTTTATCAAATGACAGCCTTCGTCTTGCAAGCTGATTTTAGGCCATGATCACTAAACATGATACTATACTAACCACTGGTTTAAATGGGTAGCGCTTATTCCAGAGGACAGAACATTCTAGAAGCCCGAATTCTGTAGTCTTATCAGTCTAGTTGCTTTGGGAAACAAAATACCCTTCTAAATCTTTGGGATAAAAGTGCTGTGTGAACTGCATTCAGAAGTGAGTAGTCGATGTTGAGAGCAAAGTAGGTTTCGTGGACAGACTTCTGTGGATAAGTCCACACCTTAGCCATCCCTCCCCTTCCTGTCCTTTCAGCTCTTCTCCCTCAGTTTTCCTTATAATCTTGAGGCTGTAGCTCTTGAAAGCATTGCCAGGTTAATCAATGAGGCTCCTCTATGCCATTTTCTTTGATATGGTTGCTTTTCCACTTCATTTTATCCATTGTTGATCTTCCTTTTTATTTCGGTATTCCAGGAGGTTCTTACATCTCTCTGCTTTCTTTTGCCTCTTTTTGATTATCCTTTATTCTCTTTTATTGGAAAAAGAGGGCTTTTGTGTTCGCCAGCTCTGTCAATTCAAATTGGAGTTATTTTCTGGCTATTTAAAAAATTCATCAAAGATGCGCTTTGTTTTCATTTGCTGTTCAACATTGTTCAATTGATTTCAGAGATATAAGAAAGTAGAGACTTCTTTACCTCACCTTCATGAAATGTGGGTCCTTTGTAAAAATTAAATTTAACATATATTTATATTTACCTCTATCCATACCTATATAAGAAGATAAATGCATTTTGTTTAACATATTTCCACATCTACATCTATACCTATATGACTTTAGACAGTTCTTCTTTATTTCTTATTTGTCGATATCAATATACATATATCTTTCTTATTAATTGGAATAGAGGTTATAAATAAAACACTCATAGATTTAACATAGTAATATATTAAGTCAAGAGTATACTACATGTAAATAGGCATTTCCAGCTAGGCAAATTTGCTTAATATTGGTTGTGATACAAAGTGCCTTTGAATTTGTTACTTATAAAACAGGAGAAGAGTTTATCAGACTGATTCTAGCTCATGTATATGAGCTAGGAGAGATAAAAAAATGTAAGTATAATCATTTGATAACTGAAAAGGAATATGCTTGGGGCATATTGATGAGATAATCAACAGAGAGTTTTTCAAACTGATAAGCTTGTCAATGAATTTAAAAAATAACATTAACTGCCTTTCTTTTACTTATTCTTACACACAGGACTATAAGTAAATATGATATTCAATATTTTACAAAGTATCTATAAGTAAATATGACATTCAATATTTTATAAATATATTTAATATTTTATAAAGTAATTTTAATTTACTTAATTACTTAATTTTTCTATAAAGTTACAAAGTAATAACATATCATTTTGATACGACTTCAGGTTCTATTACTACAATGGACAAAAGTCATCAAATCCAAATTTATGTGTTGTGTTTATATCTTATGGATATAATTCTTGTACAAAATACAGTTGCTCAACTCTTGACTTTGCATTTAAAATTTTTGTTGTTGTTGGTTACTTTAACATTTTAGTTATGTGATAATCCAAATATGTGCACCACTTAAATATTCATAAGTATTATTATATTCAAGAAATATCATGACTTTTTTTTTTTTTTTTGAGACCTATCATATACAGAAATATATACTTCAATACATTCTGGCCAGACTAATTTATCAGTGTATTAAATACATTCTAAATGTGCTAAATCAATTGTTAATTTGAATTTATTTGATAACTGATAATTGGGTTCTTCAGAATGCATTTGGCTTGCACTTTGGGGCCAGTGTCTTCTGTCATACAGGTATTTCATATTTATATAGTAAATAAGAAAAAAGGGGCCTATCTGCATGTCTTGGATCAGAATTTCCTCCTAAATTACTAATACATCCTATTACTTAGAGTTTCTTTTCTTATTGTTGATTATTTAATTTTAATTTACTTTTTTACTTAATTTTTTCATAAGCCTATTTCTGTGTTCCCAATTCTGCCACTGATTTTTTTTTTTTCACCTTTTAAGTTCAGGGGTGCATGTGCAGGTTTGTTAACATATGTAAACTCTTGTCTTCAGGGTTTGTTAACATAGACTATTTCATCCCCCAGGTATTAAGCCTAGTACACATTAATTATTTTTTCCTGATCCTCTCCCTCCTCCAACCCTCCACTCTTTGATAGGCCCCACTGTGTATTTTTCCCCTCTATGTGTCCATGTGTTCTCATCATTTAGCTCCCACTTATAAGTGAGAACATGTGGTATTTGTTCCCAC